>NW_027362763.1:693072805-693696555 GCF_046119375.1 Phyllobates terribilis | reverse complement strand
AGTTATCATATTGTAAGGGTATATCTCTAATGGGGGGTGAGCAGATTCCTGCAGAGGGGAATAGCTGACCCCTATTTATAACAGTAAAGGTAGTAACCAAAATCATAATAGTAGTAACTAAAATCCTAAGGGGGCATTCTTCATAATTGGTGACCCCTGTTCTGCAGAAAGTCATAAGAGGAGACCCCATTTCTCCAGGAGTGATAAAAACCCCATTCCTGCAGGGATAAAATCTTTATAACAAAGTGACTTCATTACTGCACAGTTTATATAATTTCCAGTCTCTCCCAGGCAGTGAAAGTTGTATAATAGCAATAGGGGACCCTATTCTTACAGGGGCAACATCTTTATAAAGGGGGGGGGCCCTATTAAAGCAGAGGTGTTATCATTTTAACATACAACCCCATTCCTGCAGATGATCCCTTATCAGATGAAACCCTTTTGCAGGGGTATGATCATTATATAAAAACAAGAATAGACATTTGTATAAAATATCATATTATAAGGGGTAACCCTATTCTTGAAGAGGGGCACAGTTAAGAAAAAAAGTCATCATGAGCACATTATAAGTTGTTCTCCATCCCTTTAAGAAGTGATCAAGTTTTAGAAGGTGACCCTGTTCTGTGGGTTTATTACAACACCTGCAGAGGGGATTTCCTTAGTGATTTGGTTATAAGATGTGCCCCCCCCCCATCCCTTCTTCCATTGAGGCCAGTTTGCAATTACTGGAGACACTTCTCATCTAGCCAGTTATTTCTAAACTCTATTTACAGCAATGCAATTATCTTATTCTCCTGGGGACAATTTTTGACATATTTAGCCCAGTAATGGCCCCTATTGGGTTGAGTTTATCTTCCTTGGGCAGTGATTGCAGCCTGGAGATCTTATCAAACAATGAGACACACCAGGCTGCCAGCATTGTACTGTCTGTTTCATCTCAGTGCCAGAGCCTGCTTGATGTAAGGCACCTGCTGTCTCCAAACTTCAGCTTCAGAAAGCTCAATGGGCATGCTGGGAGTTGTAGTTGTTATGCTGAGACCTACAGGTCTGCTTGCAAATATACTCAAGCTTGGGATTTTTGATGCAATTGCAGGAAAGTTGCACCAAAATTGATGATTGCAGCAAAAGAGAGACAAGGATTTATTTTAATGGATACATTTCTTTTAATTGCACTTAGGTGAAGGTCTGGTTCCAGAATAGGCGCATGAAGTGGAGACATTCAAAAGAGGCGCAAGCACAAAAGGATAAAGAGAAGGAAGACAGTGAGAAGAGTGAAGCCCCCTGTACTGGAGAAGTAGACATAGACAGGAGCAATAGTCCCTACAGATCTGATGGGGACAGTGACTCCAGTGACTCTGACCTGCTGGACATGATGCCCAGTGACACTGAAAGGACTGAAGGTGGAAGCTCTGAGCCTCAGCAAACCAGTGTGATCAGATCCTCCTCTACCACTGACCTCTCCACACAGCAGGCTGTCCCTTCCCCAGAGACCCCCAGTCCACAGAGCCCCTCTCTGCATTAACCTAGAGGACTAATGATAGGACATTGAGTGACAGACATATTCTCCTCTGCAGGGGACACACTGTGAAGATGTATGGGCTGGATCATCAGTGACCATCACTGGGGAAAGTCAGAGGTGGCAAGGACATAAACTCTGGCTGTAAAAAGTCTGCACCCACCACCACAAGTATCCCCCCCTATACAGTGCTGCCCACTTTTATTGTGGGCTTGATACAATCCCTATGAGCAAATGGCCCAAAAATAGTTTATTGCTGCATCAATTACCAGTGACATCAAATTGGAGGTAATTTTGTGTAGGAGAATTTCAGAATTTTCTATCAAATTGAGAATGTTCTAAATTTTAATAACAAGTTTGTATCGTTTTTAGTGTTTATGAAATGTCATAACCTCCAGGGCTCCAAGATCTATAATAATGTATGAAATGTACACACATTTACCAGGGATTTTATTCAGAAGAGTCACTAAAACAAATGAATTACAGAGAAGAGCAAACACAAATGTAAGAAAAAGAATCAGAAAAAAAATCTGCAAATTTGGGCTTCTATTACGGATCTGTATTTGTCGCATGCAGATTATGTGCGACATATGGATCCGCATTAGAAAATGAACCCCAGAATAAATGCCGAATTTTACATGATTTTCTCAAAATGGTACTGTAAAGTGAAGATTAACTTGGATTTTATAGTTGTGGAACTACTCCTAGCAGGTCTTAGTAACCTTTGACAAACAGAACATGTTGAGAGTTGTAGTTCCACAGTCCTTCTGGATTAGCAGCAGAGTCACTGACTTGTCTAATAGGGGGTTGGGATGTAGGTGAGGAATATTGGTGCAACCAGAGGACAGCGGGTGAATGCCCCTACTATGTGCCCCCAGTGTGTCCATCTGTCAAATCTCTCCTACAAAATGTGAAGCCCTTGTAATGTCCACATCATCATCATCATCAGCCTGCACCATGCACTGAAAGTACTGTAAATAAAAGATTTATTATGGCTCTCCACCATCATGTGAGTACATTCTGTAACACAAAGAACAATCTATATCTATCTATCTATATCTATATCTATATATATATACATACATATATATGTATATATATATATATATATATATATATATATATATATATATATATATATCATAGCTATGAGATAGCAGGCAGATATGGGATAGATGTTAGACAAATAGATAATAAAGAGAACTCTAAGGAATATACAGATATATAACTAGAAGTTACATAGGAATATGAAAAGGAAAGAAAATAGAGCGGCAGATTGATAAATAAATAGATTAATAGTTATAAAATGCAGAAAGATTAGATATTGAGATATATAGATGATATATAGATCTATAGATTAATAGATAGATATATTGATAGATAGATATGAGATAGATAAGGCAATGGCATAGAGAAAGAGACATTACATAAATGGATAGATATGAAAGTTGGATATAGAATAGATAGAGAGATAGATATGAAAGGGAGGTAGAATAGAGTTAGATAAATAAATAGAGTAATATATACATATGAAAGGCAGAAAGATTAGAATATAGATAGATAAATATAGATATGAAAGGAGCAGAGAAAAAGCCATAAGATGAATAGATAAATGGGAAAGTTGGATAGAACAGATAGATAGATATAAAGACAGATAGATAGATAGAATGATAGATAGATAGATGGATAGATAGAAGGATAGATAGATAAAAAGATGATAGATAAAAAAGAAAGAGAGAAAGAATGATTGATGATAACTGTATCTGTAATGATGGAAAAGATATTCTTTTCGATAAACCCATAGTGAGATGGCAGCAGGTTCTTGGTTTGGGGCTGATTGGCGAATATTAATGAGCTCTTGGTCTTTTAGCTCAGAGATAATCGCACTATACAGGGGGATTCCGGGCAGCACAGATCTAACATACTGCACACAAGGAACCACAGGATTGTGACAGATTAGACTTACCAAAGAAGTGGAGCAAGTTTGAGGCTGTCCGGAAATTCTGGTACTTGTAGTTCTACAGGACCTGGAGGTGAATGCTAGTAAGGTGCATTGGGAACTGGAGATCAACTAGAAGTGGACAGACATTTTACCTATTTGTCTCTATTAAACATGAAACAGACAAAAAAATAATGATGTGATAATAATAATATTAATAGTACTATATTATTATAATTATAACGCATTTTTATTGCATTTTGACAGAATCTAAAATCTTAACAAAATATAAAATATTATAGTCGTTAATAAGATTTATGCAAAATTGTATTAGGGTCGTTTTCTAACTCTTTTCAATAGTAATAAAAATGTTATATATATATATATATATATATATATATATATATATATATATATATATATATATATATATATATATATTGTGTGTTGTAAACTAATGACGATGAAAGGGGATAAAAAAACTTATAAAAGGTACTGACTAAGCCCTAAACCTAGAATATAATAATAATCATCTACTTTTTATTCATCATCGTTTATTATTATTTTTACTACTATTAATAATATTATTATTTACTTCTATTATTATTTACTACTAATATTATTATTAATAACAATAATGTAATAATAATAATAACAATAATAATAACAAAGTAAAATTATAATACTATGATATACAGACTATTAGGATCATTATCACAGCTCTGGTAGAGTAAATTATTATTCAGCAGGGCAGATATTTTCTTTATTTACACTACAATTAAGTTTTGCAGTAAAAAGATAAAAAAAATACTCTAAAAAATACTAACTATATAGTGCAACACAGAAATCTAGCCCCCGGCATCGCCTGATGCTGAGCCCCCTGTGTATGAAGAGCAGAGCAGGGAAATGTCTTTTCAGGCTGTGGACAAGGAGCAATAAAGCAAGAGCGACTTTATGAAATGTCTCCTGGCAAATCATAAAACTCAGACTGCAGCTACTGTCACCTCCTCAGCTGAATATTCTCCATTCATACAGTCACATGTCTGCAGGGAAGTGTCCCCGAGCTGCACACATGGTGCACAGCACGGGCATAAAGCGCACATACTGTGCAAGTCACATTCACACAGTGCGTGAGATCCATATAGAGCACATGCTGCACACAATGAATATAACATACATATAGAGCACATGCTGCACACAATGAATATAACATACACATAGAGCACATACTGCACACAATGAATATAACATACATATAGAGCACATACTACACACAATGAATATAACATACACATAGAGCACATACTGCACACAATGAATATAACATACATATAGAGCACATACTGCACACAATGAATATAACATACATATAGAGCACATACTGCACACAATGAATATAACATACATATAGAGCACATACTGCACACAATGAATATAACATACATATAGAGCACATACTACACACAATGAATATAACATACACATAGAGCACATACTGCACATAATGATTATAACATACATATAGAGCACATACTACACACAATGAATATAACATACATATAGAGCACATACTGCACACAATGAATATAACATACATATAGAGCACATACTGCACACAATGAATATAACATACACATAGAGCACATACTGCACACAATGAATATAACATACATATAGAGCACATACTACACACAATGAATATAACATACACATAGAGCACATACTGCACACAATGAATATAACATACATATAGAGCACATACTACACACAATGAATATAACATACACATAGAGCACATACTGCACATAATGATTATAACATACATATAGAGCACATACTACACACAATGAATATAACATACATATAGAGCACATACTGCACACAATGAATATAACATACACATAGAGCACATGCTGCACACAATGAATATAACATACATATAGAGCACATACTACACACAATGAATATAACATACATATAGAGCACATGCTGCACACAATGAATATAACATACATATAGAGCACATGCTGCACACAATGAATATAACATACATATAGAGCACATACTACACACAATGAATATAACATACATATAGAGCACATACTACACACAATGAATATAACATACATATAGAGCACATGCTGCACACAATGAATATAACATACACATAGAGCACATACTACACACAATGAATATAACATACACATAGAGCACATACTACACACAATGAATATAACATACATATAGAGCACATACTGCACACAATGAATATAACATACATATAGAGCATATACTACACACAATGAATATAACATACATATAGAGCACCTGCTGCACACAATGAATATAACATACATATAGAGCACATACTACACACAATGAATATAACATACATATAGAGCACCTGCTGCACACAATGAATATAACATACATATAGAGCACATACTACACACAATGAATATAACATACATATAGAGCACCTGCTGCACACAATGAATATAACATACATATAGAGCACATACTACACACAATGAATATAACATACATATAGAGCACATGCTGCACACAATGAATATAACATACATATAGAGCACATGCTGCACACAATAAATATAACATACAAATAGAGCAGATACTGCACACAATGAATATAACATACATATAGAGCACATACTATACACAATGAATATAACATACATATAGAGCACATACTGCACAGAATGAATATAACATACATATAGAGCACATGCTGCACACAATGAATATAACATACATAATGAGCACATGCTGCACACAATGAATATAACATACATATAGAGCACATGCTGCACACAATGAATATAACATACATATAGAGCACATACTGCACACAATGAATATAACATACATATAGAGCACATACTGCACACAATGATTATAACATACATATAGAGCACATACTGCACACAATGAATATAACATACATATAGAGCACATGCTGCACACAATGAATATAACATACATATAGAGCACCTGCTGCACACAATGATTATAACATACATATAGAGCACATACTGCACACAATGAATATAACATACATATAGAGCACATACTGCACACAATGAATATAACATACATATAGAGCACATACTTCACACAATGAATATAACATACATATAGAGCACATGCTGCACACAATGAATATAACATACATATAGAGCACATGCTGCACACAATGAATATAACATACATATAGAGCACATGCTGCACACAATGATTATAACATACATATAGAGCACATACTGCACACAATGAATATAACATACATATAGAGCATATACTGCATACAATGAATATAACATACATATAGAGCATATACTGCATACAATGAATATAACATACATATAGAGCACATACTGCACACAATGAATATAACATACATATAGAGCACATGTTGCACACAATGAATATAACATACATATAGAGCACATGCTGCACACAATGAATATAACATACATATAGAGCACATGCTGCACACAATGAATATAACATACATATAGAGCACATGCTGCACACAATGAATATAACATACATATAGAGCACATACTGCACACAATGAATATAACATACATATAGAGCACATACTGCACAGAATGAATATAACATACATATAGAGCACATACTGCACACAATGAATATAACATACATATAGAGCACATACTGCACACAATGAATATAACATACATGTAGAGCACATACTGCACACAATGAATATAACATACATAATGAGCACATACTACACACAATGAATATAACATACATATAGAGCACATACTGCACACAATGAATATAACATACATATAGAACATATACTGCATACAATGTATATAACATACATATAGAGCACATACTACACACAATGAATATGTCATACATATAGAGCACATACTTCACACAATGAATATAACATACATATAGAGCACATACTACACACAATGAATATAACATACATATAGAGCACATACTACACACAATGAATATAACATACATATAGAGCACATACTACACACAATGAATATAACATACATATAGAGCACATACTGCACACAATGAATATAACATACATATAGAGCACATGCTGCTCACAATGAATATAACATACATATAGAGCACATGCTGCACACAATGAATATAACATACATATAGAGCACATACTGCACACAATGAATATAACATACATATAGAGCACATACTGCACACAATGAATATAACATACAAATAGAGCACATGCTGCACACAATGAATATAACATACATATAGAGCATATACTGCATACAATGAATATAACATACATATAGAGCTCATACTGCACACAATGAATATAACATACATATAGAGCACATACTGCACACAATGAATATAACATACATATAGAGCACATGCTGCACACAATGAATATAACATACATATAGAGCACATACTGCACACAATGAATATAACATACATATAGAGCACATGCTGCACACAATGAATATAACATACATATAGAGCACATACTGCACACAATGAATATAACATACATATAGAGCACATACTGCACACAATGAATATAACATACATATAGAGCACATGCTGCACACAATGAATATAACATACATATAGAGCACATGCTGCACACAATGAATATAACATACATATAGAGCACATACTACACACAATGAATATAACATACATATAGAGCACATGCTGCACACAATGAATATAACATACATATAGAGCACATACTGGTTCT
This sequence comes from Phyllobates terribilis, assembly GCF_046119375.1. Classification (NCBI taxonomy): domain Eukaryota; kingdom Metazoa; phylum Chordata; class Amphibia; order Anura; family Dendrobatidae; genus Phyllobates; species Phyllobates terribilis. The sequence goes on along the minus strand of NW_027362763.1, from coordinate 693,688,329 downwards.
GTCATTACAAATAGTGGAAAGTAGTTGGAGCCGCCTCGCACAGGGCGGGTGTAGAGGGTGATTGATGGGGTGTGAGCCGCCTGCGCCCCGGCTCTTATTCTTACAGATTGGTGTCAGGATATGTAATATTTGTTTTAATACTTAATCTGTAAAATAATACTATTTATTAAGCAGGATGACATCAGAGTCCGGGGCCCGGGACTTACTGGCGTCCAGCGCTCATTACAGTGTGAACAGCCGCGACCGGAGCAGAAAGAAGAGACTGAGGAGGCTGATCTATGGAGGGAAACATCACTGCTGGAGACTCAGCTATCATCTATATATTATCTATCTATCTATCTATCTATCTATCTATCTATCTATCTATCTATCTATCTATCTATCTATCTATTATCTATTATCTATCTATCTATCTATCTATCTATTATCTATCTATCTATTATCTATCATCTATCTATCTATCTATCTATCTATTATCTATCTATCTATCTATTATCTATCTATCTATCTATCATCTATCTATCTATCTATCTATCTATCATCTATCTATCTATCTATCTATCTATTATCTATCTATCTATTATCTATCATCTATCTATCTATCTATCTATCTATCATCTATCTATCTATCTATCTATCATCTATCTATCTATCTATCTATCGATCTAGCTATTATCTATCTATCTATCTATTATCTATCTATCTATCTATCTATCTATCTATTATCTATCTATCTCTACTGTATCTATCTACCTATCTATTATCTATCTATCTATCTATTATCTATCTATCTATCCATGTATCTATCTACCTATCTATTATCTATCTATCTATCTATCTATCCTTCTATCTATCTATCTATTATCTATCTATCTATCTATCTATCTGTCTATTATCTATCTATCTCTACTGTATCTATCTACCTATCTATTATCTATCTATCTATCTATCTATCCTTCTATCTATCTATCATCTATCTATCTATCTATCTATCCTTCTATCTATCTATTATCTATCTATCTATCTATTATCTATCTATCTATGTATCTCATATCTATCTATCTATCATCTATCTATCTATCTATCTATTATCTATCTATCTATCATTATCTATCTATCTATGTATCTCATATCTATCTATCTATCTATCTATCCTTCTATCTATCTATCTATCTATCATCTATCTATCTATCTATCCTTCTATCTATCTATCTATCTATCTATCTATCTATCTATCTATCTCATATCTATCTATCCATATATCTACACTGCTCCAAAAAATAAAGGGAACACTCAAATAACACATCCTAGATCTGAATGAATGAAATATTCTCATTGAATACTTTGTTCTGTACAAAGTTGAATGTGCTGACAACAAAATCACACAAAAATCATCAATGGAAATCACATTTATTAACCAATGGAGGCCTGGATTTGGAGTCACCCCCAAAATTAAAGTGGAAAAACACATTATAGGCTGATCCAACTTTGATGAAGCTCAGTAGTGTGTGTGGCCTCCACGTGCCTATATGACCTCCCTACAATGCCTGGACATGCTCCTGATGAGGTTCAGTATTGTGTGTGGCCTCCACCTGACTGTATGACCTCCCTACAATGCCTGGGCATGCTCCTGATGAGGTTGCGGATGGTCTCTGGGATCTCCCCCCAGACCTGGACTAAAGCATCCGCCAACTCCTGGACAGTCTGTGGTGCAACGTGACGTTGGTGGATGGAGCGAGACATGATGTCCCAGATGTGCTCAATCGCATTCAGGTTTGGGGAACGGGCGGGCCAGTCCATAGCTTCAATGCCTTCATCTTGCAGGAACTGCTGATACACTCCAGCCACATGAGGTCAGGCATTGTCCTGCATTAGGAGGAACCCAGGGCCAACCGCACCAGCATATGGTCTCACAAGGGGTCTGAGGATCTCATCTCAGTACCTAATGGCAGTCAGGCTACCTCTGGCGAGCATATGGAGGGCTGTGCGGCCCTCCAAAGAAATGCCACCCCACACCATTACTGACCCACTGCCAAACCGGTCATGCTGAAGGATGTTGCAGGCAGCAGATCGTTTTCCACGCCTTCTCCAGACTCTGTCACGTCTGTCACATGTGCTCAGTGTGAACCTGCTTTCATCTGTGAAGAGCACAGGGCGCCAGTGGCAACTTTGCCAATCCTGGTGTTCTGTGGCAAATGCCAAGCGTCCTGCACGGTGTTGGGCTGTGAGCACAACCCCCATCTGTGGACGTCGGGCCCTCATACCACCCTCATGGAGTTGGTTTCTAACCATTTGTGCAGACACATGCACATTTGTGGCCTGCTGGAGGTCATTTTGCAGGGCTCTGGCACTGCTCCTCCTGTTCCTCCTTACACAAAGGCGGATGTAGCGGTACTGCTGCTGGGTTGTTGCCCTCCTACGGCCCCCTCCACGTCCCCTGGTGTACTGGCCTGTCTCCTGGTAGCGCCTCCAGCCTCTGGACACTACGCTGACAGACAGAGCAAACCTTCTTGCCACAGCTCGCATTGATGTGCCATCCTGGATGAGCTGCACTACCTGAGCAACTTCTGTGGGTTGTAGAGTCCGTCTCATGCTACCATGAGTATGAAAGCACAGCCAACATTCAAAAGTAACCAAAACATCAGCCAGAAAGCATTGGTACTGAGATGTGGTCTGTGGTCCCCACCTGCAGAACCACTCCTTTATTGAGGGTGTCTTGATAATTGCCAATAATTTCCATCTATTGTCTATTCCATTTGCACAACAGCATGTGAAATTGATTGTCAATCAGTGTTGCTTCCTAAGTGGACAGTTTGATTTCACAGAAGTTTGATTCACTTGGAGTTATATTCAGTTGTTTAAGTGATCCCTTTATTTTTTTGAGCAGTATATTATCTATCTATCTATCTATCTATCTATCTATCTATCTATCTATCTATCTATCTATCTATCTATCTATCTAATCTTTCTGCCTTCCATATTTATCTATTAATCTATTTATCTACCTGTCTAATCTCTCTCGCTTTCATATCTTTCTCTCTCTCCTCCTTTCTTTCTTTCTCTCTTGTTCTATTCTTTCTCTTATTCCTTACTCTTTCTTTCTTCTCCTTTCTTTCTTTTTCTTTCTTTTTTTTCTCTCTCGTTCTTTCTCCTTCTTTCTTTCTTTTTCGTTCTTTCTTACTCTTTCCCCCCTTTCTTTCTTTCTTTCTTTCTTTCTTTCTTTCTTTCTTTCTTTCTTTCTTTCTTTCTTTCTTTCTTTCTTTCTCTCTCCTCTTTTCTATCTTTCTTTCTTTCTTTCTTTCTTTCTCTAATGCTCTTTCTTTCTCTCTCGCTTTCTTTCTCTCTCCTCTTTTCTTTCTGTCTTTTTCTTTCTTTCTCTCTTTCTTTCGTTCCTTCGGTGGAATGTTGATGGTGCATATATAATAGTAAATGTTATGTGCTCTCCATTCCCCTGAGCTGTATATGTACAGCACAGATTGTGTAAGTTTGTGGTCATATGACCCATCAAGTCTGTAAGTGAACTCAGCTGCTGAAATGATCACTCAACATGAAACTGACCACAGAGACATTTATCCTGATCAGGGAGCAGACGAGAAGACATCACATCAGCTGCAGGATCTTCCATCAGTGTCAGCAGCACACCCCTCTCCTGTCTGCTTTATAGCACTGCACTCCTCTCTTGTGGCCTTTGGAGTTGTGTAGGCAAAAGTGCCCCATTCTGGTGGTGGCTGATCTCCACTGAAAACAAAAGGATTTGGTGTTTGTCATTCTCTCCATTGAGGCATTGCTGATAACAGATAATAAACTATTTACAACACGTAATGTCACAGCTCACCTCCTCCTCTTGTACAATAACTGATAACACCTCTATGTACAGTAGATAACACAGGATTCACCATTCACAATAGGTGATGACACAGCTCACCTCCTCCTCCTCCTGTACAATGACTGATAACACCTCTATGTACAGTAGATAACGCAGGATCCACCATTCACAATAGGTGATGTCACAGCTCACCTCCTCCTCCTGTACAATGACTGATAAGATCTCTATGTACAGTAGATAACACAGGATCCACCATTCACAATAGGTGATGTCACAGCTCACGTTCTCCTCCTGTACAATGACTGATAACACTTCTATATACAGTAGATAGCACAGGATCCACCATTCACAATAGGTGATGTCACAGCTCACATCCTCCTCCTCCTGTACAATGACTGATAACACCTCTATATACAGTAGATAACACAGGATCCACCATTCACAATAGGTGATGTCACAGCTCACCTCCTCCTCCTGTACAATGACTGATAACACCTCTATATACAGCAGATAACACTGGATCCACCATTCACAATAGGTGATGTCACAGCTCACCTTCTCCTCCTGTACAATGGCTGATAACACCTCTATATACAGTTGATAGCACAGGATCCATCAATCACAATAGGTGATGTTACAGCTCACCTCCTCCTCCTGTACAATGACTGATAACACCTCTATATACAGTAGATAACATAGAATCCACCATTCACAATAGGTGATGTCATAGCTCACCTCCTCCTCCTCCTGTACAATGACTGATAAAATCTCTATACACAGTAGATAACACAGGATCCACTATTCACAATAGGTGATGTCACAGCACACCTCCTCCTCCTCCTGTACAATGACTGATAACACCTCTATATACAGTAGATAACACAGGATCCACCATTCATAATAGGTGATGTCACAGCTCACCTCCTCCTTCTCCTGAACAATGACTGATAACACCTCTATATACAGTAGATAACACAGAATCCACTATTCACAATAGGTGATGTCACAGCTCACCTCCTCCTCCTCCTCCTGTACAATGACTGATAACACCTCTATATACAGTAGATAACACAGGATCCACCATTCATAATAGGTGATGTCACAGCTCACCTCCTCCTTCTCCTGAACAATGACTGATAACACCTCTATATACAGTAGATAACACAGAATCCACTATTCACAATAGGTGATGTCACAGCTCACCTCCTCCTCCTCCTCCTCCTGTACAATGACTGATAACACCTCTATATACAGTAGATAACACAGGATCCACCATTCATAATAGGTGATGTCACAGCTCACCTCCTCCTCCTGTACAATGACTGATAACACCTCTATATACAGTAGATAGCACAGGATCCACCATTCACAATAGGCGAAGCCACAGCTCACATCCTCCTCCTCCTGTGCAATGACTGATAGCACCTCTATATACAGTAGATAACACAGGATCCACCATTCACAATAGGTGATGTCACAGCTCACCTCCACCTGTACAATGACTGATAACACTTCTATATACAGTAGATAACATAGAATCCACCATTCACAATAGGTGATGTCACAGCTCACCTCCTCCTCCTGTACAATGACTGATAACACCTCTGTATACAGTAGATAACACAGGATCCTCCATTCATAATAGGTGATGTCACAGCTCACCTCCTCCTTCTCCTGTACAATGACTGATAACACCTCTATATACAGCAGATAACACAGCATTCACCATTCACAATAGGTGATGTCACAGCTTACCTCCTCCTCCTCCTGTACAATGACTGATAAAACCTCTATATACAGTAGATAACACAGGATCCACTATTCACAATAGGTGATGTCACAGCACACCTCCTCCTCCTGTACAATGACTGATAACACCTCTATATACAGTAGATAACACAGGATCCACCATTCATAATAGGTGATGTCACAGCTCACCTCCTGCTCCTGTACAATGACTGAAAACACCTCTATATACAGTAGATAGCACAGGATCCACCATTCACAATAGGTGATGCCACAGCTCACATCCTCCTCCTCCTGTACAATGACTAATAACACCTCTATATACAGTAGATAACACAGGATCCACCATTCACAATAGGTGATGTCACAGCTCACCTCCTCCTCCTGTACAATGACTGATAACACCTCTATATACAGCAGATAACACTGGATCCACCATTCACAATAGGTGATGTCACAGCTCACCTTCTCCTCCTGTACAATGACTGATAACACCTCTATATACAGTTGATAACACAGGATCCATCAATCACAATAGGTGATGTCACAGCTCACCTCCTCCTCCTGTACAATGACTGATAACACCTCTATATACAGTAGATAACATAGAATCCACCATTCACAATAGGTGATGTCACAGCTCACCTCCTCCTCCTCCTGTACAATGACTGATAAAATCTCTATATACAGTAGATAACACAGGATCCACTATTCACAATAGGTGATGTCACAACACAACTCCTCCTCCTGTACAATGACTGATAACACCTCTATATACAGTAGATAACACAGGATCCACCGTTCATAATAGGTGATGTCACAGCTCACCTCCTCCTTCTCCTGAACAATGACTGATAACACCTCTATATACAGTAGATAACACAGAATCCACTATTCACAATAGGTGATGTCACAGCTCACCTCCTCCTGTACAATGACTGATAACACCTCTATATACAGTAGATAACACAGGATCCACCATTCACAATAGGTGATGTCACAGCTCACCTCCTCCTCCTGTACAATGACTGATAACACTTCTATATACAGTAGATAACATAGAATCCACCATTCACAATAGGTGATGTCACAGCTCACCTCCTCCTCCTGTACAATGACTGATAACACCTGTGTATACAGTAGATAACACAGGATCCTCCATTCATAATAGGTGATGTCACAGCTCACCTCCTCTTTCTCCTGTACAATGACTGATAACACCTCTATATACAGCAGATAACACAGGATTCACCATTCACAATAGGTGATGTCACAGCTTATCTCCTCCTCCTCCTGTACAATGACTGATAAAACCTTTATATACAGTAGATAACACAGGATCCACTATTCACAATAGGTGATGTCACAGCACGCCTCCTCCTCCTGTACTATGACTGATAACACCTCTATATATAGTAGATAACACAGGATCCACCATTCATAATAGGTGATGTCACAGCTCACCTCCTCCTTCTCCTGTACAATGACTGATAACACCTCTATATACAGCAGATAACACACGATCCACCATTCACAATAGGTGATGTCACAGCACACCTCCTCCTCCTGTACAATGACTGATAACACCTCTATATACAGTAGATAACACAGGATCCACCATTCATAATAGGTGATGTCACAGCTCACCTCCTGCTCCTGTACAATGACTGAAAACACCTCTATATACAGTAGATAGCACAGGATCCACCATTCACAATAGGTGATGCCACAGCTCACATCCTCCTCTTCCTGTACAATGACTAATAACACCTCTATATACAGTAGATAACACAGGATCCACCATTCACAATAGGTGATGTCACAGCTCACCTCCTCCTCCTGTACAATGACTGATAACACTTCTATATACAGTAGATAACATAGAATCCACCATTCACAATAGGTGTTGTCACAGCTCACATCCTCCCTCTCCTGTACAATGACTGCTAACACCTCTTTATACAGTAGATAACACAGGATCCACCATTTACAATAGGTGATGTCACAGCTCACCTCCTCCTCCTGTACAATGACTGATAACACCTCTATATACAGCAGATAACACTGGATCCACCATTCACAATAGGTGATGTCACAGCTCACCTCCTCCTCCTGTACAATGACTGATAACACCTCTATATACAGTTGATAACACAGGATCCCTCAATCACAATAGGTGATGTCAGAGCTCACCTCCTCCTCCTGTACAATGACTGATAACACCTCTATATATAGTAGATAACACAGGATCCACCATTCACAATAGGTGATGTCACAGCTCGCCTTCTCCTTCTCCTGTACAATGACTGATAACACCTCTATATACAGCAGGTGACACAGGATCCACCATTCACAATAGGTGATGTCACAGCTCACCTCCTCCTTCTCCTGTACAGTGACTGATAACACCTCTATATACAGCAGGTAACACAGGATCCACCATTCACAATAGGTGATGTCACAGCTGACCTCCTCTTCCTCCTGTACAATGACTGATAACACCTCTATATACAGTAGATAACACACTATCCACCATTCATAATAGGTGATATCACAGCTCACCTCCTCCTCCTGTACAATGACTGTTAACAACTCTATATACAGTAGATAACACAGGATCCCCCATTCATAATAGGTGATGTCACAGCTCACCTCCTCCTGTACAGTGACTGATAACACCTCTATATACAGCAGATAATACTAGATCCACCATTCACAATAGGTGATGTCACAGCTCACCTCCTCCTCTTGTACAATGACTGATATCACCTCTATATACAGTAGACAACACAGGATCCACAATTCACAATAGCGGAGGTCACAGCTCACCTCCTCCTTCTCCTGTACAATGACTGATGACACCTCTATATACAGTAGATAACACAGGATCCATTAATCACAATAGGTGATGTCACAGCTCACCTCCTCCTCCTCCTGTGCAATGACTGATAACACCTATATATATAGTAGATAACACAGGATCCACAATTCACAATAGGCGATGTCACAGCTCACCTCCTCCTCCTGTACAAAGACTGAAAACACCTCTATATACAGTAGATAACACAGGATCCACCATTTACAATAGGTGATATCACAGCTCACCTCCTCCTGTACAATGACTGATAACACCTCTATATACAGTAGATAACACAGGATCCTCCATTCATAATAGGTGATGTCACAGCTCACATCCTCCTCCTCCTGCACAATGACTGATAAGAGCTCTATATACAGTAGATAACACAGGATCCACTATTCATAATAGGTGATGTCACAGCTCACCTCCTCCTCCTCCTGTGCAATGACTGATAACACCTCTATATATAGTAGATTTCACAGGATCCACAATTCATAATAGGTGATGCCACAGCTCACCTCCTCCTCCTCCTGTACAATGACTGATAACACCTCTATATACAGTAGATAACATAGAATCCACCATTCACAATAGGTGATGTCACAGCTCACCTCCTCCCTCTCCTGTACAATGACTGCTAACACCTCTATATACAGTAGATAGAACAGGATCCACTATTCACAATAGGTGATGTCACAGCTCACCTCCTCCTCCTGTACAATGACTGATAACACCTCTATATACAGCAGATAACACAGGATCCACCATTCACAATAGGTGATGTCACAGCTCACATCCTCCTCCTGTACAATGACTGATAACACTTCTATATACAGTTGATAACACATGATCCATCAATCACAATAGGTGATGTCACAGCTCACCTCCTCCTCCTGTACAATGACTGATTGCACCTCTATATATACAGTAGATAACACAGGATCCACCATTCACAATAGGTGATGTCACAGCTCACCTCTTCCTCCTGTATAATGACTGATAACACCTCTATATATAGTAGATAACACAGGATCCACCATTCACAATAGGTGATGTCACAGCTCAACTCTTCTTCCTGTATAATGACTGATAACACCTCTATATATAGTAGATAACACAGGATCCACCATTCACAATAGGTGATGTCACAGCTCACCTCCTCCTTCTCCTGTACAATGACTGATAACACCTCTATATACATAGCAGATAACACAGGATCCACCATTCACAATAGGTGATGTCACAGCTAACCTCCTCTTCCTCCTGTACAATGACTGATAGCACCTCTATATACAGTAGATAACACAGGATCCACCATTCATTATAGGTGATGTCACAGCTCACCTCCTCCTCCTCTACAATGACTGATAACACCTGTATATACAGTAGATAACACAGGATCCACCATTCACAATAGGTGATATCACAGCTCGCCTCCTCCCCATCCTGTACAGTGACTGATAACACCTATATATACAGTATATAACACAGGATCCACAATTCACAATAGGTGATGCCACAGCACACCTCCTCTCCCTCCTATACAATGACTTGTAACACCTCTATATACAGTAAATAACTCAGGATCCCTCATTCACAATAGGTGATGTCACAGCTCATCTCCTTCTCCTGTACAATGACTGATAACACCTCTATATACAGTAGATAACACAGGACCCACCATTCACAATAGGTGATATCACAGCTCACCTCCTCCCCATCCTGTACAGTGACTGATAACACCTCTATATACAGTATATAACACAGGATCCACAATTCACAATAGGTGATGCCACAGCACACCTCCTCTCCTTCCTATACAATGACTGATAACACCTCTATATACAGTAAATAACTCAGGATCCATCATTCACAATAGGTGATGTCACAGCTCACCTCCTTCTCCTGTACAATGACTGATAACACTTCTATATACAGTAGATAACACAGGATCCACCATTCACAATAGGTGATATCACAGCTCACCTCCTCCCCATCCTGTACAGTGACTGATAACACCTCTATATACAGTATATAACACAAGATCCACCATTCACAATATATGGTATCACAGCTCACCTCCTCCTCCTGTATAGGATCCACCATTCATAATAGGTGATGTCACAGATCACCTCCTCCCCTTTCCTTCACAATGATCTTTGTGCATGCTCATTAGACACAAAAGATAGGGCACTAGTCTGTCTATTGCTTTTATTGTACACATGAATTTCCTGAAAGAACAGAGTCAAGATTAGCCCCAGTGTGAAAATTGCAAGATTTTTTTTATTTTTTTTTGTTTAAAAAACTGAGAAAGTCTAATATTTCTGACTCATCTGTTAGATTTGGTTCTCTTTATCTACTTTTAGGACTTGTGTAAAAATCGGAATGTAGTGTTAGGTTAACACAAACTTTCAAGTACAACTGTAATGTAGTTGCCGTTCTCCTGTGAAGCCTGTGGCTGAGCGTCACAGAACTAAGATGGCAGCCACGGGGGTCTTCAGGCTTGTGTCGTTGATTTGTTACATGGACACCCATTCATATATCTGGCCTTCAACAAAGGAAAATCACATTTTTTAGGGTCTGAACCAATTTCTGTTTATTTACAAGGTTTTTATTAACTTTTTTTTAACTTTGCTTCATGTTTTTCATACACTTTTAAAAGTGTTTTTAGTATTTTTTTCATGTTTTTTTCTACTATAAAAAAACTTATGGGTGAATGCATGAAAAATCCCTCACTTACAGTGCTGGCCAAAAGTATTGGCACCCCTGCAATTCTGTCAGATAATGCTCAGTTTCTTCCTGAAAATGATTGCAATCACAAATTCTTTGGTCTTATTCTCTTCATTTAATTTGCTTGCAAGGAAAAAACACAAAAGAGAATGAAGCAAAAATGAAATCATTGATCATTTCACACAAAACTCCAAAAAAGGGCCGGACAAAAGTATTGGCACCCTCAGCCTAATACTTGGTTGCACAACCTTTAGCCAAAATAACTGCGAACAACCGCTTCCGGTAACCATCAATGAGTTTCTTACAATGCTCTGCTGGAATTGTAGACCATTCTTCTTTGGCAAACTGCTCCAGGTCCCTGATATTTGAAGGGTGCCTTCTCCAAACTGCCATTTTGAGATCTCTCCACAGGTGTTCTATGGGATTCAGGTCTGGACTCATTGCTGGCCACCTTAGAAGTCTCCAGTGCTTTCTCTAAAACCATTTTATAGTGCTTTGGAAGTGTGTTTTGCGTCATTGTCCTGCTGGAAGACCCATGACCTCTGAGGGAGACCCAGCTTTCTCACACTGGGCCCTACATTATGCTGCAAAATTTGTTGGTAGTCTTCAGACTTCATAATGCCATGCACACGGTCAAGCAGTCCAGTGCCAGAGGCAGCAAAGCAACCCCAAAACATCAGGGAACCTCCGCCATGTTTGACTGTAGGGACCGTGTTCTTTTCTTTGAATGCCTCTTTTTTTTTCCTGTACACTCTATGTTGATGCTTTTTTCCAAAAAGCTCTACTTTTGTCTCATCTGACCAGAGAACATTCTTCCAAAACGTTTTAGGCTTTCTCAGGTAAGTTTTGGCAAACTCAAGCCTGGCTTTTTTATGTCTCGGGGTAAGAAGTGGGGTCTTCCTGGGTATCCTACCATACAGTCCCTTTTCATTCAGACGCCGATGGGATAGTACGGGTTGACACTGTTGTACCCTCGGACTGCAGGGCAGCTTGAACTTGTTTGGATGTTAGTCGAGGTTCTTTATCCACCATCCGCACAATCTTGCGTTGAAATCTCTCGTCAATTTTTCTTTTCCGTCCACATCTAGGGAGGTTAGCCACAGTGCCATGGGCTTTAAACTTCTTGATGACACTGCGCACGGAAGACACAGGAACATTCAGGTCTTTGGAGATGGACTTGTAGCCTTGAGATTGCTCATGCTTCCTCACAATTTGGTTTCTCAAGTCCTCAGACAGTTCTTTGGTCTTCTTTCTTTTCTCCATGCTCAATGTGGTACACACAAGGACACAGGACAGAGGTTGAGTCAACTTTAATCCATGTTAACTGGCTGCAAGTGTGATTTCGTTATTGCCAGCACCTGTTAGGTGCCACAGGTAAGTTACAGGTGCTGTTAATTACACGAATTAGAGAAGCATCACATGATTTTTCAAACAGTGCCAATACTTTTGTCCACCCCCTTTTTTAGGTTTGGTGTGGAATTATATCCAATTTGGCTTTAGGATAATTCTTTTTGTGTTTTTTTCATTAAAGACAAATTAAATGAAGATAATAATACCAAAGAATTTGTGATTGCAATCATTTTCAGGAAGAAACTGAGTATTATCTGACAGAATTGCAGGGGTGCCAATACTTTTGGCCACCACTGTATGTCCCAGTTGGACTGTCGATCGATGCAACCCAAATATTTTTTATGAATCTTCGCAACATTTTGTATTCTGCTGATTCGCACCAATCCAGCCAATTTGTTTGAAGATCGGTCCCGTTCTGTTCTTGTTTTTGGCTCTTTTGGCACTAAGACAGAGACAGTCACCTGCGGGGCAACGTTCCACCCATGACCTCATGAGTCTTCGTGTTGGAAGATCCAATAGATCCGTGTGGTGTGGCAGAGTCGTGTTTTTTTAACCCCTTTCTTCCTCCCCATTTATTATGCTTTGGAGACAAATTTTCAGACTGAATCGAATTCGCTGACCAATTTGAGTGAATCTGACTAAAATGAATTTTGGATAGATTCATTCTTCTCTGGTCCCAATGCTGACACCTGTATGTATCTCAAGAATGGAGATCCCTAACGTCCCATTCTGTCTGGTGCCAAAGCTGCCAGTAGAGTACTTTTTTTTTGTACTTTTTTGGCTTTTATAGTGATTTTAGTGGTTATTTCTATATATATTACGTCACTTTTTTCTGAAGCTCCTTGGATGAATAATTGGAATTCCCATTCCCGCTTTCTCTACATCTAAACCCAATCAAAAATGATTGACTATGGACATGGGGTGACTTATTCTGGGTTCCTATGACCTGTAAATATTTGTCTTTCGAGGTTGGTGACAAAATGTCTCGAAGATTACACCCAGTGATTCCTGAAGATGTTTATCTAATGCTCCACTGCAGCCACACAAGAAGAGAGCAGTGGGACAACCACGGACCGACCATATCTCAGGACTGTCTGACATACTGCTAGTGGAAGCCGGTTTGACCACTAATAATAGATTATTTATTAGTTATATTTTTAGGGTTCCATAGTTTCTTCTCACAGTCCAAAATGTCAACATACGTAACCAATTTTGGCCTTCGAGACACCCCCAAAATGTTTGTTTCCTGTAGTTGCTTACTCATAGTAGCTCTACAGGTTGAAGAGTTTTAGGCGCCATCTTTGCAATTTATTTAAGACTTTATTTTTCGGGAAATACAATGCTATTTTTTTTCTTATATTTGTGCACTATTTACTTTCCGTATTCTTTCAGTTATTAAGGTCATGAGGTATAACATACAGATAACTGTATATTAAAAGGTTATTCCCCATATACACAGGATAGGCAATAACTTGAGATTATTTCTCAATATAGAGCCATCCCATTGCACTTCAGTATTTAGTATAAGCAAATGATTGTAAGTTCAAGTCCCCTAAGGGGACAATAAATTAAAAATATGTTAAAGTGTACATCACACCTTCCACTCCCCTTTTTTCTCCTTCATAAAATACAATGAAAAAAAAAGAAAAAACAATAAATAACGGAGGAATTGTGTTTTATTTTCCACAGTTTCCCCACGCTAAGAATTTTTGCTCCATTTTTTCAGGACATTATGTGGTAAAATAAATTTCATTCAAGACTACTACTCATCCCTCAAAAAAAAAAAATAAAAATAAAAAAAAGCAAGTCCCCATACACCTTTGTGTAAGCAAAGAAAAAAAAATTAAAAAAGTTATGGCTCTTGGAAAAAAGAACAGAGAAAATTTTCTAGTCATATAAGAGTTAGCTCGCCCTCCCCCACCCCACCCTAGCATATGCGACTATTCATTTTTATTGTATGTTCACTATACGTAATGGCCACTGTACCTTCTGTGTACCTTCTGTGTCTATGCCTCTTTGGCGGCCATTTTGAACATGAAGAAACAGGTCACGGATTTCAGATGCAGAAGGTGCGGCAGAAGAGCGGAGGACATTAGGGAATAGAAATGTGAAGTCACATTTATTATGGATGGGGGAGAATTGTAATGGTTGCCATGGGCAACAAGGAGAAATTTCCTTTTAGATAGTCTTGATAAATGAGGCCTAGTGAGTAGTAATATCTGAGGAGACTGTATTAACATGAAATCTAGGGTCTAAGGAGTAACGTTTCTCCTCATGGAGAGTGACATGTCAAGCCTGGCATGTCAGAGTGAGGAGACTTAAAAGCCATGAATGCTCTTTTTGGAAATTAAATATGCAAATTGTCTCTTCAGAGAGGAAGAGGACTAGAACTCTAGCGCCACCTATTGGAAGCAACTATCCTAAACGTCAATATCGACCCTTCAATGAGCCTTCCTATATGACTTAGGATAAAAGCCAAACCAGAATCTTAATTTGCAGACACGGTGATTCAGGGTGATTGCCCCTCATCAGTGCAAAGTATGAGAGCTTATTTTTCCTCTTACTCTCTGAAGAGACAACATGAAATCTAAAAACACAAGTCACTGGTCCTTTCTACAACTCAGGATGTGACTAAAAGTCCTTAATTGGTGACACCCCTCTGATTATATTGGGCAATCATTGAGTCAAACAGCCCAGATCAGAGGATTCTGAAATACCAGCAGTTACGGCGCGGGACACGGAGAGGGTTTATGACATCTCCCATTGATTTAAAGCATTAAAGTACTGCTCTAAAAGCCTTGACTTTGTGGTCTTTGCCCTTTATGACCTATAACATAAATGTTGACGGCTCCCATAGACAGGAATGGGGCTGTAATGCGGTTATTAGCGAATCCTCATAGATGAAAACTTTAGAATAACCTCCATCTTAAATGAGTTATCCTATCTTGATCTGTGGTTCACCCACTGGCTTCACTTTTTTTTTTTAATGTAACTATTTAATTCCCCTAGTTTTAACTCTTGCCCTAACTCTAACCCTAGCCTTAACCCTAACCCTAACCATAACCCTAGCCCTAACCCTATCCCTATCCCTAACCCTATCCCTAGCCCTAACCCTATCCCTAGCCCTAACCCTAGCCCTACCTCTAACCCTAACCCTAATCCTAGCCCTAACCCTATCCCTAGCCCTAACCCTAATCCTAGCCCTAACCCTATCCCTAGCCCTAACCCTAGCCCTAACCCTAACCCTAGCCCTACCTCTAACCCTAACCCTAACCCTAATCCTAGCCCTAACCCTATCCCTAGCCCTAACCCTAATCCTAGCCCTAACCCTAGCCCTAGCTCTAACCCTAACCCTAACCCCAACCCTAACCCTACCCCCAATGGAAACATTTTCCGTCTCCATAAAATCTGGTGCCCTTTCTGACCACCCCTGTGTTCCCCCCACACGTCGCCACTCTGTGGGAACTCCGCAGGAGCTTCGCAGGAACCGCGGTTCACTCTGCTGCTTCCGACATAGTCCTACAAAAGAAGAGATGACAGATGTGCATAGAGTATATAAAACTGTCGCAGGCATAACACTGTGAGATATAATAATAATAATTTTCATTTCTGTGGCGCTAACTTATTCTGCAGCATTTTACAATTCAGATATCCCTTAACGAGACCGCCGGCACATGCTGCGTGCACAAGCAATTAAACTGTAATCTGCAATAGCTCAGATACCAATGTGAATTATCCAAAGCATCTGAAGAAATGTTTATAAGACAGGGACTATAGAAGTCAGCGGCTCTGTGCAGTCTATGGTAATACATTGCATTGTATAAAGAAAGGATAACCATCATTCACACTCAGGAATGCCTGTCCTTGGTCTTTCTCATGGAATCCCCAATACGGCCTGCATAGCATAGTGTCCCTAGGGGGGCATATAAAGGTCTACAGGGTGAAGGTGGGAGGTGAGAGGGGCTATAGCTGCATGTCTATTTTATAGCATGTGAATGGCTGCAGTTAATCTGGATTTCATTTTAATTTACATGTTGCGATTGTTCCTTTTACACTATAGAAATGCAATGTCCCAACACACAGTGCATGACTACATGTACAGGTATTGTTAGGAATGACGCAAGAATGTCAGAATAGGTTAAAGGGCTTGTCTACTTTATAACAATTGATATGACCTATAAACATGACACACAGCTTAATGTAGATAAAATAGATAATTTTTATTAATCATAATTATTAAAAACAAAAATCAAGGGAATATGTACTCAAAAAAAGGCATATTCAGTTGGGGGAGAAAACCCTGTGACCCAATGACATATGGGGTCTAAAGAAATATTGTATAAAATATATATAAATAAATTGACATATGTATTAACAAATGTACCACCATATGAACAGTGCAAAAGATTACCATGAGTCAGACCAAGGTCACATTACAGTCAATAATACATAATAAACCACATCAGAAATGTGTGAGAGGTGGGCTCAAACGAATGCAGCACATCAAAAAAAGCCCCAGAAAAATGGTACAAAAAGTAAACGTAAAAACATGTTCCCTCGTTAAAGCTGAAGGCGAAACGCGCGTTGGGCATGTGCATTCTCTGCGATCAGTACTTACCATCTGTCAATTACTCTCTGTAAACCCCGTTTCCTTATTATTATGTGTTATATTTTGTTAATACATTGCTGCATTACCTGGCTCTGTCCATTTATTGACCTTACAGCCATGTGTGAGTGATAGATCTCTATGTCTGTAGCACTTTGCATAACTTTAATATTGATTATAACACTTGCTCTTTATATATACAGTACAGACCAAAAGTTTGGACACACCTTCTCATTTAAAGATTTTTCTGTATTTTCATGACTATGAAAATTGTACATTCACACTGAAGGCATCAAAACTATGAATTAACACATGTGGAATTATATACTTAACAAAAAAGTGTGAAACAACTGAAAATATGTCTTATATTCTAGGTTCTTCAACACAACTGATGGTCCCAACCCATTTTATAAGGCAAGAAATCCCACTTATTAAACCTGACAGGGCACACCTGTGAAGTGAAAACCATTTCCGGTGACTACCTCTTGAAGCTCATCAAGAGAATGCCAAGAGTGTGCAAAGCAGTCATCAAAGCAAAAGGTGGCTACTTTTGGACCAAAAGTGCATCCAAACTTTTGGTCTGTACTGTATATATATATATATATATATATATATATATATATATATATATATATGTTAATATATATATACATATATATATATTTACAGCGACTTTTACTTTTTGTACCATTTTTCTCGGGCTTTTTTTGATGTGCTGCATTTGTTTGAGCCCACCTCTCACACATTTTTGATGTGGTTTATTATGTATTATTGACTGTAATGTGACCTTGGTCTGACTCATGGTAATCTTTTGCACTGTTCATATGGTGGTACATTTGTTGATACATATGTCAATTTATTTATATACATTTTATGCAATATTTCTTTGTATCAGTAATGTAATGTATGTACACAGTGACTGCACCAGCAGAATAGTGAGTGCAGCTCTGGAGTATAATACAGGATGTAACTCAGGATCAGTAATGTAATGTATGTACACAGTGACTGCACCAGCAGAATGGTGAGTGCAGCTCTGGAGTATAATACAGGATGCAACTCATGATCAGTACAGGATCAGTAATGTAATGTATGTACACAGTGACTGCACCAGCAGAATAGTGAGTGCTGCTCTGGAGTATAATACAGGATGTAACTCAGGATCAGTACAGGATCAGTAATGTAATGTGTGTACACAGTGACTGCACCAGCAGAATAGTAAGTGCAGCTCTGGAGGATAATACAGGATGTAACTCAGCATCAGTAATGTAATGTATGTACACAGTGACTGCACCAGCAGAATAGTGAGTGCAGCTCTGGGGTATAATACAGGATGTAACTCAGGATCAGTACAGGATCAGTAATGTAATGTATGTACACAGTGACTGCACCAGCAGAATAGTGAGTGCAGCTCTGGGGTATAATACAGGATGTAACTCAGGATAAGTAATGTAATGTATGTACAGTCATGGCCAAAAGTTTTGAGAATGACACCAAAATTATACTTTCACATGATCTGCTGGCCTCTGGTTTTTATTAGTGTTTGTCTGATGTTTATATCACATACAGAAATATAATTGCAATCATATTATGAGTACCAATAGGTTATATTGACAGTTAGAATGAGTTAATGCAGCAAGTCAATATTTGCAGTGTTGCCCCTTCTTCTTCAAGACCTCTGTAGTTCTCCCTGGCATGCTCTCAATCAACTTTTGGACCAAATCCTGACTGATAGCAGTCCATTCTTGCATAATCAATGCTTGCATTTTGCCAGAATTTGTTGGTTTTTGTTTGTCCACCCGTCTCTTGATGATTGACCACAAGTTCTCAATGGGATTAAGATCTGGGGAGTTTCCAGGCCATGGACCCAAAATCTCTATGCTTTGTTCCATGAGCCATTTAGTTATCACCTTTGCTTTATGGCAAGATGCTCCATCATGCTGGAAAAGGCATTGTTGGGCGCCAAAATGCTCTTGGACGGTTGGGAGAAGTTGCTCTTGGAGGACATTCTGGTACCATTCTTTATACATGGCTGTGTTTTTAGGCAAGACTGTGAGTGAGCCGATTCCCTTGGCTGAGAAGCAACCCCACACATGAATGGTTTCAGGATGCTTTACAGTTGGCATGAGACAAGACTGGTGGTAGCGCTCACCTCTTCTTCTCCGAATAAGCTGTTTTCCAGATGTCCCAAACAATCGAAAAGGGGATTCATCAGAGAAAATTACTTTGCCCCAGTCCTCAGCAGTCGACTCCCTGTACCTTTTGCAGAATATCAGTCGGTCCCTGATGTTTTTTCTGGAGAGAAGTGGCTTCTTTGCTGCCCGCCTTGAAACCAGCCCTTGCTCAAAGAGTCTCCGCCTCACAGTGCGTGCAGAAGCACTCAAACCAGCCTGCTGCCATTCCTGAGCAAGCTCGGCACTGCTGGTAGTCCGATCCCGCAGCTGAAACAGTTTTAAGATACGGTCCTGGCGCTTGCTGGTCTTTCTTGGGCGCCCTGGAGCCTTTTTGACAACAATGGAAGCTCTCTCCTTGAAGCTCTTGATGATGCAATAGATTGTTGACTGAGGTGCAATCTTTGTAGCTGCGATACTCTTCCCTGTTAGGCCATTTTTGTGCAGTGCAATGATGGCTGCACATGTTTCTTTAGAGATAACCATGGTTAACTGAAGAGAAACAATGATACCAAGAACCAGCCTCCTTTTAAAGTGTCCAGTGATGTCATTCTTACTTAATCCTGACTGATTGATCGCCAGCCCTGTCCTCATCAACACCCACACCTGTGTTAATGGATCAATCACTAAAACGATGTTAGCTGCTCCTTTTAAGGCAGGACTGCAATGATG
Source organism: Phyllobates terribilis (assembly GCF_046119375.1). Classification (NCBI taxonomy): domain Eukaryota; kingdom Metazoa; phylum Chordata; class Amphibia; order Anura; family Dendrobatidae; genus Phyllobates; species Phyllobates terribilis. The sequence continues at coordinate 693,668,371 of NW_027362763.1, read as the reverse complement.
TTGAAATGTGTTTTGGGGGTTAAAGTTCATTTTCTGGACAAATATTCACTTTGCAAGTACAGTAATTGCTGTTAAGCTGATCACTCTTTGACATTCAGGAGTATATGCAAATTGCCATTACAAAAAATGAAGCAGTAAACTTTGGAAAAATTACTATTAGTCTCATTCTCAATACTTTTGGCCAGGACTGTACACAGTGATTGCACCAACAGAATAGTGAGTGCAGCTCTGGAGTATAATACAGGATGTAACTCAGGATCAGTACAGGATCAGTAATGTATGTACACAGTGACTGCACCAGCAGAATAGTGAGTGCAGCTCCGGAGTATAATACAGGACGTAACTAAGGATCAGTACAGGATCAGTAATGTAATGTATGTGCACAGTGACTGTACCAGAAGAATAGTGAGTGCAGCTCTGGAGTATAATACAGGATGTAACTCAGGATCAGTACAGGATAAGTTATGCAATGTATGTACACAGTGATTGCACCAGCAGAATAGTGAGTGCAGCTCTGGAGTATAATACAGGATGTAACTCAGGATCAGTACAGGATCAGTAATGTAATGTATGTACACAGTGACTGTACAAGCAGAATAGTGAGTGCAGCTCCGGACTATAATAGAGGATGTAACTCAGGATCAGTACAGGATCAGTAATGTAATGTATGCACATAGTGACTGCACCAGCAGAATAGTGAGTGCAGCTCCGGAGTATAATACAGGATGTAACTCAGGATAAGTAATGTAATGTATGTACACAGTGATTGCACCAACATAATAGTGAGTGCAGCTCTGGAGTATAATACAGGATGTAACTCAGGATCAGTACAGGATCAGTAATGTATGTACACAGTGACTGCACCAGCAGAATAGTGAGTGCAGCTCCGGAGTATAATACAGGACGTAACTCAGGATCACTACAGGATCAGTAATGTAATGCATGTACACAGTGACTGCACCAGCAGAATAGTGAGTGCAGCTCTGGAGTATAATACAGGATGTAACTCAGGATCAGTATAGGATCAGTAATGTAATGTATGTACACAGTGACTGCAGCAGCAGAATGGTGAGTGAAGCTCTGGAGTATAATGCAGGATGCAACACAGGATCAGTAATGTAATGTATGTACACAGTGACTGTACCAGTAGAATAGTGAGTGCAGCACTGGAGTATAATACAGGATGTAACTCAGGATAAGTAATGTAATGTATGTACACAGTGATTGCAACAACAGAATAGTGAGTGCAGCTCTGGAGTATAATACAGGATGTAACTCAGGATCAGTACAGGATCAGTAATGTATGTACACAGTGACTGTACCAGCAGAATAGTGAGTGCAGCTCCGGAGTATAATACAGGATGTAACTCAGGATCAGTACAGGATCAGTAATGTAATGTATGTACACAGTGACTGTACCAGCAGAATAGTGAGTGCAGCTCCGGAGTATAATACAGGATGTAACTCAGGATAAGTAATGTAATGTATGTACACAGTGATTGCACCAACAGAATAGTGAGTGCAGCTCTGGAGTATAATACAGGATGTAACTGAGGATCAGTACAGGATCAGTAATGTATGTACACAGTGACTGCACCAGCAGAATAGTGAGTGCAGCTCTGGAGTATAATACAGGATGTAACTCAGGATTAGTACATGATCAGTAATGTAATGTATGTACACAGTGACTGCACCAGCAGAATAGTGAGTGCAGCTCTGGAGTATAATACAGGATGTAACTCAGGATAAGTAATGTAATGTATGTACACAGTGACTGCACCAGCGGAATAGTGAGTGCAGCTCTGGAGTATAATACAGGATGTAACTCCAGATCAGTACATGATCAGTAATGTAATGTATGTACACAGTGACTGCACCTGCAGAATCGTGAGTGCAGCTCTGGAGTATAATACAGGATGTAACTCAGGATCAGTAATGTAATGCATGTACGCAGTGACTGCACCAGCAGAATAGTGAGTGCAGCTCTGGAGTATAATACAGGATGTAACGCAGGATCAGTAATGTAATGTATGTACATAGTGACTGCACCAGCAGAATAGTGAGAGCAGCTCTGGAGTATAATACAGGATGTAACTCAGGATCAGTAATGTAATGTATGTACACAGTGAATGCACCAGCAGACTAGTGAGCTCAGTTCTGGAGTATAATACAGGATGTAACTCAGGATTAGTACATGATCAGTAATGTAATGTATGTACACAGTGACTGCACCAGCAGAATCGTGAGTGCAGCTCTGGAGTATAATACAGGATGTAACTCAGGATAAGTAATGTAATGTATGTACACAGTGACTGCACCAGCGGAATAGTGAGTGCAGCTCTGGAGTATAATACAGGATGTAACTCAGGATCAGTACAGGATCAGCAATGTAATGTATGCACACTGTGACTGCACCAGCAGAATAGTGAGTGCAGCTCTGGAGTATAATACAGGATGTAGCTCAGGATAAGTAATGTAATGTATGTACACAGTGACTGCACCAGCAGAATAGTGAGTGCAGCTCTGGAGTATAATACACGATGTAACTCAGGATCAGTAATTTAATGTATATACACAGTGACTGCACCAGCAGAATAGTGAGTGCAGCTCTGGAGTATAATACAGGATGCAACGCAGGATCAGTAATGTAATGTATGTACATAGTGACTGCACCAGCAGAATAGTGAGTGCAGCTCTGGAGTATAATACAGGATGTAACTCAGGATCAGTAATGTAATGTATGTACACAGTGACTGCACCAGCAAAATAGTGAGCACAGCTCTGGAGTATAACATTATGTAACTCAGGATCAGTACATGATCAGTAATGTAATGTATGTACACAGTGACTGCACCAGCAGAATAGTGAGTGCAGCTCTGGAGTATAATACAGGATGTAACTCAGGATAAGTAATGTAATGTATATACACAGTGACTGCACCAGCGGAATAGTGAGTGCAGCTCTGGAGTATAATACAGGATGTAACTCAGGATCAGTATAGGATCATTAATGTAATGTATGTACACAGTGACTGCACCTGCAGAATAGTGAGTGCAGCTCTGGAGTATAATACAGGATGTAACTCAGGATCAGTATAGGATCATTAATGTAATGTATGTACACAGTGACTGCACCTGCAGAATAGTGAGTGCAGCTCTGGAGTATAATACAGGATGTAACTCAGGATCAGTATAGGATCAGTAATGTAATGTATGTACACAGTGACTGCACCAGCAGAATTGTGAGTGCAGCTCTGGAGTATAGTATAGGATGCAACTCATGATCAGTACAGGATCAGTAATGTAATGTATGTACACAGTGTCTGTACCAGCAGAATAGTGAGTGCAGCTCTGGAGTATAATACAGGATGTAACTCAGGGTAAGTAATGTAATGTATGTACACAGTGATTGCACCAACAGAATAGTGAGTGCAGCTCTGGAGTATAATACAGGATGTAACTCAGGATCAGTACAGGATCAGTAATGTATGTACACAGTGACTGCACTAGCCGAATAGTGAGTGCAGCTCCAGAGTATAATACAGGATGTAACTCAGGATCAGTACAGGATCAGTAATGTAATGTATGTACACAGTGACTGTACCAGCAGAATAGTGAGTGCAGCTCTGGAGTATAATACAGGATGTAACTCAGGATCAGTACAGGATCAGTAATGTAATGTATGCACACAGTGACTGTACCAGCAGAATAGTGAGTGCAGCTCCGGAGTATAATACAGGATGTAACTCAGGATAAGTTATGCAATGTATGTACACAGTGATTGCACCAGCAGAATAGTGAGTGCAGCTCTGGGGTATAATACAGGATGTAACTCAGGATCAGTATAGGATCAGTAATGTAATGTATGTACACAGTGACTGCACCAGCAGAATAGTGAGTGCAGCTCCGGACTATAAAACAGGATGTAACTCAGGATCAGTACAGGATCAGTAATGTAATGTATGCACACAGTGACTGTACCAGCAGAATAGTGAGTGCAGCTCCGGAGTTTAATACAGGATGTAACTCAGGATAAGTAATGTAATGTATGTACACAGTGACTGCACCAGCAGAATAGTGAGTGCAGCTCTGGTCTATAATACAGGATGTAACTCAGGATCAGTACAGGATCAGTAATGTATGTACACAGTGACTGCACCAGCAGAATAGTGAGTGCAGCTCCGGAGTATAATACAGGATGTAACTCAGGATCAGTACAGGATCAGTAATGTAATGTATGTACACAGTGACTGTACCAGCAGAATAGTGAGTGCAGCACTGGAGTATAATACAGGATGTAACTCAGGATAAGTAATGTAATGTATGTACACAGTGATTGCACCAACAAAATAGTGAGTGCAGCTCTGGAGTATAATACAGGATGTAACTCAGGATCAGTACAGGATCAGTAATGTATGTACACAGTGACTGCACCAGCAGAATAGTGAGTGCAGCTCCGGAGTATAATACAGCACGTAACTCAGGATCAGTACAGGATCAGTAATGTAATGTATGTACACAGTGATTGCACCAGCAGAATAGTGAGTGCAGCACTGGGGTATAATACAGGATGTAACTCAGGATCAGTACATGATCAGTAATGTAATGTATGTACACAGTGACTGTACCAGCAGAACAGTGAGTGCAGCTCTGGAGTATAATACAGGATGTAACTCAGGATCAGTACAGGATCAGTAATGTAATGTTTGTACACAGTGACTGTACCAGCAGAATAGTGAGTGCAGCTCCGGACTATAATACAGGATGTAACTCAGGATCAGTACAGGATCAGTAATGTAATGTATGCACACAGTGACTGTACCAGCAGAATAGTGAGTGCAGCTCTGGAGTATAATACTGGATGTAACTCAGGAAAAGTAATGTAATGTATGTACACAGTGATTGCACCAACAGAATAGTGAGTGCAGCTCTGGAGTATAATACAGGATGTAACTCAGGATCAGTACAGGATCAGTAATGTATGTACACAGTGACTGCACCAGCAGAATAGTGAGTGCAGCTCCGGAGTATAATACAGGACGTAACTCAGGATCAGTACAGGATCAGTAATGTAATATATGTACACAGTGACTGCACCAGCAGAATAGTGAGTGCAGCTCTGGAGTATAATACAGGATGTAACTCAGGATCAGTAATATAATGTATGTACACAGTGACTGCACCAGCAGAATAGTGAGTGCAGCTCTGGAGTATAATACAGGATGTAACTCAGGATCAGTACAGGATCAGTAATGTAATGTATGTACACAGTGACTGCACCAGCAGAATAGTGAGTGCAGCTCTGGAGTATAATACAGGATGTAACTCAGGATCAGTACAGGATCAGTAATGTAATGTATGTACACAGTGACTGCACCAGCAGAATAGTGAGTGCAGCTCTGGGGTATAATACATGATGTAACTCAGGATCAGTACAGGATCAGTAATGTAATGTATGTACACAGTGACTGCACAAGCAGAATAGTGAGTGCAGCTCTGGAGTATAATACAGGATGTAACTCAGGATCAGTACAGGATCAGTAATGTAATGTATGTACACAGTGACTGCACCAGCAGAATAGTGAGTGCAGCTCTGGGGTATAATACAGGATGTAACTCAGGATCAGTACAGGATCAGTAATGTAATGTATGTACACAGTGACTGCACAAGCAGAATAGTGAGTGCAGCTCTGGAGTATAATACAGGATGTAACTCAGGATCAGTAATGTAATGTATGTGCACAGTGACTCCACCAGCAGCATACTGGGTGCAGCTCTGATCAGCTGCTAGTCAGTGTGGTGATTACGGGTGTGGTGGCTGCAGATCCTGCTGTGAGCTCCTGATCTCTGAGAAACCTACACCTCTACACCTGGGGACCTGCTCTCTCTTTCCCAGGGAGGGAGCGGGTTTCTGGGATGAGTGAGGGAGCCAAGCCCCAGGCTTCTGCTTCCCGAACCAGGCCGGCGGGGGGCAGAAGTAACCAGCAACCGGCCTGCACATCAGAGGACTCGGGGGTGAGACTCTCCACCAGGAGTCGCAGCAATGTGGCTCCTACTCCCACTGGGTTTGTGGAGACCCAGAGAAGCCGCAAGGCTTCAAGCATGGAGGAAAAGCCTGACAGCGGCGTGCATGATGGCGCTCCTTCCGGAGGAAAGCTGAGTGCTCACGGAGGTGAGGCCGACCTCCGTGAGGGAGGTTGGGCACTGCAGGGACCCCGGGAGTCTGTGTCCACCTATGCCTCCCGGGTCATGATCCACCTCCGTGAGTATGAAGATGCCAGTAAGCTCATCAGGAGGCTCCGGGAGGAGCTGCGCTGCACAAGCGCAAAAGCTGCAGGGGCCTCCAAACCAAGGAAGACAAAACTCCAAGCCGAGGTAATGCGACTGACCAGTGAAATTCATCTCCTTTGACTAAGGAAAGCCACCATCTTAGAGCAGAGTGGTCCTTTCAAAGAAAAACTCATAAATGAAGACCGCTTTAGAGAAATGGCTGATACCAGAGAGCAAAGGCAGATGGGACTGCAGCTTGAGAGCCAGGTGGATGATGAGAGTGATGATGACCAGCAGCAACCCCCATTGGCAGCCTGCAAAGTCACCCGCAGGCCACGTGCAGCGAGCTCCCTGCAGGACAGGCGATAGTGACATCCGGTCGCAGTTCTGCCGGCTCTGGGGAGGACAGTGACAGCAGCGGCCAGGGAGGGGCGCTAAAGGCGGAGATTAAGCTCCTGGAGTCCCCAGTATGCCTCCAACACTTCCATCTTGGTGATGATCTACCAGAAGAGGCACCTGGGGGCCAAAAAAAGGCAAAGAAGACCAAGCCAAAGCTGCAGGAAGCGGTAAGCTATGTCTATGCCCCCCTCCCTGTACCCCCTGAGTCGACGGCAGGCTCAGCTCGCTGTATAAGCCCCTTTGCCCAGCCCAGCCCGGGTTCTGCTGTGGATCCGGTGCAAAGGCGCGGGGAGATTACACAGCGCGGTAGTGAGGCGCAGAGCTCCGTCTCTGCTTGTAGTAGCGGGGACGCAGCAGGAGGTGCATCAGCCGAGAGGCTGGACAGTGAGGGCGGCCCGGCGACGGGCGTTCAATCAGGCCACGATGCTGTGGTGCGCTCCTCAGTGGGAGGGGGGAGCAGCCCGGTGTCGGGGGCAGCTCCGGTAGCCTCGGCGCCTCTGAATGCTGTTGCTGCTGATCACTTAGTTGAGAAGCGGCGGCAGTGTGAGGGGGCTGTTGGGGCTGAGCATTCTGGTCCTCCCACGAAAGTGCTATTTTGTGTTGGCGTCGCTGGTCCGGAAGATCCTGATGCTAAAGATCAGCGGCGCCTAACAGCAGTTAAAGATCAGCAGCACATTATACCAAATGGCAAACAGCGGAAATTACCGACCGATGATGTGGAGGGCACACATAAGACCGGGGGTGAGGTCGCCTCCGGTTCTATGGAGGTGACTGAGCCCCTTGTGCCTGATGCGGAGGTCAAAAGGTCATCCACCATTGTTACTGGTCCAGCAGGAATGAATGTGGTGGTGGGGGTGAATGAGGCTAATTCATTGTCTAGTGGTGTGGTTGCTGGTTTGGTGAAGGGTGAGATGGAGGTGGGTAATGGTGATACTGTTGGGGCTGATGTGGTCACTGGTCCGGTTGCCCCCCCGTGGGTGGCAACACCTGTCCAGAGTTATGCCAGTGTCACCCTCGGGGCAAATAGGGCATCCTCCTCATCTCCGGGCTTTGGGGACGGCATGTTGCAACGGCGCCTTCTGGAGGCTCTAAAGAAGGGGGAGAGATCACTAATGGTAGAGGGTCGAGAGGTTGATTTATCCTTCTGGATAGAGAGGCATGGCCTCGGGGCCTTCCGAGAGCAAAAAGGGGGGGATACAGTGTGGTCCCTCCCAACAGCCGGGCCAGGCAGTGTGCGTAGGAATGTGGTCCGTCTTCGGTGGAGGGGCAGTGATGCATGTTCGCCAAGGTCTAAAGTTGTGGAGCTCCTGCTGAGGATGGGCTTCAAGGCGATTATGAGTTGGCAAAAAATGAGCCCGGCTGGCGAGACTTTGCCGTTCAGGCAGTGTCTCGCCAAAACCAGATCAAGAAAGTGACCGTGATGACTCGTAACGAGTCGCTTTCTTGCTATGACATCATGACGTGGCTTGGTCGGTATGGAGAGGTGGTGGAGATGCCAAAGAAAAACCGCGACGAGTTTGGTATCTGGTCAGGGGCCTGGACGTTTATGGTAAAACTTAAGCGTTCAGGAGGTACGGTTGCCCACATTCCATCGTCTGCCTTCCTGGGTAGGGATCGTATCCTGGTCTTCTACCAGGGGCAACCGAAGCTCTGTCACAGGTGCGGAGACCCCACACACTTCAGTGCAAACTGCACCGTGCAGAAATGCGCGTTGTGTGGGGGTGTCGGCCATCTTGCCGCCTCTTGTGTGGAGATTAGGTGCAACCTGTGTGGTGAGTTAGGTCACCCATTCAGCCGTTGTCCTCGCTCCTTTGCTAATGCAGTCGAGACCCCGGTGGGAGTAAGCCGTGAGGCCGATTCTGCTGGGGAGGGGACTTGCAGGGGTGGGGGAGCTGAGGGGCCAGGGAAGAAAAGCAATAAAAAGACACCTGCCCAGCTGAGGCGTCTAGACAAGTGCAGACAGGAGAGGGAGCGGGGCGAGCACCAGACTACCGGGGCAGCCCCTGTCCTGGATGCCAGTCTTGCTGCTGAGGCCCCGAGGAATGATGAGTTGGATGAGGAGGTCAGGAGGATCCACAGGGAGGAACTGCCTCTGCCTCAGAATCCTCCCATTATGAAAGTATGGATGAGGATAATAAGCGGTGGCTAGAGAACAAGCGTAAGCTCGGCACCAAAAAGAAGAAAAAGAAGGGGGATAAAACATCTTCTCCCGCTCTGACCAAGGTACCTAAGGAAGGTAAAACCGACTCCCCTCTAGTTGGTCTTTCTAACCGGTTCCAAGCCCTTGATAACATCTCTTCCTCTGAGAAGGAGGCTGAGGGTGAGGTTCCGTCTTCAGCGGAGCTTACAGGGGGCGCCGAGTCTCCTTCTCCTGGGGATGCAAGGTCCTTGGGGGGAGGGACTGGCCCAGAGTCCGGAGACCAGGACGAAAAAAGAAGGAAAAATGTGGGAATGGACACCTCTGTGTCATTAAAGAGGGGGAAGGATTCCTCCTCTGAGGCAGAGGATAAGGGGAGTGGGAAGAAGAAAGCCATCTAACTCAATCACCAATGATGGCGGTACCCACTCCGTTGATGCTGGCGTCCATTAATGTCGCCAGCATTAAGTCAAACATGGCTAGATTTGCGGCCTTTGATTTTCTCAGCCGGGTTGAAGCTGACATTTTCTTTTTGCAAGAGACCAGGCTGCCAAATATGGCAGAGGTGTTTATAGCTAAGAGGGAGTGGAGACTCGGGCCCTCCTATTGGTCTCTTGCGGCCGAGCCGTAGAGCGGAGTGGCGGTCCTTTTTACCGCACCGGTAGAATGCCGACGGGTTATTGAGTTAGAAATGGGGAGGTGCCTGATATTAGATGTCCTCATGAAGGGACAAGAGCTCCGGATCATTAACATCTATGGTCCCCAATCTAAGTGGGACTGGAAGTGTCTCTTTATGAGGATCAAGCCCTACCTTTTTACGAGTCGGCATGTCGTCTTTGGAGGGGAGTTCAACACTGTCACGAGGCCCCGGGATAGAGGAGGTTCCAGAGACAAGCTGACTTATGATAGCGTCGCCCTTAATAGTATTGCTAGTGAGGCTCGCCTGGTGGATGTCCACATCCGGCACACCGCAGGCCACGAGGGGTTCACCTATCATAGAGGTAACTGTAGGTCCAGGATAGACAGGTTTTATTTAAAGGAGGAAGCCGTCTCTTCAGCAGTATCTGTTGTTGAGGTGGAGTTCTCCGATCACTGTTTGATTTTGTTTTCCCTGAATGTTACAGAGACCCCCTGGATGGGAAGAGGCTTTTGGAGGCTCAATTCGTCTCTCTTGGAAGAAGCGGAGATAAGACAGTCCTTTGAGGATTTTCTTCAGAGCCAGGTACCCTTACTGGATCTTTGTAGTAGTAAGTCAGAGTGGTGGGAGATGTTTAAGAAAAGGGTGGCGAGATTCTTCCGCCAGCTCTCGAGCCTCAGGAGCCTGGACAGGTACCGCCTGTATCAGGGCCTGAGGAGGAAACTCGAGCATCTTGTCTCAACTGGAGGTAGCCGCGAGGAGATCTCCAGAGTGAAATCTTTGCTAATGAGGTGTCAGTATGATAGACACGCATCTTTGGTTTTTGAGAGGGATTACGGGAAGTACCGCTCGCCCGACCCTTATAGAAACTGCAAGATGTCAGTGAATAGTAAAGTTGTTACAGGACTGGTTGACACTGCGGGGTCCCTGAAAAGATCCAGATCAGGGATCCTGGAGGTCGTCAGATCCTTCTACTCGCACCTCTTGGGGAAGAGGGATCTGGATTGGGATGAGATGTCGGCTTTTCTGGCTGAAGCCGTCCCCGAACCAGGGGTAGACCCCTCTCTTGGCGTTTTGACAGAGATGATCAGGGAAGAGGAAGTTAAGTTGGCGATTGAAGGGCTTGCCCTGAAGAAATCTCCCGGTCCGGATGGCTTAACATCTGAATTCTATAAGACCTTTAAGGACGCCTTGGTTCCCCTCTTGACTGAGGTATTCAATGAGTGTCTTTCCTCGGGCACTCTGCCAAAGTCAATGAGGAGGTCTGCCCTGATCATCTTGTCAAAGGGTAAGGACCCATCTTGCATTGAGAATTGGCGTCCCATAGCGCTTCTCAATGCAGACAGGAAGGTTTTGGCAAAGGTGCTGTTTAATCGGCTGGTGAAATTTGCACCCCAGCTCCTTTCGGGGGCCCAGCATTGCTCTGTTCCGGGCCGCAGTACAATTAGTGCTGTACTCTGTGTCCGAGAGGCGGTGGAGCAGGGTAGGGCTGGCCACTGGAAGGGGTACATGCTGTCATTGGACCAGGCAAAAGCGTTTGATCGGGTTAATCATGAGTACCTCTGGTCTGTCCTTCTGAGGTATGGCCTGCCGGGGGGGTTTGTTGATTGGCTTAAGACCTTGTACTCTGGGGCAGAGAGTTTCCCGCTTGTGAATGGTTGGATTGGCAGCTCTTTTGAGATTGGGTGTAGTGTTCGCCAGGGTTGTCCCTTGAGCCCGCTACTGTACGTGTTTGCGATTGACCTACTTCTTAGGAGGGTGGAGCGTGGACCGTTGGCTGGGATCGGGATGGACCGGGCAGCACCGGAAGCCACTCTGAGAGTGGTGGCGTATGCCGATGACGTCACCGTTTTTGTTTCCTCTGATGGGGAGGCAGAATGGCTGATGTCAGAGGTAAATCGCTACTCGGAGGCATCCGGGTCTAAGATCAGCCGGGATAAGTGTGAGAGTCTCTGGCTGGGAGGAGGAGATCCTGGTTTTGATCTCCCGGACACCCTTCCAGAACCCAAAGTCTCTGCAAAAGTTCTTGGCATCGAATTTGGCCAGGGGGATGACCCCAAACAAAATTGGGACAGCAGGCTAGAGATCGCCACTCAGAAGGTGAACCAATGGAAGGGTTGGTCTTTGACCCTAAGGGAAAGGGTAAACCTGATCAAAACTTACCTGCTCCCTTTGCTGATCTATCTGGGCAGTGTGTGCATCTTGCCAGAGCCTCTCTGGACTCGGGTCTACAGCTTGTTCTTTCAACTGTTATGGGGGAATAGACTGAACCTGGTCAAGAGGGAGGTTACTTACCGTACGAGGAGACTAGGAGGGTTGGGTATGGTCAACCCTGTGGTATTCCTTGTGAATACCTTCATTAAGATCAATATTGCAAACTTCTGGAAAGAGAGGGCTCCTCCGTGGGTATTCTCCTGTAAGGGATGGATTCAGCCTTTCTTCCAGGAATGGGAGACAGGAGGGCAAGTGAAGGATCTCCGCACACCGCATGGACATCTCCCAGCTTACGCTACCGTGGTTCTGAAGGTAATTCACCGGTGGGGTCTGGGAATGTCGGAGGTCAGGACTCTGCCAAGGAAGCTCCTTGACAAAAGGGTTCTGTTGACCCATTTTCAGAGGCCTCTGGCGCTCAGGGATTGCCCAAGTCGGGATCTTGGGGTAGGTCTGCATCTTTTGAATTCTATCAGGATCCCCTCGAAGGTTTGGGACTTGGCTGGGCGCTGCTTCCATGGGAAACTGTGTGTGAGGGACAATCTGAAGTGTAGGAGCTCTGAGGACAGGAACTGTCCTCGGGAGCATTGTGGTACCATGCTTGAAAGCATGGACCACTTCCTGCTTCGTTGTCCCTTTAACACAGAGGTGTACAACAGGGTGGGCGCCTGCATTGGCTGGCCCCGGCTGGCCGGTCTCTCTTATGCGGAATGGGCCTATGGAGCATTCGGGGACCTGGGTGGTCGGGACCGCTGCACCTTATTTCTAGTTACAGTGGTTAGGTATCACACGTGGAACGCACGGTGCTTAGTATCGACACAGCGGAAAATCCTCCCAGTGGACGATGTGTTTAGGACCATACTCGGGGACCTGGTGAAGGTGCGTTCTCTGGAGTATGAGAGACTGGGTACACGGAGGGCCGCTCTCCTCTGGAGGGGCTTTTCTTTTAATGTGCCCTAGTCTGGTCATCTCCTCTCCTGGTGGTGGGCTGCTGCTGACACCATAGATTTTTGTTTTATTGATCAGTAGACAGTGATGTAGGGCTGCAGGCGCCGAACTTGGGCTTTGTCAGTTGTGGTTATTGTATTGTTTGTTTCTGTATATATTGTATATATGGGTTTGGGTGTAGGTGTTAGGTTGGGTGGAGGGAAAAGGGGGGAGGTGGGTTCATCTTGTGGGACACTGGTTATTTGGGTGAAAAACTGGCACTGCCTGATCTGGCCTATGGACGTTGGACTGAGGCATGAGGCGCAGGACCAGCTCTCAGGTCAGTGCCGGGGAGGGACTGGTGGGCTTGAGTGGGGGGTGTTTTGTTTTGTCTTGTATATATTTGTATAGTTAGTATTTATTTTATTTTATTTAAAAAAAAAAAAAAAAAAAAAAAAGAATGTATATATTAGTATGTATATAATTTGTCGGTTATTGTTTATTATATTGTTATTATTTGTTTGGTAACCGGACCAGATGTCACAGTGTAGGTAGTTATTATTGTGTATATATGTATAATATGTGTGTGAGGAGAGAGGGAGCGGCTGGACCAGTTTCATTACACTTTTTATTTTATGGTTATTAATTTTGTTATGTTTCTGTTATTATTATTGTTATGTTTTTCATTTTTATAATAAAAGATCTACAGGATGTAACTCAGGGTAAGTAATGTAATGTATGTACACAGTGATTGCACCAACAGAATAGTGAGTGCAGCTCTGGAGTATAATACAGGATGTAACTAAGGATCAGTACAGGATCAGTAATGTAATGTATGTACACAGTGACTGCACTAGCTAAATAGTGAGTGCAGCTCCAGAGTATAATACAGGACGTAACTCAGGATCAGTACAGGATCAGTAATGTAATGTATGTACACAGTGACTGTACCAGCAGAATAGTGAGTGCAGCTCTGGAGTATAATACAGGATGTAACTCAGGATCAGTACAGGATAAGTTATGCAATGTATGTACACAGTGATTGCACCAGCAGAATAGTGAGTGCAGCTCTGGGGTATAATACAGGATGTAACTCAGGATCAGTACAGGATCAGTAATGTAATGTATGTACACAGTGACTGCACCAGCAGAATAGTGAGTGCAGCTCTGCAGTATAATACAGGACGTAACTCAGGATCAGTACAGGATCAGTAATGTAACGTATGTACACAGTGACTGCACCAGCAGAATAGTGAGTGCAGCTCCGGAGTATAATACAGGATGTAACTCAGGATAAGTAATGTAATGTATGTACACAGTGATTGCACCAGCAGAATAGTGAGTGCAGCTCTGGGCTATAATACAGGATGTAAATCAGGATCAGTACAGGATCAGTAATGTATGTACACAGTGACTGCACCAGCAGAATAGTGAGTGCAGCTCTGGAGTATAATACAGGATGTAACTCAGGAAAAGTAATGTAATGTATGTACACAGTGATTGCACCAACAGAATAATGAGTGCAGCTCTGGAGTATAACACAGGATGTAACTCAGGATCAGTACAGGATCAGTAATGTATGTACACAGTGACTGCACCAGCAGAATAGTGAGTGCAGCTCTGGAGTATAATACAGGATGTAACTCAGGATCAGTAATATAATGTATGTACACAGTGACTGCACCAGCAGAATAGTGAGTGCAGCTCTGGAGTATAATACAGGATGTAACTCAGGATCAGTACAGGATCAGTAATGTAATGTATGTACACAGTGACTGCACCAGCAGAATAGTGAGTGCAGCTCTGGGGAATAATACAGGATGAAACTCAGGATCAGTACAGGATCAGTAATGTAATGTATGTACACAGTGACTGCACCAGCAGACTAGTGAGTGCAGCTCTGGGGTATAATACAGGATGTAACTCAGGATCAGTACAGGATCAGTAATGTAATGTATGTACACAGTGACTGCACAAGCAGAATAGTGAGTGCAGCTCTGGAGTATAATACAGGATGTAACTCAGGATCAGTACAGGATCAGTAATGTAATGTATGTACACAGTGACTGCACAAGCAGAATAGTGAGTGCAGCTCTGGAGTATAATACAGGATGTAACTCAGGATCAGTACAGGATCAGTAATGTAATGTATGTACACAGTGACTGCACCAGCAGAATAGTGAGTGCAGCTCTGGGGTATAATACAGGATGTAACTCAGGATCAGTACAGGATCAGTAATGTAATGTATGTACACAGTGACTGCACAAGCAGAATAGTGAGTGCAGGTCTGGAGTATAATACAGGATGTAACTCAGGATCAGTAATGTAATGTATGTGCACAGTGACTGCACCAGCAGCATACTGGGTGCAGCTCTGATCAGCTGCTAGTCAGTGTGGTGATTACGGGTGTGGTGGCTGCAGATCCTGCTGTGAGCTCTTGATCTCTGAGAAACCAACACCTCTCCACCTGGGGACCCGCTCTCTCTCTTTCCCAGGGAGGGAGTGGGTTTCTGGGTTGAGTGAGGGAGCCAAGCCCCAGGCTTCTGCTTCCCGAACCAGGCCGGCGGGGGGCAGAAGAAACCAGCAACCGGCCTGCACATCAGAGGATTCGGGGGTGAGACTCTCCACCATGAGTCGCAGCAATGTGGCTCCTACTCCCCCTGGGTTTGTGGAGACCCAGAGAAGCCGCAAGGCTTCCAGCATGGAGGAAAAGCCTGACAGCGGCGTGCATGATGGCGCTCCTTCCGGAGGAAAGCTGAGTGCTCACGGAGGTGAGGCCGACCTCCGTGAGGGGGGTTGGGCACTGCAGGGACCCCAGGAGTCTGTGTCCACCTATGCCTCCCGGGTCATGATCCACCTCCGTGAGTATGAAGATGCCAGTAAGCTCATCAGGAGGCTCCGGGAGGAGCTGCGCTGCACAAGCGCAAAAGCTGCAGGGGCCTCCAAACCAAGGAAGACAAAACTCCAAGCCGAGGTAAAGCGACTGACCAGTGAAATTCATCTCCTGGAACTAAGGAAAGCCACCATCTTAGAGCATAGTGGTCCTTTCAAAGAAAAACTCATAAATGAAGACCGCTTTAGAGAAATGGCTGATACCAGAGAGCAAAGGCAGATGGGACTGCAGCCTGAGAGCCAGGTGGATGATGAGAGTGATGATGACCAGCAGCAACCCCCATTGGCAGCCTGCAAAGTCACCCGCAGGCCACGTGCAGCGAGCTCCCTGCAGGACAGGCGATAGTGACATCTGGTCGCAGTTCTGCCGGCTCTGGGGAGGACAGTGACAGCAGCGGCCAGGGAGGGGCGCTAATGGCGGAGATTAAGCTCCTGGAGTCCCCAGTATGCCTCCAAAACTTGCATCTTGGTGATGATCTACCAGAAGAGGCACCTGGGGGCCACAAAAAGGCAAAGAAGTCCAAGCCAAAGCTGCAGGAAGCGGTAAGCTATGTCTATGCCCCCCTCCCTGTACCCCCTGAGTCGGCGGCAGGCTCAGCTCGCTGTATAAGCCCCGTTGCCCAGCCCAGCCCGGGTTCTGCTGTGGATCCGGTGCAAAGGCGCGGGGAGATTACACAGTGCGGTAGTGAGGCGCAGAGCTCCGTCTCTGCTTGTAGTAGCGGGGACGCAGCAGGAGGTGCATCAGCTGAGAGGCTGGACAGTGAGGGCGGCCCGGCGACGGGCGTTCCATCAGGCCACGATGCTGTGGTGCGCTCCTCAGTGGGAGGGGGGAGCAGCCCGGTGTCGGGGGCAGCTCCGGGAGCCTCGGCGCCTCTGAATGCTGTTGCCGCTGGTCACTTAGTTGAGAAGCGGCGGCAGTGTGAGGGGGCTGTTGGGGCTGAGCGTTCCGGTCCTCCCACGAAAGTGCTATTTTGTGTTGGCGTCGCTGGTCCGGAAGATCCTGATGCTAAAGATCAGCGGCGCCTAACAGCAGCTAAAGATCAGCGGCACATTATACCAAATGCCAAACAGCGGAAATTACCGACCGATGATGTGGAGGGCACACATAAGACCAGGGGTGAGGTCGCCTCCGGTTCTATGGAGGTGACTGAGCCCCTTGTGCCTGATGCGGAGGTCAAAAGGTCATCCACCATTGTTACTGGTCCAGCAGGAATGAATGTAGTGGTGGGGGTGAATGAGGCTAATTCATTGTCTAGTGGTGTGGTTGCTGGTTTGGTGGAGGGTGAGATGGAGGTGGGTAATGGTGATACTGTTGGGGCTGATGTGGTCACTGGTCCAGTTGCCCCCCCGGGGATGGCAACACCTGTCCAGAGTTATGCCAGTGTCACCTCCGGGGCAAATAGGGCATCCTCCTCATCTCCGGGCTTTGGGGACGGCATGTTGCAACGGCGCCTTCTGGAGGCTCTAAAGAAGGGGGAGAGATCACTAATGGTAGAGGGTCGAGAGGTTGATCTATCCTTCTGGATAGAGAGGCATGGCCTCGGGGCCTTCCGAGAGCAAAAAGGGGGGGATACAGTGTGGTCCCTCCCAACAGCCGGGCCAGGCAGTGTGCGTAGGAATGTGGTCCGTCTTCGGTGGAGGGGCAGTGATGCATGTCCGCCAAGGTCTAAAGTTGTGGAGCTCCTGCTGAGAATGGGCTTCAAGGCGATTGACATCTATGCCTTGATACATCCCTATTCCACGCCTGAGTTTGATGTCAGCTTTGTTCGGCCGGAGGGGCTTGAGCTCTTCTGGGCGAATTATGAGTTGGCAAAAAATGAGCCCGGCTGGCGAGACTTTGCCGTTCAGGCAGTGTCTCGCCAAAACCAGATCAAGAAAGTGACCGTGATGACTCGTAACAAGTCGCTTTCTTGCTATGACATCATGACGTGGCTTGGTCGGTATGGAGAGGTGGTGGAGATGCCAAAGAAAAACCGCGACGAGTTTGGTATCTGGTCAGGGGCCTGGACGTTTATGGTAAAACTTAAGCGTTCAGGAGGTACAGTTGCCCACATTCCATCGTCTGCCTTCCTGGGTAGGGATCGTATCCTGGTCTTCTACCAGGGGCAACCAAAGCTGTCACAGGTGCGGCGACCCCACACACTTCAGTGCAAACTGCACCGTGCAGAAATGCGCGTTGTGTGGGGGTGTCGGCCATCTTGCCGCCTCTTGTATGGAGATTAGGTGCCACCTGTGTGGTGAGTTAGGTCACCCATTCAGCCGTTGTCCTCGCTCCTTTGCTAATGCAGTCGAGACCCCGGTGGGAGTAAGCCGTGAGGCCGATTCTGCTGGGGAGGGGACTAGCAGGGGTGGGGGAGCTGAGGGGCCAGGAAAGAAAAGCAATAAAAAGACACCTGCCCAGCTGAGGCGTCTAGACAAGTGCAGACAGGAGAGGGAGCGGGGCGAGCCCCAGACTACCGGGGCAGCCCCTGTCCTGGATGCCAGTCTTGCTGCTAAGGCCCCGAGGGATGATGAGTTGGATGAGGAGGTCTGGAGGATCCACAGGGAGGAACTGCCTCTGCCTCAGAATCCTCCCATTATGAAAGTATGGATGAGGATAATAAGCGGTGGCTAGAGAACAAGCGTAAGCTCGGCACCAAAAAGAAGAAAAAGAAGGGGGATAAAAGATCTTCTCCCGCTCTGACCAAGGAAGGTAAAACTGACTCCCCTCTGGTTGGTCTTTCGAACCGGTTCCAAGCCCTTGATAACATCTCTTCCTCAGAAGAGGAGGCTGAGGGTGAGGTTCCGGCTTCAGCGGAGCTTACAGGGGGTGACGAGTCTCCTTCTCCTGGGGATGCAAGGTCCTTGGGGGGAGGGACTGGCCCAGAGTCCGGAGACGGGGACGAGAAAAGAAGGAAAAATGCTGGAATGGACACCTCTGTGTCATTAAAGAGGGGGAAGGATTCCTCCTCTGAGGCAGAGGATAAGGGGAGTGGGAAGAGGAAAGCCATCTAACTTAATCACCAATGATGGCGGTACCCACTCCGTTGACGCTGGCGTCCATTAATGTTGCCAGCATTAAGTCAAATATGGCTAGATTTGCGGCCTTTGATTTTGTCAGCCGGGTTGAAGCTCACATTTTCTTTTTGCAAGAGACCAGGCTGCCAAATATGGCAGAGGTGTTTATAGCTAAGAGGGAGTGGAGACTCGGGCCCTCCTATTGGTCTCTTGCGGCCGAGCCGTATAGCGGAGTGGCGGTCCTTTTCACCGCACCGGTAGAATGCCGATGGGTTATTGAGTTAGAAATGGGGAAGTGCCTGATATTAGATGTCCTCATGAAGGGACAAGAGCTCCGGCTCATTAACATCTATGGTCCCCAATCTAAGTGGGACCGGAAGTGTCTCTTTATGAGGATCAAGCCCTACCTTTTTACGAGTCGTCACGTCGTCTTTGGAGGGGACTTCAACACTGTCACGAGGCCCCGGGATAGAGGAGGTTCCAGAGACAAGCTGACTTATGATAGCGTCGCCCTTAATAGTATAGCTAGTGAGGCTCGCCTGGTGGATGTCCACATCCGGCACACCGCAGGCCACGAGGGGTTCACCTATCATAGAGGTAACTGTAGGTCCAGGATAGACAGGTTTTATTTAAAGGAGGAAGCCGTCTCTTCAGCAGTATCTGTTGTTGAGGTGGAGTTCTCCGATCACTGTTTGATTTTGTTTTCCCTGAATGTTACAGAGACCCCCCGGATGGGAAGAGGCTTTTGGAGGCTCAATTCGTCTCTCTTGGAAGAAGCGGAGATAAGACAGTCCTTTGAGGATTTTCTTCAGAGCCAGGTACCCTTACTGGATCTTTGTAGTAGTAAGTCAGAGTGGTGGGAGATGTTTAAGAAAAGGGTGGCGAGATTCTTCCGCCAGCTCTCGAGCCTCAGAAGCCTGGACAGGTACCGCCTGTATCAGGGCCTGAGGAGGAAACTCGAGCATCTTGTCTCAACTGGAGGTAGCCGCGAGGAGATCTCCAGAGTGAAATCTTTGCTAATGAGGTGTCAGTATGATAGACACGCATCTTTGGTTTTTGAGAGGGATTACGGGAAGTACCGCTCGCCCGACCCTTATAGAAACTGCAAGATGTCAGTGAATAGTAAAGTTGTTACAGGACTGGTTGACACTGCGGGGTCCCTGAAAAGATCCAGATCAGGGATCCTGGAGGTCGTCAGATCCTTCTACTCGCACCTCTTGGGGAAGAGGGATCTGGATTGGGATGAGATGTCGGCTTTTCTGGCTGAAGCCGTCCCCGAACCAGGGGTAGACCCCTCTCTTGGCGTTTTGACAGAGATGATCAGGGAAGAGGAAGTTAAGTTGGCGATTGAAGGGCTTGCCCTGAAGAAATCTCCCGGTCCGGATGGCTTAACATCTGAATTCTATAAGACCTTTAAGGACGCCTTGGTTCCCCTCTTGACTGAGGTATTCAATGAGTGTCTTTCCTCGGGCACTCTGCCAAAGTCAATGAGGAGGTCTGCCCTGATCATCTTGTCAAAGGGTAAGGACCCATCTTGCATTGAGAATTGGCGTCCCATAGCGCTTCTCAATGCAGACAGGAAGGTTTTAGCAAAGGTGCTGTTTAATCGGCTGGTGAAATTTGCACCCCAGCTCCTTTCGGGGGCCCAGCATTGCTCTGTTCCGGGCCGCAGTACAATTAGTGCTGTACTCTGTGTCCGAGAGGCGGTGGAGCAGGGTAGGGCTGGCCACTGGAAGGGGTACATGCTGTCATTGGACCAGGCAAAAGCGTTTGATCGGGTTAATCATGAGTACCTCTGGTCTGTCCTTCTGAGGTATGGCCTGCCGGGGGGGTTTGTTGATTGGCTTAAGACCTTGTACTCTGGGGCAGAGAGTTTCCCGCTTGTGAACGGTTGGATTGGCAGCTCTTTTGAGGTTGGGTGTGGTGTTCGCCAGGGTTGTCCCTTGAGCCCGCTACTGTACGTGTTTGCGATTGACCCACTTCTTAGGAGGGTGGAGCGTGGACCGCTGGCTGGGATCGGGATGGACCGTGCATCACCGGAAGCCACTCTGAGAGTGGTGGCGTATGCCGATGACGTCACCGTTTTTGTTTCCTCTGATGGGGAGGCAGAATGGCTGATGTCAGAGGTAAATCGCTACTCGGAGGCATCCGGGTCTAAGATCAACCGGGATAAGTGTGAGAGTCTCTGGCTGGGAGGAGGAGATCCTGGTTTCGATCTCCCGGACACCCTTCCAGAACCCAAAGTCTCTGCAACAGTTCTTGGCATCGAATTTGGCCAGGGGGATTACCCCAAACAAAATTGGGACAGCAGGCTAGAGATCGCCACTCAGAAGGTGAACCAATGGAAGGGTTGGTCTTTGACCCTAAGGGAAAGGGTAAACCTGATCAAAACTTACCTGCTCCCTTTGCTGATCTATCTGGGCAGTGTGTGCATCTTGCCAGAGCCTCTCTGGACTCGGGTCTACAGTTTGTTCTTTCAACTGTTATGGGGGAATAGACTGAATCTGATCAAGAGGGAGGTTACTTACCGTACGAGGAGACAAGGAGGGTTGGGTATGGTCAACCCTGTGGTATTCCTTGTGAATACCTTCATTAAGATCAATATTGCAAACCTCTGGAAAGAGAGGGCTCCTCCGTGGGTATTCTCCTGTAAGGGATGGATTCAGCCTTTCTTCCAGGAATGGGAGACAGGAGGGCAAGTGAAGGATCTCCGCACACCGCATGGACATCTCCCGGCTTACGCTACCGTGGTTCTGAAGGTAATTCGCCGGTGGGGTCTGGGAATGTGGGAGGTCAGGACTCTGCCAAGGAAGCTCCTTGACAAAAGGGTTCTGTTGACCCATTTTCAGAGGCCTCTGGCGCTCAGGGATTGCCCAAGTCGGGATCTTGGGGTGGGTCTGCATCTTTTGAATTCTATCAGGATCCCCTCGAAGGTTTGGGACTTGGCTTGGCGCTGCTTCCATGGGAAACTGTGTGTGAGGGACAATCTGAAGTGTAGGAGCTCTGAGGACAGGAACTGTCCTCAGAGCATTGTGGTACCATGCTTGAAAGCATGGACCACTTCCTGCTTCGTTGTCCCTTTAACACAGAGGTGTACAGCAGGGTGGGCGCCTCCATTGGCTGGCCCCGGCTGGCCGGTCTCTCTTATGCGGAATGGGCCTATGGAGCATTCGGGGACCTGGGTGGTCGGGACCGCTGCACCTTATTTCTAGTTACAGTGGTTAGGTATCACACGTGGAACGCACGGTGCTTAGTATCGACGCAGCGGAAAATCCTCCCAGTGGACGATGTGTTTAGGACCATACTCGGTGACCTGGTGAAGGTGCGTTCTCTGGAGTATGAGAGACTGGGTACACGGAGGGTCGCTCTCCTCTGGAGGGGCTTTTCTTTTAGTGTGCCCTAGTCTGGTCATCTCCTCTCCTGGTGGTGGGCTGCTGCTGACACCATAGATTTTTGTTTTATTGATCAGTAGACAGTGATGTAGGGCTGCAGGCGCCGAACTTGGGCTTTGTCAGTTGTGGTTATTGTATTGTTTGTTTCTGTATATATTGTATATATGGGTTTGGGTGTAGGTGTTAGGTTGGGTGGAGGGAAAAGGGGGGAGGTGGGTTCATCTTGTGGGACACTGGTTATTTGGGTGAAAAACTGGCACTGCCTGATCTGTCCTATGGACATTGGACATGGACTGAGGCATGAGACGCAGGACCAGCTCTCAGGTCAGTGCCGGGGAGGGACTGGTGGGCTCGAGTGTGGGGGGTTTTGTTTTGTCTTGTATATATTTGTATAGTTAGTATTTATTTTATTTTATTTATTTAAAAAAAAAAAAAAAAAAAAAAAAAAAAAGAATGTATATATTAGTATGTATATAATTTGTCGGTTATTGTTTATTATATTGTTATTATTTGTTTGGTAACCGGACCAGATGTCATGGTGTAGGTAGTTATTATTGTGTATATATGTATAATATGTGTGTGAGGAGAGAGGGAGCGGCTGGACCAGTTTCATTACATTGTTTATTTTCTGGTTATTAATTTTGTTATGTTTCTGTTATTATTATTGTTATGTTTTTCATTTTTATAATAAAAGATCTACAGGATGTAACTCAGGATCAGTACAGGATCAGTAATGTAATGTATGTACATAGTGACTGCACCAGCAGAATAGTGAGTACAGCTCTGGAGTATAATACAGCACGTAACTCAGGATCAGTACAGGATTAGTAATGTAATGTATGTACACAGTGACTGTACCAGCAGAATAGTGAGTGCAGCTCTGGAGTATAATACAGGATGTAACTCAGGATCAGTACAGGATAAGTTATGCAATGTATGTACACAGTGATTGCACCAGCAGAATAGTGAGTGCAGCTCTGGGGTATAATACAGGATGTAACTCAGGATCAGTACATGATCAGTAATGTAATGTATGTACACAGTGACTGTACCAGCAGAACAGTGAGTGCAGCTCTGGAGTATAATACAGGATGTAACTCAGGATCAGTACAGGATCAGTAATGTAATGTATGTACACAGTGACTGTACCAGCAGAATAGTGAGTGCAGCTCCGGAGTATAATACAAGATGTAACTCAGGATCAGTACAGGATAAGTAATGTAATGTATGCACACAGTGACTGTACCAGCAGAATAGTGAGTGCAGCTCTGGAGTATAATACTGGATGTAACTCAGGAAAAGTAATGTAATGTATGAACACAGTGATTGCACCAACAGAATAGTGAGTGCAGCTCTGGAGTATAATACAGGATGTAACTCAGGATCAGTACAGAATCAGTAATGTATGTACACAGTGACTGCACCAGCAGAATAGTGAGTGCAGCTCCGGAGAATAATACAGGACGTAACTCAGGATCAGTACAGGATCAGTAATGTAATGTATGTACACAGTGACTGCACCAGCAGAATAGTGAGTGCAGCTCTGGAGTATAATACAGGATGTAACTCAGGATCAGTAATATAATGTATGTACACAGTGACTGCACCAGCAGAATAGTGAGTGCAGCTCTGGAGTATAATACAGGATGTAACTCAGGATCAGTACAGGATCAGTAATGTAATGTATGTACACAGTGACTGCACCAGCAGAATAGTGAGTGCAGCTCTGGGGTATAATACAGGATGTAACTCAGGATCAGTACAGGATCAGTAATGTAATGTATGTACACAGTGACTGCACAAGCAGAATAGTGAGTGCAGCACTGGAGTATAATACAGGATGTAACTCAGGATCAGTACAGGATCAGTAATGTAATGTATGTACACAGTGACTGCACCAGCAGAATAGTGAGTGCAGCTCTGGAGTATAATACAGGATGTAACTCAGGATCAGTACAGGATCAGTAATGTAATGTTTGTACACAGTGACTGCACCAGCAGAATAGTGAGTGCAGCTCTGGGGTATAATACAGGATGTAACTCAGGATCAGTACAGGATCAGTAATGTAATGTATGTACACAGTGACTGCACAAGCAGAATGGTGAGTGCAGCTCTGGAGTATAATACAGGATGTAACTCAGGATCAGTAATGTAATGTATGTGCACAGTGACTCCACCAGCAGCATACTGGGTGCAGTTCTGATCAGCAGCTAGTCAGTGTGGTGATTACGGGTGTGGTGGCTGCAGATCCTGCTGTGAGCTCCTGATCTCTGAGAAACCAACACCTCTCCACCTGGGGACCCGCTCTCTCTCTTTCCCAGGGAGGGAGCGGGTTTCTGGGATGAGTGAGGGAGCCAAGCCCCAGGCTTCTGCTTCCCGAAGCAGGCCGGCGGGGGGCAGAAGAAACCAGCAACCGGCCTGCACATCAGAGGACTCGGGGGTGAGACTCTCCACCAGGAGTCGCAGCAATGTGGCTCCTACTCCCCCTGGGTTTGTGGAGACCCAGAGAAGCCGCAAGGCTTCCAGCATGGAGGAAAAGCCTGACAGCGGCGTGCATGATGGCGCTCCTTCCGGAGGAAAGCTGAGTGCTCACGGAGGTGAGGCCGACCTCCGTGAGGGGGGTTGGGCACTGCAGGGACCCCCCGGGAGTCTGTGTCCACCTATGCCTCCCGGGTCATGATCCACCTCCGTGAGTATGAAGATGCCAGTAAGCTCATCAGGAGGCTCCGGGAGGAGCTGCGCTGCACAAGCGCAAAAGCTGCAGGGGCTTCCAAGCCAAGGAAGACAAAACTCCAAGCCGAGGTAAAGCGACTGACCAGTGAAATTCATCTCCTGGAACTAAGGAAAGCCACCATCTTAGAGCAGAGTGGTCCTTTCAAAGAAAAACTCATAAATGAAGACCGCTTTAGAGAAATGGCTGATACCAGAGAGCAAAGGCAGATGGGACTGCAGCCTGAGAGCCAGGTGGATGATGAGAGTGATGATGACCAGCAGCAACCCCCATTGGCAGCCTGCAAAGTCACCCGCAGGCCACGTGCAGCGAGCTCCCTGCAGGACAGGCGATAGTGACATCCGGTCGCAGTTCTGCCGGCTCTGGGGAGGACAGTGACAGCAGCGGCCAGGGAGGGGCGCTAATGGCGGAGATTAAGCTCCTGGAGTCCCCAGTATGCCTCCAAAACTTCCATCTTGGTGATGATCTACCAGAAGAAGCACCTGGGGGCCACAAAAAGGCAAAGAAGTCCAAGCCAAAGCTGCAGGAAGCGGTAAGCTATGTCTATGCCCCCCTCCCTGTACCCCCTGAGTCGGCGGCAGGCTCAGCTCGCTGTATAAGCCCCGTTGCCCAGCCCAGCCCGGGTTCTGCTGTGGATCCGGTGCAAAGGCGCGGGGAGATTACACAGCGTGGTAGTGAGGCGCAGAGCTCCGTCTCTGCTTGTAGTAGCGGGGACGCAGCAGGAAGTGCATCAGCCGAGAGGCTGGACAGTGAGGGCGGCCCGGCGACGGGCGTTCCATCAGGCCACGATGCTGTGGTGCGCTCCTCAGTGGGAGGGGGGAGCAGCCCGGTGTCGGGGGCAGCTCCGGTAGCCTCGGCGCCTCTGAATGCTGTTGCCGCTGATCACTTAGTTGAGAAGCGGCGGCAGTGTGAGGGGGCTGTTGGGGCTGAGCGTTCCGGTCCTCCCACGAAAGTGCTATTTTGTGTTGGCGTCGCTGGTCCGGAAGATCCTGATGCTAAAGATCAGCGGCGCCTAACAGCAGCTAAAGATCAGCAGCACATTATACCAAATGCCAAACAGCGGAAATTACCGACCGATGATGTGGAGGGCACACATAAGACCGGGGGTGAGGTCGCCTCCGGTTCTATGGAGGTGACTGAGCCCCTTGTGCCTGATGCGGAGGTCAAAAGGTCATCCACCATTGTTACTGGTCCAGCAGGAATGAATGTGGTGGTGGGGGTGAATGAGGCTAATTCATTGTCTAGTGGTGTGGTTGCTGGTTTGGTGGAGGGTGAGATGGAGGTGGGTAATGGTGATACTGTTGGGGCTGATGTGGTCACTGGTCCGGTTGCCCCCCCGCGGGTGGCAACACCTGTCCAGAGTTATGCCAGTGTCACCTCCGGGGCAAATAGGGCATCCTCCT
Organism: Phyllobates terribilis; assembly: GCF_046119375.1. Lineage (NCBI taxonomy): Eukaryota > Metazoa > Chordata > Amphibia > Anura > Dendrobatidae > Phyllobates > Phyllobates terribilis. Next base: position 693,642,374 of record NW_027362763.1, on the reverse strand, counting down.
CATCTCCGGGCTTTGGGGACGGCATGTTGCAACGGCGCCTTCTGGAGGCTCTAAAGAAGGGGGAGAGATCACTAATGGTAGAGGGTCGAGAGGTTGATCTATCCTTCTGGATAGAGAGGCATGGCCTCGGGGCCTTCCGAGAGCAAAAAGGGGGGGATACAGTGTGGTCCCTCCCAACAGCCGGGCCAGGCAGTGTGCGTAGGAATGTGGTCCGTCTTCGGTGGAGGGGCAGTGATGCATGTCCGCCAAGGTCTAAAGTTGTGGAGCTCCTGCTGAGGATTGGCTTCAAGGCGATTGACATCTACGCCTTGATACATCCCTATTCCACGCCTGAGTTTGATGTCAGCTTTGTTCGGCCGAAGGGACTTGAGCTCTTCTGGGCGAATTATGAGTTGGCAAAAAATGAGCCCAGCTGGCGAGACTTTGCCGTTCAGGCAGTGTCTCGCCAAAACCAGATCAAGAAAGTGACCATGATGACTCGTAACGAGTCGCTTTCTTGCTATGACATCATGACGTGGCTTGGTCGGTATGGAGAGGTGGTGGAGATGCCAAAGAAAAACCGCGACGAGTTTGGTATCTGGTCAGGGGCCTGGACGTTTATGGTAAAACTTAAGCGTTCAGGTGGTACGGTTGCCCACATTCCATCGTCTGCCTTCCTGGGTAGGGATCGTATCCTGGTCTTCTACCAGGGGCAACCGAAGCTCTGTCACAGGTGCGGCGACCCCACACACTTCAGTGCAAACTGCACCGTGCAGAAATGCGCGTTGTGTGGGGGTGTCTGCCATCTTGCCGCCTCTTGTGTGGAGATTAGGTGCCACCTGTGTGGTGAGTTAGGTCATCCATTCAGCCGTTGTCCTCGCTCCTTTGCTAATGCAGTCGAGACCCCGGTGGGAGTAAGCCGTGAGGCCTATTCTGCTGGGGAGGGGACTAGCAGGGGTGGGGGAGCTGAGGGGCCAGGGAAGAAAAGCAATAAAAAGACACCTGCCCAGCTGAGGCGTGTAGACAAGTGCAGACAGGAGAGGGAGCGGGGCGAGCCCCAGACTACCGGGGCAGCCCCTGTTCTGGATGCCAGTCTTGCTGCTGAGGCCCCGAGGGATGATGAGTTGGATGAGGAGGTCAGGAGGATCCATAGGGAGGAACTGCCTCTGCCTCAGAATCCTCCCATTATGAAAGTATGGATGAGGATAATAAGCGGTGGCTAGAGAACAAGCGTAAGCTCGGCACCAAAAAGAAGAAAAAGAAGGGGGATAAAACATCTTCTCCCGCTCTGACCAAGGAAGGTAAAACTGACTCCCCTCTGGTTGGTCTTTCGAACCGGTTCCAAGCCCTTGATAACATCTCTTCCTCAGAAGAGGAGGCTGAGGGTGAGGTTCCGGCTTCAGCGGAGCTTACAGGGGGTGACGAGTCTCCTTCTCCTGGGGATGCAAGATCCTTGGGGGGAGGGACTGGCCCAGAGTCCGGAGACAGGGACGAGAAAAGAAGGAAAAATGCTGGAATGGACACCTCTGTGTCATTAAAGAGGGGGAAGGATTCCTCCTCTGAGGCAGAGGATAAGGGGAGTGGGAAGAGGAAAGCCGTCTAACTTAATCACCAATGATGGCGGTACCCACTCCGTTGACGCTGGCGTCCATTAATGTTGCCAGCATTAAGTCAAATATGGCTAGATTTGCGGCCTTTCATTTTGTCAGCCGGGTTGAAGCTGACATTTTCTTTTTGCAAGAGACCAGGCTGCCAAATATGGCAGAGGTGTTTATAGCTAAGAGGGAGTGGAGACTCGGGCCCTCCTATTGGTTTCTTGCGACCGAGCCGTATAGCGGAGTGGCGGTCCTTTTTACCGCATCGGTAGAATGCCGACGGGTTATTGAGTTAGAAATGGGGAGGTGCCTGATATTAGATGTCCTCATGAAGGGACAGGAGCTTCGGCTCATTAACATCTATGGTCCCCAATCTAAGTTGGACCGGAAGTGTCTCTTTACGAGGATCAAGCCCTACCTTTTTACGAGTCGGCAGGTCGTCTTTGGAGGGAACTTCAACACTGTCACGAGGCCCCGGGATAGAGGAGGTTCCAGAGACAAGCTGACTTATGATAGCGTCGCCCTTAATAGTATAGCTAGTGAGGCTCGCCTGGTGGATGTCCACATCCGGCACACCCCAGGCCACGAGGGGTTCACCTATCATAGAGGTAACTGTAGGTCCAGGATAGACAGGTTTTATTTAAAGGAGGAAGCAGTCTCTTCAGCAGTATCTGTTGTTGAGGTGGAGTTCTCCGATCACTGTTTGATTTTGTTTTCCCTGAATGTTACAGAGACCCCCCGGATGGGAAGAGGCTTTTGGAGGCTCAATTCGTCTCTCTTGGAAGAAGCGGAGATAAGACAGTCCTTTGAGGATTTTCTTCAGAGCCAGGTACCCTTACTGGATCTTTGTAGTAGTAAGTCAGAGTGGTGGGAGATGTTTAAGAAAAGGGTGGCGAGATTCAGCTCTCGAGCCTCAGGAGCCTTGGCAGGTATCGCCTGTATCAGGGCTTGAGGAGGAAACTCGAGCATCTTGTCTCAACTGGAGGTAGCCACGAGGAGATCTCCAGAGTGAAATCTTTGCTAATGAGGTGTCAGTATGATAGACACACATCTTTGGTTTTTGAGAGGGATTACGGGAAGTACCGCTCGCCCGACCCTTACAGAAACTGCAAGATGTCAGTGAATAGTAAAGTTGTTACAGGACTGGTTGACACTGCGGGGTCCCTGAAAAGATCCAGATCAGGGATCCTGGAGGTCGTCAGATCCTTCTACTCGCACCTCTTGGGGAAGAGGGATCTGGATTGGGATGAGATGTCGGCTTTTCTGGCAGAAGCCGTCCCCGAACCAGGGGTAGACCCCTCTCTTGGCGTTTTGACAGAGATGATCAGGGAAGAGGAAGTTAAGTTGGCGATTGAAGGGCTTGCCCTAAAGAAATCTCCCGGTCCAGATGGCTTAACATCTGAATTCTATAAGACCTTTATGGACGCCTTGGTTCCCCTCTTGACTGAGGTATTCAATGAGTGTCTTTCCTCGGGCACTCTGCCAAAGTCAATGAGGAGGTCTGCCCTGATCATCTTGTCAAAGGGTAAGGACCCATCTTGCATTGAGAACTGGCGTCCCATAGCGCTTCTCAATGCAGACAGGAAGGTTTTGGCAAAGGTGCTGTTTAATCGGCTGGTGAAATTTGCACCCCAGCTCCTTTCGGGGGCCCAGCATTGCTCTGTTCCGGGCCGCAGTACAATTAGTGCTGTACTCTGTGTCCGAGAGGCGGTGGAGCAGGGTAGGGCTGGTCACTGGAAGGGGTACATGCTGTCATTGGACCAGGCAAAAGCGTTTGATCGGGTTAATCTTGAGTACCTCTGGTCTGTCCTTCTGAGGTATGGCCTGCCGGGGGGGGTTTGTTGATTGGCTTAAGACCTTGTACGCTGGGGCAGAGAGTTTCCGGCTTGTGAACGGTTGGATTGGCAGCTCTTTTGAGGTTGGGTGTGGTGTTCGCCAGGGTTGTCCCTTGATCCCGCTACTGTACGTGTTTGCGATTGACCAAATTCTTAGGAGGGTGGAGCGTGGACCGTTGGCTGGGATCGGGATGGACCGGGCAGCACCGGAAGCCACTCTGAGAGTGGTGGCGTATGCCGATGACGTCACCGTTTTTGTTTCCTCTGATGGGGAGGCAGAATGGCTGATGTCAGAGGTAAATCGCTACTCGGAGGCATCCGGGTCTAAGATCAACCGGGATAAGTGTGAGAGTCTCTGGCTGGGAGCAGGAGATCCTGGTTTTGATCTCCCGGACACCCTTCCAGGACCCAAAGTCTCTGCAAAAGTTCTTGGCATCGAATTTGGCCAGGGGGATTACCCCAAACAAAATTGGGACAGCAGGCTAGAGATCGCCACTCAGAAGGTGAACCAATGGAAGGGTTGGTCTTTGACCCTAAGGGAAAGGGTAAACCTGATCAAAACTTACCTGCTCCCTTTGCTGATCTATCTGGGCAGTGTGTGCATCTTGCCAGAGCCTCTCTGGACTCGGGTCTACAGTTTTTTCTTCCAACTGTTATGGGGGAATAGACTGAACCTGGTCAAGAGGGAGGTTACTTACCGTACAAGGAGACTAGGAGGGTTGGGTATGGTCAACCCTGTGGTATTCCTTGTGAAAACCTTCATTAAGATCAATATTGCAAACCTCTGGAAAGAGAGGGCTCCTCTGTGGGTATTCTCCTGTAAGGGATGGTTTCAGCCTTTCTTCCAGGAATGGGAGACAGGAGGGCAAGTGAAAGATCTCCGCACACCGCATGGACATCTCCCGGCTTACGCTACCGTGGTTCTGAAGGTAATTCGCCGGTGGGGTCTGGGAATGTGGGAGGTCAGGACTCTGCCAAGGAAGCTCCTTGACAAAAGGGTTCTGTTGACCCATTTTCAGAGGCCTCTGGCGCTCAGGGATTGCCCAAGTCGGGATCTTGGGGTAGGTCTGTATCTTTTGAATTCTATCAGGATCCCCTCGAAGGTTTGGGACTTGGCTTGGCGCTGCTTCCATGGGAAACTGTGTGTGAGGGACAATCTGAAGTGTAGGAGCTCTGAGGACAGGAACTGTCCTCGGGAGCATTGTGGTACCATGCTTGAAAGCATGGACCACTTCCTGCTTCATTGTCCCTTTAACACAGAGGTGTACAACAGGGTGGGTGCCTCCATTGGCTGGCCCCGGCTGGCCGGTCTCTCTTATGCGGAATGGGCCTATGGAGCATTCGGGGACCTGGGTGGTCGGGACCACTGCACCTTATTTCTAGTTAGCGCATTGGTTAGGTATCATACGTGGAACGCACAGTGCTTAGTATCGACGCAGCGGAAAATCCTCCCAGTGGACGATGTGTTTAGGACCATACTCGGTGACCTGGTGAAGGTGCGTTCTCTGGAGTATGAGAGACTGGGTACACGGAGGGCCGCTCTCCTCTGGAGGGGCTTTTCTTTTAGTGTGGCCTAGTCTGGTCATCTCCTCTCCTGGTGGTGGGCTGCTGCTGACACCATAGATTTTTGTTTTTGATCAGTAGACAGTGATGTAGGGCTGCAGGCGCCGAACTTGGGCTTTGTCAGTTGTGGTTATTGTATTGTTTGTTATTGTATATATTGTATATTTGGGTTTGGGTGTAGGTGTTAGGTTGGGTGGAGGGAAAAGGGGGGAGGTGGGTTCATCTTGTGGGACACTGGTTATTTGGGTGAATAACTGGCACTGCCTGATCTGTCCTATGGACGTTGGACATGGACTGAGGCATGAGACGCAGGACCAGCTCTCAGGTCAGTGCCGGGGAGGGACTGGTGGGCTCGAGTGTGGGGGGTTTTGTTTTGTCTTGTATATATTTGTATAGTTAGTATTTATTTTATTTATAATAAAAAATAAATAAAAATAAAAATAAATAAATAAATAATAAAAAAATAAAAATAAAAAATAAAAATGTATATATTAGTTTGTATATAATTTGTCGGTTATTGTTTATTATATTGTTATTATTTGTTTGGTAACCGGACCAGATGTCATGGTGTAGGTAGTTATTATTCTGTTTATATGTATAATATGTGTGTGAGGAGAGAGGGAGCCACTGGACCAGTTGATTACATTGTTTATTTTCTGGTTATTAATTTTGTTATGTTTCTGTTATTATTATTGTTATGTTTTTCATTTTTATAATAAAAGATCTACAGGATGTAACTCAGGATCAGTACAGGATCAGTAGTGTAATGTATGTACGCAGTGACTGCACCAGCAGAATAGTGGGTGCAGCTCTGGAGTATAATATAGGATGTAACTCAGGATCAGTATAGGATCAGTAATGTAATGTATGTACACAGTGACTGCACCAGCAGAATAGTGAGTGCAGCTCTGGAGTATAATACAGGAGGTAACTCAGGATCAGTACAGGATCAGTAATGTATGTACACAGTGACTGCACTAGCAGAATAGTGAGTGCAGCTCTGGAGTATAATAGATGATGTAACACATTTACGAGGTTACTCAACTTTTTATTTAGAACTTTTTCCAAAATCCATGTTTAATAGAAAGTGATTCATCTTTTTCATTTGTATTTCTGTACAGCTAGGAACACTTGACACATGAGTCACGGAAACTGGGTGACATCTTTTCCGGTCGTAGTAAACTGCAGCCATAGGATTTTTACCCTAACTTCACATGTACAAATGAATATAACTTAATAGAATATTGAGCAACTTGACATAAAACTACAGAAGTACATGGAGTTGTTGATGGCTACGTCTTGCATCTTGAGGTCACATTTGTCCATTGGGGTCTGTCGGTCAGAGCTTTATTGTTGGTTTTTCCATGTTTTTCCTTCTGTTTCCTGCTCAAAGTCATCTCTGTGTAAGAGTGGATGTCGGTGTAAGCAATATCTCCTCAGCTTTGCAAGAAGAAAAGAGCAAATATGTTAAGACACCAATTAGCAAAGGCTAAGCCCATTAATGAAGTGGCGGATTTCTTTGGTTACAGCCAGGTGGCACAGATCAGGTCTCCTCTACCCCTCGGCAGGAATCCCCATCATATCATTAAGCCCGGGACCTCACAGCAGAGTCTGACATCAATAATACACTTAATGGGTCTCATTAGAGGCGAGGAAGGCCTGGGCTTGGTCAGCACAACCATATTCCTGCCTCTGTCCACACCACACGGCTGGAACGTGTTGGGAGAAGGACACTCTTCTTGTTTGTTGACATTCAAGATCTGAGGTCGTATAAATCCGTCATTCAGGCTGGAGATCAGCTGCCAGCAAGTGTCTCCCAAGGACGAATGTATGGACGTGCCTGCCTGGCATATGGGGATAGATCCTTGTAGTGATGAGCAAATCGATTCTGCATGAATTGAAATTGGGACAAACTTTTTAGAAATTTGTTGAATTTTGCAAATTTCCAAAAATTTCGGACGAATTGCCTAGTATGGCTTTTGCTATGTTACAGATAGTATGAGACAGAGAGGAAGGAGCTTTTGGGCTTTTCCATTATGTCTCATAGAAAGCCCAACGGTGGCTCAGTGGTTAGCACTGCAGCCTTGCAGCGCTGGGGTCCTGGGTTTAAATCCCACCAAGGACAACATCTGCAAGGAGTTTGTATGTTATCCCCGTGTTTGCGTGGGTTTCCTCTGGGTTCTCAGGTTTCCCCCCACACTCTAAAGACATACTAATAGGAAATCTAGATTGTGAGCCCTAATGGGGACATTGCCGATAATGTCTGTAAAGCGCTGTCAAATTAATGGCGCTATATAGTTAAGTAAAATAAATAAAAACCTATAGCAGGTCACTGATGTCTCATGGGAATAAGAGAGAGGACCTCAGAGCTCAGTCAGAGAGACATAGTACACAGAAGGCACATTGATAATGTTTGTGGATTAAGGCCCACATACTCATTAGACTGACGTCGGCAAAGCCTGTTGAATGTGTATGAGGCCTCTTGACTGTCCGCTACAGACGATGTATATTTACGAAATGTGGATTTTCGGCATTGCTGATGAGTAAGTATAAATCCAGGATACATGAAGATAATATTGCGGTTTTCATTGGTTTTAGTCAACGCAATTCAAAGTTTTCCCAACTTCTTCCTCAGTCTTGAGAAAGAAGTTAGGAAAACTTCAAAGCGTGTTGATTAAAACCAATGAAAAGCGCAATATTATCTTCATTGGAATATAGGAGAATAAAGGAGCTCTAAGGTTGAGAATATAAAACAGTTCTTTATTAAATATTAAATATAACATTTATACATAAAATACATAAATAGATAAAAAAGAAAATGTGCAAGGTAAAGTGTGAATACACATAAGGAGCAAAAAACAGGAAGAAATAGCCAAATGGATATCAGCATACCATCAATAGAGATGGAAAGGCTGGTGCAGAAATAAAGCGGCTGTAAATAGGGACCACTGTCTGTGCCCCTTGAAAAAGCTTGTATATTCTATGCGAAACGCGCATTGGGAAGCGGGCTACGCTCACTCTGACACTATTAAGGAGACACTATTCAACAGGGTAAGTGGTGCAGTATAAATTTGAATACATTTTGTATGTACATTGTTGCATCTGCAGTCTCTACTGGCTGTGTTTTATACATAGTGGTATGGCACAGATACTGTTATAGACCACTGGGTCTGCATTCCCACTTCACAGACAGTGTTCCCTATTTACAGCCTCTTTATTTCTGCACCAGCCTTTCCATGTCTATTGATGGTATACTGATACCCATTTGGCTATTTTTCCCTCTTTTTTGATCCTTATGTGTATTCGCACTTTGCCTTGCACATTTTCTTTTTTATCTATTTATGTATTGTATGTATAAATGTTATATTTAATAAAGAACTGTTTTACATTCTAAACCTTACAGCTCCTTTATTCCAATGTTTCTTGGAGTGGTTTGTTCGCGGCGGCACACTCTCGTTCGTACGTGTTGATGTGCCGTCCATCAAAATGTATTTGGGAATTTGTATACTAATGTTATCTTTATGTATGCTGGATTTATACTTACTCATCAGCAGCGCGGAAAATCCACATTTTAATTCCATTTCGTAAAATTAACGTTCCGAAGACACGTGGATCTGCAGCAGCTGTGATTCTATGCCTTGGCATTGTTGTGTGAACACAACTCTACCAGGTTAGCATAAACTTATTTAATCTTTTAATTTCAATTTATACTCGGATAAGACCTTATTTGACCCTATTTACCCTCTGTAGGTAGAGGTAAGGATCCGGCATATCCGATTTCAGACTGCCGATCCTTTTATCTTTCTTATTAAGGTACGCCGCCAGTCCGGCAGCAGTTCTCTCGTAGAGAAGGAGCTCTCCTGTGTATGGAAGAGTTGGGAGAGATAGCTTTCGGCTGTTCTTGCCCTTTAGTGCACCCAATATTGCATTTTTGTATTTTCTGCATCAAGCTAATATTTAATCTCTGCCATTAATTAAAGTTTAATCCGTGAAAATATATTAAGGTGAGATAACCAGTGCAGGATCATTTACAAGAAAGAGTGACAATGGATCCATACATCTAGATATAAACCTAACCATAAGACTAAAGCCTATTTTGGCTACTTTTACTCCCCTCTTCTGGTTTCTGAACGTTGACATTTTCTCTTTCTGGCCATACTTACTGAATGGGTAGGACCGACCTTGTGTGAAGTGAGAACTGTACGGTATGCGCTGAGCAATCACAAGTCTCCATCCTCTGCCTTGTCTCTACTCTCCCCCTCAGTCTGTTTCACGGAAACACAAAGTGAGAAACTGCAGCTGCATCCCCCTCCCATCCCCACCCATCTATCTTTTATGTACTGAGGTTGTATAATCTTCAGTCTTCAGTCGCGCACCTCTCCTATGCTTCCAGGTGTTGGCATATGCAACAGATTAGGACTTATTATAAGTGAAAGGAGGACTTTATACTAACCAGACAGCAGATGGCGATAGTGTGTAAAGTTATATGCTTGCTGTAATGGTTGGGAGGAAAGCTCTCAATTGTTGGTTGTTTTTACTTCCTGTGTTTTTTCTTTCTTTCCTGAATGTGTTATGTCAGCAGCACACGGACTGTGTGACACTGAATTGTATCTCATGTTTAACCAGTATGAAGTAAATACTGTTTACTCAAGATATCTTGCTGATTGAAACTCTCGTAAGTACAGCGGTGACTGTAAGAAGATGCACTCTGCGACACCAGGCTTCCTGTTCGGCAGGTGGCGGTGTGCTCCTGAAGATTGACAATTTGGACTAGCGGCATGCTTGCTAGCAGGGGCTTCTTTACCTGTGCACTGTGGGGGGAAGCTTAACAGATTTAGCAATTTCACAGGCTTTAAAGCATAAAGGCAGAAGCTCCTTCCCTTGGAAACCGACCATTCCGAGACTGCAGAGGTGGCCGGTAACCTAAGCAATACGTTGTTTCACAACATAATTAAAATTCCTCCATTCTTGAAAACCGAATGGATTCTATTAACAATTAAATTGCAACGTTACTTGTTTATATTCAAATATTTTGCAATTTTACCCATTTAATCAGACGAGACAACCCTTAAATCCAGAAGATGATTTTGATGACTTTAAGGATGATTGTGAAAATTTCCAAAGAACCTGCGGGCAGATAGGAGGTGAGGAAGACATCACTTTCCCCTAATAAGATATGTTACAAAGTTTTATGAATTCCCGTAGATACAAAAGTCTCGTCCACTGTGATACAATGCCGCTACACAATGGAGTCCTAGAGGGAAGAAGTGAAGACTTTAAAAGAAGATAAAACTGAGCTCATGTCCCCACAAGACCATGGTATATCTGACGGCAACAGATATCCAGCGTAATTAAAGCTTTATTATGTGTCAGTGGCCAAGTGTCTGCGCTCTGTTGTGCTCTGTCACAGCTTCCAAAACGGAGCAGAAGCCCTGATATTGATGGCACGGCACCGCAGCCTCGGAAACCTTTGTATTTCTTTCCAGGTTTAAAGGATAAAGGCGCCCGGAAGGATTATAGGAAAATATAAAAGTGACAAATGAACATCACTGCTACTCATCACCTCTCTAATGTGCGCAGGGTGGGAGTAGTAGTCATGTAGATACAAACAGAATGAACCGGCCAGAATGCTGTTGCTAAGACAAACAGAACTTGTGTCACTGACTCATCTCTTTCTAGAAAGTTTTTATTGATAGCTGATAAGAAATCTTACACCGACACAACGGAGCAAAGAAGGAGCCGTATATACAATATATTATACACTGAACAGGAGGAGTTGTGTATTTAGATTCAAATTTATAGAGAGCAGAATTATAGTAGTTATATTCTTGTATATAGGGGGCAGTATTATAGTAGTTATATTCTTGTACATAGGGGGCAGTATTATAGTAGCTATATTCTTGTACATAGGGGGCAGTATTATAGTAGTTATATTCTTGTACATAGGGGCAGTATTATAGTAGTTATATTCTTGTACATAGGAGCAGTATTATACTAGTTATATTCTTGTACATAGGAGCAGTATTATAGTAGTTATATTCTTGTAAATAGGGGCAGTATTAAAGTAGTTATATTCTTGTACATAGGAGCAGTATTATAGTAGCTATATTCTTGTACATAGAGGCAGTATTATAGTAGTTATATTCTTGTACATAGGGGCAGTATTATAGTAGTTATATTCTTGTACATAGGAGAAGTATTATAGCAGTTATATTCTTGTACATAGGAGCAGTATTATAGTAGTTATATTCTTGTACATAGGGACAGTATTATAGTAGTTATATTCTTGTACATAGGGACAGTATTATAGTAGGTATATTCTTGTACATAGAGGCAGTATTATAGTAGTTATATTCTTGTACATAGGGGGCAGTATTATAATAGTTATATTCTTGTACATAGGAGCAGTATTATAGTAGTTATATTCCTGTACATAGGAGCAGTATTATAGTAGGTATATTCTTGTACATAGGAGCAGTATTATAGTAGTTATATTCTTGTACATAGGGGGCAGTATTATAGTAGTTATATTCTTGCACATAGGGGCAGTATTATAATAGTTATATTCTTGTACATAGGAGCAGTATTATAGTAGTTATATTCCTGTACATAGGAGCAGTATTATAGTAGGTATATTCTTGTACATAGAGGCAGTATTATAGTAGTTATATTCTTGTACATAGGGGGCAGTATTATAGTAGTTATATTCTTGCACATAGGGGCAGTATTATAATAGTTATATTCTTGTACATAGGAGCAGTATTATAGTAGTTATATTCCTGTACATAGGAGCAGTATTATAGTAGGTATATTCTTGTACATAGAGGCAGTATTATAGTAGTTATATTCTTGTACATAGGGGGCAGTATTATAGTAGTTATAGTCTTGTACATAGGGGCAGTATTATAATAGTTATATTCTTGTACATAGGAGCAGTATTATAGTAGTTATATTCCTGTACATAGGAGCAGTATTATAGTAGTTATATTCTTGTACATAGGGGCAGTATTATAGTAGGTATATTCCTGTATATAGGGAGCAGTATTATAGTAGTTATATTCTTGTATATAGGGAGCAGTATTATAGTAGTTATATTCTTGTACATAGAGGCAGTATTATAGTAGTTATATTCTTGTACATAGAGGGCAGTATTATAGTAGTTATATTCTTGTACATAGGGGGCAGTATTATAGTAGTTATATTCTTGTACATAGGGGCAGTATTACAGTAGTTATATTCTTGTATATAGGGAGCAGTATTATAGTAGTTATATTCTTGTATATAGGGAGCAGTATTATAGTAGTTATATTCTTGTATATAGGAGCAGTGTTATAGTAGTTATATTCTTGTACATATGGGCAGTATTATAGCAGTTATATTCTTGTACATAGGGGGCAGTATTATAGTAGTTATATTCTTGCACATAGGGGGCAGTATTATAGCAGTTATATTCTTGTACATAGGGGCAGTATTATAGTAGTTATATTCTGGTACATATGGGCAGTATTATAGTAGTTATATTCTTGTACATAGGAGCAGTATTATAGTAGTTATATTCTTGTACATAGAGGCAGTATTATAGTAGTTATATTCTTGTATATAGGAGCAGTATTATAGTAGTTATATTCTTGTACATAGGGGGCAGTATTATATTAGTTATATTATTGTACATAGGGGGCAGTATTATAGTAGTTATATTCTTGTACATAGGGAGCAGTATTATAGTAGTTATATTCTTGTATATAGGAGCAGTATTATAGTAGTTATATTCTTGTACATAGGGGGCAGTATTATATTAGTTATATTATTGTACATAGGGGGCAGTATTATAGTAGTTATATTCTTGTACATAGGGAGCAGTATTATAGTAGTTATATTCTTGTATATAGGAGCAGTATTATAGTAGTTATATTCTTGTACATAGGGGGCAGTATCATAGTAGTTATATTCTTGTACATAGGGGGCAATATATACAGATAATCTTCCACCAGGGGCGATAATGAGCAGAACAGAATACCGCACCTATGTTATAGCATGTGATATCTGTGCTGTATATTGAGGCTGCTAAAATGTGTTTCTGATCTGGAATTTCTTTTCATTGAATCAGTGACTTTTTTTTTCCATGTCTATGGGGTGGGGGTGGGGTAACAGCTATTATTGCTCAACGTTCACACCTTGCGGCATGTACCATCACTAGGGCAGCGTATCCCTGAATATGGTCGTTAATTATATCAATAATGTGCTTAAATCCAATGTAACCCATAGAAACACATAGATATATTCTTCTCTTTCTTCTTGACTCACTTTCTACAAATAGAGGAGAGATAACCGGTCTTCTTCTTTCACATCATATGTCTGGAATGAGGCTTTGCTATCACAAACAAATTATAAAGATAAATGTTTAATCCCCCCAGCCGGCCATTGTATACATTGTATATATCATGTAATCCGCAGTGTCGGCCATTAGAGATATGGAAAGAATGGATGACTCTGCAGCCAGGTCCGGATAATGTTACCATGATTCACGAGATAGCAAGTCGTCTATTATTACTATTACTTTATTGTTTTTTTATTGCTCTTTTATGTTCTGATCCTTTACTTGTTCTTTAATTTACAGGTAATCTTGCAAAATATTCAAACTTTTTCCAATTGTTTTTTGCAACCATTCCGTGGCTGATTGCAAATTTTCTTACCAAAAGAGACCTCTGCGGTCAGGTCAGAAGAGTCTCAGAATTTTTCTCTTTACTTTTGTAAGAATCCCCCCTCCGATAGTGATGTCAAATGGAGACCTTTTTTTAAAGACTTTTTTTTTCATTTGAAAAAAAACCATGACTGCAGCTCTTACCTGTATGAATGGGGTGTCTGTGGTTTTGCAGAGCTGAGCCGCACCGCACATATCACATATTAACTACATACAACCAGACACAAGTGAATCAATTCAAAGTGAGTGCAATTCGAATTTGCAGAATCAGAAAAAAAAATTGGAAATTATAATTGGTTTAGAAAACCATTTTCGAGAGCTGTCCTCTGTTCAGGAGTCTCATCATTTGCTTGAAGTGAAGAGCGGTTGCAAACAGCGTCTCTCTCTCTCTGGAGGACCCGTCCTGTCCTACATTACACAGACAATCCTTTTGTTACAATGGACACCATGTAATGATGAATTTCCCCTGTGGTGGCGCTGCATGGAAACTGAACACTTACTACTAGGCTTCCACAGAGATCACAGCCGATCACTGGTCTCAGAAAGATATAATTTGTGATCTCTTTATTATTAAGGAATGTTTCTAAAAAAGTGGGCATTGTGCAAAACGGATAAACCCTTTAAATAGATATAGGTTCAGCAAAAAAATGTAAAGACTTATATGATCTTTATGGGTTATTTGTTTTTTTTGGATGGGTAGATAGATAAATAGATGGATAGAGAGATAAAAACTAGAGATATATAGATAGAACTAGATATATGAGACATATTAAAGGGGTATTCTCACCAAGATCCCATCACAATATATATTAGGTTTAATAATAATAATAATAATGATATTAGCAAATATCTACAATTAGAAATGTAGTATAGTTCTTTTGATTCACTATGTCGCTTACTCCATATACAGGGCATTGCAGTTGGTTAGGTATCCATGGTTACGGCCACTAACAGCTAACTAACTGTCACTATGAGTGGCCGTAAACATGTATACCTAAGCTACTACAGTGGCCAACATGGGGTAAGCGACATAGTGAATCAGAAGAACTATATTACTTTTCTAATTGGAGGTATTCATGAATATTAGTATTATTACACCTACTACATATTGGGATAGGATGTTAGAGATGGGAATACCCCTTTAATATTGTAGATAGATAGATAAATAGATAGATAAATAGATATGAGATAGATAGATGATAGATAGATAGATAGATAGATATGAGATGGATAGATAGATAGATAGATGATAGATAGATAGATAGATAATGGATAGATAGATAGATAGATAGATAGATAGATAATGGATAGATAGATAGATAGATAGATAGATAGATAGATACAGTAGATGATAGATAGACAGATAGATAGATAGAGGGATAGATAGATAGATAGATAGATGATAGATAGATAATAGATAGATAATAGATAGATAGATGATAGATAGATAGATAGGAGATAGATAATAGATAGACAGATAGATAGATAGATGATAGATAGATAGATAGATAGATAATAGATAGATAGATGATAGATAGATAATAGATAGATAATAGATAGATAGATGATAGATAGATAGATAGGAGATAGATAATAGATAGACAGATAGATAGATAGATGATAGATAATAGATAGATAGATAGATAATAGATAGATAGATAGATAGATAGATAGGAGATAGATAGATAATAGATGATAGATTGATAGATAGATGATAGATAATAGATAGATAGATGATAGATAGATAGATAATAGATAGATAGATAGATGATAGATAGATAGATGATAGATAGATAGATGATAGATAGATAGATAGATAATAGATAGATAGATAATAGATAGATGATAGACAGATAGATAGATAGATAATAGATAGATAATAGATAGATAGATAATAGATAGATAATAGATAGATAGATAATAGATAGATAATAGATAGATAGATAATAGATAGATAGATAATAGATAGATAATAGATAGATAATAGACAGATAGATAATAGATAGATAGATAGATGATAGATAGATAGATAATAGATAGATAGATAATAGATGGATAGATAATAGATAGATAGATAATAGATAGATAGATAATAGACAGATAGATAGATAGATAATAGATAGATAGATAGATAATAGATAGATAATAGATAGATAGATAATAGATAGATAGATAATAGATAGATAATAGATAGATAGATAATAGACAGATAGATGATAGATAGATAATAGATAGATAATAGATAGATAGATAATAGACAGATAGATGATAGATAGATAATAGATAGATAATAGATAGATAGATAATAGACAGATAGATAGATAATAGACAGACAGACAAATATTTACTGGTTCTTTTAAGTATTTTGGCCATTAATAAACATAAAATTATGTAAAATTCCCAGAAGTCACATAGACCTTCATGTAATATCTGAAAAAAACAAAAGTTATTACACGTCTGAAAAATCAACAATGTTTCTTGATTGCTGAAATCCACAGCTAAATTCTGCGTATTCCTGAGCGTGGGTGTAAATTGTTTAGAGCACATACCAATTTCAAGGCTTCATTTAACACGGAACTGATTACTTGATACTCTACGCAGCAAAGGAAAGTTCAAAGCCGCATACCCAGTGCAACCGATACCAGTTTATTAAAATGCCGGGCGGCACACGGATAGTTCTGAGAAGGGCACGGTAAACAGGCAGTGTCTGATATACTCTATAGGGCGAAGAAACCCAAAATACTCATGTGACCAGTCACGTTCTCAAACTGTAAATTAAGAGATGGATATAGGAAAGGAGGAGGGGGGGCAGAGAATGGGGACAGGCGGGGGAACACTGGCAGCACATACATGGTAGATGGACGGATAAGAGATATAAGGATAGACAGATGTGAGATAGATAGATAGATAGATGGATAGATAGATAGATAGATAGATAGATAGATAGATAGATAGATAGATAGATAGATAGAAAGGGGACATTCACAGTGGGGAAAATAAGTATTTGATACACTGACGATTTTGCAAGTTTTCCCACCTACAAAGAATGGAGAGGGCTGTAATTTTTATTGTAGGTACACTTCACCTGTGAGAGACAGAATCCCAAAAAAAACAACCAGAAAATCACATTGTATGATTTTTAAATAATTTAATTGCATTTTATTGCATGAAATAAGTATTTGATCACCTACCAACCAGCAAGAATTCTGTCTCTCACAGACTTGTTAGTCTTTCTTTAAGAAGCTCTCCTACTCTGCACTCATTACCTGTATTAATTGCACCTGTTTGAACTTGTTACCTGTATAAAAGACACCTGTCCACACACTCAATCTTTAACACTACAACCTCTCCACCATGGCCAAGGCCAAAGAGCTGTCTGAGGACATCGGAGACAAAATTATAGACCTGCACAAGGCTGGGATGGGCTACAGGACAATGGGCAAGCAGCTTGGTGAGAAGGCAACAACTGTTGGAACAATTATCAGAAAATCGAAAAAACACAAGAGACTGTCAATCTTCCTCGGTCTGGGGTTCCATGCAAGATCTCACCTCGTGGGGCAAGGATGATTCTGAGAAAGGTCACCAATCAGCCCAGAACTATATGGGAGGACCTGGTCAATGACCTGAAGAGAGCTGGGACCACAGTCTCAAACATTACCATTAGTAACACACTATGCCGTCATGGATTAAAATCCTGCAGGGCACGCAAAGTCCCCCTGCTCACACCAGCACATGTCTAGGCCTGTTTGTTGTTCGCCAATGACCATCTGGATGATCCAGAGGAGGCATGAGAGAAGGTCATGTGCTCAGATGAGGCCAATTTTTGTTATCAGCTCGACTCGCCGTGTTTGGAGGAAGAAGAAGGATGAGTACAAACCCAAGAACACCATCCCGACCATGAAGCATGGTGGGGGAAACATCATACTTTGGGGGTGCTTTTCTGTAAAGGGGACAGATAACTGCACCATGTTGAAAGGAGGATGGGATCATGTATTGCAACATTTTGGTTAACAACCTCCTTCCCTCAGTAAGAGCATTGAAGATGGGTCGTGGCTGGGTTTTCCAGCATGACAATGACCCATAACACACAGCCAGGGCAGCTAAGGAGTGGCTCCGTAAGAAGCATTTCAAGGTCCTGGAGTGGCCTAGCCAGTCTCCAGACCTGAACCCATTATAAAATCTTTGTAGGGAGCTGAAACTGAATGCTACCCAGCGACAGCCCCGAAACCTGAAAGATCTGGAGAAGATCTGTATGGAGGAGTGGGCCAAAATCCCTGCTGCAGTGTGTGCAAACCTGGTCAAGAACTACAGGAAACGTCTGACCTCTGTAATTACAAACAAAGGTTTCTGTACCAAATATTAAGTTCTGTTTTTCTATTGTATCAAATACTTATTTCATGCAATAAAATGCAAATAAATTATGTAAAAATCATACAATGTGATTTTCTGGTTTTTATTTTTAGATTCTGTCTCTCACAGTTGATAAAAATTACAGACCTCTCTATTCTTTGTAGGTGGGAAAACTTGCAAAATCGGCAGTGTATCAAATATTTTCCCCACTTTAGATGATAGATAGATAGATAGATAGATAGATAGATAGATAGCTTGGTAGTTAAATAGAGAATTGATTGATAGATATTAGATAAATACACAGATAGATATAAGACATCTCGACAGAGAGACAGATAGATAGATATATCTTAGATATATAGATAATATATATATACAGTACAGACCAAAAGTTTGGACAAGAGAATGCCAAGAGTGTGCAAAGCAGTCATCAAAGCAAAAGGTGGCTACTTTGAAGAACCTAGAATATAAGACATATTTTCAGTTGTTTCACACTTTTTTGTTAAGTATATAATTCCACATGTGTTAATTCATAGTTTTGATGCCTTCAGTGTGAATGTACAATTTTCAAAGTCATGAAAATACAGAAAAATCTTTAAATGAGAAGGTGTGTCCAAACTTTTGGTCTGTACTGTATATCAAACAGATAGATTAATAGACAGTAGACAAATAGATAGGGCAGAACGGTGACTCAGTAGTTAGCACTGTTACTTTGCAGCTCTGGGGTCCTGGGTACAAATCCCACCAAGGACAATACCTGCAAGGAGTTTGTATGTTCTCCCCGTGTTTGCGTGGGTTTCCTCTGGGTTCTCAGGTTTCCTCCCACACTCCAAAGACTAATAGGGAATGTAGATTGTGAGCCCCAATGGGGACAGTGTTGATAATGTCTGCAAAGCACTGTGGAATTAATGACGCTATATAAGTGAGTAAAATAATAATAGATAGAGACTGTAGATAGATAAGTCATAGACTAAGAGATATGTATATACAGCTCTGGCAAAAATTAAGATACCACTGCAAAATTTCCAGTTTCTCAGATTTTTCTCTTTATAAGTATATTTTTGAGTAAAATGTACAGTGTTGTTTTAGTCTATAAACTACTGAGAACATGTCTCCGAAATTCAAAGCTAAAATTGTTGTATTTATTTGCAGCAAATGATAGAGCGTCAAAATACTAAAAAAGAAACACAGTGCTTTCAGACCTCAAATTACTCATGTTTTAACTCAGGAACAGTTCAGAAATCAATATTTGGTGGACTAACCATGCTTTTTAATCGCAGCTTTCATGCGTCTTGGCTGCTTTCCACCAGTCTTTCCATGCTTTCCAATAGAAAACTGTTCCGTTGTCTCTTAATTTTTGCCAGAGCTGTATAAATCAAACAGATATATAGATGATAATAGATAGATAATTAGACTTGTGGATCCTGTAGTAAGGGAACATCCGCCGGCTCCCTCCCGACAGTGAGCACATTACAGTGTAGCCCCCCGAACCCTTTGAAGTCCCCTTTGTTGTCGGCCTCACACTTTGCTCTGTGTATGACGATTTACATTTTGTTTCTCCATTTACTATAAAGGACGACAAACAGTTAGAATTTTAGGTGCAAAACTTAAAGGCGGCCGCTCCCTTCATCCCATGACTTTACAACGCCCAGATTTCCTGTGTGACCCTACACCCCGCCACCCCCGGGCCCTGCACAGGCCTTTATTTCTGTAAACACATCCAATCTTTCCATTTACATAATTTTTGACATATTATCGTCTTTCCAAATGGAAAGTCTGCTCCCCGGCCGGCCGGCAGCAGAAATATCTCTTTCTTGTTAGCAGTGATGATTTTAAAAGCATGCAATGATCTAAGCCGTAATACTAATATTATGCATCATCCGGACAGGATAACGATGCCACCTTGTCACGGCTTACCTCTTAACACAACCCATTTGCCGAATATCACAGTCATAAGCACTTGATAAATGAGGACGAGAACATCTTTTGGCTTCTCAGACTTCTTCTTAAGCATTCCCTGTATAATCCCATCTCCCAGGAATGCGACCGATCGAACATGCAATTCCTTAAAGCGGCGGCGCGCTGGACCACTCAGAATTTATAGTCTGTGTATATTTCCTGGCTCCAGATAGTGCTAATGTAATGGAGGGTTATATTTTATGAATCCAGTGCCAGATCCCTCAATCGGGAGCCCGGCCTTGTATGGTGTCCTGATGACTCTGCCTAAATCCTTACTCCGGGCCATAAAACTTCCTGCTAAATGTGATGTGTGATACCGAACGAACATTTATGGAGGGCAGAAATGTTTTTTTTGCTAAACATATCTCTTTACGAGCCGGGCCTTTAAGACCGCCATTAAGACAATATTGACATTTTACGGAGTGCAGATCTGTGAAGGTGTTTCCCTATAAATGTAGCCCATGGTGTAAAGAAAGATAAAATACTGGGCCATCGTCTCGAACAGGAAAAGGATTTTTTTTTTTGTAAATAACCCACCGAGATAATGTCGGAAGAATTTCCTGCCCTGTGCTCTTAAGATCTTTTTAACTCGTCAACAGCCAGAGTGGTTCAGTTCATATTAAAGTGGTGGAAAAAATTGCACTAACTTTTTAAAATTTTGGAAAAACACACACATTGAGCTGGGGTTTGAGTTGGTATACTGTACATGCAGCATATAAATGCATGTTCACATTGGCAGTGAAACAAACAAAACTTACAAGAAACAAAATGAGTATAAACCCTAGAGTAACTAAATAAGGACAAAGCAAAAATGCATTTAAATAACATAGGGTTCTTAGTTGCACTGTTTTTGATCAAAAATAGCATAAAAGCCATCCCACCAACGGCAAGGTGACCCTATTCGGGACAGTTCCAAGTGACCCTGTAGGACCGTTCCCAATAGGGTCACCTTGCCGTTGGTGGTATGCTATTTTTGTTCAAAAACAGTGCAACTAAGAACCCTATGTTATTTAAAGGCAGTTTTGCTTTTTACTTATTTAGTTACAGCAGGGTTTATGCTCATTTTGTTTCTTATAGGTTTTGTCTTTTTTAAATTTTGATGAAATTATATTTTGCAAAAATAATTTTTCTTATGCTTTTAATAGTTAAACTTTTAGACTTCAATGCAATTTCCTCTCCATTTTACAACTTTACATATTGCCCCGATGTGATAAAATATTAAGGATATACCAACCTATCAATCCTCTACTGCTTCTCGCTCCTGCTGGTCCTCCTGTCACCTACCGGTCTCTTCTCTTCTGGAGGGGTCAATGCTTGACTGCTGAAATCAATGTCATGGCCAATGATTGACTAATACAAAAAAGCTAATTAAATAAATCTAAATCGAATTAGTGTTGATTTTTTAGGAAATAGTTGAACCCGACAAATCTAAACAATTGGTGATTTGCTTTGAGCAAATCAGCATTTTAAACATTGCAGAAGAATGAATCAGCCAGGGAGGGCTCTCTTGACCTTAGACTGGCTTCCCCATAATGATTTGTATCTATCACATCACATGGTATAACACTGCTAATCAGTAGGTACTATTATAGCCTGTATAAAAGTTGAGGCCGGGAATGCAGCAGCCTTTTATGGAGAATCTGGATAGTGAGAGAACGTCACTCATCCAGAAAGACAGGAAGAGAAAGGCATAAAGCACTGAAGAAACTGTATAGATAGTGTGTGACAGCAGAGCAGTGAAGAAGATTAGTGTGTGAGGAAGAGAGAATAGTGTCATGCATGTTTTTAATGGCAATTGAAAGCCTTCGATTTGAGACAAATCGATTCATAGCGAGCCAAATTTCATGGAAACATCCTGTGACTCTGGTGAATCAGAATTTCAAAAGATTTACACATCTCATATGGAAAGTTAATGAAATGGATGGAAACCTCTTTCCAAGATATTATAATTGCAAGAATCTTTCACCTGTTTTTGAAGATTTGCTTAAGGCAAACATTTGGACAAAAGTATGCTTATTTAGAAAACTACCTATTGACTCCTATGGGAGAGAGTTGAAGCCATGCTCTGTGATGTTTTGCAGAGGCTGTTGTGCAGCGAGAGGGAGGAAGGAGGAGGAGGTGAGCTGTGACAAACCACATGAGCCAATCACTGGCCTCAGTGGTCATGTGTCATATAGAATGACATCATCTGTGCAGCCAGTGATTGGTGCAAAGGAGATGCTGCATGGGAGCACAGGGTCAGCACCCAGAGATCATTGGTTAACCCACAAATCATCGACAACCGGTACCCCCACCAATCACAAGGACACACATCTTGGGTTCCTTGTGAATGGAGTGGTAGAGCTCATGTGTGACCATCTCTCCATTCACTTTGCATGGAAGTGGTGGTCATGCATATGCACTAACGCTACTTCACACCCATAGAAGTAAATGGGGCAGTGTTCACACATGTGCACTACAACTCCATTCAACCAGGGGATTTGCAGCTGCATATCTAAGCACAAATTCACGGCAATTCTGTGGATTTTGACAAAAATATTGCCTCAAAACCTCACTACAAATCTGCTACAATATCATCACATATGAACATACAATAGTTCAAAGGTTAAAACGTGCCGAGCAGCTAACAAACATCACTTGCAACCTAGATATCGTCAGCAGAATTATGAATACAGCTCTGACTTGGGGGGAAAAAAAACAAAAAACAACTAATGGGGGACCTTTAAAATGAGGACACCAATAATTAAGGCAAGCCAACCGTTGTCACAACCGAGCCCATATTCTATGCTATTGACATGGCTCTCCCAACTGATGGTATTTTTTTTGTGCATAAGAATAAAAAAGTTTAAAAACTATTGAAAAATTTTGAAAAATTTTGAAAAATTTGCTTCTGTATTAAAAACCCCCCATCTATGTCAATCTGATTTCAGATAAATTAGGTCACAACCTAAAAACTAAAAAATTAAAATGTTGTTGCCCGCCTATGGGACCCCTACTTTGATTGGAGGTTGAGGACCCCATTTCTCCTAATAGGCGCTATGCCATAAATATCTTTCGTTGGAAAATCCAAGTGGGCGTCATCCTCAAGAAGATGTCCTAAGAGTTGATTACTGCGCCCACTTGGCTAAAAAGATTAGAGAATAAAGAGACCATATCTCAGGAATGGAGAGGCGCAAGAACATTTACACCAGGTGCAAGGCGCATTTACACCAGGTAAAAAAAAAAAAAAAAAAAAAATATATATATATATATATATATATATATATATACAGTATATATATATATATATACTGTATATATATATATATATATATATATATATATATATATATATATATATATACACTACCGTTCAAAAGTTTGGGGTCACCCAGACAATTTTGTGTTTTCCATGAAAACTCATACTTTTATTTATCAAATGAGTTGCAAAATGATTAGAAAATATAGTCCAGACATTGACAAGGTTAGAAATGATGATTTTTATTTGAAAGAATAATTTTCTCCTTCAAACTTTGCTTTCGTCACAGAATGCTCCTTTGCAGCAATTCCAGCATTGCAGACCTTTGGCATTCTAGCTGTTAATTTGCTGAGGTAATCTTGAGACATTTCCCCCCATGCTTCCTGAAGCCCCTCCACAAGTTGGCTTGGCTTGATGGGCACTTTTTGCGTACCATACAGTCAAGCTGCTACCACAACAGCTCAATGGGGTTGAGATCTGGTGACTGCCCAGGCCACTCCATTACAGATAGAATACCAGCTGCCTGCTTCTTCCCTAAATAGTTCATGCATAATTTGGAGGTGTGCTTTGGGTCATTGTCCTGTTGTAGGATGAAATTGGCTCCAATCAAGCGCTGTCCACAGGGCATGGCATGGCATTGCAAAATGGAGTGATAGCCTTCCTTATTCAAAATCCCATTTACCTTGTACAAATCTCCCACTTTACCAGCACCAAAGCAACCCCAGACCATCACATTACCTCCACCATGCTTGACAGATGGCGTCAGGCACTCTTCTAGCATCTTTTCAGTTCTGCGTCTCACAAATGTTCTTCTGTGTGATCCAAACACCTCAAACTTTGATTTGTCTGTCCATAAAACTTTTTCCAATCTTCCTCTGTCCAATGTCTGTGTTCTTTTGCCCATATTAATCTTTTCCTTTTATTAGCCAGTCTCAGATATGGCTTTTTCTTTGCCACTTTGCCCTGAAGGCCAGCATCTTGGAGTCGCCTCTTCACTGTAGACGTTAACACTGGCGTTTTGCGTGTACTATTTAATGAAGCTGCCAGTTGAGGAGCTGTGAGGCGTCGATTTTTCAAACTAGAGACTCTAATGTACTTGTCTTGTTGCTCAGTTGTGCAGCGGGGCCTCCCACTTCTCTTTCTACTCTGGTTAGAGCCTGTTTGTGCTCTCCTCTGAAGGGAGTAGTACACACTGTTGTAGGAAATCTTCAGTTTCTTGGCAATTTCTCGCATGGACTAGACTTCATTTCTAAGAACAAGAATAGACTGTCGAGTTTCACATGAAAGTTCTCTTTTTCTGGCCATTTTGAGTTTCATAGAACAAACAAATGTAAAGCTCCAGATTCTCAACTAGCTCAAAGGAAGGTCAATTTTATAGCTTCTCAAATCAGCCAAACCATTTTCAGCTGGGCTAACATACTTGTGCAAGGGTTTTCTGGGGTTTTCTAAACATCCATTAGCCTTCTTACACAGTTAGCAAACACAATGTACCATTAAATCACTGGAGTGGTGGTTGTTGGACTGGGCCTCTATACACCTATGTAGATACTGCAATAAAACCAAGATGTTTGCAGCTAGAATAGTCATTTACCACATTAACAATGTATAGAGTGTATTTATGATTCATTTAATGTTAGCTTCATTGAAAAAAAATGTGCCTTTCTTTCAAAAATAATGACCCCGAACTTTTGAACGGCAGTGTATATATATATATATATATATATATATATATATAAAAAATGAAAAAATAAAAAATACATATTTAAATATGACAGATCCTCATTAATGGAATGTGATCTCATACTTTGTACTGACGAGGGCCAACAGCCCGAAACACCGTGTCTGCAAATTGAGATTCTGATTTGGCTTTTATCCTAAGTCATATTGCACGACTCGTTAAAGGGTTGATTGCGACTTGTAGGATTGCTGCTTCCAATAGGTGGCGCTATAGAGTACAAGTCCTCTTTTTCTCTGAAGAGGCAATTTGCATATGGAAATTCCATAAATCAACATTTTTTTTTTACATTTAGAAACAATATTCTTGTAAAAATTGATGAATTACTTGGACGTGGGTCTGATTCTGGTGTGAAGTCAGACCAGCCCTGTCCTTCTCACGTCTCTCAGCATGAATGCATGGCCGGTCAACCACAGTGGTGTTAATAGGTGTCAGACAGTTGTTGCTGACCTGAGACAGAGTTCAGATAGTGCTGGCCGCTCTGATTAATGGCCGCCATTCCTGATCCTACACGACTGTTTTATGGCTTTTATAGGCACCAGGAGGATGAATAATTAACAATTAGGCGGTATGATGACAGGGGTGGTCTGTACTGACACAGGTCTACATAGCATTTGTTGGGAGGGAGGTTAATATAAAGAGATTTATCAAGACTGATCAATTTAGGGAGCAAACCCAGAGGACTAATCTGAGGCTCCTGGGCCCAAATGCAAATTAATAATAGGAGCAGTCTCCTTCCATACTATTTTTACACAAAATGATAAAGATCCTTTTGAGCCCCTTATAGACCAGCTCCTAAATACTCCTCTGTGCCCCTATAACTTTTCCCCTTAGCAGTGTAAAGTATGTAAGTGGTGTCTGAATACGAGATACAGGTGTATCTCACTAAATTAGAATATCATCAAAAAGTTAATTTATTTCAGTTCTTCAATGCAAAAAGTGAAACTCATATATTCTATAGAGTCATTACACACAGAGAGATCTATTTCAAGTGTTTATTTCTTTTAGGCTGTGTGCCCAATATGCGTTTTTTAATCGTTTCCGCAGCGGCAATTCCGCTGCAGAAATGCTTGGTAGAAGGTCTGCCATGTTCCCCAATGATAATCTGCTTGTGCTGTGCACATGCTGCGGAAATTTCCGCTGTGGATTATCATTGCAGAAAAATACGCAGCACAACCAATTATTTTGCGGAAGCGCTGCGTTTTCGCCGCCATTGACTTGCATTGAATCGCATGTCATCTGCATCACTGGATCTGTACATGCGAATTCCATGCGTTTCAATGCACGGATGGTACCCGGGTCTGGAGAAGAGGAGACTGTCCTCCGGACCCGGGTACCATAGAACCTGTGAAAAAAAGAATAAAATAAAAAATAAATATTATACTTACCTTCTGATGGCCCCCGGTGTCCTTGTCTTGGCTTGCCGGCAGCTTGAGGTGGACTGAAGGACCTGCGGTGACGTAATTTAGTCATGTGACGGGTCACGCGACCGCTGACGTCGGCAGGTCCTTTAATCTACCGTGAGCTGCCAGCAAACCAAGACAAGGACACCAGGGGCCATCAGAAGGTAAGTATAATATTTTTATTTTTTATTTTTTACCATTCTTTCGGTCACAGCATGCGGAAATGCATGTGAAGAATGCTTCACATCCGCATGTCCCTGGCTGGAAAAACGCATGTACAATCCGCATGCGTTTTTTTCTGCCAGGGAGATGCAGAAACGCTCAGGAAAAATCCGGAGTGTTTCTGCATCGTGGGCACATGGCCTTAATGTTGATGATTATGGTTTACAGCCAATGAAAACACAGAAGTCATTATTTCAGTAAATTAGAATACTTTATAACATTAGCTTGAAAAATGTTTTTAAAATCCGAAATGTTGTCCTACTGAAATGTATATTCAGTAAATGCCCTCAGTACTTGGTCGGGGCTCCTTTTGCATCAATTACTGCATCAATGCGGCAATGTGGCATGGAGGCGATCAGCCTGTGGCCCTGCTGAGGTGTTATGGAAGCCCAGGTTGCTTGATAGCAGCCTTCAGCTCGTCTGCATTGTTGGGTCTGGTGTCTCTCATCTTCCTCTTGACAATACCCCATAGATTCTCTATAATAGATTCTCTATGGAGTTAAGGTCAGGCGAGTTTGCTGCCAATCAAGCACAGTGATACTGTTGTGTGTAAACCAGGTATTGGTACTTTTGGCAGTGTGGACAGGGGCCAGGTCCTGCTGGAGAATGACATTTCCATCTCCAAAAAGCTTGTCGGCAGAGGGAAGCATGGAGTGCTCGAAAATTTCCTGGTAGACGGCTGCGCTGACTTTGGTCTTGATAAAACACAGTGGACCTACACCAGCAGATGACATGGCTCCTCAAGTCAGCAGTCTTCCCCATGATTGTGGAGCCTACTGAAACAGACCAAGGGACCTTTTTTAACGCTTAGGAAGCCTTTGCAGGTGTTTTTTGTTAATTATTCTACTTTACTGAGATAATGACTTTTGTGTTTTCATTGGCTGTAAGCCATAATCATCAACATTAACAGAAATAAACACTTGAAATAGATCACTCTGTGTGTAATGACTCTATATAATATAGGAGTTTCACTTTTTGTATTGAAGAACTGAAATAAATTAACTTTTTGATGATATTCTAGTTTAGTGAGATGCACCTGTATATTGTATTGTATGATTATTAATATCGGAGTACTATGTGGCAGTAATTTTAAGTATTTTACTGGAGTTTATAGTAATGGTGGTATTAATGTGCCACCATACTGTCATACTTTGTGACGCCATATGGCTGTATTATTTGAGGACCGTTTGGCAGTGTTTGAGGATTTTCAGAGCTATTATTTGAACATACATATATAGCACTATTATATTTATACTATCTGGCATGGTTAGGATGGTTTTATTTAAGTAGAGTATATAGTAATAAGGGTATTAATTTGCAACTGTGCAGTCATATTTTTAAAACTATATGACCAAATAGTTTTTTTTAAGCACTTATGGCAGTAATATGTGACCACTATATGGCACAGTTATCTGACTACTGTATGGTGGTTTTATTTAGGTGGAGTACATAGTAGTGGAGGCATCATTTTGGCATTGTATAGTTATATATATATATTTTTTTTACACCATATTGCTGTATTATTTGAGAAATGTTGCAGTATTTGGAAATTTTAGGAGGTATTGATTAAGCATGTTTAGCCTTATTATATGTACCATACAGCAGATTTATACAGTAACTGTATAGTGGTTTTATTTAGGTGGGGTATATAGTAATGGAGACATCATTTTGGCATTGTACCATCATATTTGTTACACCATATTGCTGAATTATTTGAGAAGAGAAACATTGCAGTATTTGGGGATTTTAGGAGGTATTGTTTAAGCATGTGTAGCACTATTCTGTATGTGTACCATATGGCAGACTTATTCAGAAACTGTTTGGTGGTTTTATTTAGTTGGAGTATATAGTAATGGAGGCACAATTTTGGCATCATACAGACATATTTTTTTTTAACCATATTGCTGTATTATTTGAGAAACATTGCAGTATTTGGGAATTTTAGGAGGTATTGATTAAGCATGTTTAGCCTTATTATATGTACCATACAGCATATTTATTCAGTAACTGTATTGTGGTTTTATTTTGTTAAAGAGTATATAGTAATGATGGAGGAATCATTTTGACAAGTGCTGTCAATCTTAAGCGGGGGAGGTCCCAAAAAATGAAAATTGAGGGGTTTTAATGGTGCACTGAGCCCTTGGCCAAAGCAAAAGTTCATAGAAGACTCTTAACATGCATTTTAATTAAAAGTAATTTTTTGCAAGCACTGTAGCACTAATCTGTACAACGCCAGTATGAATTTTTTTTTTAGGTTTTTTTTACATTTTAATTAAAAGTACTTAAAAAAAAGTAAATTAATTAAAAGTAATTTAAAAAAAAGTTAATTTAATTAATTGTATTTTAGGATTTTTTTGCAGTTTCATTCAAAGTAATTATTTGAACTGAATCTTAAAACATGATAGTTTTTCTTAAAATTTTGCCTAAATTTTCTGATTTTACCCGAGTGTGTGGGTCTCTCTCTTTTTTTTACCTGGCTGTCAAGAGATTTTACGCAAACCACATTTGTTTTTCAGGGGCTAAGAGGTTGATAAACACTGGCCTGGTTCCTCCATCTTTATCTATATCCACATTGAGTGTTTACAACAGTATTTTATCTGTGAACTTCTCTGCAGCCCGAAAAGGGTCAACATTCACTCCGAAATGATGTGTTGTTGTGAAGTAAAAAGCTCATTTTATGCTCCCTGACACATTTATGTCAGCAAAATGTAGATCTTTTTTAAAGGGGTATCCTGGCACGATACCAGAAATAATAAACACGGCGCTTGAAGATTTTTTTTTCCCTCTTAGAATAGATAATAGAACTGTTCTAAGACATTTATAAAATACAAAACAAAAAATAAACTACAAGAAAAGTGTTTAAAATACCCAAAAGATGTATAAAATAGGCAAGGAAACTATTTTGCTACCAACATGTCATGTATCTTAAAGTAAAATAATAATTAGAAACATTAAATAAGAGTCTGAAAAAAATGTTTATAATTGTATTTTGTATGTAATCCCTTCTGGTGTACGGCACGATGGAATCAATGGTGCTTAAAAAAGTAATAATAATAATAATTATAATTATATGTAATAATAATAATTATTATTATTATTAATACTAATAATAATTATTTAACAATCAATAATGAATAATAAAAATAAAAATAAATATAAAAATAATGTAATATTATTAATTAATTATAATAATAATTATTATTTAAAAATAATTATCATTTAACAATCAATAATAAATAATAAAAATAAAATAAAAATAAGAAATATATATAGAAATAATAAAAATAATTTAATATTATTTAAATAAAAATTATTTAACAATCAATAATAAATAATAAAAAAAAAATTAAAATAAGAAATATATATATATAAAATTATATTATTATTTAATAATAATAATAATAATAATTATTATTTAAAAAATAAATATTATTTAACAATCAATAATACATAATAAAAATAAAATAAAAATAAGAAATATATATAAAAATACTAAAAATGCTTTAATATTATTATTTAATAATAATTATTATTTAAAAAAATAAATATTTAACAATCAATAATAAATAATAAAAATAAAATACAAATAAGAAATATATAAAAATAATTTATTATTATTTAATAAAAATACTAATTATTCTAATAATAATAATAATTATTCAACAATCAATAATAAATAATAAAAATAAAATAAAAATAAGAACTATATATAAAAATAATAAAAATAATGTAATATTATTAAATAATAATAATTATTATTTAAATAATAATTACAATTTAACAATCAATAATAAATAATAAAAATAAAATAAGAAACAAAATATATACAAATAATAAAAATAATGTATAATTTACTATTATCTAAAAATGATAATACTTTAAATAATAATTATTATTTAACAAATTAATAATAAATAATAAAATAATATAATAAAAATAAAAAATATAGAAAAATGATAAGAAAATAATATAAAAATTATAATAATTAATAAAAACAACTATTATTATTAATATTATTATTTAACATAATAATTATTATCTAAAATGTAGAATAAATGAAATATTCTAAAAATAAGGACCAAGACATTAATAACTATAATATATTTTTTTACTTTCGTCAGTGTATTATTATATTTTATGTTGCATATATATATATATATATATATATATATATATTTCCCCTGCTCTATAGTTTTAGCATTTCAGTGCAGCTGTAACATAATGTTGATTCATAAAGTCAAAATGTTTTTGCTATTTAACCAAACCCTGCAAAAGTTCTGACCTTCATGGTAAATATGAGAAAAAAAATGTTATTAGTTACATATGTAACTAATAACTATTCGCACCATGAAAAGCTGCTCTCTTACAATTTTTTTTAAATTTTTAATCTGCTTTTTAAAATATTATTTCTATATATTTTTTAATTTACTTTATATTATTTTTATAAAGATTTATTTTATTCACTTTCTGCTCATTAGGTCTCATTCAGACATCAGAGATTTTTCTTATGTTCAAAAAAGCACGATATTTTGGATCCACGTTTCATCAGTATTCGGTCACTTTTTACATTTAGTGTTTATGAATTTTATTATACACTATAAAAAAAAATTGCAAACCTTTTCCTACTTGTTAAAATGAGGAAACTGAGAATATGCCAGTGAGTACGTAACTTTTTTATCTTTTTCTGAACTTCTTTCAATTGATTTATGACCACAGACCACATTAAAGTTTAATGTGCAAGGAAACAAATTGGGGCCCATTCATCATTCCTTTTTTTTTTATCTAGTTTTGTGTATTTTTTCCTTTTTTCATTCACCGCCTTATTAATTTTTTTATTTACATCTTTTTTATAATCACTTTTTTATGTGTTTATCTGTTTTTTTTCCCATCATTATGGGTGGGGTTTAGGATTTCCAGACACTTTTTGCCTGATTTATCATTTGTATTTTTCGAAAAGTCACACATTTTTTTGTGCAAATCCACTTCAGTTCCCATCCCACCCCCCATGAGAGATTTTCCATATTCCAGAATTTTTTGACCAATTCTTGCAACTTTTTGCACTAAACTAAACTATTTTTGTGCAAAAATACTTGAACCCTGTGTGCCATTTTTGAAGCATCAGGCACAAATAATAGCAACGAATACCAAAAGATCAAAAAGAAAAGTGACTTAAAAAATTGGGGCCAAAGAATAAATTGGGTTCAAAGAACCTGCAAAAGCCAAACTACATTTTTTTTAAATGAAACCCAATTGCAAAAATGATTTTTATCCCCAAATACATGGATTACAGAAAAAATACTAAAAAAATCCTTAAAGTGGACAACCCCCTTCTTGCACCAAAGAAGATGAGCACGGCTCCACAGTGGGAAAGATGAGGGTTGGGTGAGTAAAGTAACAAAAAAATGCCCTGTTGATCTTATTTGCAAAAGTTTCCAAACTTTTCTAAAACTTTGCTTTGTACTTTATCTATTCTTTTTATTTGAAAATTTCCCTTTCTGCTTTTTTTTTCCTTTCTTTTCTTTCAGGTCTGGTGAAATGTAATATTATATCTCAGTTCTGGTTCTTAGACAGGTGCCATAATATCGGACTTGGATTAGCAGATACAGGATAGAAAGAATTTCATGGTAAAAAAAAGGGAAGAAAATTAACATATATATATATATATATGTATATGGACTATGCTGGATGTATCCGTCTCACCCACCCACATTTTACTGACTAGTTACGTGTGATTCCAAGGAGAACAAAAATCTACTTACCAAAGCCACAAAAGCCACAAAATGTGTGTAGTCACAGCAGAGATGTGTGGAAACTTAATAAGCTCTTTGCACAATATTTGGCTTCCTGTAAAAAGATTTCACACATTGGAGGTTCAGAATAACAGAAGTTCAGAGGAACAGACTGAGGTGGACAGAGAAATACCAGATTGTAGGACTGGCGTCCAGAAAACATGAGCGGACGCATAGCGGCCATCATCATAACGGCTACCTGTCATGGTGCCTATTATCCCAGTAATGACCGTTGGGCCGGTTCCCAGCACCGTTTGTGGAGGACAATGAAGTTTCTCTGTTGAGAAAAGTCCTGCAACCTTTAACGCTATAAGAACTCAAGAATGAAAACAAGAAGTAGCTATCACCGGCTCTCTGCTCACCCCGGCCACAAGAGGAGTCACACCTGATGTTGCTGTAGATTATGGCAAAGAACAACAAGTGCAAAACAGAAGCTCAAAATCTCCTACCTACAAACTTCAAAATTACAAATGCAATAAAAATAAGCAGAACCATAAAAAAATCATAGCCGAGTCCATCCAATAGCAGGCATAATTCAGGAATACCAGGGCAGAGCTCCTAACTTACACAGGGGCTGAGCTCCTGACTTACACAGGGGCAGAGCTCCTGACTTACACAGGGACAGAGCTCCTGAGTTACACAGGGGCAAAGCTCCTGAGTTACACAGGGGTAGAACTCCTGACTTACACAGGGGCAGAGCTCCTGACTTACACAGGGGTAGAACTCCTGGCTTACACAGGGGCAGAGCTCCTGACTTACACAGGGGTAGAGCTCCTGACTTACACAGGGACAGAGCTCCTGACTTACACAGGGACAGAACTCCTGACTTACACAGGGGCAGAGCTCCTGACTTATACAGGGGTTGAGCTCCTGACTTACATAGGGGTAGAGCTCCTGATTTACACAGGGGCAGAGCTACTGACTTACACAGGGGCAGAGCTCCTGACTTACACAGGGGCAGAGCTTCTGACTTACACGGAGGCAGAGCTCCTGACTTACTCCTGACTTACACAGGGACAGAGCTCCTGACTTACACAGGGGCAGAGCTCCTGACTTACACAGGGGCAGAGCTTCTGACTTACACAGGGGCAGAGCTCCTGACTTACACAGAGGTAGAACTCCTGACTTACCCAGGGGTAGTGCTCCTGACTTACTACGGGGTAGTGCTCCTGACTTACACAGGGGCAGAGCTCCTGAGTTACACAGGGGAAGAGCATCTGACTTACACAGGGGCAGAGCTTCTGACTTACACAGGGCCAGAGCACCTGACTTACACAGGGACAGAGCTCCTGACTTACACAGGGGCTGAGCTCCTGACTTACACAGGGTAGAGCTCCTTACTCACACAGGTGCAGAGTTCCTGACTTACACAGGGGTAGAGCTCCTGACTTACACAGGGGCAGAGCTCCTGACTTACACAGGGGCAGAGATCCTGACTTACACAGGTACAGGATACTGTTGACAGTAAAGACATATGGACACCTTCGGGGATGTTTATTTTTAAATAATTGCATGTATTTTTAGCTAAAAATAATTTTTGCAATTGGATTTTATTACATTTTTTTCACTGTTTGCCTTCTATAGCCTGTGTGATGCACTCTCTATTGCTGCAGAATGATTTAGCTAAAAAGCTCTTCTGACGAGCGATTTTTCAACTCTTATCTTCCTTCTCAGCTGTGTAAGGTGCCCAGGGAGGTAGCCATAGCGAGCTGCTGGTCCTCCACGCCTGGCACCTGACAAACAAACAGTGTCCCAGTCTATATGTGTTGTGCTGTGAAGTTTGCTTCACACTCACTTGTTCAACTTTACTGGACAGTTCAAGTACATTAGTCTTTAACACGCAGTATCGGGCACAGCACCCTCCAGTTACATCAACACAGCACATTTAAAGCTCTTGCTTACTTTCAGCTTGGACTATCCCTACGCTTGATCCTCCTGTCGGCCCCAGGTATTTCCCATCGGGCACCACAGCACTCCTGAGATCCGTTAACATCTCCCTCTCCCAGTTCCCTGTCCAGCTTCCTCTGTATCGGAGGGATTAAGGCACACTTCTCGGTGCCTTGTTTGTGCCGTAGGCCCCGGACGGGACAGGAAGCTCCGCAGGAAATTTGGTAAGACCTCACGCTGCCAGAATGATATGTATTCTATGTGCCTCCAGCCCACTACACCTTGAACTTCCACTTGACACGAACCTCACATTTTCTCTAACTTTAATTAACTAAACCAGTAAGTGTTTTCCCCTTCCATGCTGGGCTGGTCCCAAACATTTAACTGTATCCTACACTCAGGGACGGACTAGGACTGAAATTCAGTCCTGGCATATAAAAGCACACAGGCCCATGCTGTCCCAGCCCCCGAGCCCCAGATGGAGATATCTATTACTTATATTACCCTCCCTGAAGGAAATCAAGATTCTCAATATGTCTAGTAATACCGCTATATAAAATTTAATAATAATAACAATATTGCAATATAACAGACAAATACCAACAAACCATAACCAAATATTACCCGTATATACAGTACTTATAATACCACCATACTGATTGTTAAAGGGGTTTTCCAGGATTGGTGTTAAAGTCTATGTGACTTCAGACTTCTGAATCCTCACAGCAGGCACTGTCAGGATTCTCCGGTGACAGCGTTGGGAGAGGCCGTCATGTGACCACAAGTATGGGATTTCCACACCTCCGGCCACATTCCAACTAAACGTACTCTGCTTTGCTAAATTCACTTGTATTGAGAGATTCCGTGCACGTCTAGTCAGCACGTGATCGTATGAATTCAAATCATACTTGTGGTCACATGACCGGCCGCTCCCGACACCGAAGAATCCTCACAGCACGTGATGCACACACTATGAGGATTCAGAAATCTGCAGACATACAGTCACTGCAGACTTTAACATTAAACCTGGACAACCCCTTTAATTAAAACCACTGCACTAGGACTGATATCACGACCATACAGTGACCATATAATGGTAATATCAGGTCTACACCAGTGCTCTACAGACCATATATGTGTGTACTGTGCAGATTCTCACCAGTGCCGTTCTCGCTGGTTGTTGTCATTCGTTTTCCCTCTTCTTTTTAATTCGGCCCAGACCGCCATGACCTCTTCTTCCGACCATAACTCGTCCTTGTAAAATATAACAGAGGCATCTTTACTTTACTGCTTTTCCAAGACCCTCCTCTCATTCTACCACCTCTACACAAACCACAACTTGTGCTGCCTTATAATAATTCCCCTGTGACCCCTTATAATAGTGACCATGCACCTAGTTATAATAATACAAACAACCCCTGTGCTTTCTTATAATAATAATGCCTCCTTGCTTCCCCATAATGACAACGACCCCCCATTGGGCCTCCCAAGGGAAGTACATAGAAATAACAGGTCCCATAGAAAAAGTCCTATCACGTCAAAGAAGGGCATATCTCCCAACTTTCTAAGAAACGGAGGATATGTATTGAAGCACTTACATATTTTCCCTCTACTAAAGCCCCTAAGTGGTCTCACCCACTATAATTCCCCTTTCGTGACCCTCATAGAGTATTATGCCCCACATGGTATGATGACCCCACAAACCCTATACAAAGTATGATGCAGCACAGCACCCACATATTAAGATGGCCACCACAGCCCCCCATACATTATGGTATTCAGCACAGCCCCTAATATACAGTATGAGGTGCACAACAGACCCCTATATAAAGCATGGTGTCCCTCATAACCACTCCATTAAATTTGATGTCACCCTTAATCACCCCATACAGTATGAAGGTCACCACAGCCCACCAAATAGTATAATGTACCCCATAGCCCTCCACACAGTATAATGTCCACCACAGCCCCCACACAAGATGCAGATCCCCCACAGACCCCTATATAGTATGATGGTTGCCCCAAACAGCCCCCCATATACTATGATGGTCCCCCACAAACAGCCCTCATATAGTATGATGGTCCCCCACAAACAGTCCTCTATATAGAATGATGGTCCTCCACAAACAGCGCCCATATAGCAGGATGGTCCCCCACAAACAGCCTCCATGTAGTATGATGGTCCCCCCACAAACAGTCCTCTATATAGAATGGTGGTCCTCCACAAACAGCTTCCATATAGTATGATGATCCCCCACAAACAACCCCCATATAGCAGGATGATTCCCCACAAAGAGCCCCCTATAGCAAGATAATCCCCCACAAACAGCTTCCATATAGTAAGATGATCCCCCACAAACAGCCCCCATATAGTATTATGGTCCCCCACAAACAGCCCTCATATAGTATTATGGTCCCCCACAAACAGCCCCTACATAGCAGGATGATCCCCCACAAACAGCCCCCATATAGTATTATTATTCCTCACAAATAGCCCCCATGTAGTATTATGGTCGCCCACAAGCATCCCCCATATAGCAGGATGATTCCCCACAAAGAGCCCCCTATAGCAAGATAATCCCCCACAAACAGCTTCCATATAGCAAGATGATCCCCCCACAAACAGCCCCTATATAGCAGGATGATCCCCCACAAACAGTCCTCATGTAGTATGATGTCCCCCCACAAACAGCCCCCATATAGTATTATGGTCCCCCACAAACAGCCCCCATATAGTATTATGGTCCCCCACAAACAGCCCCCATATAGCAGGATGATCCCCCACAAACAGCCCCCATAAAGCATGATGGTCCCCCACAAACAGCCTCCATATAGCAGAATCATCCCCCACAAACAGCCCCTATATAGTATTATGGTTCCCCACAGCACCCAAAAATAAAAAAAATCTTTATACTCAGCAAATCCTGCCTCCTCATCCTCCTCAGCGTCCATCACCTCTTCTGTCCCGTCTCTCAGTGGACGCTGGCGGTGCGATGCAGTGAGGTCATCGACCGCCGATGTCACCTGCATGCAAAGGCCTCCAGCAAGCCCCGGCTGAAGGGATGCCCGCGGCCCGCCTGCACAAGTGACCTGCGCTGCGTGTGAAAGGACGCCCGCGGCCTGCCTGAGTAAGTGACGGAGCCTTTGGCTCTGTGCTCCGTCACAATTGCTAATAGCAGGTAATGTGGCCCACTGCCGGACTGGCCCATCTGGCATTTGCCAGAACTGCCAGATGGCCAGTCCGGCCCTGCCTACACTATTCCTATTACTGTACACTAATAAGGCCCACCACTGGTTTATTTATTCTGTTGTTCCTATCTATCACTAACTAAGCACTAAACTATGTTTATACTTTCCGTACCCCTGAGCTGAGCGTATCAGGTTACCTTAGGCATTACCAATACAGTACCCACACAGCAACATCAGTGCCTATAACACACGATGCATTTTATATTACATTTTACACATTTCACATCATACAATAAAATAAAATAAAATCCAAGTCAATATTCACACTACAGTTGTTGTCTTCAGGGGCAGGTATACGACAGTCTCTGTCACACCCTTATAGCCGCTCACAGCTTTGCAGTCATGCAGAGAGGAGCTCTGAAGAAGGAAGATAAGAGTTATTAACTCTCTCATTAGAACGCGCTCACTGACAGATTCTCAGTTAACTCATTCCACAGCCAGCTCTAGACAATGCAACACAGAGGCTGTAGAAGTCAAACAGAGCACACTTTTTAACAAAAAAAAGGTTTTTTAACCCAAAATACAGGCATCTAAGTACAAAGAATGCACATATTGGTACACGTGGATCGACAACAGGCAGTGGATGCCAGAAGGCTAATTCCAAAGATACAAGGTCAGAGATACAGGGTGCAGGCAGAGAATTCAGTCTGGTCCTTGGTGTGCTTCCATCTTCTGGGCAGTGGTGTGACTTGAAGCTTTTGGGTCTTTAATAGTATTGTCAATCGCATAAGCCAAAGAGACTTTTTGCCTCCTGCCCCTAGACACTATGGTCCATGTGCGACTGTATCTCCTGCTCCCACTATAGTTACGTTCCTGCTTCTGGGTCTACAAAGTTCTGCAGAATCAATAATTGAAGTTCTTTCTCCTTTCCTAAGGCCATCGAACCTGGCCAAAAATATTGGTCCCTATGGAGCTAACTTAACGCTGCTTGCATAACCTGACATCTGTGTACAGTATTTATATCTTTCTTCTTCCAACCAGTCCACTGTGTTCTGCCAAAAACTCCAAAACTGTCAATAATGAGGAGGTGCGAAAAGCCTTTCATCCCAGCGAGAGGCTACTGGGCGTCAAAGTCTTTTTCACCTGATTTGGCTGCTGCGGATCAACAAATTTATGCACGGAGTTAAGGATCTTTTCTTTACTGGTTTGTGAGAATTAAACTAATATTATTATTATTTAATTATCATTATGATTAATTATTACTATTAATGAACTAATCTATCGGGCTAATAAATCAACAAAACTATTTTCTCCCCTGGGCTGAAATCTGTGAAAGGACACAGACACATTTTCTTTTTGTGCTTTCCTATCTTCCATGAGCTGTAACTTTTTTTTTTACGTTTCCATTAATAATCAAATACTAATTACCATATATTGTATTGAAAAAAAATGAAAAAAAATATTTTGGGGTAAAATAGTGAAACTTCCCCCCACAATTCTGACATTGCTGCATGGATTTTGCTTTTATGTCATCATAAACCGTGCAGTAAGATTGACCTGGTATCATTATTCTGCAAATTAGTATGATACCAAATTATATAAGTTATTTTATGTTATCTGGCGTTCAAAAAAATAAAAAAAACTTTTGTTTTGTTCTTATAAATGATAATAACGCACTCCTCCTCTTTCCCTTCCGATGGGTTAAGTAACAAGCTCTGACCACCAGTTCCACTAGAATTCTTACCTTTTTCACCCAAAAATACCAGCAAAAGTAAAAAAAGAGGTGTATTTTAGGAGAGAGTCTCTAAAGGGAGTATGTTTTCAAAGTTAGATATAGAATCAATCATTGCTTGCAGACCATTTACACAATACGAGGGACAAATAGTGATAGTCATCCCTGACATCCTATATTTTAAATGTCAGACCCAAGGACGGACATGGAAACTAATATAGCTTAACTATAATGGGGGCTGTTTGGTTTCAATTAAGGTGTCCACAATTTGGGGGATATCCCAATTGAAACTAAACAGACCCCATTATAGATAAAGGGATACGTATGATGGTTTTTACATCCATCATGCGACAACTACAGTTTTCAATAAAACTAATGGTGGTTTGGTGCCATATTCCTGTACTGATGGTGGTTCTGGTTATGTATTCATGTACGGATGGTGGTTCTTTTGTCTTATTCATGTAGTGATGGTTGTACTGGTGACATATTCATCACCAGGACCATCATCAATACAAAACCAAAATCATCATCAGTACTAAAATAGAACACCAGAGCCATCGCTAGTACATAAATACGGCACCAGAACCATCATTAGTAAATAACTAGGTCACTAGAATTACCATCAGTACATGAATACGGCACCAGAACCACCCTCAGTATATGAATATGGCACCAGAATCACAATCAGTAGATAAATGCATTACCAGAACCATCATCAATACATAAAACATCACCAGAACCACTATTAGTACATAACTCTACCGTACATTCCTGGAGCAAAGTGGCTCCCCCAGTACAACGGCAAACCAGATACCCTGTCTGGATTCAAACGGAAGATATGCGGTATCTTGGACATGTACTCTATGACAGGCAAGCAGAAGGCCGCTGTTGTATTAGGACAACTGACTGGTGCTGCGGAACAGGAAGTGGAAACAGGGTCAGCCGCAGACCAGGAGACAGTGTCCGCAATCTTTAAAAAGCTACAGACTGTTTTTGAGGATCATACTGAAGCGGACCTCTGGATGAGGTTCTACAACTGTTCCCAACAGCCGGAGGACAATGTTCAGGACTATGCCTGGCGTCTACATGGGGCCCTGCGGGCTCTGAAACAGGTTAGTCCGACCAGCATCGAAAATGAAAACAAAATGCTGAAGGAACAGTTTGTCCGGGGCCTGAGGTCTCCAGAGGAGAGCAGGACTGTGAATTGGTGGTCCTTAGATCATCCAGATGCCACTTTTGACAAACTTAAGGACATGGCTATAAAAAGACTGCAGCTCCTGGAAAAAAATGCCATCCAATGTTACCAGGGTGGGGCTACCCCAGTGCCTGCTACACCCACCTTTTCCCCAGTGGCTGCTGAAGCCAAGGTTCCAGCAACGTCCCCTAGAAATCTGGACAGTGACCCGGTTGTCAGCTGCATCAAGGAGCTGATAACCCAAGAAGGTTCCTCCCTGGAAAAAGAAGCGTCTCTGCAAGCAAAGCAGCTGTGGAACGAGAGAAGCCGGCTTTTTATCTACCGTGAGAAGCTGTGCCGGAGGTACGTCAACCCAATAACCCATGAGATGGTATGGCAGATAGTGGTCCCCAAGACATACATCCAAATGGTGTTGGAGGCCTACCACGATCAGGCGGGGCACTTTGGCTGGAAAAAGCTAGAGACCCTGCTGAAGTGTCGATTCTACTGGGTAGGAATGCGCAGCTCCATTGAGCGGTGGTGCCGGGACTGTGGACCCTGTAGGCTCAGAAGAAAAGACTACAGCAGCCAGAAGGCACCCCTGCAACCCATCAAGATGACCCGACCCCTGGAGATCGTGGCCCTGGACCATGTCAAGCTGTCCCCCAGCAGGTCAGGGTACTCTTATGCTCTGACCATGGTGGATCACTACTCACGTTTCCTGGTGGTCGCCCCCGTCAAAGACCTGACAGCAGAGACAGCAGCAAAGATGTTCCAAGCGTATTTCTGTAGACCCCATGGTTATCCTGAGCAGGTGCTGACGGACCAGGGCCCGGCCTTTGAGGCTGAGTTGTTCAAGGAGTTCTGCCATCTATACGGGTGTAAGAAGATAAGAACTACACCGTACCACCCACAAACCAATGGTCTCTGTGAGAAGATGAATAACATCATCATCGACCTGCTAAAGACCATACCACTCGAGGAGAGAAATCAGTGGCCAGACCTACTACCTGACCTAGTAGATCTGTACAATCACATACCAGTAAGTTCCACCAACTGTACTCCGGCATATCTCATGCGAGCAAGGCCAGGAAAGCTGCCCATGGACCTGGAGCTTGGTGTTGTAGAACCAGAAGCGGATGTGACCACTGAGGACAGGGACACGGCCAGACAGGAGCAGTACAGAAGAGTACAAGCCTGTGTTGAAGATAGTCTCACTCCTGTGAGGGACAAGCAGGAAGCTCAATACAACAGAGGTGCCCAAGCAGAACCCTTCACACCTGGAGAAGTAGTACTAAAAAGGAAAAGAAGGAACCACAAACTTGATGACCAGTGGGAGAAAGAACCCTACACTGTGTTGAATTCAAGATTTGATAATAAGAAGACCTGCATAATTAGTAGAGACGGAGGAAGGACGACTGCAACAGTATCCAGGGATCACTTAAAGTTGTGTCCAGACCTGCTAAAACCCCAAGAGGAAGTGCCTCTCGTTATCCCGGAGGAGCCTAAATAAGCAGTAATACACACTGACTTAGGAGATTTCCCGGCAGATTGGCCCCTACTAGGAGGAGCAGTAATCATCCCTATAATTACATTCTACCCACAGCAAGAAGAACCTGTAAGTGCTGAAGAGGAGCCAGCTCAAGAAGAATCCCCGGACAAAGGATCCCTGGTAGGAGAAGAGCAAGAAGGCCCAGCCAATGGTGAACTTGTCAGTCCTGTAGAGAGGTCAATGCAGCCTTGTAGCCAGCCCCTCCACACCTAGTACTGACACATTGGGAGGTAGAGCACCTGTTAGTGCCTCACGCATTCCAGTACCACGCAGGTCTACGCGTAGTACTAAAGGTCAACCCCGTCAGGTATAATCAGTAAGATAGCTAAACTCTGACAAATGTAGATAGTTACCCCTGGGGTATTATATAGCATTGAATTAAATTGAATTATATTGTGTGTTTTCATGCATATGTATATTATTTTGTACTTTGCTTTATTACTGAACAGTTCAAGTTATATGGACACTTTGGCTAATGACTTCCTTATTTATCTAAGAACTCCGTGGCTGAGGACAGTGTGCAGCCCAAAAAATATTCATTGTATATAATTGCGCTCCCTGGAGTGCCCCTTTAGGTGACCTCAGAAGTAAAACCTGTCTAGAGTGGCTCTACTGGAGGTCCAACTCGGGATCATCATGCCCTGCAGCCACCCCAGGGCCTACGTTGAGGGTTTGGGACAGGTCCCTCAAACCACCAAGTACTCTAACCTGTGAGATGGACATCCTGTCTGGGAACCTCACCATGAGAGACTGGAATTCTGAGGACGCTTTGTACCTGTTTATGTTGTTATGCAACATTTAAGAAATGTGCCTCCCATAAAGGGAAGAGTTATTGCATTGTTAATATTTACTATTGTTGTTTTAAAATGTACTTCAGCCCGGGAGTGCTGAGCTTTGCTAGGGAGGAATGTGGCGCCCAGCTGCGCTTGGTACCACAGATCCTAGAAGGGTGTATTGATGGAATCCTCCACAAGAGGCCCCCATAACCATTCACACATCTCCACCTTCCACCTCCGACCAGCAGAGGGAGCCCGTTAGGG
This sequence comes from Phyllobates terribilis, assembly GCF_046119375.1. Lineage (NCBI taxonomy): Eukaryota > Metazoa > Chordata > Amphibia > Anura > Dendrobatidae > Phyllobates > Phyllobates terribilis. The sequence continues at coordinate 693,599,431 of NW_027362763.1, read as the reverse complement.
ATATAAATAGGGAAGGTGGAGCTAGGCAGTTCAGTTCCTGCAGAGTGAGACACAGAAACAGGTCAGTCTGCAGTGGAGCTCAGTCTAGTTTAGAGAACTCGGCTAATAGTTCAGCAGTGGAGCACGAGGCTCCTGCTAGCTAGATTCAGGGAGCTCAGTTAGAGCTTAAGGTGTGCCGGCGCCATAAGATCGGTGAAGAGCGGCAAGCTGCCGTTAGTGTGAGTAGTCTAGTGAGGGCCCGAGCGTGGCCGAAGGCGAGTGGAAAGTGAGTAGCAGTGGGGGCAGAGGAGCTTACCCAGCTCACCCCGAAACATATACCAGACACCGGGACCGAGCTTACTGGGATCTCTACGACCCAGTAAGGCATAACCGGAATCCCTGGAGAACTACAGGTCCCAGGTTCACCAGAGAGCTGATACGTAACAGAGCCAGGAGACACATAGGCCCCGTAAGCTGGGAGCGTGCACTCCAAGAGAAGGCCCTACCACAACGTCAGCCGGGGCAGGACAGAGATAAAGTTAGGCCTAGCTTCAGGCAGGTCAGAAACTTACTACGCAGAGGCAAGAAACAGGAGGCCCTACACCAGCTCATTGGGGAAGATCCTGATATGCACCCTTCACCCTACGGTGCTCCGGGATGTGCCTGAATTTCCATCAGTAAAAGGTACTGAAATGACTATCGTGTCTGTCCCTGTTCTTGCTCTGACCCGGCTGGGTCTCGCCTGTCCTGCATCCCCCTCTCCGTACGCTGCCCTGAGGCCTAGCTCCACCTGTGGGGAGCTATACCATCGAGCTGCCTTATCACCGGCCTCAGTGGACTGCCGCAGCGCTGGTGATTCTCACCAGAAACCACAGGTGGCGTCACGAACTTCCATAAAATTAACAAACAATCCCCTTTTAAAAGCTGACCCCAGGGTACGGGCCCGGGAGCCAACCACTGCGACATCCCCAAGGCCAGGCAAAGGCCCGGGTACCGAGTCGTCCCCATCTCCCTGGGCGAGTCAAAGATGTTCTTTGTGTTAAGAGGAATGTCCATGAAGATTTGCACCCGTTATCCTCTGTACATATCCCTCCCCATGTTTTTGTTCAGTAAAAGACAGTTTATTTTTGAGTGGTGGTCTCCCTCATTGAACTTTACAACACCAGGTCCGGGCCAACCGAAGTCACCGAGATCATGAGGTCTCCAGGGGCGTAGCGCCCCTACAGCTGATGCTTTCACACACAGCCAGGACCCCCATTTTGCTGTAGCGTGCCGTGGCATAGAACACAAGTACCTTGCCCTTGGCTACCTCCCAGTGCCACGTTACACAGGCATTCATCCATGTCACTTTTTATTTCCCAAAGTGCGACCCTCTCGGGGAGGCAGGAGGTAGCCCTCTAGGCAGATGCCTACCATGCCTACCCCCTCGTTCTGGTCTGGCTCAGACCACTGCAGGTTGAGGCAGGTCCAGGCATCCCCTCTGTATGAAATGGCTCAACTTTAAAATCTTTTAATCTTACATAGAACTTAATATATGAAATAAATAAATTTGTATGAAAAAGAGAACAAATAACTACAAAAATAATTTGTATTATAAAATGATAATCATTATTATAATGAACAACACGTCACATGTTCTTAATAATCCGACCTTCCAGATGACTAAATTGCTCATCATTGTGCTTTTTTTTTCGGTCACGGGATGAGATGTTAGACACAATCCACTATATTTTAGGCCTGAGCCCCATTAAAATCTGCAATGAATCACTACAGATGTTGCAGATCTCATCCCAGGAGAGCACTCATTGAGCTTGAATGAAGTATTGCATTCCAGGACTTATGGGCACAATGACCAAACACAGTGACCTGTCTCCAACTTTCACTCTCTCCGTGCCATTAGGCCAGCGAAGCTGACCCCTCTCTTCATTTATCATGACATCGGCCATGACACGGGAGATAATTTAGGCCACAAAGGCCAATATATTATGGAATTATGAAGCGATAGGAGTGAAAAGAACTCTCCGTGCTCTTCGGTTCACAGGGAGGGGTTGAGTAAATGGATTTGCTAATAATGTTTACCTACGGAAATGTAATTTCATATAATTTTCTGGTGGTTCGATGGGCACATGTGGAGCGAAGGCTGAGAAAACAGCTTTGTTAGAGAATTTGTAGAGTGTTGAGAAACGAGATGGGTTATTAAGAAGCACCTAATCCTAAAGAAATCACAACGTTGGACTTTTTTTGGCTTTAGTCTTGGAGCAGAGACATATTACACTTTGGGGTTTGCTCTTCTTGTAAAAAATGAATAGAGAAAAATTTTCCACTCCATTTAATAAAGTGTATTTTTGGAAAACTGTTACAGCCCTTTGCTGCTCTGATGATGGTTTCTCACTCTTGTGATCGTGTATGATCCTGTATGGCCATGAAAGGTGGGGAGTGAATTATTCGTTAGGTCGGTTGAAGGTAGGGATGCGTGAACTGAATTAAACTCAAATTTTATGAAATTTTTTTTTTTGAGATTTGATTAGCGCGGACCAAGCAAAATGGTGGGAAGCCATCTGCTACTTTCAAAAGAGCTTGGAGAGGGTTGGAAAGAAACAAAAAAAGAAAAAGACCCCCAAAACTTCTCTCCGACCCGCACCTTGATTGCGCAGCCCCGGTCTGGGCTTCATTCACAGGCCCATTGGTATTTTGAAGCAACACATCATCGCAGCCTGACGTCATGAAGAACACCAGGCCGCAACTTTATCATGTTGTGCGGTCTAGAGGGCGCCGGAGGATATTGACACCTGTGGGAGGAAATTTGTTTTTACTTAAATACATATATGTTTGTGTGTGACCATGAGGGTGGAGATTGAAGGTGGGCCTTAAATTCATGTATTTTATGCTAAAAATAATTTTTCCACTTGAAATTCATGAAAAAGTTAGCACCGTTTGCCTTCTTTAGCCGCTGTGTTCCACTGACTATCGCTGGCTGCTGAATGAGTTAACTAAGAATCTGTCAGTGAGCTCATTCTCATGGGAGAGTTTATTACACTTATATCTGTCTTTTACTGAGCTTCTTTCAGCTGATTTATGATCACATGATGTTTTGAGACCTAATCATGGATGGAAGGGTCGAAGATGCTGGGAAGGGAAAACTGGATGGAAGCAGAGAACTGAGCAACGGACCAGAGCAGTGAAGGGCTACACTGCAGCCTAAGTGAGAGACGAGGTGAGCATATTTTAAACATTTTTTGAAACCCCTTTATTGCACTTACTAATCCAGCAAAATGGCGGCCAGGACAATTAAAAATGCTGACAAAATTGTATGTTTTTTTTTAAGACCTGACCTGGTCACAAATAACCCTCTCCACCAGTGGGGTAACTAGAGTCTGATGGGCTCCGATGAAAAATTTGGACTCACATGTTGGACAGATGTATGGGCTATTGTATCATTTTAGATCCTTTAAAGACATGCGGGTTCAGCCCCCATTGTAATAATGTCACCCAACCTTGCTCCTTCTTGTAATAATCTCCCCCATCCTTTCCCATTCCAGAAATAATTCCCTCAACTTAGGCCCCATGCTATAACAATGTCCCCCATCCTGTGCCCCTTCCTGGTATAATGTACCCCATCCTTGGCCACTTCCAGGTATAATGTCCCCCATCCTGGGCCCCTTCCTGGTATAATATCCCCCCATCCAGGGCCCCTTCCTGGTATAATGTCCCCCCATCCTGGGCCCCTTCCTGGTATAATGTCCCCCCATACTAGGCCCCTTCCTGGTGTAATGTCCCCCAATCCTGGGCCCCTTCTTGGTATAATGTCCCTCATCCAATGCACCTTCTTTGTATAATGTCCCCCATCCTGGGCCTCTTTCTGGTATAATGTCCCTCATCCTGGGACCATTCCTGGCATAATATCCCCCATTCTTGCCCCCTTCCGTTCTACTCCAACACATTTTAAAAAGAAACAAACGGTTATTCTTACCTTCTCCCACTCCCTGTGGCGTCCTCCTCTGTAGCCGGCCCAGAAGTCGGCAGCTGACTACAGCATGCTCACACGGGCAGGGCATGACGTCACTTCGATGCGCCAGCCATATAGAGCAAGCCAACATCTGCTGCTGGCCTCTGATTGGCTGGAGGCTTGTATTGCAGCCAGGTATCCAGGACGCACATCCAGGTGAAATTGACACTGGCGCCCCTCATGGACCCAGCCATGGTTGCGCCCTCTGTGACTGTGATCATTACACTCCTGTGTGACGCCTCTTCTCGGAAGCCCTTGTTTACCCTGGGAGATGGGGGACTCGGAGTCGGGTCCTGTGGTGGAAAGATGGGGTGCAGCCGTAGCCCGGACCCGCTCCATGCTCAGTGTTGTCACAATTTAAAAAGGTTGGTGTGGGCTTATCCGGGTTGAGTGGCTGATTCCGACTACGCCACCTGTGGCACCTGGTGATGGCCACCAGCGCTGCTGCAGTCCGCTGAGGCAGGATGTTATGGCAGCCGTCGTTGTTACTACTCCCCACAGGCGGAGCGAGGCCTCAGGGCAGAGAGACAGGATGGAGGGGATAGTAGTCTAGGAGGTCTGGTGCTGCGTAGCGCGGTGTAGTGCAGAATAAAGAGTCCGGAGGCCATAGGGGTGAACTTCCAAGGCTTTACTCACAATAGAGATGGCAGTAGGAAGGCGACTCCCTGCTCCCCGCGGAGTCCTGCGGTCACCGGGGACGGGGATCCGACTACCTCCGAGCAAGTCCAGCATTCAATCGGGACCCCGCACCAGAGTGTTCCTGAACTACAGACCGAGTCCTTTCCTGTTTGTATGTGTGTAAATAGGCCGGGTCTCCCTCTGAACTCCTCTCAGAAAAAGGGCACGGGTGGCAGCGCCATTCCTTCCGATACCCGCTGGGATCCTCAGGGCCTACCTGGGCTTCCCTGACCAGGACGTAGAGTAGCAAGATCTGGTGTCGGGGGCCGGTACCCCTTTTTGCAGCCGGAATCCCTCTGACTAGATCAGCATAGAGAGGACAGGTGGCGTACACCGCTCCGTCTGCATCCTCCCTGGGATCCATTTGCTATGGAGCTACACTCTTGAGCTCCAGGCCTTCTTGATTATGGTCCTTGACCGGGTTGAGACCTTCATTATCTGCAACCTGCCCCTCGACCCCAAGGCTAAGGTGCGAGGGCTGTGTCCCCATCTACTGCAGGTCCACACAGGATCCACGCTCAGTGATGAAGATCACCATGAAAATGACAGCCAAAAGACAATGAGCCAAGATGGCAATGTATTAAATATCAATTATTAAGTGTAACTAAATTGTGAGTCCGCCACCCTCACCCACTAACTGGTTCCCCTAACTCTTAGTTCCCCAGTCTCCCTGTAACCAGGAAGGCAGCACCTAGTGCATACTAGCCCCCTCTGGTGGGGAATTGTGGTGTTGGATGCAAAGGTTGGGTCCCGACCATCACACTGTTCTTACCTCAGAGGAGGAACACTACACTCCATTAAAGAAGTGCAGCATCCCTGTGGCGGTCGAACCCTCAGGGGCGCCACATTCCCCCCTGGTGAAACACAGCATGTCAGCGGGCTGCAAAAGAGTAACACCGAGGAAATTTTCTTTTTATATAACGATAAACTATCTTCCCTTTATGGGAGGCACATTTTCTTAAACGTTGCAAATATAATATATTATAAAAGTACAAAAGTATAAAATTATAAAAGTGCTAGCATTTTCCAGAGACATTTTGTGCAGACAGACGGGTTAAGGTGCAAAGACGCTGAGTCAGTTCAGAAGTGCGAGGGACCTGTCCCAAACCCTCAACGTGGGCCCTGGGGTGGCTGCAGGGCATGAAGATCCCGAGTTGGACCTCCCAGAGAGCCACCCTGACAGGTTTTACTTCTGAGGTCTTGAGGTAGAAATGTCCGCGGTTTTGTATAAAACCAATATGGAGCACCTAAAAAGATGCAAACTATGCACAAGTAAAGAGTCTGTCTGCTGCAAGTCTGCAGGGACACATGTCTCTAGAAACCGGGGTAGTAAGAAAATCAAAATATAAATGTCAACATATTAACTATAAACAAGTTGCAACAGCCGGGGCTGCTTAAACCTCGGGTTTCCTCCTGGGAAAAGGCTCGTTCCTCCCGACAGAGGCTGACCGGTCCCCTGAGGTCAAGTGCGAGGGGGCGTCGCTCCCGGACACTTTGTGAACATCCAGGGCGTACCTGTGGCGTGCAGCATCCCTGTGGCGGTCGAACCCTCAGGGGCGCCACACCTGCACTCCACTCTGTACTGTACTGTATGTACTGTATGTACTGGGCAGCATGGTGGCGCAATGGTTAGCACTGCAGCCTTGCAGCGCTGGGGTCCTGGGTTCAAATCCCACCAAGGACAACATCTGCAAGGAGTTTGTATGTTCTCCCTGTGTTTGCGTGGGTTTCCTCCAGGTTCTCCAGGTTCTCCCACACTCAAAAGACATACTGATAGGGAATCTAGATTGTGAGCCCCAATGGGGACAGCGATGATAATGTATGTAAAGCACTATGGGATATGTTAGCGCTATATAAAAATAAAGATTATTATTATTACTGCCTTTTTTTTAATAGAAATAGGACCTTTGCAATGTAAAGATCACCACTAAAAATATCTTATGTTCTAAATATGTATTAATATACGGATGATTACACTCTTTTTATGCTTATACTTTAAGGGCTTGTTCACACAGTAAATGAAAAATGGGTTAAAAACGAAGCAAAAAACGCTGAAACACGCTGATTGACATGCTATGATGATTCAAATCCAAAAATTAAGCAGCATTTCAGAAGTCTCATTCACTTTGTAAAATTTTGTACTGTAAAACGCTGCGTTTTTAACGGAAAAAAATCAATGTCGGCCAATGCTTCCACACAAAACCATTCGATGTCCAACTACATGTTTGTCAACATTTTTGAGGGTGATTAAGTCTCGCCCACAACTGTGGCACTCCAGACCCCACACCTCTTGGGAATACCCCTGACCAGCACAGAACCTCCCAATTTTGGGTGGGGTTTAAATAAAATCTGCCCCTTTTGTCAGGACAGTTGGGAAATAGGCAAATAATATAATGCCTAAATAATACATATATACAGTATCCAAATACATCTGATTGCCAGAACTAACAGTAAAGTGAAATGTTTTTTATTGTTTTCTCAAATTGCTCACGAGGGCCCCTGAATACAGAGTCCTTAGGCAGTTGCCCAGTTTGCAGCACCATGGCTAACAGTAATATTTATATGAGCAAGACCTGATGGATTAGGCTGGATTCTGATCACTACCTTGTGACCCTTGGATAATGGATGATCCTGGATTTAGTCCATAGTTGCTGGACGGGAGGAGAGATTACAGGCAGATTATGTTGTGGCATCACTTAGATTTATGGTGACGAAACAATTTTACCGAGATAAATCAGTTATGAGTAAGATGTTATCGGACAGGTTATAATTCAGATGATGAAGAGCGCGGACGTTCCAGAGACGCGCAGACGGCCCTGTGCTCCTCACCAGACCCGACGCATGCAACCTTCAGACCAAACAGAAGTTATTATGACTCGAGCCTTATCATAAGCCATTTATTTCTACATTTGTACCTGGACACCAGCCAGCTCCCATATGAACCTTTCACTATTTGTGATATACGTCCCCGGCTGCCATCGCTCTGCTGAGCGTCTGCCGAGTTAATGAGAGAACACGTGAGTTTACATCAGGGAGCAAAAGTTCCACCAGAAAGCGATCATGTCCCCGAGATAACTCCAAGATGAAAACTCTTCCTCTTTATGACCGCCATAAAAATACCGTGGCCTGCGATTGTGCATCCTTTAATAAAAAAATATCATCGCTATCATAAATAATTAATAGGAATCTCGCTGGAAAAGTGAGATAGCAACAAGGACGACATCTGCAAGGAGTTTGTAGGTTCTCCCCGTATTAGCGTGGGTTTCCTCATGGTTCTCCGGTTTCCTCCCACACTCCAAAGACATACTGATAGGGAATGTAGATTGTGAGCCCCAATGGGGACAGTGATGTCGATGCCTGTAAAATGCTGTGGAAATATGATGGCGCTATATAAGTAAGTTAAATAAATAGCATAGAAAATCATAATTAGTCTATATTCTAAATGCCAAACTGTGAGAGTGAATTTCAACGTGGTAGAAACTTGGGGAAACAATCTTAAATCCATAAACATTGATTTACTCTGCAGCTCTGCCTGTTCTGTTTGGCTGTTGTGTAGCTGCACAAGCCCTGCACCAGATCTAAAAAATCTTGCTCTTTATTGTGGTCATAAAAATAAAATGTTGTGTGCAATAAAATCCTCTGGTTATGGATGAGCGGACCTGTGGAAGTTTGTATTCAGGTACCCGACCCCAACTTTATTCCAAAGTTCGGCTTGAGTACCAGAACTGTACCCAAACTTGAACCCAAACCCGAACCCCATTGAAAACAATGGGGACCTGAACTTTTGATCTGGAAAATATTCTCTCTCTCTCTTCCCGCACTTCCCCTGGAACTGTGAACATTGCAACGGACTGGGAGAAGTCCGTGTTCGGCAATTAGCACTGAACACTAACTGTCAGGTACGATCCCCCAACTTTTGAGTTCGGGTTTGCTCTACCCTTGGTATACACTTTTTACTTTAAAGGTCTACTACTTTTATATAAAACTAAAGGGGTAAAATTGCAAAGTGCTAAGAAAAAAAGCAGCCTTGCAATTTGCCTTTTTTAACAATCCTCGCTGTTCTCAAGAACAGAGGGATTTTAAAATCTATAATTACCTGCTATCTATTGTCTATGGTTACTGGCCACTTCTGTAATCTATCAGCAATGGCCTTTTTTCTAGACAAGGAGTGCAGAGCTTTCAAGCTATTTGCTATAGAGCTTGTAAGCACTGCTCTGAAATCTTCCAATCCTGCAGAGACAAAGCTGCATCATATAGAATCATTGGAAAGTGCCCAGCTTGGGCCAAAGGTACAACAATTCCATTGGTCTGAACCATCCATAATCAGAAGTGCACCCAAGCAATCAGGAAACTGGGAGACGGGGGAGCAGTGTGCTCCTGAAGATAGAGCAAGGGACAAACCCATGAGTAAGTTCAACATCAGGTTCCCATCTTTGATGCAGGCTCAAGAGCTGCATCTTACCTGGGAGACGCTGGCTGTGTTACACAACCAGCATCTGCCTCTAACAGCAGAGAATGAAGCTAACCTGCTGTTAACGCCTTAAGTGCTGCTGTCTAGCTCTGACAGCAGCATTAAAAGCATGCAATTGTGGGTTGCCAATTGCTTACTGTGACAGTCAATGGACAGTACTTCTGTGATGACCACTCTATGGCTGGTGTTCATAGGAGAACATGATTTTTACTGTATAAAAATAATAATCTTTTTATTTATATAGCGCTAACATATTCCGCATCGCTTTACAATTCAGATGATTTACAGACAATACTGGCACTGTCCCCATCGGGGCTCACAATCTACATTCCCTATCAGTATGTCTTTGGAGTGGAGCTATAACATGGTATAGCAGTATATAGTATAAGCGATCAGTCAATCTCAGGTTCAAGTCCCCTTAAGAGACTAAAAAGTAAAATAAAAAAAAGTAAAAAAACAATAAAAAAAACTTAAAAAAAAATTATAAAAATTCTATTCACCCCCAATTTTTACCCATTAAAAATAAAGATTTTTTTTTTTCTAAACATATTTGCTATTACTGCACCAGTAAAGTTTGATCTACCAACAAATTATAAAATTAATTAAACTGATCAGTAAACGCCATAAAGAGAATAAAAATTAAAAAGCCTGAATTTCGTTTTTTTGATCACTGTAACACAGCAAAAAAAATGCAATAAGGCTATGTGCCCACGATGCAGAAATGAAGCAGAAAATTTCTGCATCTCCCTGGCAGAAAAAACGCATGCAGATTGGGCATACGTTTTTCCTGCAGAATACATGCGGAATACATGCGGATTCACATGCGTACCCACATGCGTTAACGCATGTGTTTCCGCATGCGGACTGACAAGCACTTTCCAGGCGATTTTAGCATCACTTGGAAAGTGCTTGACAACTAGGTCACACTATATAAATCCATGCAACCGGCATGGATTTATACAGTGTGACCGTAAAAATAAAAAATAAAGCTATACTTACCTCCGATGCCGCCGCATGTGCTATTGCGCTCCTTCCTGGTTCCTTCCTGGCTTGCCGGCATCTCGCGAGACAGCCTGCGGTCACATGACCACGACGTCATCTCAGGTCCTGGAAGGTAAGTGCTGCAGGGGCCGCCGGACAGGTGAATATAAACTTTATTTATTATTTTATTCTTTTTTTTACAGGTACAATGGTAACCAGGTCTGGATGAGAGTCTCCTCTCCTCCAGAACTGGGTACCATCCGCACATTGAAACGCATATTATCCACTTGTACAAATGTACAGACACGGATTCTATACGTCTCAATGCAAGTCAATGGCGGCGCTTCCGCTGCGCTTCCGCAAAATTAATGAACATGCTGCGGATTTATGAGCGCTGCAGAAACGCTGCGGAAAAATCCACAGCATGTGCATTGACATTGCGGAATGCCATTGGGGACCATGGGGTGCGGATTACCATTCGTTTTCGATGCGTTTCCACTGCGGAAATTCCGCAGCGGAAACGCATGAAAAACGCATCCTGTGCACGCAGCCTAAGAGGCAATAAAAATGTCATATTTCACCCAAAATGGTATCACTATAAATATCAGCTCACAATCCAAACAAACAAGTCCTATATAAAAGCTTGTAGCTTGTGAGCAGTGTCCTTACTCCTCTTGGCATCTATCTATCTATATATCTGTTTACTTATATATCTTTAAAAACAAAAAAACTGACCAGTGCCTCCAAACAGAATAAAGCAAATGTGAACAGGTGCAATCTGCTGTGACTTCATAATCAAACAAAAGCATAGAGCAGCACTCTGCAAGCACTAAGATGTATACAAACATTGAATATTTGAGATAAGGACTGTGGGTTAAGGTCCCATCAGAGAAAGGTCGCCTTGTCATGGCTGTGGGCTCTGATGAATTGGCCAAGTTATATGCTATGTACCTTCATTTTATAACTATATTCTACATAGCAGTAATGCCATCCAAATTTCATAAATTTCATGTTTGCATACATCTTAGAACTTGCAGAGTGCTGCTGTATGCTTTTCTATCTATCTATCTATCTATCTATCTATCTATCTATCTATCTATCTATCTATCTATCTATCTATCTACAGTATCTGTCTGCGAAATATGAATACATATAACATTGTTTTCCTGTATGGAGAAGCCTAGATTCATTTTAAGCTAAACTTTCGCTCATTCTGTATCTCCGGGGTCGACTGTAAAATCAATCACTTGCAGCCGGTTGCATCATGTGTCCCGGGCAGCAATAAACTTGTCTTTTGCACTAATCTTTCTCCTTTAACATATGAGGTAAAGGAAATACTTGACTGATGTCCCTTCGGTGCTTCCTGCAAGGTTCCAATATTGCCATTAAAGTGTAATTTATAACATCTGTTAGACAGCGTAGGTGCGAGCGTAGAACCCGATGCCGCAAAGACTCTACTGAGAAAAAAAAAAAATCAAGGTTATTCCCACCCTGCACAATGGCGGAAAGGTCACGTGGAGGATGGCGAAAGCGCCGTCTACTGTATGCAGCCACGTTCGCAATTACAGGCGGCTTAACGCTGGCTCTGACCCATCGGCGGAGAACGAGTCCTTATCATTCCATAACCTTCATTGCACACTTGTCTTCTACTATCATTCAACATATGCTTCTACTTAAGTGCATCATTAATAACCATGTTTTAAAACACATGGCAGGGGCTCTTTAATTAGGTCTTAGGCCTACGCAAAAGCTGGAGATATTTTCAGCCTTCCATGGAAATAGCTCTCCGGCGCTGGAAAACATTTTTTTGCATGACGTCCGCTGCAGGTCTTAAATTAATAAATGATTTATATCTCAATCATTTGGTGGAGAAAAAAATGGAATTAAGGCTTGGTCGTGCTTTGGGCTTTGGCAAAATAATTTCTTTAATTGAGTTTCCCTTAAGGAGTCCCAAAAGTTTTTTTGCACTGTCCCGAACAGCCTGCTCTTTCCTGTCTCCCGGATGGACAGGATATCTCTGGAGAAATTCAGCTTTTCCAGCAATTCCCCTCCCCACCCTGACCATCTTGAATTTCACTCTCCATCTGTCTTCTACCTGATTTTATGGGCTCATTAACTCCCTGGGTGCCAGAGCTCTCGTGTCAACATGTCCGATTGTCAGAAAGCTGGGAGCGGAGAATGAGGATGACATTTTAATCTGCTGTTCAGCTTGGAGTGACACGTCGAGAGGTGACACTGGGTTTTAAAGGCAGATGCTCCAATTAGTACTTTGGGAATCCGGGCCGCTTACCACTAATGAATTGGCTCTCGAGAATGCACCGGTCGATGACCTGTATACGAGTCCTTCATTCTGGAGAGCGTCCATGAATGTGATGTGGATTGTGTAGCTTCTCCGTATACAGTAATGGGTGAGAAGTGAGAACTTGTATCTACTTTACATGGCTTCGAAGGGATGGCTCTTGTTATGGAGACCAACTGAGTATGGCAGTGCTCCATGGGAAAAACATGCAAATGAGCGCTCTCCTGGAATAAAGGAAGTCTTTGTTACTAGCGCCACCTAGTGAAGTCAGCCAATCAATTTGAGGTAAATCAAATTTGCCTTGAATTTTACAAAAAAATCTGATTTACCAGAATCCAATATTTTTTGCAAATTGCTTTAGACGAATTTGCTGGATTATATAGGGTCAAGAAGGGGTTATAAAAACAATTTTGTCTCTCCAAGTACCTGTCCCATCTCCAATAATCCCCAATCGGCTCTTCTATCCTCTATCTTCCTTCGGACTGAGTTTTCCACATAGCAGAGGCCACACAGATGTGCGGCCACATAACCGCACGAGGCGCAACGAATGTCACGGATGTGCATCGCTCCCAACTTGGCGACATGGGACCTGGTGGACCCAGTGAACGGAAAACCTGGCAGAAAAGAAGATAGGAGTGTCAATCGGAAGACTGGCGATGGTGAAACTGGTACGTTCATGACTGAAGACAGTTGAGTATAATTTTTTTTAAACCCTTCAATGTGCATTGAATTTACTCGAATCCTCCTCCTTTAGATTGGAGCGAAGCCGTCCAAATCAAATTTTCTGGAGATTTGTTCAACTCAAGTAACATCCCTTTAACAAGCCTTGCTATGGTACTAGTCACACTAGCCAAGTCACACATCCATTGATAGACAACTGTTTCAGAGCATTTACCCTTCATAAATGAAGAGAGAGGTTTGGATAACTGAATGAAAAGCCCTTGATGGAGCTTTGGGGGAGCCGGCTGAGTATGGAGTTTTTTTTGGCAATGGTACATGGTAAATACATGCAAATGTACTCTCTCTCCAAATGGTTGTCTGTAGATGGGTGACCGGCTTGGCAAATATCTCGAAAGGGTCGGACATTGATGACAAAGTACCGTAATTATCTCCAATAGGTGGCACTAATGAGGTTTTCCTTCTGGTAGAGAGCTAATGTGCATATCTGCTTTACAGAACGTATAAGGGAGTAGCTGAAGTAGTAATCCCCCAGGCTACCTAGACCATGATACAACGTTGCCTAAGGGCTTTTGGAAAAATTCAAAATGGCTAATGCTTCCCTGTGCACCCGCTCGTCTGCCGATGTAGACATCATGCACATTGTTTTATGATAATGCTATGCATGCTCCTAGTTGTATGGAGCTGAAATAATCACAGAGCATAATAAACGTAGGGTGAAATGAAAAAAAAATATAGAAATGATGCTATTTTGTTAATTTGCAAAGGGCCAGAAAGAGAGGTAAAAAAAAACAACCTCGCCACCGCAGCTCCCAATCCAATACTCCGAGCAGCTCGGTCCGGCACCTCTTCAACTATTTTGCATCTTCACTTAGTGCCGGAGCTTCCAAGCCCTGATGTCAGGGCACTCATAGCCCAAGGTCTAGTCTGCACCTCAGGTGAGGCAGATTGGGGCAAGTCATGATGTCAGAGGTCTAATTGGTGTTGGGAGCCCTGGCACTAAGTAAAGATGCAAAAAAGTTGAAGCGGTGCAAGAGGGAGCTGGGTGGAGGATTGGATGGAGGCTCCTGTGACGAAGTAAGAATTTTTTTTCACCTTTTTTTTCCAGCCCTTTGCAATCAGCAAAATGAGTAAATGACGGCCAACTGGAAACTTAGAGAAATCGGACATTTTTGTAAAATTTTAGGCAAATTCAATTTACTCAAACTCATTTGCTCACCACTATCTGATGCATTTTTTGCATCATTTTAGTTTTTATATGTATTTTAGTGCACGTATTATGACTGGAAATCTTGGCCTGACAGTGGTCCTAATGACACAAACTAACAACTTCGTAAAGGGCCATAATGCAGTCAGTATGGTTCATCAGATCTGCGGTCCGGCCGGGACTTGAAGCAGTAGTACAGATGCTAAAATGTGGCACAATCCAGTCATCTAAATATTAGTATTTATTTTACTGTGCCCTCAATTCCAGGAACATGTGCATGAGAAAACAGGGTTTATAATTCATAACAATCAGTCATCAATTCATAACCAGGAGCAAAAAGTATAACTTAACACATAAGAAACACAGATTGATACAAAGGGCAAGAGAACCCCGCCCACGAGGATTCACAATCCACAGGTATGTGTCATATAGAAGCTTAATTTATTAAGTTGTTATTTTAATAAAGAGAAAAAGTATAACCAAGAAAAATCTCATAATAATAACAACAAAAATACTAATATTACAAGTAGTAAATGTGAATAATATGAGCACACGTATAGATTATTTTTGTTAATATTAGTTTGCATTTAAACTTTTCTTTAAACAATTTTTTAATGATTTCTTTTTTAGTTTTTTTTTGCATTCTTATTTTTTAATTATTCTTTTATTTATATTTTTAGATTATTATTATTATTATTAAAAAAAAAGGTAATTTGCCAAAATGTTAAAAGAAAAAAAATAAAACTAGTACATAAAAAAAGTCATTTTTAGATATGCTTTATAAATATTTCAATGATTTTACTGGACATCTTTTTTGGGGTGCCGGTTGAATATGATCCCTCCTACCCCTCCCCCCCATTTTATCACCTTTATTGCACTGGATGCAATAAAGAATATTTGGAAAGATTTCCTCATTCAGAAACGATTTTAAGATTCTTAAAGCTGTCAGACATTTTGAAAGGTACTGAAAATCAAGTTTACAGCTATTAAATCTTGTCCCTGAGTCAGGGGGATGCTATGTAGAACAGAACGTGTCAGTGACATTAGAAAGCTTAGAGAAAAAGCACAAGGCCTTGGGAGTATTACTCCTCCCTGTACCGCAGGTGTATGTTAATGGTCTGTATATTTAATGAAAATCTAACAATGAATGGAAAGAATTCAAAAAGACACGCATCCCTTTAAGTGAGCCCCAGGTGTCCTTGTGAAAACACGTCCAAGTGAACGTAAGGAAAAAAAAGTGCAGCGGACAGAGTACATTTTGTTTTATGGTCTAGGTCCTCAGAACAATCCCCCGTCTATGTTTTCTCTTTTTTTTGTACTTTTTTTTAAATAAATAAATGTCTTTTATTTAATTTTTTTTTTTTTTTCAAATAATAGAGTTCCAAGTTTCGGGGAAACGATTCCTGCTACGAGACATTCACTTTTTTTTTTTTGGAAAGGAAAATATTCCGTTTCTCTAAGCAAAGCGACAATTGTTTAAGTGTCCGGTAAATAAAGGATTGCGGTGGAATACGAGTGTTTTAATTTCATGTTAACATTCTAGGTCTTTAGTTAATCATTTAAAAAAAAAGTTAAAAATACACGTTAAAAAAGAAAAATAGCACCAAGTCTAGACGATGCATCATGTCACCTAAAAAAATAAAAAAAGATAGGCTATTTTTATTCTTAGCACATATATTAGTAGTTTTCTTAGCACCCACATTTTATATCAGGAGTCTTACTTATACTTGGGAACTTTTACAACAAGGCGATAGATGGCAATTTTTTTTTTACCTATCCCTTATTTATTTTTCAGGCCACACCCTTCATTTGTGCCATTGGGCTCTGTCTGGCTTTCCGGTGTCCAACACAAGAAACTATCCTGGTTTCTCAAAGGTTTCAATAGGGTTGCCAACTCTTACGGGACTCAGGTGGGTCTCCGCTTGTTTTGGCTACAACCTTTGACTGTGTTGATCACTAGAAACGTTGGAATACCATGAAGCATATGGGTGTGCCAAACCATCTGATCAGCCTCATTAGGAACCGTTACATAGACCAAAAACCAATAGTCCGAACGGAACATGGCGACACTACATGGTTCAAAGTAGAGCGAGGCGTCAGACAAGGCTTCATCCTGTCACCATTTCTCTTCAGTTTATATGCAGAAGCTATTTTTAAGAAGGACGAAAAAGAAGAAGGAATCAAAATAGCTGGACAAATCATCAACAATCTTAAATACGCAGACGATAAAACATTGATAGCAACAAGCTTAGATGCAATGAAGGACTTATTACGGAGTGTCAAAATGGGAAGCTTGAACATGGGACTGCTACTCAATACAAAGAAGGAAAAGATATTGACTACGGCCAGGTTTAACCGGGACACATTTGAGATGGACGGCGTTGAACTGGAAGTCGTAAAGGACTTCAACCTACTCCGATCGATGATAACTCAAGATGCAGAGACAACACCAAAAGTCAATAGGAGAATAATTATGGGCAAATCAACAATGAAGTCACTGGACAAGGTCTTCACATAAAGGAACATTTCACTGGCGATGAAGACACGGCTCGTACATAGTTTGGTTTCTCTGTGGTAACATATGGATGCGAAACCTGGAGAATAAAGAAACAAGACAGAAGAATGGACAACTTTGAAATGTGGTGCTGGAGAAGAATGTTATCTATATCATGGATGGCAAGAAGAACAAACAAATCAATTTTGGAACAAATCAAGCCAGACTTTTCACTCGAAGAAAGCATCACCAAGCTACAACTTGCCTATTTTGGACACATCATAAGAAAGAAATCACTGGAGAAGGACATTATGGTCAGAAGAATAGAAGATACAAGGTGAAGAGGAAGACCAGCATCCCGATGGCATAATACTATTAAGATTACAGTAGAGAAGACCCAAGTGGACCTATCTAGGCTTGCATAAGATCGATCTTCTTACAGATGATTCATCCATCAAATCACCATGTTCCTAGATCTGGGCCAGATATAGGTCTCCCTGAGAATCTGCCTCAAGAGCTTATTTTAAATTAAAGGGGGCGTTTCCAGTGTGAGACATTTAATGACTGACAGTCTGCTCTCAAAATCAGGCACAACTCTGCCGTGAGATTAATACTAACGCAGTACATCAGAAGTGAACTTTGTCTCGATACACTTTTGCCATTGTCCTCTAATAGTGCTGTCAGTTCTGCTACATACCTGTGACTGATTATCACCAACACAGTACAGCAGAGTTGGATCTTCTCTCATTATAAACAATCAGCTGTCCCCTCATAGTGTTTCAGCTTCCATCTCACACGCAGCCAGTGTGGGGGGAAGGGCAGTACAGCAGAGCTGACATCACTATGAGAGGACTTCCGCAACTACAAATGTGTATGTAATTAGACAAAGTTCACTTCTGCTGTACTGTGTTAGCTCTGTTGTAATGTGATAGTTTTGATCTAACTGCAGAACTGTGTGCGATAATAAGAGCAAAGTGGCAGTTATTGCATGTCTCACACTAGCAATGTCCCCTTTAATTTAAAATAAGCTCTGGAGGTAGATTCTCAATTAGATCTATATCCCTCCCATATAGCTCAACAACTCATTTACATATTAAGGAAAACATGGATTTCAGACATAAGATCGCAGAGAGCAAGTTATCATTTTATTCAACTTTCTATGACCTGTATGCCCATGTAGACAATTGGGAGGGATCATTGGTCACCTGGTATCCACTATAAACAGGTTGCTTTTTAGTAGGTAGATGACTTTGTAGAGGTGTTTGGCTACAGGGTGGCCAGTCAGATACCAATACCTAGCACAAATAGCACAAGTTGTAGGGGAATTTGGTCCATGGGGCACGTGTAAGTGCAACAGTTCAGTAATAAAAGTTTGATGATAGTTCTTAGGTTACTGTTACAGACGTGAGGGGAATTAATAGCCGCAAAGTAGCATAAGGGAGGACAACGCCGTATAAATGCCCATGGTTCACATACTTTTGACCATGGTGCAAAGATAAGAGGAAAATCAGGACTGTTCATCTACAGTAGCCAGTCATGGAGAACACTATGTCCTACTCAGGATCCTTGTGGTTTTTTTTGCATTTGTTGATTTATCCAGTTTCCTACTGTGCGGACACTTCAATCCCACTGTAATGTAAGCTGGGCCTGCAGCCCTCCGGCCCCCTCCCGGCTCACAGATACTTGTAACTTCACCATGATGACAGATATCTTCGGTTTGTCTCCATTTAACAAGTGGAACAGGAATAAGGAGCAATAGGGTCGGCTGGGCAGATGTTTCCAGCCTCGAGGAAATGTTTGACATCTTTATGTCGCACGGAGACATATTTTTTATTGTTTTCATTACCAATCCAATTACAAATGAATGTTAATTACTGAAAAAGTAATTGAACACTTCCCACAACTGAGGAGAGCAACTGGGGTGAAAACAATTACCCAAAATATTCCCAAAATTTACATTAACTTTTTTTTTTATAATCCAGAATTTGAAAATTTTCCCAATTTTGTTTGATAATGAGGCTGTATATTACTAACACTACCAATAATAGCACCATACCTAAATATATCATAGAAAAATATATGATACTAAAAAATAAAAACAATAAAAAATAAATAAAACATATATACACAGTACAGACCAAAAGTTTGGACACACCTTCTCATTTGAAGATTTTTCTGTATTTTATATTAAAAATTTAGGAGAAAATGTCCCAGCCAGGTAGTTTATCTACTGAACAAAGGCTGAATATTTTGCCTGAAGTAGAGGTTAGCCGGATTACTCAATGTCTTAAAAAGAAGACATTTTTAGTAAAATTTTCACAAAATGTATTTTCTTATTTTCTAGTGGCCGATTCATTAAAAAAGTTTTTGAATTTTTCAGGACTGATTTCAAAGTGTTTTACAATTTTAGTTTTGAAAATTCCCATTACCTAAACTATAACACAGACTCCATAATCTCAATGTCTGAGACCCTGGAATTTTTATCTGCCTTTCTGGTATTCTGGAGGATTTCTGCACACTGATCCTATAGGTCTGTTTAGGGTTACTCCCTATATATCTATAATCCCTTGTTTATACACACACAAAGTTAGGTCCTAAGATCTGCATCTAATGAGTTCATCTGCTAAACCTGGTGGGAGGGAAAAAAAGGGAAAAATAATCAGAACATGAGCAGATGTTTACTGACCCCCTATTCGTATAATTGGAGTTGGGACTACACGTTTTTTGGGGCCCATGTATCAGGTGTAACTTAAGGGAAATTTGATCCACATTTGGAGATAGAATGAGTTCTTCTGATGTCTGTGGTAAAAGCTTCAATACCCGCCAATACTTATCATTTGGCTCAACTGAACATACATGTCTTGGCCGAGGTTCACACAGGTGTAATATATTTTTGCCAAATCAAAGTTCTGGGACAAGAATGAAAAAACTGTAACTAGATCCCCAACTCCCATAATACTGGATCAGATTCCACTTGTCCCACAACCTGGATTGTTACCTCTGCACCCCCTACAACTATGCTCTTGCCAAAGTTCTGTAGCTAGTGGGTCGGTGCCATTGCTAGGACCTCACATTAGGGATTCATGCCCTGGTCTTTCTTCCAGAATCCCAAACCCTTTGGCACCAGCTATCACCATATTTAATTGTACCTGCATCTTCTCCTCCACCAGTGCCTTACGGTGACAGAGGTAACTTTCACAATGGTGCTGCCTTGTAGAGCAAGGTAAGAGCTCCCAAGATCCTGAGTGACCAGAGGAAAGAAATTAAAGATCTCATATGCCACACATCTCATTATGAAAGGGGATACCTCATCAAAATATTTCCTTCAGCCCAGGCGTTAGCTCTTAGGGACAAACCCCTCCAGTGGTGCCCTTGGAAGGCAATGATTTTGACTAGTGCCACATACCCAAGCTTTGACCTGTTAAAAGTATTCTACTCAATTGAAATAATAAATTGCGGTATTATATTTTAATATTGTATTGCAGTCACTGGCAGGGAAAAAAACATTGTATTGGGCACAGAATTTAAAACGAAGAACTTTTGTCGACTCCTAAAGTCAAGTATCAAAAGACTTATCTTCCTCAGGTGTTAGGTTTCCTTAAGAACTGATAGACAATGTCTACACGGGGAGGAAATAGATCTTAAAGACACAGTGGGATATGGGCCTTCCGATAGGAAGGAAATCTCACTCATTTCATGCTTCCAAAGAGCAATCGCCGCCTGTCATTTATCACTTCACTGCCATATTGATGGTACTAGCAAAAGTGGTGGCAACCATAAACATACTGCCAAGGAATAAACATATGACCAAGGAAAACAATGCATAAAAGCGAGGATCCAAGAATATATGTGTAGACATAAGTGACAATATGGCTAAATTATTTGTATCATAGTAGTTCTATTCTTCTACAAAAAAGGCTGTTTGATAGTAGTTTTATTCTTGTACATAAGGTCAGTTTTATAGCAGTTATATTCTTGTATATAGGGACAGTATTATAGTAGTTATATTCTTGTACATAGGAGCAGTATTATAGTAGTTATATTGTTATATTCTTATACATAGGAGCAGTATTATAGTAGTTATATTCTTGTACATAGGGGCAGTATTATAGTAGTTATATTCTTGCACATATGGGCAGTATTATAGTAGTTATATTCTTGTACATAGGGGGCAGTATTATAGTAGTTATAATCTTGTACATAGGGGGCAGTATTATAGTAGTTATATTCTTGTACACAGGGCAGTATTATAGTAGTTATATTCTTGTACATAGGGGGCAGTATTTTAGTAGTTATATTCTTGTACATAGGGGCAGTATTATAGTAGTTATATTCTTGTACATAGGGGCAGTATTATAGTAGTTATATTCCTGTACATAGGAACAGTATTATAGTAGTTATATTCTTGTACATAGGGGCAGTATTATAGTAGTTATATTATTGTACATATGGGCAATATTATAGTAGTTATTGTTATGCACACGCCCGGACTGACTGGCGTGTGCGTGTTTAGTGATCCCACTGGACCATGAACCGGAGAGTGCCTGGTGGGGCGTAACTAAGTATCTACCCGATCCGATCAAGGTCGCACGACGGCTAACGACACCAGTGCACCAGGGAGGAACTGAGCAGAGGGACCAGGTGCGACTCCAGGTCAGACCCCGGACACGGCTGTTGACCCACACCGGAGAATACAGGAACAGGCAGGTTAGGCTGGCACACTGACTGGTGGGTATAGGCAGGCACGGCAGGTATGCAGACAGGCGGGCACTGGTAAGCACGACTGGTATGCAGGCAGGGAGTACTGGCAGGCACAGCTGGAGTGCCGACAGGGAGGCACTAGCAGGTTGGAGCACAGACTGGATAAGGTCCAGTACAGACTGGGACTCAGGAACAGAACCGCAGATGCGGTAGACAAGCAGAGCAGAGCGAGACTGCCTGGAGCGGTGAGCAAAGGCAGAGCAGAGCGAGACCACCTGGAGCGGTGAGCAAAGGCAGGGCAGAGGGAGACCGCCTGGAGCGGTGAGCAAAGGCAGGGCAGAGCGAGACCGCCTGGAGCGGTGAGCAAAGGCAGAGCAGAGCGAGACCGCCTGGAGCGGTGAGCAAAGGCAGAGCAGAGCGAGACCGCCTGGAGCGGTGAGCAAAGGCAGAGCAGAGCGAGACCGCCTGGAGCGGTGAGCAAAGGCAGGGCAGAGCGAGACCGCCTGGAGTGGTGAGCAAAGGCAGGGCAGAGCGAGACCGCCTGGAGCGGTGAGCAAAGGCAGAGCAGAGAGAGACCGCCTGGAGCGGTGAGCAAAGGCAGGGCAGAGCGAGACCGCCTGGAGCAGTGAGCAAAGGCAAGGCAGAGCGAGACCGCCTGGAGCGGTGAGCAAAGGCAGAGCAGACAAGAACCGCCGGAGCGGTGAGCAAGGCAGAGCAGATAAGAACCGCCGGAGCGGTGAGCAAGGCAGAGCAGGCAAGAACTGCCGGAGCGGTGAGCAAGGCAGAGCACACAAGAACCGCCGGAGAGGTGAGCAAGGCAGAGCAGGCAAGAACCGCCAGAGCGGTGAGCAAGGCAGAGCAGAGGGGACAGGGCTCTGTTCACACGGAACAGACTGGAAGGGAAAGGCAGAACCAGATACACACAAGATACTTGCAATGAAGTAGCGAGTGGACTGTAAACTCACAAACGGAAGTACAGCGACAATGAGTAGGAGTTAGGTGCAGGTTCAGACTCTGCAGAAAAAGGAAAGGTACGGATATAGAGAAAAACAGGAAACAGGCTAGGAGAGTATTCAGACAGGAACTGAGTGTTCAGACAGAAACTGACACTGCAGGGAGATACAGGAGCGAGTCTGGGTATGCGGCCCCCAGAAAAGGCGGAACGAACAGGCTAGAAGCGTGTTAAGACTGGCCTGGAAATACAGCCTCCAGGAAGGCGGACAGACAGGCAAGAAAACACAGACAACAGGTCTAGGTATGCGGCCCCTAGAAGGCAGAACGAACAGGCTAGGATACAGTTCAGACAGGAACTGCTACTGAAGGAGATACAGGAGCCAGTCTGGGAATACAGTCCCCAGAGTGGTGGAAAGAGACAAGAACAGAAACAGGACCTGGCACATTCAGAGTAAGGCAGCACACTGAATAAAAGCGTTGCTCAGGCATCAGCTACCAGGTGAAGCTGGTTTAAATATCCAGTGACTGACAGCAATAGGCTGAGGACGCATTAGGGGTGTGCCTACAGCAATTACAAGAAACAGGAAGTGACCGGGCCGCCGCCCTAAGCAATCAGAACAGAGACAAACAGACAGCATGGAAAGAAGCCAGGCTAGCAGACAGGACTGATGAACAAGTTTGCGATCTTGCATAGTGGGAGATGGTGCCCTATGCAAGAATGCCGCCAGGTATGTTACAGTTATATTCTTGTAAATAGGGGGCAGTATTATAGTAGTTATATTCTTGTACATAGGGGGCAGTATTATAGTAGTTATATTCTTGCACATAGGGGCAGTATTATAGTAGTTATATTCTTGTACATAGGGGGCAGTACTATAGTAGTTATATTCTTGTAAATAGGGGGCAGTATTATAGTAGTTATATTCTTGCACATAGGAGCAGTATTATAGTAGTTATATTCTTGTACATAGGGGCAGTATTATAGTAGTTATATTATTGTACATAGGGACAGTATTATAGTAGTTATATTCTTGTACATAGGGGGCAGTATTATAGTAGTTATATTCTTGCACATAGGAGCAGTATTATAGTAGTTATATTATTGTACATATGAGCAGTATTATAGTAGTTATATTCTTGTATATAGGGGCAGTATTATAGTAGTTATATTCTTGTACATAGGGGCAGTACTATAGTAGTTATATTCTTGTAAATAGGGGGCAGTATTATAGTAGTTATATTCTTGCACATAGGAGCAGTATTATAGTAGTTGTATTCTTGTACATAGGGGAAGTATTATAGTAGTTATATTATTGTACATAGGGACAGTATTATAGTAGTTATATTCTTGTGCATAGGGGGCAGTATTATAGTAGTTATATTCTTGTACATAGGAGCAGGATTATGGTAGTTATATTCTTGTACATAGGAGCAGTATTATAGTAGTTATATTCTCGTACATAGGGACAGTATTATAGTAGTTATATTCTTGTACATTGGGGGCAGTATTATAGTAGTTATATTCTTGCACATATGAGCAGTATTATAGTAGTTACATTCTTGTACATAGGGGCAGTATTATAGTAGTTATATTATTGTACATAGGGGCAGTATTATAGTAGTTATATTCTTGTACATAGGGGGCAGTATTATAGTAGCTATATTCTTGTACATAGGGGCAGTATTATAGTAGTTATATTATTGTACATAGGGGCAGTATTATAGAAGTTATATTCTTGTACATAGGGGGCAGTATTATAGTAGTTATATTCTTGCACTTAGGGGGCAGTATTATAGTAGTTATATTCTTGCACATAGGGGCAGTATTATAGTAGTTATATTCTTGTACATAGGAGCAGTATTATAGTAGTTATATTCTTGTACATATGGGCAGTATTATAGTAGTTATATTCTTGTACATAAAAGCAGTATTATAGTAGTTATATTCCTGTACATAGGGGTCAGTATTATAGTAGTTATATTCTTGCACATATGAGCAGTATTATAGTAGTTATATTCTTGTATATAGGGGGCAGTATTATAGTAGTTATATTCTTGTACATAGGGGCAGTACTATAGTAGTTATATTCTTGTAAATAGGGGGCAGTATTATAGTAGTTATATTCTTGCACATAGGAGCAGTATTATAGTAGTTATATTCTTGTACATAGGGGCAGTATTATAGTAGTTATATTATTGTACATAGGGACAGTATTATAGTAGTTATATTCTTGTGCATAGGGGGCAGTAT
Source organism: Phyllobates terribilis (assembly GCF_046119375.1). Lineage (NCBI taxonomy): Eukaryota > Metazoa > Chordata > Amphibia > Anura > Dendrobatidae > Phyllobates > Phyllobates terribilis. The sequence continues at coordinate 693,574,732 of NW_027362763.1, read as the reverse complement.
TATAGTAGTTATATTCTTGTACATAGGAGCAGGATTATGGTAGTTATATTCTTGTACATAGGAGCAGTATTATAGTAGTTATATTCTCGTACATAGGGACAGTATTATAGTAGTTATATTCTTGTACATTGGGGGCAGTATTATAGTAGCTATATTCTTGCACATATGAGCAGTATTATAGTAGTTATATTCTTGTACATAGGGGCAGTATTATAGTAGTTATATTATTGTACATAGGGGCAGTATTATAGTAGTTATATTCTTGTACATAGGGGGCAGTATTATAGTAGTTATATTCTTGTACATAGGGGGCAGTATTATAGTAGTTATATTCTTGCACATAGGGGCAGTATTATAGTAGTTATATTCTTGTACATAGGAGCAGTATTATAGTAGTTATATTCTTGTACATATGGGCAGTATTATAGTAGTTATATTCTTGTACATAAAAGCAGTATTATAGTAGTTATATTCCTGTACATAGGGGTCAGTATTATAGTAGTTATATTCTTGCACATAGGAGCAGTATTATAGTAGTTATATTCTTGTATATAGGGGGCAGTATTATAGTAGTTATATTCTTGTATATAGGGGGCAGTATTATAGTAGTTATATTCTTGTACATAGGAGCAGTATTATAGTAGTTATATTCTTGTATATATGGGGCAGTATTATGATAGTTATATTCTTGTAGATAGAGCCAGTATGATAGTAGTTATATTATTGTACATAGGGGGCAGTATTATAGTAGCTATATTATTGTACATAGGGGGCAGTATTTTAGTAGTTATATATTATGACCCAGCATTTCTAGCATTCCCAAAAGCAGATCTCCCCAGTAATGTTTGGACATTGGATAAGGTTAAAAGTATATTGCTTGAATAGGCAAATATAATCTACAAGAATACAATAACAGTTAAGTGTAATTGCTGAGAATTTGATAGAAATAAATGTATATTTTTTGATTATTGTTGATTACCTGCTCACAATGGTGATAACAGCTACATCCATATTCCCCTCAATTACGTTCTGCATCATGTATCACTCTCACAGTGAGACACTACTGGCTGAGTGTAGAGTTGGACTTGGAGGTTTTATAGACAGTGAGATATCATGGACACCTATTCATAGTATATAAAATTATGGACAATAAAATCTGCGCTCTTCCTCTGTTCCATTTCCGTTGTATTCAAACTTTCTTTTATGGGTTTGGATTTCTTCTGGAAAAGGAATTGAAATTGTAATAAACTATTTTTTTTTTGCTTTAAAGTAAAGAACACTTGGTTTATAATGAAGTTTTAAGAACATTAAATCCTAAAATTTTGAGTTAGTCAATAGAAACAACTTTCCACCATTAAAAATAAAGATATTAAAAAAATAAGAAAATACACATATGTGTTATCACCGCGACCATAACATTGCAATCTATCCAAATATGAAATTAACTAATCTGATTGGTAAACTCCATAGAGCATCTGCAAAGAAAAAATAAATTAAGATGCCTGAAGTGCATTTTTTTGGGTTTGCCATAGTGCCACAAAAAATGCAGTAAGAAGAGTTCAAAATATTATTTCTATCCCAAAATGAGATCAGTAAAAACATTTAAGAGGCAAAATGAATGGTGGCATTCAAAAGTACAACTCATCCCACAAATAATAAAAAAACCTGTGGACGGAAAAATAAAAAAATTATGGCTCTTGGCAGGAGGGGAGGAAAAAAGAAAAATGCAAAAATCAAAATTAGATATGCTGGGAAGGGATTAATGCAATCATAGCCTAAGTAAATTCTGGGTGACAATAATTTATATGGCTATAGCTAAAAGGATGGTAACTGTTTTTCACTGCTGTGCTGTCACACACTATCTGTACAGTTTGTTCAGGGCTTTATGGGTTTCTCTTCCTATCTTCAATACTAACATGTGACATTCTCTCACTTTTCAGATTCACCTCAAAATGCTGCATTCCCTGCCTCAGCTTTTATACAGACAACAACAGTTCCCCCTGACTAGCTGCGATGTCATCACTAGTCCATGAGACCCATGTAACATCATGACACTGCCTTGGAAATGCTTCCTCATAATGCCCTGAAGCTGTAACATCTAGCGGATTATCACACCTTTTATAGTGGTGGTCAGTATCGGGGCCATCACACATCAGCAGAGCACAGCTTGTACGACAGAATAGTTTTCCATCTCTTATAGTCAGCAGGGTCCTCTCTCTCCTGTAGAGTGTAAGCTCTTATGGTCAGCAGAGTCCTCTCTCTCCTGTAGAGTGTAAGCTCTTATGGTCAGCAGGGTCCTCTCTCTCCTGTAGAGTGTAAGCTCTTATGGTCAGCAGGGTTCACTCTCTCTCTCCTCTCCCCTACGTGTATTTTCTGAACAAATACATGCTTTCCAGTATTATGATTCTTGCAAATTTATTCACTGCAAATGAAATTCATTGTGAAAATTTGGCAAAGCTGGCAAACACAAATTTCAAAATATCCGCTAATCTTTAGTTGTCTTCCACTGTTCTGCAAATACAGAGTTTAGCTTTTAGGTTCAGTGTCCCTGTAATTAATGTAGAAGGGAATCCGTGCAGCGGTGAGCTGATGCTGGCTGTCATCCTTTAGGTCCGAGTAACTCCGCTCCACATAGGCCGTGCGCTGTTATGACAGGCAGGACCAAGGAAGATGTACGACAACGACAATCCAATAACGGAAAAGTCTGCACATAGGATGAGCCTATTAAATATTTGGATTTTGTTACACCAGATTTGTGACTCTGATGGGGGTAGTTCTCCACTTCTGTAAATAATTACGTGCATTTTCAGTCCCTACTATTTTTAATGTCCGATTGTTAGACTTGTAAAAATATACACACCCTCCATCATGTCCGTGGGTCCATAACACAATGTCTGTAAGAAATGATGGCGCTCCTCTGACGACTATTATACAATGTTTTCGATGTAATTTTTTATTTTACATTGAAGCCCTACAGGTTACTACTGTAAATTGGCAAATTTGGGGTTTTTCATTGTATATGTGAAGAGTTTCTAAGTGCGTCTCTCTCTCTGGAGGACCCGTCCTATCCAGCATCACGCAAACAATATAAATTGAATGACTCTGTGTAATACTTACTTTCCCCTCTGGTGGCACTGTTGGGAAATTGAACACTTACTTCCAGGTTTCCCCACTGACCACAGTTGATCGCTGGGGATTCTAATAGGGATTATCCAAAGTGGAGAACCCCTATAAAGGAGCAGATTTGAGCACAGCACTCTTAGCTTGGTCTCATTATGATATCCGATTTTTGTAAAGGAGAAAAAAATGATCATCTTTTGCTATTTCGATGGTTTGCTGGCGCAAATTTTAATCCATTTTTACCAATAATGTGGCATTCATTTTTCTTGGATGCAAAAAGAAAAATGTTTCCCAGCTTCACCTACCCATTAACACCTTCCAAACATCTGCCGTCCTTGTACGCTGCATGTCAGATGCAGTTGTAAGGAGCGGGTTCAGGAGCCGGCATTTGCCACTAGCAGCAGCGACTGGGGCAAGCTCCGATTACTGCAGTTTTTCCCTTTAAATTCCGCTATGATTTTTAAGTTTTATAGTGCAATCAGGATGGTGCACAGAAACAGGCGCCCATCGGTTTCCCCCTTGTACGCAATCACGTGTTGCTGATGGCCCCAATGGCCGCGGTCTTTGTGCTTCTATGAAGCTCAGCCTGTGACTGAGCTTCATGGAAGAATATAATTTAATTTATGTACTGCAATACTACAATATTGCAGTATACAGAACAAGTGCTCAAATGGTCGCAGGTTAAAGTCACCCAAAGAGCCAAAGAAAAAGGGAAATAAAGTTTTTGAACTATAAAAAGTTAAAAACAGCATAAAAATTTTAAATCACCCCTTTTCCACCTGTGAAAAATAAAAGAGATTAAAGAAGAAAAAATAAAAAGCCAAACATTATTTAACATTATTTAAGAGTAAAAAAAATCAAAAACAGTCATAGCAAAAAAATACCATAAAAAGCAATTAAAATGTAAATAAACAATCCCCCACCCAGCTCCATCAACTAAAAAATAAAAAAGTTACGAATCTCAGAAAATGGCGACACAAACTAAATCTATTTTTACAAAATTCTTTAATTTTTTAACCACTAAAATATAAAAAAACTCTAAGTTTGGTATCGCTGTAATTGCATTGACCTGGAGAATTATAATGTCAGGTTATTTTTACTGCACCCTGAACACTGTAAAAAACAACCTAAAAAAACAATGGCAGAATTGCACTTTTTTTTACTTAATTTCACCCCTCTTTGACTTTCTTTTCCCATATTTCAGTGCATTATATGGTAAAAGAAATGGTTTGCTTTAAAATACAACTAGTCCCAGAAAAAAAACATGCTGCTCACACTTAGGAATGTCGGAAGAAAAAAAAAAAGTTACGATGAGGATGAAAGAAACTAAAAGGCAAAAATGAAAATTGGTAAAATCGAAAACATACTTTGAAGATCTGGGAACAAAGCTGGAGACGAGATTAGTCCAGAATCGCCCCCAGCCGGCTATTTCCAGCCGTTGTAGGTGTTTGAAGGATCTCTTCCATAGCGGGAGACCGGTTACTCACCTCTAGCATCTCTGGGAAGAGTCGGCCAAGGGCGACGCCAGACTCGTCTTACCACTGGCTACGTTCTCTGGAGTTTTAAATAAGCAGATGATACAACATTGATAGCATCAAGGGTTGCCATGATGGCCAGGGATCTGCTGAAGATCAGATGATCGCTGCTTCAAGTCCCCTAAGGGGACTAACAAGTACAAGGAGAATTTTTTTTTTTAACAAAATGAAAAACCCCCATAAAAGTTCAAATCACCCCCATTTTCACCTATTAAAAATAAACAAAATAAAGAAAATACACATATGTGGCATCACTACGTCTGCAAAAGTTCGATCTAACAAAATCAAAAATAAATTAACCCGATTGGTAAATGGTATGATGAGAAAAGAAATCAAAATGCCAGAATTACATTTTTTTTGGCCTCTGCAGCATTGCAATAAAATTCAGTAAGAGGCGATCAAAAAATCGTATCTACCTCAAAATTATATCAATAAAAACGTCAGCTCAGGGCGCAAAAAATAAGCCATCACTCTTCCCCAGATCTTGAAAATTGAAAGCGTTATGGGTCTCGAAAAATGGTGACACAAGTGAAATTTTTGTTTTACAAATTTTTTAACTTTTTTTCACCACTTAAATAAAAAAAAAAAGCTACACATGTTTGGTATCTACGTACTCGTACGGACCTGGGGAATCATATTGCCAGATCAGTTTTACCGTATAGTAAACATCGTAAATTAAAAAAAAAACAAAAACAGAAAACAATTGCAGATTTGCACTTTTCTGTCGCACTTAGAATTTTTTCCCGCTTTCCAGTACATCACATGATAAAATGAATGGTGTCATTCAAAAGTGCAACTCGTCCCACAAAAATAAAAAATTTGGATCATGCAATAAAAAAATTGGGAAGAAGGGGAGGAAAAAACGAAAGCGCAAAAATGAAAAATTGTCCCATCAGGAAGGGGTTAAATACCCAGATATAGGAGTCCTAATAAGAGTTTCAATAGATATTTCTGCACATGGAGTATTAAGCTGTAAAGTACTTTGCATACATATTATAATTTGCCCAAACAAATGCAATATTGAATTATCCGGCTGTAATATTAGAAGAAAAAAAAGCATAAAGTGCAAAAATAAAGAAAAATAAATACATAAAAAATAATAACGAAAAAAAAAGCTTGAACGAATGGAGCCTGAGTAACGCTCTTATTTACCGAATGTTGATTCGTGGAAATGGCCGCAGCTGCTTTGGAAACTGTTGGAGCTGTCGGCCGTATATTCAGACCACATCATGTTAGTATATAGTCCCCAAACAATTCTCAAACTATGCTTGAAGAAAAGCTAATCTCCGGAGCTGCTTAATAGATCTGTGTCTGTCCGTCCTTAATTCTACTTCGGTGAATGAAAAGAAATATGTTTTATGAAACAAATCCTGGATGGAGAGGAAGCAGAAAGATTTATACCGAGGCCTCGTTTACGAGAACTTCTGGCAAATTGACTCTGTGGATTTTTCATAAATCACCATATTGCACAACATCTCTCGTCATCTGAGGTTTTAGAAAAGCAATTTCCCCCTGAAACCCATATTAGGATTATTAAATCATAGGTAAAAGCCGGTTTTGTTAGAAAGTCACAAATTTTCATCTGACCAATTAAGCAGGGATATACAGAAGACACAAATATTTCTGCCAACGCACCGGTGGAGCGGCCAACAGGGCCTTCTCCTTAAATATGATCCGTGAAACGCGGTGATGGGTGGCGCCGAATACCAAATAAGCCCATAATATGTGATGATATTTATGCTACTGGACGTCAGCGGTGAAATTAATTTGCGCAGTTCCCTATTAAAGAGCCCTATGTTTAGGCGTGGAGATAGAGGGTATCTGAGGGCGCTGTGTGCAAAAAAAACACGTTTTTCCAGACCTAGAATATTGATAGTTATCAACATAAGATTTGTTGGGGCCTGATTTTCAGCATCCCTGTCAAACAGCTGATTAAATAATCTAGCGAGCGGCACACTCTGTTCTTTTAAGGCAAGGGCTATTTAGGTACCTTAGAATCATGGAATCATAGAATGTTAGAGTTGGAGGGGACCTCCAGGGTCATAGTGTCCAACCCCCTGCTAAATGCATGAGTCACTAAACTATCTCAGGCAGATGTCTGTCCAGCCTCTGTGTGAAGACTTCCATTGATGGAGAACTCACCACCTCTCGTGGCTGCCTGTTACACTCATTGATCACCCTCATTGTCAAAACGTTTTTTTTTCTGATATCTAATCTGTATCTTCTCCCTTTCAGTTTCATTCCATTGCTTCTCTTGTTTCCATGTGCAAATGAGAATAAGGATGATCCCTCTACAGTGTGACAGCCCTTCAGATATTTGTAGAAGGCTATTAAGTCTCCTCTTAGCCTTCTTTTTCACAAGTTAAACATTCCCAGATCCTTTAACCGTTCCTCGTAGGACATAGTTTGCAGTCCGCTCACCATCCTGGTAGCTTTTCTCTGAACCTCTCTGAACCTTGGTCCTGACAGCCATCGAGCGACTTAAGTTGACACTTTTTAGTTTGAAAAAGGCGCCGGTCCTGCACCAAAATGTGTTGGTTGAATAAAGTACCTCACTTATACTCTCCGGATATGATCCTTTCCTTGAGCGCCGATCGCACATCATGATAATATCTAGGAGTGACCGAAGTTCTCTCAGTGCCGCTGCTACATCACAGCACTATACAAAGGAATGGGTTGCATTGCGACTCCTACACTACTGCGTCAAGCAAGTTGCAAAAAATCCAACCGAGTCTGATTTTTACAGACTGTCTTGCCATGATGGCAATAGTGTAGGTGTTACAATGAGATCCCATTCCCTTGTATAGTGCTGTAATGTAGCAGCAGCACCGACTACAGTTCGTGGCCAAAGTCGCCTTGCAGCCCATGCCTTAGGCAGACACTCCTTCATACCTTTTGACAATGGCCTGGCATTACATCTGAGTTGCAATACCAGACTCTGCCACTATCAAAAAATAAGGAGCCCTAACTCCTTCAATCAACCAATCGCCTAAGGTTCAAAAATTATGACTTCTCACACTGATCTGATTTTGAGGGTCTACTGGAAAAATAGGTCATCAATATTTTAGTTCTGGAATTTTTTAAAAATAATTGTTAACCTCCTGTAGCCTCCGAATCTACTACTATAACCTTCAGTTAGTCGCGCCAAAATACTTACATTATTAGTCACGCGCACCTTGCTGTGGCACGTCCAGTTGACGCCATGTTTCAGGATGTGGGTGGGAGGGGTGCCGGAGTTAGGAAGCTACCGAAACGGACAGTTACCTACGTTCCATAATTGCAGAAATATGATGAAAACAAACTCGCTTGGGGTCCCCATGGGACTAATTAAAGGTTAAGGGAACTACATACTCAATATGTATAGGAACTATATATTCCTGCTGACATATTGTTCAAATTAAATATTAATTTTTGGTGTTTGTTTTTGATACTATTCCGCCCAAAGAAAAAAATCTTGCAAAATTCCAATTTTCACACTGCTCGCTACAGTAGTCATTAGAAATGAACGAATTCCATCATGGTGAATAGAATTTGTCTCAAATTTCACAAAAAATTCCAATTTGCCACAGTCTTATATTTTTTCAGATTTGTTTCTCAGAAATACAGCAAAATGGCAGCTCAGTGGATTCAACTGGGCCGGAAACTCTAGAAAAAAACAAACCTCTCCTTGTCCTTCACCTCATCCATGCTGCTCCCTGCTTCATTGTTCTCGACTGGTCTTCATTCTCTGGGTGCCTATCTTCTTCATGCCACAGGTCCCATTGGGTCTTCAGTGACTCCGGCACTTCATAAAGTTACAGACCAATGCCCTTCATATCATTGTGTGAGACCTAAACTGACTAAGTCTCACGCGCCATGATGACTTGCATCAGGCCACCAAGTCATGACATCAGGACAACCTGTGGCATGAATAAGACAAGTGGGCTATGAAGAACAATCTGGAACAACCAAGCGGGGATCTGCATGGACACATTGACACATTTCATTCACATGGAATAAATTTAATGCAAATCGAATTTCGTGGCCAAGTTTGAGCAAATTTGAATTTAGCAGATTCTCTCATCACTAATAGTCATAATAGGTTGGTGCTTCCTCTTTTCTGAAGCTCACATGTCAACTTTACTGTATAGAATGGGATAGAATTAGCAGATTCGCCTCATTGTCATTGGAGAACAAGGACAGAAGTACTATTCTCTGTGTTTATAGTCTATGATTTCCATTCCGTACTCAACGGGTAGTCCTGGACTAATATATTAATGATCTATCTTTAGGATAAGCCATTGATTGGTTGGCGTACAACAACCAGGAACCCCCTCATCCACTTATGCCAGTTGCCACAGCTGTTTGACTTTCACAGTATATGGAGCTGGAACATCACAGTTGCATACACTATTTAGTGACCGTTCTCATGTGCGGCATCTTAGATCTCATTCACTTCGACGGGAGCTGAGATGCAGTACACAGGATACAGAGTTGTTATGTTCCAGGGAGCTTCCTGCAGTTGAGGCTCCAGTTATGAGCTAAATGTTTGGGGTTTTGAGTGTCAGACCTCCATCAATATAATATTGATGACCGATTCCAAAGAATAAGTCATCAGTATCTTACTCTCGGACAACCCCTTCAAGTACATTTCCATTTATTTCTGTGGAGTACGATGTATGTTGTGATGGTTAATCTGCAGTTGAAGTTGGTGCCACCATTTATGACAGTCGGATCATGGTTCAGTGAGTCGTCCATAGTTTATGACTCTAAAGAAGTCATCGCCTCCAGTTCTAGCCTAAAAAATCATTTGACGTAGCAATCACCCAGAAGAGTGACAACATTAAATAAATAGACAAGAAACTGAACTTCTATCCATAGAGGGAATTCCAGCACAAAACTTCTTCCTGTAGCCAAAGAATGTCCGGCGATAGATAAAGGGGGCAACGCAGCCAAATAAAATACAGAATGAAATTCTATTGCGGCTAAGTCTTACATTTCATTTCCCACCATATTGTAAACACAAGTCTTGGATTTTGCTTTGTTTTATTTCACAATTTTCCAAAAATATGCACATTCCAATGTCACACCTTTGCCAAACAAATAAACGGTGAACCAAGTGAATGACCGCAACAGCCGTAAACCATTCTCCTATCATGCGGCGGTAACAAATGCTGTTTATGGATTAGGGATATTTCTTCTATCGCAAATGATAATTCTGAATATCTCTTTGTGGTTTGCCGAGGGATTTCAGATGTTTTATTTTGTGTCAGTAATCCACTCTCACAAAAAGTTCAGGGAGGACAACGTGAAACTGGAGACTAAAACCAGCAGGATTAAAGACCAAAACTAATACAAAAGTCCAGGTTTTCTCAACGACTTCTTTGGCTCATTTGGACGTCTTTTATGACATAAGAGAAAAATGTAATAGAAAGGGATAAAGGAACATAAAATTGAGGATGTAATACAAGCACGGGGCTGGTGTACATGGACGTATTATAGATCAGTACAGTACAGAAATGTAATACAGCCCCTTTAGAAGTTTTTAGGCCCATAATGTAACAGCAAAGAATAAACCACACACATAAATATAAACCGGCAGTGAATAAACAGCACACAAAAATATATACCAGCACCAAATAAACTGTGTAGATAAATGTATACCATCAGTGAAAGACCACACACATAATATATACCAGCAGTGAATAAACAGCACATAAATATATACCAGCAGAAAATAAACTGTGTATATACTGAAAAATGCACACAAATATATACCACAAGCAATAAACTTGGTAGATAAATATATACCGGCAGTGAAAAAAGCACACACGTAAATATATACCAGCAGAAAATAAACTGTGCACATAAATATATACCAGCAGTGAATAAAAAGCACATAAATATATAACAGCAGAAAATAAACCGTATACATAAATATATACCACCAGTGAAAAAAACACACACACTCATAAATATATACCAGTAGCAAATAAACATACATAATACAATGTGTACTAGCAGTGAATAAACAGCACATAAATATGTCAGCAGCATATAAACCATGTACGTAAATATACTGTATTCCAGCAGTGAAAACAACATAATTGCGGGACAGCCCTTTTTCACCATGTGTATGATGCACATGTGAGGTGTCATTTTCTCATTGGCTTACTATTAATTGGGACTGCCTTCATATAGTCCCTTTCCTGCTCTTCTTAAAACCTGCCCCCTGATGAAGCTGGGTGAAACGCATGTTAGGATGCAAGTGCTACACTACAAGCAGGTTTCCCTATTAGAGTATCATGTAAGTTATACTAACAATCACTTTCTTGCCTCTCTATCCACTGGGACATAAACTATGGGTATATGTATACTCCAATTGATATATACTCTAACCTAAGCATGTTTTGTAGCCCCCATTGAGTTACTCTGCCTGTTATCATTAAAGGGATTGTCCACTACTAGGATAACTCCTTCTTGATCTAAATGTTTGGCCCTGATAAAATGAAAAAGCTTATACTCACCTCCCTTGTTGGCGCTGTTCCAGCAGTGTCAGCACTCACGTTCCCGGTTAGTCATGCGGTTGTTATGACAAGTGAGCCCGGCGCCTAAACAGTGCTGGTGTCACTATGCTCGCTTTGTACGACCTCTGACTTCCTCTTCATCTTCAATTCGTCGGCGGAGACATTGACACTGGCGCTGATTGGGCTGCACGAGAGCCCCGGGACTGCAAGTGCTGACACCACTGGAACGGCGCCGGCAGGGGAGGTGAGTATAAGCTTTTTTTTCTTTATTGGAGCCAAACATTTAGATCAAGAAAGGGTTGTCCTCGTAGTTTAAGTTGTTTAAGTTGTTATTTAAATACTCGCAGCCCGAGACAGAAACAAATAAGTTTGAGAAGCTAGAAAAGTTGTGCTCTACATAATAAAAACTAACTCAAATTACTCATGTCTATTTACTTTCAGCCTTTTTACACAATAAACAACAAAGTTGTCATAATTAATAAATTAGTAAATGGAATTACAGAAAACCAAAATAAAATTTAGAAGACTGCAGAGACGTTCGCCAATTCAAAAAGGGAATTGCCCAGGGCAGATCGTGTGGAAATCTCTCTGTATGCTTTATCACCTTCAGCTGATCCTGTTAAAATCTCTGTCTCAAGAACATTTCTATTCAATGATGTTGCAACTAATCGTGTACCATTGCAGAGTCCTCGTTTTGTATTCAAATTTTTCAACAACATAATAATGCTGCCCACCTTAAATCTAAGGCAATGACTTGGCATTCCTGATGGGGTTAAGCTATTTAAAAATTCAATTGGAAAATGTTCCCTTTCATCTACGTCATCTACAACAACAGAGTCATCGCTCCAACGTCAGCTGATGTTTTTCTCGGACTCACCTCAACATTAAGCTCTTTATGTAGTAAGATATTCTCACCACCTGCGAACTTGACGCAATCCCGTCCCACCTCATCCCCAACCTTGCACTATCCTCATCCCAACCCTAACCCACCTTTTCAACCTGTCACAAGCAACTGGTATCTTCCCCTCATGCTTCAAACATGCCTTGATCACACCCATCCTCAAAAAGCCCTCCCTTGACCCATCCTCTCTGTCTAGCTATTGCCCCATGTCACTTCTCCCCTATGCCTCAAAACTACTGGAACAACATGTTCATTCTGAACTGTCCTCCCACCTCTCCTCCTGCTCCCTCTTTGACAGCCTCCAATCTGGTTTTCGATCGCACCATTCCACTGAAACCGCCCTGACTAAAGTCACCAACGACCTACTTACTGCCAAATCGAAGCGACACTACTCTGTCCTCCTCCTCCTGGACCTGTCATCTGCCTTTGACACAGTGCACCTGTGACGCCCTGCTGTGCATGGAGTCACAGATCCTGGCGGGGTGCATTTCAGGTTTTCTCCACAAGAGGCCCTCAGAGCATACACACACCTCCACCTTCCACCTCAGACCACCAGAGGGAGCCTGATAGTGATATAAATAGGGAAGGTGGAGTGATTCAGCAGTTTTTCTGCTCAGACACAGAAGGAGAGAGTCTGTGAGTGAGTTCTCCTCAGGAAGAGAGTGGAGACAGAACAGTCTGGAGTCCACAGCCAGTTCCTGCAGAGTGAGACACAGAGAAACAGGTCAGTCTGCAGTGGAGCTCAGTCAGACTCAAGCAGCTCAGGTTAGTGAGCTAGGAGCGTTGCTGACGCTCAGAGAACAGCAGAAGAGGCAGCCACCTAACTGCCAGTGTGTATAGCCTAGTGAGGGCCCTAGCAGGCCGAAGGCTAGAGGAGTGAGTAGCATTGGGGGCAGAGGAGCCTTACCAGCTCACCCCAGAAACCATATCCCGGACACTGTGTCCGAGTCTGCAGGGATTCTTTATACCCAGCAGAAGACAACCAGAACCCCTGGCGAACTACAGGTCCCAGGAATACCAAACGCTGACTGTTATACCAGGGTCAGGAGTTACCGAGGCCCCATATACCAGGGAGTGTGTACTCCAACAGGAGGCCCTACCACAGAATCAGCCAGTGCAGAACAGAGACTAAGTTAGGCCTAGCTCCAGGCAGGCCAGAGACTAACACTAAGTGGCGAAGAAACAGGAGGCCCTACACCTGCTCACTGGGGAGAGTCCTGCAGTGCACCCCTCACCCTACAGTGCTCCGGACGGTACCTGCATTCCCACCAGTAAAAGGTACAGAAGCAAACCGTGTGTGTGTGTCCAATGTTCTTTCCACCATATCACTCAACCCCCCAACTGACATATCCATCAAAGTCAATGACTGCCCACTCTCCCCAGCCCCGCAAGCCCGCTGCCTCGGGGTAACACTTGACTCTAACCTCTCCTTTAAACCACATATCCAAGCCCTTTCCACTTCCTGACAGCTACAACTCAAAAATATCTCCCGGATCCGCACATTCCTCAGCCACGAATCTGTAAAAACACTAGTGCACGCTCTCATCATCTCCCGCCTCGACTACTGAAACCTTTTGCTCTGTGGCCTCCTTTCTACCACTCTCGCACCCCTCCAATCTATGCTAAACTCTGGTGCCCGACTAATCCACCTGTCCCCCGCTATTCCCCTGCCTCTCCTCTCTGTCAATCTCTTTGTGACGCCCAGCTGCGCTTGGTATCACAGATCCTGGAAGAGTGCATTGATGGATTCCTCCACAAGAGGCCCCCATAAACATTCACACATCTCCACCTTCCACCTCAGACCACCAGAGGGAGCCCGTTAGGGATAGATAAATAGGGAAGGTGGAGCCAGGCAGCAGTTAGTCTAGTCTGGTTTACCAGTGAGTCCAATACAGTCTGAGAAGAGTTACCTCAGAGGACAAAAGCCTGTTCCAGCTCCTGCAATTGCTCTCCTGCAGTGGAGCTTATCCAGACCAAGACTCAGTGTAGCTCAGAGAAGTGAGCTTTAGGTGTGGCGGCGCCATAAGATCAGTGAAGCGCGGCAAGCTGCCGTTAGTGTGAGTAGCCTAGTGAGGGCCCGAGTAGGCCGAAGGCGAGTGGAGAGTTAGTACATAGGGGCAGAGGAGCTTAACTTGCTCACCCCGAAGCATTTACCGGACACCGGGTCCGAAACTTACCGGGATCTCTATGACCCAGTAAGGCATAACCAGAATCCCTGGAGAACTACAAGTCCCAGGATCGCTAAAGTGCTGATACGTAACAGAGCCGGGAGACACATAGGCCCCGCAAGCTGAGGAGCGTGTACTCCAAGAGAAGGCCCTACCACAACGTCAGCCAGCGCAGGACAGAGACAAAGTTAGGCCTAGCTCCAGGCAGGTCAGACACTTACTATGCAGAGGCAAGGAACAGGAGGCCCTAAACCCACTCATTGGGGAGGATCCTGACATGCACCCTTCACCCTACAGTGCTCCGGGATGTGCCTGAATTTCCATCAGTAAAAGGTACTGAAGTGACTATCGTGTCCGTCCCTGTTCTTGCTCTGACCCGGCTGGGTCTCGCCTGTCCTGCATCCCCCTTCCGTACACTGCCCCGAGGCCTAGCTCCACCTGTGGGGATCTATACCACCGAGCTGCCTTATCATCGGCCTCAGTGGACTGCGCAGCGCTGGTGATTCTCACCAGAAGACACAGGTGGCATCACGAACTTTCATAAACGTAACAAATTATCCACCCTTTTTAAAGAGAGACCCCAGGGTACGGGCCCGGGAGCCGACCACCGCGACATCCCCAAGGCAAAGGCCCGGGTACCCGAGTCATCCCCATCCCCTGGGCAAGTCATCTTCACTGGCTCCCCATTGCCCAGAGACTCTAGTTCAAAACCCTTACCATGGCATACAAAGCCATCCACAACCTGTCTCCCTATATCTGTGACCTAGTCTCCCGGTACTTACCTACACGCAACCTCCGATCCTCACAAGATCTCCGTCTCTACTCCCCTCTTATCTCCTCTTCTCACAATCGTATACAAGATTTCTCCCGTACATCCCCCCTACTCTTGAACTCTCTACCCCCAACATATCAGACTCTCGCTCACCATGGAAACCTTTAAAAGGAACCTGTAGACCCACCTCTTCCGACAAGCCTACAACCTGCAGTAACCACCGCTCCACCAATCGCTGCACGACCAGCTCTACCCTCACCCACTGTATCTTCCCCCATCCCTTGTAGACTGTGAGCCCTCGCGGGCAGGGTTCTCGCTCCTCCTGTACCAGTCGCCGACTTGTATTGTTCAAATTTATTGTAATTGTTTGTGCTATGTATACCCCTTTCACATGTAAAGCGCCACGGAATGAATGGCGCTATAATAATAAATAATAATAATAATAATAAAGTATTTTCCTCCTATGAGACTTTTGAAGGACCTCTTTGTTTATTTTTGGTTTTAGTAATATATATAAATATAAGCAGCAAATATACTGAATGTATGAATGTACTAGCTGTGAATAAATCATACACGTAAATACATACAAGCAGCGAACAAACTGAATATATTATAATACTATCAATAAGCAGGAAATACACCATGTACATAAATATACCAGCAGTTAATAAACCACACACAAAAATATATACAAACAGCAAGTAAACTGCATATATAAATATATACATAAACCAAGGTCAAGATATTTGGAAGGGGCCCATAAACAAGTAAACCAAAAGAATAAACCCCTTTAAAATTACTCATTATCAAATATATAAAAAATCCCAATATAACACCGCACAGATGAACAAACACAAATTACAAAAATTATTAAAAGTCAGCGGGGAACTAGGTGATCTAGTAAATCCCTATATCGGTTCTCATTTTACATACCTGACTGCGGGGGTCGGCGTCCTATTACAGTAATTGAGATTGGCGCCTATGCTCCGCGTTGGCTGACCCTGTTGGTCCCTATTGTACCCTATGTATAGCATCTACCTATATTAAACAATAGTCTAGGTGTGGTGTCACTTATTATAGTTAAATAGATATAAGAAAGACAGTATTTGGGCTTGGATTTTTTAAAGCATTTCTGAGTGGTATTAGGGTGAGGCCTAAACATATTGAATTTTGCACAAAAGCACATTTAACTATTGACTTTCAAAAAAATATTTAGCAGCACAAACTCCCCCACCCAAAAAATATAAGGGGAATTTATCAAGACCTACACACTAGTCTCCTTGCAGCAAAATTTAGCAAATTTTCAAATTTTGTCACAAAATGTGGTGTCTTTTTGTAATTTTACATCTTTCTCACTACTTTTCTATTGTGGCTAGGAAAGCAGGTGAGGTTAGCTATGCAAATTGCCCCATACAGATTTATGAATTAAGCCATTTTAGTTTCCAGCAAAATTAGATTAAAAAATTCCCCACATTATAAATTTCCCTTAGGGCACAGTCAGACGGCCGTATAAATTGGTCCGAGATCGGACCGCAATTCTCTGACCGGCCAGTGGCTCTCCCGACCCAAGCATCAGAGCACAAAAGTATACGAAGCTGTCACGCTCTTGGGTCGGGAGAGACGCCGGCCAGTCCGTGCATTGCAGTCCAATCTCGATCCCATTTATATGGCCGTCTGACTGTGCCCTTATGATGTTTTCATCAAAACAATGATTGATGCATTTACTAAAACTTTCTTTTTTTTTTTAATCTAAGCTTTGAATTCATCATTTGCCCATCTAGTTTTCTGGCATAAAAAAGTTGCAAAATGTGTCACAAGTGGTATTTGCATAAAAATTACGCAACTTTTTGCCCTTATCCCAGAACTTTGCTAAAAAGGGGGCGTGACTGACTCATGTGCAACACATTTACTATAATGTAGCTGGAATCTAACCAGATCTTTTAATTTTTCGGCTCATGGATGACCCAAAAGTTGTGCTAAGTTTATTAAGAAGCATGGGAATAAGAAATACCAATTTTGATAACGTGCTCCCTGAAAAGGCACCGAGTTTATCACAGTGCCTAAGAGAAAAGTCAGACGGCCATGCAACTCAGACGGGGATCCCAACGCAATGCTCGGACTGGCCGGCGGCTCTCCCTACCGGAGTGTGGCAGCTGCATATAAATCTATATGGTCACGCTTGGGTCGGGAGAGCCGTTGGCAAGTCCGAACATTGAGTTGCGATTCTGTTTGAATTACAATATATGGCTGGCTGAATCTTCCCTTGTTCTAGATGATAAATGTGATGAATTTTTTATGGTCTAGTCTAACCATTTATTCATTGGCTAACTTTGGCGCAATCTTTGAGGTCATGCCCTTTTTCCAAGAAGCCACTTGCTTTCTGCTACTTACTGGTGCCAATAAAAAAATCGACTTTTTGTAATCAGGTGCTAGAAAAACTTTTTTAGCGAGAGATTTGCCCATGTCATGACTGTTTCATGCTGCGGAACCAAACTGTAAAGCAGATGCTGACCATTTTAATGAAAATCCTATGTTGATATAGGGAAAATATATATTCTTGTACCGTGTTAGCCAGTAGATAGAAAAATATTTAGATTTGAGAGTCCTCAGTGGTTGATACCTTTTAATGGCTAACTGAAAAGATGGTAACAAAATATTTATAGCCAGAACTGTTTATCTCTTCCATAATAACTCTGCTTTTCATCACCTGTCTTACCTATTGCATTTTTTTTTGTGTGTCTTATTGTGTATAAATATGTGACTCTTCAGATTTTGTGGTATACTATGCATGATGAAGAGACTTGAGTAGTCTCGAAAGCTTGCAAATTGTTACCATCTTTTCAGTTAGCCATTAAAAGGTATCAACCACTGAGGACTCTCAAATATGAAAACCCTATAAAATCCAACAAGGGCTCAGGACACCAGATGTAAGGAAACAAGATTTTGCTCCTTCTGTATATGAATCCAGCCATATTGTATAAACCTTTATAGCTTGAATCATATGAAAAAAAATATTTTGGATTGAAGAGTTAAAATGAGAACAAGGTGTTAAACAGGAGGCGATCAAAACCAACATTGATGGCCTCTAACATATTATTAGGCGAAAGACTTAAATTCCAGCTAGAATCGGAGGTCTCGGTTGGGTGGTGCGTCATACTTTGCCAATTACAGTACAAGTAGCCGTATAACGGCCTTATGGTTATAATAATGTAATGGTCGGTCATAAAATGTAGGATGTTGGAATGTGTTCTGAAGACGGAGAATGTGGGTGGCCAGAAGCGTTCACAAGGAAAAGTGTTGTGCAGGCCTCGAATGTGGCTGAGTAATTGAAGATGCTTCTTTAGATGCTGAAACTCTGGGTAATTGGATTTTAGCTCCTTAAATTTATTAGAGTGCTAAATCTGTCTGCTGTTTGTCATTGCGGGCTAGACCACCATGAGCACCATCGGTAATTACAGCAATCTATTATTGACACTTATCAGATACAAGTCGCCTTATCAGCTCCAGGTTTACAGGGTTACACCCCATCCAATGCTTACAAGTGTAAATAAACAATGGGACTTTATGACAGTAAGCCTGTTACTCAATGACAGTAGGGAGGAGGCACAGCCAGGCATCATCTCACGGTTTATATGAGATGGCTATGACTTTAATTTGTTTCACTAGGGTCCTAAACACAAACAGACATCACATACTTTTTGGTTGTTGGGCTGTTTAAATAAATAAAGTTGACTGAAGAGTGCTAACGGGACTTAATTAAGGACATGGACATTGATGGGAAGCGGGCCTGGGAATGAGATTCATCTTGTTAATGAGTTCCATGTCACTTTTACAACAATAATTAGATGTTTTCTAAGACTTAACTCCCACCACACTTCTATGTATGCAGATCGATCGTTAAGACTATCTCGTTGGTCTCAGCAGCAAATGTTCTTTTGCCAAAAACGATAATTTTTAGGTTTGCTTAAAAATTGTCGCACCCAACGAACAAGCATTTCACTTATTTACTTATTTACTAATCAGGACAGTAATCTAGGGTCACTCTTTCCCAATTTTGTCTCTTTTAAATTGGCCTTGAAGTCTACCTAAGCATGTGTTTTTTTGGCCTTGAAGTCTACCTGAGCATGTGTTTTTTTAGGGGAGGGGATGCTTAAAGGGGTTGTCCATTACTGGACAACCCTTTTCTTCATAGAATGAGTTAAATAGAATTTACCTTCCTGACTGGTTCCACTTCTGAGATGTCACATGCTCTGTGACCCCAGTGGTCATGTGACATTATTATTTCGCATGACAGCTGCAACCAATCAGTGGACGCTGACAGAATACTGAAGCTTCAGCCAATCGACAGCTACTAATTGGCTGCAGCTGTCATGTGACATAATGATAGTAATAGGCATACACTTTAGATGTTGTGGGCAACAGTGACTGCAACATCTAAGATCCCCCATAGACATTATACAATAAGGGTCAGACAAAGAATTGTTCGACGATCAGATGAAAAGTCTTCATCGGCAGCAAACACATCCTCTCTGACTACATCAGCTGTTTGGGATTTTTCTGTCCAACGATTCAGCCAGTGCTTATCATCAGACAAAAAAAAGTCAAATGCGAATGATCAGTGTTTTACACGAAAGTGATTGTTCACTGGTTGGGCATCAGTTGAAAGGACGAATGATTTGTTTCCCCGACCCTGATCCCATTTTGGCTGACTTTTATTGAAGATAAAATACCCCTCTTCTTTCATTGTTTAAATTAAGAAATCACAAAAATAAATATCTTCCGGACTTTAAATATATCACATTATATCAACAGAAAAATAAAAATGCTTTGACTCTTGGATAGTGGGTCAAAGAAAAGAAAGCAATAAAATATAAACTGACCACTGCAGGAAGTGGATCTGCAACTAGTGGCAGGGGCAAAACTAGTGGACAGCAGTTAAGGTATTTGCCCCGGGAGCAATCAGCTGGAGGCCACTGTTGGGCTGCCTCATGTTAGAGGTGTCTCCCAGAGGCTGCCATTTTGCAGCCACCCTGGAGTGGGATTCAGCTTCAGCTTCAGACTGGGACTCAGACCTTCAATTGTATTCAGACAGGAATACAATTGAAGTTCTCACCCCCGGCACTTCTGGGGTCAAGGCAACGTTCATGGAACATGATGAGGTCACCTCATATATCATATTTGTGCCACAGAGGGGTAGAATACAGTAGTAACATAAGTGCTCTGATGGAGCCAAAGATAAAGAGGAGTTTTATGGGGGGATAGTGTGAGGGGACAGTATTGTAGGGCAGAATGAGAGTGGGCAAGATATAGAGACTGGGCAGTGTGAGGGTACAGTTAAGGCTCACCTGTGTGGGGGGAAAGTGTGAGGGGACAGTATGGCAGGGAAAGTGTGCGAGGAGGGCATAGATTTGAGAGGCTGGGTAGTGTGGGGGAGACACAGTGTGAGGAGTCAGTATGTGATACAGTATAGAAAGGGTGCAGCATGGGGGAACAGTGTGAGAACACAGTATGCAAGGGACAATTTTCAGAGGAGAAAAAGTTTGAGGAAGGGGCACAGCAGAGAGGCTGTATAGAGTGGACACAGTGTGAGGACACTGTATGGGACACATTATAATTAGGGGCAATGTGAAAAGGGGCCCCAGTATGGAAAGAGAAAGTGTGTGTGTGTTGGGGGGAACACAAGATAGTGAGCGGCTTGGAAGCCGCTCACTATTTACAATTTACATCATAAAAAAAAGGCGCAGGCGGCAGTGCCGCTGGAAAAACAACTGGAGAAACATCTAAAAAGATGCATCAGGAAAAACACTGCTGGCGTCTTTGCCTTGGAAAACTTGAGTACATCTAAAAGATGTTGTGTGCACATACATAGGCGGATTATAATGAGGGCAATCCGGGCTACCGCCCGGGGACTTGGGCCTCAAGGGGGCCCGGGGCTCCGGGGTGTCTATGGCCAGATTGCACTCATTATATGTGTGGCGCCATGGCACATACTGGCAGACAGTGGCGGGGGGTGCCCGGGACCGCTCCCCCAGCAGCGGTGCACGGACGCTGCTTCTTCTCCGGCCGGGCCAGCACTGCAGCTGTTAACTTCCCTGTGCTGGCCCGGCCGCATCACTGCTAGGAGACATGGCCCTGTGCACGGCCGTGTCTCCTAGCTGTGACGTCACGTAGTGCGCGCCCGGCCTGCAGTGCTACTTACCACCGGAGAGGAGCAGCAGGAGGACTGGAGCCGAGCCGGGGGATGGTGAGTCTGTGTGTATCTGTATGTGTGTGTGTCTGTGTGTGAGAGAGTGTGTATAAGAGAGAGTGTGTATGAGAGAGAGTGTGTATGAGAGAGAGTGTGTGTGTGAGAGTGTGTATGTGTGAGAGTGAGTGTGTGTATGTGTGATTGAGTGAGTGAGTGTGTGTATGTGTGTGCAGGCAGATATCATTGTGTGATGTCTGTTTATATGTATTTTTGTGTTTCAAATGTGTTTATGCGTGTATGTATATGTTTGTGTGTGCGTGACTGCGTGCGGCCTCCCACTGTCTCTGGGGGGGGCGCCGTGCGGCCTCCCGCTGTGTATAGATGGCTACGTGCGGCCCCCCGCTGTATATAGATGGCGCTGTGTGGCCTCCCGCTGTGTATAGATGGCTACGTGCGGCCTCCCGCTGTGTATAGATGGCTACGTGCGGCCTCCTGAAGTGTATAGATGGCGCTGTGCGGCCTCCCGCTGTGTATAGATGGCGCCATGTGGCCTCCCGCTGTGTATAGATGGCGTCGTGCGGCCTCCCGCTTTGTATAGATGGCGCCGTGCGGCCTCCTGCTGTGTATAGATGGCGCCATGCGGCCTTCCGCTGTGTATAGATGGCTACGTGCGGCCCCCGCTGTGTATAGATGGCTATGTGCGGCCTCCCGCTGTGTATAGATGGCTACGTGTGGCCTCCCACTGTGTATAGATGGCGCTGTGCGGCCTCCCGCTGTGTATAGATGGCGCCGTGTGGCCTCCCGATATGTATAGATGGCGCCGTTCGGCCTCCCGCTGTGTATAGATGGCTACGTGCGGCCTCCCGCTGTGTATAGATGGCTACGTGCGGCCTCCCGCTGTGTATAGATGGCGCCGTGCGGCCTCTCGCTGTGTATAGATGGCGCCGTGCGGCCTCCCGCTGTGTATAGATGGCTACGTGTGCTCAATGTTGAGTCATACAATTAATGTAAGGCTATGTGCCCATGATGCAGAAATGCTCCAGATTTTTTTTGAGCGTTTCTGCATCTCCCTGGCAGAAAAAACGCATGCGGATTTTACATGAGTTTTTCCTGCCAGGGACAAGCGGAAGTGAAGCGTTCTTCACATGCATTTCCGCATGCGGGTTATCAAGCACTTTTCCAAGCGATTTTAGCATCACTTGGAAAGTGTTTAACAGCTCGGTCACACTATACTGTATAAATCCATGCAACCGTCATGGATTTATATAGTGTGACCGTAAAAGAATGGTAAAAAATAAAAAATAAATATATAATTACCTTCTGATGGCCTGCCAACGTCAGCTGTCGCGTGACCGTCACATGACTAAATGATGTCATGGCAGGTCCTTTTCAGACCATCGTGAGCTGCCGGCAAGCTAGGATGCATCGGATAAAGACACTGGGGACCATCAGAAGGTAAGTATGATATTTATTTTTTATTTTATTCTTTTTTTTTTACAGGTACTATGGTACCCGGGTCTGGAGGAGAGTCTCCTCTTCTCCAAACCCGGGTACCATCCGCACATTGAAACACATGGAATCCGCATGTACAGATGTAGTGATGCGGATTACATGCGTTCAAATGCAAGTCAATGGCGGCTAAAACGCCGAGCTTCCGCAAAATAATTGGTAATGCTGCGGATTTTTCCACAATGATAATCTGCAGCGGAAATTTACGCAGCATGGGCACAGCACATGCGGATTATCATTGGGGAACATGGCAGACCTTCTACCAAGCGTTTTTTTTAAGCGTTTCTGCAGCGGAATTGCTTAAAAAAACGCATAGTGGGCACACAGCCTAAAAAAAATTATTATAATTAATATTGTGCCAAATTAATTTCACGTGAACTATCACACGATCTATCACAGGGGATCATGTGTCATGTGATACATCAGGTGTGGGGGGGGGGCCCGCGCCTTTTAAACTGCCCGGGGCCCTTGCTACTCTTAATCCACCCCTGTGCCCATATCCCTACAGTTACATGTCAACTACATTTTCTTATTGCTTCTCTCAATGAAGCAGGGGCTGAAGTTTTTCACTGATCATTGAGAGAATTAGAAAGAGCAGCTTGTTGGCACATGACTATAAGTGTGCAAATCGCATATGAGCGGTAATATGGTGACTACTCAAACAGCTTAAGCTATGTAAAGGAAAGGGTGCCAAACTGAATTTTTGCCCCGGGTGCAGGAAAACCTAGATCCGCCTCTGAC
Organism: Phyllobates terribilis; assembly: GCF_046119375.1. Lineage (NCBI taxonomy): Eukaryota > Metazoa > Chordata > Amphibia > Anura > Dendrobatidae > Phyllobates > Phyllobates terribilis. Next base: position 693,551,293 of record NW_027362763.1, on the reverse strand, counting down.
TAGTGCAATGACTGGTACAGGGTGGAAGCATCGGTGTAGCAGCTGGACAGAAATATGAGCCTGGAAGCTGCCTTTTGGATAAATTAAAGAGGGGTGAGTTTAGTGAGCTTAAGACCGATTAGTGATGAGTTGTACTCCTCAAGATGGGAATGAATCAACATCAGTTTTTCCATGGTAATAAAAGAGCAAATTTTTCATAGATGTTTGAGATATAGATGACAAGATTGTAATTGGATATAGAAACTGAAGGAAAAATCTTGAATATAATCTTAATAGAGCAAGCATTTTGCCTAGGAGTTATGGCAGTACCACACATAGAAAAAATAGGTCATGTTTATGTACAGAAAGTTGCAGAGGGTGGAAGCACTCAGCTCAGTATTTGGAATATTAATTTTCCAGCCAATCATTTGTATTTTGTAGTAGTGTGGAGGAGATGCCATAAGAAGAAATATAGCCGTGGGTGAGCTACTGCTCCTCTACACCCTGGCACCCCACAAACAGTGTCGCAGTCCATAATTGTTGTGCTGTGAAGTTTGCATTGTACTCATTTGTAGGCTGGAGGGCTCCACTGGATCTAAGTCCTTAGGTCAGGATCATCTGCAAACACATCAGGGGACACCCGGTTTGTTATAACAAGATCAACTTTACTGGACAGTTCAAGTTCATCAGTCTTTAAAATGCAGTATCAGGCACTGCACCCTCCAGTTCCATCAGCATAGCACATTTCAAGCTCTTGCTTACGTTCAGCTCGGTCTATCCCTACACTTGATCCTCCTGTGAGTCACAGGGATTTCCCGTCCGGCCCCACAGCACTCCCGAGATCCATTACATTTCCCTCACGCGTTTCCCCATCCAGCTTCCTCTGTATGGAGGGAATTAAGGCACGCTCCTCAGTGCCTAGTTTGAACCCTACGCCACGGACGTTGCAGGAATATCTGCAGGAAATCTGGTACAACCTCATCCTGCCAGTAAAATATGTACTCCACGTGCTTCCAGTCCACTGCAACTTGAACCTGAACTTCACATGAATCTCATACTTTCTCTAACTCTTGCTAACTCACTAAACCAGGAAATGCTTCCTCTTTTTGCTTGACTCTTCCCTCTCCCATGCTGGGCTGGTCCCAAACATTTAACTATATCCTGTACTATTACAATTACTGTGCAATAATAAGGCCTACCACAGCCTTATTTGCCCTAATGTTCCTATCTATCACTAACTAAGCACTAAACTATGTTTATACTTTCCCTACCCCTGAGCTGAGTGTACCAGGTTACCTTAGGCATTACCAATACAGTACCCACACTGCACCATCAGTACCTTTAACAGTCTATGCATTTTACGTTACATTTTATACATTTCACATCATACAATAAAACGCACTAAAACTCAAGTCAATATTCACATTACAATTGTTGTCTTCATGGGCAGGTATACGACAGTCTCTGTCACACCCTTACATGGTGATGTCCATGCACGGTGAGCTGCAATACAAAGTACAATGCTATTGGCTCATGTGTTTTATCGCAGCCCTGGGGCTCCAGAAATCATGGCAATCTTCATGTTATTGTAGACCCCATTGTCTTCATATTGGTCAAACTGATCATTCAAAGCAGAGGGAATCAATGCGAAAACCTAAAGGACTCCTTGATCTCTTTTCTTACATTTCCATATTTTTTTTTGTAGTTTGCAGTAGTTAAATGTTTTAGAAGACATTTTCCTTCTTTTTTGTACCAGTGGTGGAGGAATAAATTCTGAATTGTGAGCCCAAGGATAAGAATTGTTGCTGGGGGACACAGGAGACTTGTGATAATTTTTAGAAGCTTTTGTCTTTCTTACTTGCATAAATGGACTCAAAGTGAGATGGAAGGTTTTATAGATTCACATTAAATTGCACAATGTGGCCACAACTACAACAGCATCCAACATTATTGTGCAATTTCTGCTTTCCTAAGAAAAGTAAACTGTCACATTACAGTACTACAAAACTTTTATTACCTTCTAATAAGTTGCACAAAAGTTCAAGCTTCAAGCTGGGCTTTACATAATTTTGACTATTTGACTACATTTGTCCGAACTTGTCGATATTGATGGGATCGGCTAATAGTCTAATGTGCATGGGGGCCTCCCGATTTGGCAAAGAGAAATTCCAATGGCTGATCCTTTTGTTCAGAGAAATCTGACAGTTTCCCTCTTATAAAGAACACAAGAGCACATGGCAGAGCCTAGTATAACTGTGTATGGGGGCCCAGGAAAGATAACTGTCAGTAAAAAGATCTTTCTTCAAATCTGGTGTGTATGGGAGGCTTTAGAGTTGGCCTTAAAGTCCCCATACATGTTTGGGGAAGGCGTGGAACCTGGAGAGGAAGCCCTTGGACAAACATGTAGAAATTTGCTTTCCAGACACACAGAGGAAGTGTAGGATACAACAGTGTGCAACAATGATAACTGTTAGGTGTTTGCTGGATCTGAAATTGGTTCAGAATCATCATTGGATTCTGTGGTCTCCCATTCTGGCCCAGCCAGGGCAGATGCTGCTCAGCATCACCATCAGGCCCAACGCCTAGCTGGTGCACAAGATGTACAAGTTGTCTCTTGGGTCTTTGTTCCTAGTAGTGTTAAGCATAGGTTGCAGAGGGGAACAGGCCTACTACAGCCTAAGTCCAGGATGCACTGCACTGAGCATGCCCGTGACATGGCGGACCGTGATTGGTGGTTTGGTGTCAGCTGATCCGGTGACCTGGCACCGCCTGATTGGTCGCGGGTGACGTCATCAGTAGTGCGACCAATAATGCAACGGTGGGCAGGGCTTAGTCTTTAAATAGCCCGCCCACAAGCATGGCGGTGCGCTCTGATCATTGAGCTAAGGTTGTGTTCATGTGTGGACGCTTGTCTGTTTGGGCTCCACGTGTTCTCTTGCTGCTCTAGCTTCGGACAGGTAGGTTTAGCTGGAGATAGGCAGTCTTAGTTGGAGAGAGGCAGGTGTTTCCGTTTGACAGTCTGGCTCCGACAAGGGGGTCGTTATACACCCCGAGCAGACTGCCGACTCTGTATTCCTGGCACCGCCTGTTAGCCACGTGGAGAGTTACTCCACAGTCCGGTAGCACACCAGCTGGGAGCACGTATTCGCCGGTGTGAGTCACACACACGTCCTAGCGCCTACTGCGTAGCCTCTGTGCAGTTAACAGGGCTACGGCTACATTATTTGTCGCACATCTCTCGTGCAGTTAACGGAGATAGTGCGAATCCCTTTTTCCCGTCCCGGTGTGCAGTAACCCTGGAGGGATTTATATATTAATTGGTTGTTTTACCTTCTTACCCGGAAGGTGTTCGGCCGCAGTCTTTCAGGCTGCATTGCGGACCCCGGGTTCTGTTGCTTTCCATTATTAATAAAGTTGTTTGCAACCGTCCCCATAACAGATAACAATGCCTATTTCATCATCATCTGTTGCTTTGCTGTACCAAAATTCATCATTTATCTTTATGCTAATTAGACTGCAAGTGCACAAGTGTATGGTGGCATATGGGTGCACTTGCAGTCCATACTTCATCTTCATTTTCTCAACTACATGGGATCACCTCTATTCCTATCCCATCTCTTGAACATGCGCCACTCTTCTTTTGGCCGGCAAATGCACAGTTATTTATATTGTGTTGCCTAAATCCTTAGCCTTTTACTTTTAAAGGGTCGGCCAAAAATAAGAGCAGAATTGGCCAAGGCAGAGGGGACATCACACAGCAGACATGGTTATGCCGCAATCTCTTGTTGCCTAATGAAATGTTGCTGACAGATTCAATTTAACATTTGTTTGTTTGCCAATTGTCAATTCTTTCAAGTAAGAGGAGGACCATCGGGACAAACCCTTTAATAAGTAAAATGGGGCCGCGCGGGAACTTTATTTTAAAGAAAAAAAAAGTCAGAATGTATAACTGTTTATCATCTTATTATGAAACATACACATTAGTAACGGTATAGGGAAAATTGGAAATTGTCTTTGGGTCTGATAATTTTATGTTCTTCATAAACATTTTAAGTATAAAAAAGTATAAAAGTATATATAAAAAAAACAAAAAGTGTATACTATAATGTTCTCATTGGTTCCTCTGGGAATAACGCAGGTCAGAAGATTGGCCAATTCAACATCCATTTGTCTGATTCACATTTGGAAATTTTATTCTTTTTGGAGATGTTGAATGGTGGAACTTGGGCTTGTGATGACCTGAAAAAAGTATTCTGGACTTGACTTTTTTTTTTTGTTACAACAGAAGTCAATGAGTAGAGGAAAAATTGTCCAGTCTTCAGATGCACATGTACCTGAAACATCTTGCCTAGACATAGTAAGAACAAAGACTTAAAGATAATGCATGTGACCAGGGGCAGGATAAGCTGTCTTGGTTCCCAAAATTCATACCCCAATATTCAGACGTCAGAGCCAATCCAAAAAATTTAGACCCCCAGAAAGGTCTCAAAAATTTTGAGCCCAAAATTAATAACTCCACATCAGACCCCAAAAATTGAGATGACTCACATATTTACTTACCTCCATGTCCCACCACTGGCCTTCATCAGTATTGTATGTATGGGGCCGCGCCCAAAGCTAAAAAGGAACCAAAAGCAATGAGAGGTGAGTAACTTTAATACTAAATTAATAAAAGTGGGAAAAAAATGGTGGTCTAGTTTTGGGAGGAAAATTTCCTTTAGCAAATTGGGAAAGTCCAAGTAAGTTTTGCAGTATTGGAAACTAAGAAATGAAGTTGCCATTTCTGTTTAGGGCAATTATAGCACTGCTGATTTCCCTATTCTTGTCATTAAAGGTGTCGTCCACCTTTGGTGCAATATGCATTTAATTGGGGATGAAAATAATTTTTGCAATAGGGTTTAATTAAAAATGTTGCACCATTTGGCTTTTACATGCTCTTTGTTTCCCTGGACATTCAAGTGTGGTCTGTGGTCATAAATCAGCTGAGAAGAGCTCAGAAAAAGACATATAAAAGAGTTTCAATCTCTCCGTTAGATGATGGATTCTCAGTTAACTCTTTCAGCAGCCAGTAGTAGACGTTGCAACACACAGTGGCTATAGAAGGCAAAAGATGCAAAACATTTACTGAAACCCAATTGCAAAAATGATGTTTAGCTCAAAATATATGTATTTCAGTAAAAAAATATATATATTGTCCTAAAAAGTGGACAATCCCTTTAACATGCCAATGACCAATATGAACCATGCTATATCATTCATTAGTTTGCTAAGTGAGTGTCTGCCATTTTCAGGTACTGTCATGAACATTACGAGTTGTTGTCACTAGAGATGAATGTATTTCCAAAAACTCATTTTGGGCAGATTTGCTCGATTAGGCCAAGCAGATTTGATTCCTTTCGAACAGAAAGTTCCCAGATTGATGTCTATTATGCTCTGAAGTGACTCCAATCCTCAAACCAAAATAAACAAAGAGGAGGAAAGGGGTTAAAAAATAACAAAATATATTATACTCACCTGTCCTAGGCCTTCACCTGACTTCATACGTCGCCTCCATTGCCACAGCTCCTCAGTCCAACAGTGGGTTTTTGGTTCTTCAGGCACTGTGGACCTTGTGGTCAAGTCAATGATGTTAGTTACCCCCAACGTGACCACATTGGCCTCAGCACCTGAAGAACTGAAGGACAAGGTCAAAGGATCCAGCAAAATGCTGGATGTTCACTTCTTGAGTAGACTTGTAAATATCTTAATTGTCAAAGATGACCCAAGGATCTAAATTTCCTAGATTTCCTCTTCTCATGGCCAATTCTTTTCATTATCACTTTTCAGGAAAGAAATGAAAAAAAAAAAGGTTAAAGTGCAGCAGAATTGGAGGAAATGTCCACAATCTGTTTCTTCACATCAAAATGAAGACGATCTGCGGAGAGGAAGCGTGAGCGATTAAAACAAATATCAGCGTCTGAAGGAAATTCTCCTAACAGTCGTCCAGAGGGACTTCAGAGTGGACAACAGAGACTTATTTTCTTCCTGGCAGGAAATAAACATCCTCCCTCCCCGAGATGAGGCTCATTCTGTCACTCCACACTGCGGAGACATTTCTTACCTGCGTCTCAAGTGTCAAATGGGCTAAGTGTCGCTCTCATGAGAAAACACCAGATGAGACCTTTATCATGGGGCCACACGATCACTGATGGAGGATGCGCAGATTTTTGGGGCCAGTTATCCAAATCACTTAGGACACCTGTCTCTCCTGGCACCGAAACCAAATGTTTATAAAAGACACAGGAGGAAATTCAACGTGAGCGTTGTAAGATCCACGAAAGTTGGTGAAATAATGATGGAAGTTGCAGAAAACTTATCAAAATGGCCTGTCATACATAGATGCCAATGTTGTGCCTTCCAATATAGCGCCTTTGTCACTTGATATCTACTCCATTTTTTGTGCTATTTGTTTAGTAAATTGAATTCCCTGATGAAATATATCTATAGTTGTAGCAGAGTTGACATAAGATCGTTTGGACCTCACCAGTTGGGACTCTGACCCACCGTCATGTCCATGCTGGGATGTCATTCGTGCTTGCCATTTTTTGATGGCCAGTATTCAGAAGTGGGTGAGTTGTGAGGCTAAAAGTTTTGTCCATAGTCGTGCCAACTTTTAGCAGTCATACCCCCTTCATATCCATTCTCCACCACCTGTCTGTCTTTTCCCTAAAGGGCATAAAAATCCAGAAATCACTGATTTATGGAAGATTTAGGGTAGAATTGACAGGTCTAGGAAGACTAGGAAGACTTAATGACTCCTCTGGAAGTTTGGGATATTTCTACAAGAACATCTTTTTTTAAGAGTTGGCCATAGACATGCCCCCTTTTAGTAGTCATGCCCCATCCATATCCATTCTCCGACGACTCTAGGTCTTGCCCCTAGATGGCACAAAAACCTCCACAAAGTGAGTAATTTCCAAAAGGTTTCTGGTCGCATTTGTAGAGCACAGGAGATTTGTGAACTCCTCTGGGGGGTTCAGTGACGCGCCCCCTGGGCTAGTGTTGTTTGGGGGATACCCGGAGCCGGATCAGATGGGGGTTGTAGTCTCCGAGTGGCGGTGACCCGGTCCGTGCCCAGGGTGTCAAACTCAGTGTGTGGCAGTCCTTATAGATGTTACTAGATGTTCTTTTGTGTCGACTACGCCACCCGTTGAATTGCGGTCAATACGGCCGCCGCTGCAGCAGGGTCCACTGAGGCTGGTGATGTGTGTGCAGCTTAGGTAGTATAACCCCCAACGGGAGGGGTATAGCCTCAGGGGGTCAGGTGTAGAGGATGGTGGTAGTGGTGGTGCAGTGTGGATGTTAAGAAGACTCCGAGCCGGGCTGTGCAGTTCAGGGTTTTTACTTACTGCTGTTCTTGTGGTCACTCTGGCCTTAAGTGACCGCCCGAGCCGTGCTGCGTCTACCAGGTCTTGGACTCGGCCAACCCCCAGGTGATTCTGGAGCGTGGTCCAGAGCTCCCTTTCTGACTTGTCCTTCTCTCTGGCCTTCCCCACCAGGGATCCACCTAAGTCCGGCTCCCTCGGGCCTCTTGTTGGTAAACCCTTGTCTCTGGGTTCCCTGACCCTATTCTTGGTTTGCCTTCCGGGTGGATTTAGTGGGTGGTCGTGGCAGATCCTGCCCACGACCTCCGGTCTCTGGCTAAGGTGTGCTTTTCTCTCTGCCAGCTTGGGATCCGGTACCCTAGGTGCCAACTCTTCACCCTCTGATCTAATTTTGGGTTCTTGGAGTTCCCTCTTGTTTTCTCTGGGTCCTTCAGACTCCTCTCTCTCTCTTGGCCTTGGAGCTGGGCCCAGCCGGAACCACAACTCCCTGTCAGCCCTTCTGGCTGAGCTTCTCTGCTCTGCTCCTCAGGTTACACTCTGACAGACTGACCCACTCTACAAAAGACCCTGATCTAAGATGGTTCCCACCTTATATACTCCCTCTATGTGTGAGCTCAGGTGACCAGCACCCAATGAGCTCCTAGCATTACCCAGACTGCTCCCCCTATCTGCCCCTACACTACTGGGATGTTCCAACCCCCTCCCACTCCAGCCAGGGACAGACGCTATCGTACCTGCACATAAACTGGTGGGAGTACCGTTGGTCTGTCCCTCGGAAATGGGATGTGTGTAGTGCATGCAGCCTACTGAGCTCAGTTCCACACTCCATCCTTACCCGGGAGTGGAATATCACACCTCTGGGTTGAGGTGCAATACCCCTGTAGCAGCCGAATCCTCAGGGTGCTAGATTCAGGATATCTCTTCTTTTTCCAAGGAGCTTCCTGGACTTTTTGAGAGAGTTGAAAGATATATGATGGAACTCATGTTCCCTAATATAAAATACATTATATTTAAGCACCCCTCCCCGATAGAAACCATTTTTTGGGAAAATTTGTCAGGGCCTGGGAAATCTGTCAACTCTTCTTGCAGTCTGAGAAGTTTTCTCCTTTTCTGCAAGTGTCCTGGACATTCCAGAGTAGTTGGCAAATGCAGAGTGCAACTGCTACCCCTACACCACTTGTTGCTCAGACCTTAGGTATGTGGTAAGTAGGAACTGATGCTCCACATCACCCTATGGAAGGTATGGAAAAAGCCATACTGGTTTATGGCTGTAAAGCATGGCTGCCCTTAGACTAGTGATTGTTAATAGACAGTGGGTGCATTACAGCTGGTGCCCAGCAGCTAAGAATACTCCACTCCACTCCAAGTTGAAATGCATTTAGTGATCACAATGAACGATGAAATGGGGTAGATGCAAGATGAATTTAGATAGGAAAGGAGAGAAAGACTCAGGGGACAGCGAAAATCAAAATTATCAAAAGTGCTTCATGCGTTGAACACAGTTGCTTTCAAAAGTGGCCTTCGTTGACTAGAGTTGATTCAAAGTTTTACCCACAATTGCCAACTCACATCTTCTCCATGCCCTTTGAATGTGTGTTTGGATGCCAAGACGCCATCATCAGACAAATTATCTATGTTGGCATCACACAACCTAATGGAATCACTGGTTTCTGGAAGAGTTTGGGATTCTTCAATGGTGCCGAAAAAATTTAACAACTCCTTGAAATCTTCCTTTATTTCAGATAATTTTTTTGATATTTCTGGTGTATTATCAAGTATAATTTAACATGGGAACCCCAAGATTACTTAGGTACTCCCAACTTGACAAATTATTGCTTATCTATAGGATAGCTAGATTTTCAACCAATGGGATTCTCATTGTATCTGAGAACAAGGCTGTGAAATGTTATAGAGGAGTGGTGACTAGTGTTGAGCGAGCATGCTCGACACTGCTCGGTACTCGCCCGAGCATCTCACTACTCGGGATGTTTGGCGAGCACCGAGCATTTCCGGGTTACTCGGGCGGGAACTCGGGTCTCCGCCCTGCACGTTTGGCGCTCTTTACAGAGCCAATGAACATGCAGGGATTGCCAGCCAGTCACTGTAATGCCGCAGCCATGTTGGTTGTGGGCATTACAGTGATTGGCTGGCCGCAGAGCGTCACCTCGAGTATTTAAAACCGGGCACCGCCATCTTGGACACAGTCGCTCCGAATCAGCCAGTGTAGGGTCAGTGCTGCTGAGCTAGGGAGAGATTTATACTTCGAAATAGTTAGTGTAGGGTCTCTAAAGCCTGCCAAATCAAACAAACAGTCCTTCTCAGGACTAATATCCATCCCAGATATCAGGCAGGCAGGCTGTATAGGAGACGCAGTGGTTATACCAACAAACGCTGCATTACAGTCCTGTGTGCTCCTGCTGGTCAAATTGCTAGACTTATCACCCCGGTCTCAGGGGCCAGGAAAAATACTTTTTTTTTTCATCTAAATCCTGTATTTTTTTTTCCTCAGTCAGACTGTACAAATACGCGTCTTATTAACCTTTTGGTATCCCCCCCCCCCAAAAAAAAAATAAATTGTGTGTGTCTGTGACTGTTCAGGCACCAATATATCTGTTTAAAAGAGACTGGTGTAGGCAAGATAACTAGAACTTTGGTTTTGCAGTTCCACGGTTCAAATCTCTGTATTATCCTGCTTTGGCATTTTTTTCGTAAAAAAAAACAGTGATAGTGTCTCCCTGACTGTTCAGACACAAATATATCTGTTTAAAAGAGTCTGGTGTAGGAAAGATAACTAGAACTGTGGTTTTGCAGTTCCACGGTTCAAATCTCTGTATTATCCTGCTTTTGGCATTTCTTCCGTAAAAAAAACAGTAATAGTGTCTCCCTGACTGCTCAGACACAAATATATCTGTTTAACAGAGTCTGGTGAAGGCCAGATAACTAGAACTGTGGTTTTGCAGTTCCACGGTTGAAATCTCTGTATTATCCTGCTTTTGGCATTTTTTCCGTAAAAAAAGACAGTAATAGTGTCTCCCTGACTGTTCAGACACAAATATATCTGTTTAAAAGAGTCTGGTGTAGGCCAGATAACTAGAACTGTGGTTTTGCAGTTCCACGGTTCAAATCTCTGTATTATCCTGCTTTTGGCATTTTTTCTGTAAAAAAAAACAGTAATAGTGTCTCCCTGACTGTTCAGACACAAATATATCTGTTTAAAAGAGTCTGGTGTAGGCCACATAACTATAACTGTGGTTTTGCAGTTGCACGGTTCAAATCTCTGTATTATCCACCTTTTTTACATAAAAAATAAAAAAATTGAGTGTCTCGCTCAGTGTTCAGACATAAATATATCTGTTTAAAAGATTCTGGTGTAGGCCAGAGAAATAGAACTGTGGTTTTGCAATTCCACGGTTCAAATCACTGCATTATCCTGCTTTTGCATTTTTTCCGTAAAAAAAAAACAGTAATAGTGTCTCCCTGACTGTTCGGACACAAATATATCTGTTTAAAAGAGTCTGGTGTAGGCCAGATAACTAGAACTGTGGTTTTGCAGTTCCACGGTTCAAATCTCTGTATTATCCTGGTTTTGGCATTTTTTCCGTAAAAAAAACAGTAATAGTGTCTCCCTGACTGTTCAGACACAAATATATCTGTTTAAAAGAGTCTGGTGTAGGCCACATAACTATAACTGAGGTTTTGCAGTTCCACGGTTCAAATCTCTGTATTATCCACCTTTTTACATAAAAAATAAAAAAATTGAGTGTCTCGCTCAGTGTTCAGACATAAATATATCTGTTTAAAAGATTCTGGTGTAGGCCAGAGAAATAGAACTGTGGTTTTCCTCTTCCACGGTTCTAATCTCCTTTTTATTACCCTTTTTCCATTGATAGTGCGAGTGTAAGCTATTTTACTTCATTTACAATGGGCAAGGCGCGTGGCAATGGACGTGGAACTGGACCTTCTGGTGATGGTGCATGTAGAGGACGGGGCCGTGGCCACGCTGAGAATGTGCCACAACCAACAGCCACATCTTCTCGCTCCCATTTCTTGACCTAATTACTAGGGAAGCACACTACAACGCCAGTATTGCGAACTGATCAGTGTGAACAGGTTATTAATTGGATAGCAGATAATACTTCCAGTTACCTGGGCACCACCACCTCCGGTCTGTCTTCCACACGGTCAAGTTTTAGTAGCCGTGAGTCTCGACCGCATACTCCTCCTCACCCTGATGCTCCTTCCTCCCACCATGCCGAGTGTCATCAGACAGCAACTGATCCCACACTTGGACACTCTGAAGAGCTGTTCACTGGTCCATTTCCATATTTGTGCCCCTCGCCTGCTCCGCTTGAAGTGGTGGTAGAGGAGATCCCGTGTAGCGATGCCCAAATATTTGAACAGCCACGACCAGAGGAAGTCGACGCTGGCAATTTGTCTCAAGAGGTGGACGATGACGAGACACAATTGCCACGAAGTGAGGAGGAGGATCGTGGTGCGCAAGTGGAAGAGGAGGAGGTGGTGGATGATCTAGTAACTGACCCAGTGTGGCAGGAGGACATGCAGAGCGAGGCCAGCAGCACACAGGGTGAGGGAGGCAGAGTACCCCAACAGGCAGTGTAACGGGGGTCAGGGTGGCAGTCGGTGGCGAGTGGCATGTGAGTTTCAGTGATTAAACCCTCACTCTGGCCCGCTACAGAAAAAGGGGACTCAGAGAATCCCTGGGTGTGTGTGTGTTGTCGTGTCTCCGTGGAGGATACCTCCATACTAACTTCTATCTCGTAGTCCCGGATGTTGAGTCTTTTAGCCTTCAGAAGGAGAAAACCAGACCAGCCTAAAAACTTCTTTACTTGCAGCTACAGTCACATACAAGGAGTAACAAGTAATACAGTCTCTTTGTGATCTCTTTACATACAGCGGCACTTTACCAGTGATGAAAGACACAGACACCGTTTTGGATATGAAGATTAACGCCGAACGCGCCAGCTCTCTGGGTAACTCCATTCTCTGTCCCACTGCCTGACCTGCTTGGATCCACCTCCCTGATGAGGCTGTCCTGTCTTGGCACTTAAGGTGAAGTTCCCACATTGACCTCTCCATGTACATCTGTTCTTGTTGTCCCGCTGTTTAGACTGTTCGGAAAACTTCCAGATAATGTTGTCCAAATACTCCCAAACTGTGACACACACACATACCCTTCTCCTGTACTTTCTCCTGTGTCCTCCTGACAGGTCTTCACTAGTCACTGTTCCTCACTCAACTCACTCTGCCTGCAATCAGGAAGTGTCTCAGTTCTTCACTGAATCTGCTCCTCCCACACTGAAGCAGCTCACAAGACTAATAACTGTTTCAACTACTATAGTGCCTACATCTGTACTCTCATACCTAACCTCTAGCTGTCTCTTAACACAGATCTTAGGCACTAATCTCTACATGTGACACAAACACATTATGCATTTAGCAGAAAACATATTAAAGCAGTACTTTAACCATGTAACTCTAGTGCTTATGAGATTCTATGCAGAAGGTATAATTCTATTTAACACACAATTTATAACCATTTTTCCTGCTTAAGGAGGGAACCTGCGACCGCATCGGTCACCCCCTTACATTCCTCCCTCCTAAAACATGGTCGTTCCGACCATGAGAGCACCTGTAAAGACACCAATGCAGATTTTTTTAAAATTCTTCAACCACAGTTTTATATAAAACACACAATAATTTAACACATTTTCATCAACTTTTCTGCAACTTCGACCTCGGTCCCACTTGGTTGGGACCCTGGAACATAGAGTTCAAGTTCTTTTGAATATGGGTCCCTCTGACCCTGGTCTCCTTGCTCCTGGGACCCAAAAAAAAATGTCCATCACAGGCCCGCTGGCCAACAAATCCTGCTCCGATAGTCCTGGAGCAGTGACCCGGCACGATCCTTGGGTCGTCCTGACAGTTTCTCCCCCTCCCTCCTTTTTGCTGAGTATCGTCCCTTTAAGAACCATGTAATGCTCACTAGCTCCCATACAAGAGCACAGTCCACGGAGCAGATGCACACAGTCCTTCAATTAACCCTATCAGGGTTCAGTCCTGTAATCCAGCAGGGGAATGCGCAAACATGCGCAACAGAACTTGGAGAGGGGGAAACACACAAACATAAAGTCATCTTCTGGCCGTCCGGCCAGCACCATTGCTTCCTGGTGCTATCAGGGCTACTTGCCCTTTAAGAGACACAGAACAGTCTCTATTGGTGACTACATCCTTGGCCACCTCCGGTCGTCACTTGGCTGAAAAGGGGCTCCTGCCCCTAGGAACGCAGAACAGTTCCTCTTTGTAGGCTTCACCGTGCAACAAGCACATCAAGACACTTTTAAAGTAGTCGCTTCACTCAGGGATTCCCCTGTGACCGTCAAAATGAGCCACTCCCAGGCATTGAATGTAGATGATGGTGGTCCCAGAGGATGAACCACTGGAGGCAGACCCTCCGCTGCTGCTCCGGCTTCTTGTCTTCGATGCTGACAGGCTAGGGGAATCCGACCGCACGCTCTCCTGAGAGCTGGCCGTAGCTCCCAGTGACTCTGGCGCAGTGGATGCTACTCTGGGATCCACGCCTTCGCTTTGGCCCACTGCCAGCTGTACTGCGGCCACCACAGTTGGCCGCACAGGCTGGTTCATCGCCTGCTGCTGCTCCATCTCCTGGTGCGTCTTGCGCCGGTCCCATTTCATCCGTCCGAGGCCTTCACGATAGGACATGGTGTTGCGTTGCTGTAGCTTTACCGTCTCCTTCAGCAATGGTGCCGCACTGCTTGACACGAGGGATCCTCCCTCTAGGCTCCGCCAGTCCATGGGTGGAGCTGCCTTCGGCAATTCTTCCCACTCTATTTCTGGGATCTTCAATAGTAGGCGGAACTTCTTTCTTCGCCGCGCCCATCGTGGGCGGATACCGCTCACAGGGGGCCGCAATCTCCGTCTGGCCTTGCGTCCATACCATACTGTTTTCCGAGCCGTTTGGTGCTCAGGACGCCCACGATGGGCGGAACCTTCGCCAATCTCCGCACCATCCTCCGCCATCTTGGGACTCACATTGCCGGCCACCATCTTGATATCGCCATGTTCATCCGCCATCTTGGTTCATACACCTTTCAATTCTTTCCGTTTTATCTGTTTATCTTCAGGTGCCTCATCTGTGCCAGGGGCATTTTTCTTGCGGTCCTTGTCCGGCATCCTCTCTCTCTTGCCACAGGACCTGTTCACCCCGCTGGTTGGATGCGAGGACTTTGCATCCTGCCGACTACGCCAAGTGGAGCGGGGGTCAGGGTGGCAGTCGGTGGCGAGTGGCATGTCAGTTTCAGTGATTAAACCCTCACCCTGGCCCGCTACTGAAAAAGGGGATTCGGAGAATCCCTGGGTGTGTGTGTGTTGTGGTGTCTCTGTGGAGGATACCTCCATACTCACTTCTGTCTCGCCGTCCCGGATGTTGAGTCTTTTAGCCTTAAGAAGGAGAAAACCAGACCAGCTTAAAAACTTCTTTACTTGCAGCTACAGTAACAAGGAGTAACAAGTAATACAGTCTCATTGTGATCTCTTCACATACAGCGGCACTTTACCAGTGATAAAAGACACAGACACCGTTTTGGATATGAAGATTAACGCCGAATGCGCCAGTTCTCTGGGTAACTCCATTCTCTGTCCCACTGCCTGACCTGCTTGGATCCACCTCCCTGATGAGGCTGTCCTGTCTTGGCACTTAAGGTGAAGTTCCCACATTGACCTCTCCATGTACATCTGTTCTTGTTGTCCCGCTGTTTAGACTGTTCGGAAAACTTCCAGATAATGTTGTCCAAATACTCCCAAACTGTGACACACACACATACCCTTCTCCTGTACTTTCTCCTGTGTCCTCCTGACAGGTCTTCACTAGTCACTGTTCCTCACTCAACTCACTCTGCCTGCAATCAGGAAGTGTCTCAGTTCTTCACTGAATCTGCTCCTCCCACACTGAAGCAGCTCACAAGACTAATAACTGTTTCAACTACTATAGTGCCTACATCTGTACTCTCATACCTAACCTCTAGCTGTCTCTTAACACAGATCTTAGGCACTAATCTCTACATGTGACACAAACACATTATGCATTTAGCAGAAAACATATTAAAGCAGTACTTTAACCATGTAACTCTAGTGCTTATGAGATTCTATGCAGAAGGTATAATTCTATTTAACACACAATTTATAACCATTTTTCCTGCTTAAGGAGGGAACCTGCGACCGCATCGGTCACCCCCTTACATTCCTCCCTCCTAAAACATGGTCGTTCCGACCATGAGAGCACCTGTAAAGACACCAATGCAGATTTTTTTAAAATTCTTCAACCACAGTTTTATATAAAACACACAATAATTTAACACATTTTCATCAACTTTTCTGCAACTTCGACCTCGGTCCCACTTGGTTGGGACCCTGGAACATAGAGTTCAAGTTCTTTTGAATATGGGTCCCTCTGACCCTGGTCTCCTTGCTCCTGGGACCCAAAAAAAAATGTCCATCACAGGCCCGCTGGCCAACAAATCCTGCTCCGATAGTCCTGGAGCAGTGACCCGGCACGATCCTTGGGTCGTCCTGACAGTTTCTCCCCCTCCCTCCTTTTTGCTGAGTATCGTCCCTTTAAGAACCATGTAATGCTCACTAGCTCCCATACAAGAGCACAGTCCACGGAGCAGATGCACACAGTCCTTCAATTAACCCTATCAGGGTTCAGTCCTGTAATCCAGCAGGGGAATGCGCAAACATGCGCAACAGAACTTGGAGAGGGGGAAACACACAAACATAAAGTCATCTTCTGGCCGTCCGGCCAGCACCATTGCTTCCTGGTGCTATCAGGGCTACTTGCCCTTTAAGAGACACAGAACAGTCTCTATTGGTGACTACATCCTTGGCCACCTCCGGTCGTCACTTGGCTGAAAAGGGGCTCCTGCCCCTAGGAACGCAGAACAGTTCCTCTTTGTAGGCTTCACCGTGCAACAAGCACATCAAGACACTTTTAAAGTAGTCGCTTCACTCAGGGATTCCCCTGTGACCGTCAAAATGAGCCACTCCCAGGCATTGAATGTAGATGATGGTGGTCCCAGAGGATGAACCACTGGAGGCAGACCCTCCGCTGCTGCTCCGGCTTCTTGTCTTCGATGCTGACAGGCTAGGGGAATCCGACCGCACGCTCTCCTGAGAGCTGGCCGTAGCTCCCAGTGACTCTGGCGCAGTGGATGCTACTCTGGGATCCACGCCTTCGCTTTGGCCCACTGCCAGCTGTACTGCGGCCACCACAGTTGGCCGCACAGGCTGGTTCATCGCCTGCTGCTGCTCCATCTCCTGGTGCGTCTTGCGCCGGTCCCATTTCATCCGTCCGAGGCCTTCACGATAGGACATGGTGTTGCGTTGCTGTAGCTTTACCGTCTCCTTCAGCAATGGTGCCGCACTGCTTGACACGAGGGATCCTCCCTCTAGGCTCCGCCAGTCCATGGGTGGAGCTGCCTTCGGCAATTCTTCCCACTCTATTTCTGGGATCTTCAATAGTAGGCGGAACTTCTTTCTTCGCCGCGCCCATCGTGGGCGGATACCGCTCACAGGGGGCCGCAATCTCCGTCTGGCCTTGCGTCCATACCATACTGTTTTCCGAGCCGTTTGGTGCTCAGGACGCCCACGATGGGCGGAACCTTCGCCAATCTCCGCACCATCCTCCGCCATCTTGGGACTCACATTGCCGGCCACCATCTTGATATCGCCATGTTCATCCGCCATCTTGGTTCATACACCTTTCAATTCTTTCCGTTTTATCTGTTTATCTTCAGGTGCCTCATCTGTGCCAGGGGCATTTTTCTTGCGGTCCTTGTCCGGCATCCTCTCTCTCTTGCCACAGGACCTGTTCACCCCGCTGGTTGGATGCGAGGACTTTGCATCCTGCCGACTACGCCAAGTGGAGCGGGGGTCAGGGTGGCAGTCGGTGGCGAGTGGCATGTCAGTTTCAGTGATTAAACCCTCACCCTGGCCCGCTACTGAAAAAGGGGATTCGGAGAATCCCTGGGTGTGTGTGTGTTGTGGTGTCTCTGTGGAGGATACCTCCATACTCACTTCTGTCTCGCCGTCCCGGATGTTGAGTCTTTTAGCCTTAAGAAGGAGAAAACCAGACCAGCTTAAAAACTTCTTTACTTGCAGCTACAGTAACAAGGAGTAACAAGTAATACAGTCTCATTGTGATCTCTTCACATACAGCGGCACTTTACCAGTGATAAAAGACACAGACACCGTTTTGGATATGAAGATTAACGCCGAATGCGCCAGTTCTCTGGGTAACTCCATTCTCTGTCCCACTGCCTGACCTGCTTGGATCCACCTCCCTGATGAGGCTGTCCTGTCTTGGCACTTAAGGTGAAGTTCCCACATTGACCTCTCCATGTACATCTGTTCTTGTTGTCCCGCTGTTTAGACTGTTCGGAAAACTTCCAGATAATGTTGTCCAAATACTCCCAAACTGTGACACACACACATACCCTTCTCCTGTACTTTCTCCTGTGTCCTCCTGACAGGTCTTCACTAGTCACTGTTCCTCACTCAACTCACTCTGCCTGCAATCAGGAAGTGTCTCAGTTCTTCACTGAATCTGCTCCTCCCACACTGAAGCAGCTCACAAGACTAATAACTGTTTCAACTACTGTAGTGCCTACATCTGTACTCTCATACCTAACTTCTAGTTGTCTCTTATCACAGATCTTAGGCACTAATCTCTAAATGTGACACAAACACATTATGCATTTAGCAGAAAACATATTAAAGCAGTACTTTAACCATGTAACTTTAGTGCTTATGAGATTCTATGCAGAAGGTATAATTCCATTTAACACACAATTTATAACCATTTTTCCTGCTTAAGGAGGGAACCTGCGACCGCATCGGTCACCCCCTTACAGCAGGAAGAAGCAGTGTGGTGGCCGCACACAGAAGGCGGGCAACAGTTCCCCGTAACACCAACACGAGGGACGTTGCCAGTACAACCGGTAGGTCTTCCAGAGTCTGGAATTTTTTTAAAAACTCTGCTGATAACCCCAAAAAGACTATTTGTACCACCTGCCATGCCAGCATCAGCAGGGGTGACAAAACTACCAGCCTGACCACCACCAGCATGATCAGGCACATGTCAGCAAAGCACCTGACTTTGTGCGGCGAATCCCAGGGTCCACGACCAGTGTCAGCGGGTGTCACCACTGCTTCTTCCGCTGTTGTGCGTGTAATAGAACCCCCTGTTGTGCATGCAAGGCAATCCCCTGTCCATACTGCATGCAAAGATGCCCCCTCCTCTCAGTCTTCACTTGTTATGGCAGTTTCTCAAGAAACAGCATCAACGTCCACGTCCACGTCCCACCACAGCGTTCAATTGTCCATATCCCAGAGCTTTGAATGAAAGCGCAAATTCGTAGCCAACGCCCCACAGGCCACAGTCCTAAATACGCACATTTCACGACTGCTTGCGTTGGAAATGTTGCCTTTTAGGCTGGTGGAGACAGAATCTTTCCGCAACCTTATGGCGGTGGCCGTCCCTCGGTACTCGGTCCCCAGCCGACACTATTTTGCCCGGTGTGCCATCCCCGCACTACACAAGCACGTGTACCAAAACATCTGCCGTGCCCTCAACAACGCAGTTACTGGGAGAGTCCACCTGACAACGGACACATGGACAAGTGCTTGTGGCCAGGGACGGTACATCTCCCTGACGGCACACTGGGTAAACATAGTGGTAGCCGGGACCCAGTCGGACCTTGGGACGGAACACATCCTCCCCACACCGAGGATTGCAGGCCCTATGTCAGTCAGAGTTGCCCCCAAAGTGTACAGCTCCTGCGCATCATCCTCCTCCTCCTCATGTTCAGCCTCCATCTCAGATATCACCACAGAAGTTACAAGCTGGAAGCACTGCAGTACTGCCCCAGCCAAGCGGCAACAGGCTGTGCTGAAACTCATAAGCTTAGGTGATAATCCTCACACTGCTTGTGAGTTGTGGACAGCTGTGAAAGAGCAGGCAGATCTGTGGCTGAGACCGCTGAACCTACATCCAGGCATGGTCGTGTGTGACAATGGCCGTAACCTGGTGGCGGCTCTGAGGCGAGGCGAGATCACACACGTACCATGCCTGGCTCATGTGCTTAACCTCGTGGTTCAGTGGTTTCTTAAACCGTACCTCGAGTTGCCAGATCTGCTCGTCAAAGTACGCCGCCTGTCAGTTCATTTTCGCAAGTCGGCTACAGCTTCCGCCGCCCTTGCTTTGTTGCAGCAGCGTTTGCAGCTTCCGGCACACCGACTGGTGTGTGATGTCCCAACACGTTGGAACTCTACCCTCCACATGTTGCAAGGGATTTGTGAGCAGAAGAGAGCAGTTGTGGAATACCAGCTGCAACAAGGCCGTCGATATTCAGGTCAGACTCCACACATAAGACCTCAGGAGTGGACCTGGATGTCTGACATATGTACCATCCTGACAAACTTTGAGGAGTCCACCAAGATGGTGAGTGGCGATGACGCCATCATTAGCGTCAGCATCCCACTTGTCTGTCTTTTGCAATGCTCTCTGCAGTGAATTAAAGAGGAGGCATTGCAGCCAGAGTATGATGAGATGGATCAAGAAGCCGTAATGGGCGATTACACAAAGCCCAGCCTCATCTCATCCCAACGTGCATTGGGGGACAATGAGGGAGAGGAGGAGGAGTGTAATGCACACGCCCGGACTGACTGGCGTGTGCGTGTTTAGTGGTTCCACTGTGCCATGAACCGGAAAGTGCCTGGAGGGGCGTAACTAAGTATCTGCCCGATCCGACCAAGGTCGCACGACGGCATACGACACCAGTGCACCAGGGAGGAACCGAGCAGAGGGACCAGGGTCTACTCCAGGTCAGACTCCGGACACGGCTGTTGACCCACACCAGGGAATACAGGAACAGGCAGACTAGAGCGCAGGCTGGGTAGGATCCAGTGCAGACTGGGAGACGAGTTCAGAGCCGCAGATGCGGTAAACAGTACAGCGAAACCGCAGACGCGGTAGACAAGGCTGAGCAGAGCGAAACCGCAGACGCGGTAGACAAGGCTGAGCAGAGCGAAACCGCAGACGTGGTAGACAAGGCTGAGCAGAGCGAAACCGCAGACGTGGTAGACAAGGCTGAGCAGAGCGAAACCGCAGTCACGGTGGACAAGGCTGAGCAGAGCGGAACCGCAGATGCGTTGGACAAGGCTGAGCAGAGCAAAACCGCAGACGCGGTGGACAAGGCTGAGCAGAGCGAAACCGCAGATGCGGTGGACAAGGCTGAGCGGAGTGAAACCGCAGAGGCGGTGGACAAGGCTGAGCGGAGCGAAACCGCAGAGGCGGTGGACAAGGCTGAGCAGAGCGAAACCGCAGAGGCGGTGGACAAGGCTGAGCAGAGCGAAACCGCAGATGCGGTGGACAAGGCTGAGCAGAGCGAAACCGCAGACGCGGTGGACAAGGCTGAGCAGAGCGAAACCGCAGACGCGGTGGACAAGGCTGAGCAGAGCGAAACCGCAGACGCGGTGGACAAGGCTGAGCAGAGCGAAACCGCAGACGTGGTGGACAAGACTGAGCAGAGCGAAACCGCAGATGTGGTGGACAAGGCTGAGCAGAGTGAAAGCGCAGACGCAGTGGACAAGGCTGAGCAGAGCGAAACCGCAGACGCGGTGGACAAGGCTGAGATAAATCGCCGAAGAGGTAAACAAAGACAAAGCAAACGGGATAGGGCTCTGTTCACACGGAACAGACTGGAAAAGAAAAGCAGAACCTGATACATACAAGGTACTTGCAAAGAAGTAGCGAAAGGACCCCAACTCACAAACGGAAGTACAATGACAACGAGTAGAAGTTAGGGCAGGTTCAGACTCTACAGAAAAAGGGAGCAAACGGACATAAAGACAAAACAGGTAAGAAGCTAGGAGACAGTTCAGACAAGAACAGTTACTGCAACAAAATGCAGGAACGAGCCTAGGTAAAGCCAAGCACTGGTTCAGACACTGCAGAAAAAGGGAACAAACGGACCTAATGACAAAACAGGTTGGAAGCTAGGAGACCGTTCAGACAGGAACTGTACTGCAACAAATACAGGAGCGAGTCTGGGTATGCGGCCCCCAGAGGGTGAGACAAACAGGCTAGGAGCGTGTTCAGACAGGCCTGGAAATACAGCCTCCAGGAAGGCAGAGAGACAGCTGGCTAGAGTGCACAGACAGGACACCGTTCAGACACGGGAACTGATACCGTAAGGCAGGAAACATAGACAGGACCTGGCATGTCAGCGACCAGAAGCCAACTGACAGAACAAGATGCTCAGGCATGGATTCCAAGAAGGAGCTGGTTTAAATACCAGGTGACAGACAGCAATAGGCGGAGGACGCATTAGGGGTGTGTCTGCAGCAGCTACAAGAATCAGGAAGTTCGGCGGGCGTCGCCCTAAACAGCAAGAGCAAAGCAAAGCAGACAACATGGAAAGAAGCCAGAGTGGCAGTCTGGACTGGAGATCAAGTGTGCGCTCTTGCACAGTGGGAGATGGACCACTATGCAAGGACGCCGCCAGGTATGTTACAAGGAGGAGGAGGAGGAAGAACAGGAGCTGGTATCATGCGCTGTAGATGGTAGTACCTGTACAACTGTCACACCGTCGGTTCAGCGTGGGTGGCCTGAGGACAGGGGGGAGGAGGAGGGGGAGTAGAGCATGGTCAGTCGTCATCTTGGTGAGGACACGGAAGTCTTGCCCGTTACCAGTCTGGCACGCATGGCTGACTTTATGTTACGCTGCCTTAACCGTGACCCTCACATTGTCAAAATGTTGGGTGACAGTCATTACTGGTTGGTGACACTTTCAGACCCCCACTACAAGGAGAACATTCACTCTCTTATTCCTGAGGTGGAGTGGTCTACAAAAATGTGGCAGTACCAGAAGGCCCTTGCTGCAGAACTGTTAAAAAAATTCCCATATGAACACGCTAGCGGCAGAGGTCACAGTTCGTTGACCAACCAAGGCGTACAGGCGAGAGAGACGCAACTCCAATCCAGCTGAGGCAGGGGAACACTGTCAACATTCTGGGACAGTTTTCTGAGACCCGCCCAGCTTACAGGCCCTGAGGCGCGGGGTACTCTCACAAGGAGTGGAAAGTTTCAAAAGATGGTGAGGGAGTACCTTGCCGACCGTACCAGCGTCCTCCGTGATTCCTAATTATTGGGTATCCAAGCTGGACACTTGGAATGAACTCGCTCTGTACGCCTTGGAGGTCCTGGCCTGCCCTGCCGCTAGCGTGTTATCGGAGCGTGTTTTTAGTGCCGCTGGGGGAATTATAACTCATAAGGTCACTCGCCTGTCAACTGACAATGCTGACAAGCTGACCCTTATCAAAATGAACAAGGGCAGGATTGGGCCAGACTTCTCATCACCACCAAATCACAGCAGAGTAACATAAAGTCAAATCCACTGTGTTATTTCGGGAGGTGTATTCCCATGCACCGCTTCACACCCACACATGGGTATACGCTTCCTCATTTCAGCTGTTTTTTGCTCTTCTCCTTATCCTCAGCCTCCACCACCACTATACCACCAGGGTGACCGTGGTCCGTGTTGCCAGCATTGCAAGTTCCTCTGTCCTAATTTTTGGCAGCTTTTGTTTGGAAGGCATAGGCAAAGACTATGGGAGACCCACTCCCCAATAATGGGAATAATGTTTTTAATATGCTGTACTGCATGGCTCTTGTAAGGGGCATTAAAACCGTCTTGTTAAGCTACTGTGACCTCCACCACTCTTCCAAGGGGCATTAAAACCGTCTTGTTAAGCTACTGTGACTTCCACCACTCTTCCAAGGGGCATTAAAATAGTCTTGTTAAGCTACTGTGACCTCCACGTCTTTCAAGAGGCATTAAAACCGTCTTGTTAAGCTACTGTGACCTCCACGTCTCTTCCAAGGGGCATTAAAACCATCTTGTTAAGCTACTGTGACCTCCACCACTCTTCCAAGGGGCATTAAAACCATCTTGTTAAGCTACTGTGACCTCCACCACTCTTCCAAGGGGCATTAAAATCGTCTTGTTAAACCACTCTGACCTCCACGTCTCTTCCAAGGGGCATTAAAAGCGTCTTGTTAAACCACTCTGAACTCCATAGCTCTTCCAAGGGGCATTGAAATGTTGTTTTTAATTAACTCTAACCTCCACGACTCTTCCAACGGGCATTGCATTTCCTCCTAATTTTAGTCAGCTTTTGCTTTTCAATGCATAGGAGGACACTAAGGGAGACCCACTCCCCAATAATGGGTAGAAGGTTTTTAGTATGCTGTAATCCACGTCTATTTCAAGGGGCATTGCAGTTCCTCATAATTTTTGGAAAGCCTTCCATTCACTGTTTAGGCCAACAGTGTACAGGAGACCCAGTTGCTATAAATGGAAAAAAAGGTTTAGTTAAGGCTCTCTGACCTCCATGTCACTTCCAAGGGTCCTCGAAATTTTTGGTAGGCATTGCAATCACTGTATGCCCTATAACTGTGTAGCCGAACCGCTCCTTTTGGTACAGAAACATATCCTACAAGACATGTGTGGTTGACTGGCCTGATATTGATGTGAATGGTCCCTGTTCCTCCTGCTCTTTCTCCTTTGCCACCACCTCATCCATCATTCATCACCTGAAGCTTTGTTTTAACGGGAGTCATAGAACTGGGATAGTAGCAGGAAAACATCCAGCAATCCTCGGAGGAGGTAGGATATGCGCCAAAACGCTGACCACCTCAGGCCTAGCCGCTACTACATACATGCGCTTGCATTCCAAGGAACAGAAAGCTAAGAACATGGATGACCTCATGATCATGAATAATTTACTCGTTGTGTAGGAGGCCGACCACTGCTGCTGTCTACCTTCTGAACTTTGTGTTGAAGCCTGATTGACCCAGGACCCGCAATCCTCTATGTCTGGAGGACGTGTTGCATCCCAGTGTCCAACGGTGTCCCGGCTTCCACAATATTAACCCAGTGTGAAGGCATCAGTCAGATGGACCATCCCTGGCCACATTCACTTGTCCACGTGTTTGTGGTTAGGCTGTCCTTCAAATAGGGGCGGCTGGGGACCGTTTATGGACACCGGGCCGCCCCCAGGCGGCTGGGGACCGTGTGTGGGCACCCGGCTGCCGGGCGGCTGGGGACTGAGTATGGATATCAGGCCGCCGACGCAGCCATGACATGGTGGCCAGATTCCACCTCCACATGCCTAAAAGGCCCAATTTCAAGTGCAAGCAAGCAAGCAGTATGGTATTGCAGCCTGGGGGTGGGTGGGTGGCAGGCTGCATACTTGCGCTTGCATTGCAAGGAATGGGGGAGGTACAATTGAACACTGCCCTGGGACAAGGACTTGCACGGGGATAGTTGCAAGTCTGCATCTTCTGATATGGTAAGGATCACTTCTGATGGGCACACTTTTAGGCAGTGACCTGGGTGTCAGAGATGCTTCCAGGGGTCTTCCCCATGCTGTTCCCATGTCTTTTCAGCACTGTATGCATGTGTCACACAGCACATGGCCAGATAAGGTTGTAAAATGTTAAAATGACATTTCCCGGTGAATGCATTTGTCATGGTTGAAAGCAATACAAAAGTGCAAAAACGCATAAAAAATGCTACTTGTGAACATAGCCCAAGGTGTGGAGGAGTATTTTTGTTTTTGGTTATTTATTTTACCTTATACACAAGTCTTTACCCTGGAAAGGATGTTCCTTAACATATTTCACAGGAAAACCGTTTCAGTTTAGTTTTTGAACGTTTTATTGTGAGCCAGTAAAAGTGGCTTAATACATCTGACCATGTTGTTGACAGCAGTGACCTGGGGGTCAGAAATGCTTCCTGGGGCGATCCCCATGCAGTCCCCATGTCATTTGAGCACTGTCACTATCGTTTTGGGCACTTTTTAGGCTTTCTACAGACTGCCAGGGGTGCCGCCGCAAAAATGCTCGGGTCTCCCATAGACTAACATTGGGCTCGTTGCTCGGGTCGAGCACCCGAATATCATGGTGAGCTCGGCCCGAGCTTCGAGCACCCGAGCATTTTAGTGCTCGCTCAACACTAGTGGTGACCCATGTACTTTGATCTCCAGCAGTCAATGCTGTTGCCATGAGTATGAGTGATCTATTCACTTGAAACGTGTTGGGATTTCTGATTTTAAAGGGAACCTGTTTGAAACTTTTAGCCCCCCAAACCATTAATTTGATTGCGTAGCCCTTTTGAAAGATAACCCAGTCGATAATTTTATGACCTTAAAGCAAGACTCCAGCAAGAGAAATCACATTTTGAAATTGTGTCTGGAAGTGCAATGGGGCGTCATGATTCACTTCTAGCTCCTCGGCATCACACTGTATTTTCTACCTAGCAGCAACATATCCTGCCTGATTAACAGGTCTTTTGCTCTTGTACGTGGCCACTGACCTATCAATCAGCTAAGGTAGGGTACTGCTAATAAGGAATACAGTAAGATGCTAAGAAGCTGGAAGTGCATCATCACACCCCAATGCACTTCCAGACAAAACTTCAAAATGCGATTTCTTGCTACTGGAACTTTGCTTTGGGATCATAAAGTGATCAACTGACTTGTCCTTTTAAGGGTTAGACAATCATGTTAATGGTTTTCGGGGAAAAGTTTCTGACAGGTTCCTTTCACGTCATGTCATGTGGCATTTTGGATAAATAAAGAATAAGATTTTTGGGGAATTTTAAATGCTGGTTCACCCATACAACATTCCTTCTATTGTTGACCCTACTATGCTGACCATGCACCCAGGCATAATTCATTGGATAACACAGCTTCATAGACCTGGGAGTGTTGAGCTGATAATTTTTTGCCACCGTTTTAGAGCTCGTGAACTGGGCGAGTAAAGGGCAGGATGGCCCATCCTCTACCTGGAGTCTGCCCACCTCTCCCAACATCCGTCATATACGTGTGGCAGAAGGTAAAAGGATATACATAGAGCGGGCTCCTGCGTTTCACATAGCGGCCATCCGCCGGTAACTGCTGCGATTGGAGCTAGGACTAATTGCAACAGTTCAACCCCTTATATGAAGTGGTGGTCAGCGGCTAAGGAATCTAAGGCGTTAGACTAGTGGAGCCCTCTATCACAGTATTGTAGCCATGGTCACGTTTTTAATGGGAGCCCTAGATTTGGCCCTTTTGTAGTGGTGGAGCACAGTGGGGATTTCAAAGCCCAATTTTAGGTTTGGTTAGGGTCCAGGTGGTCTGGGCAATCGGCAACTTCTCACCTCTCTGGGGAATTTGACAAGTTGGGAATAATAACCCTTCAAAGTGACTTCAATAATAAAACAGTAAACGGTGACTGTTGGTTTTCAGGATTTGGGGATATTCATCATCTATGCAGAGGATTTGGAGCTGTGTGTCAGGAATGTATAAAAAGAAATGACTTGTCAGAGAGCATATAACCACGCGGCTTTCTGTAGGTAAACAGCTCCCGTTATCTTCTCCGGGTGTCGCGGTTTGATGTCCAGTCTCATCTTTCGTGCAGGGATTATGGCGTTCTTCGTTCCTCTGACCGGTGCAGCATGTGGCGCAGGCAATGAGACGTTTAATTTGAAGGAAATACATGGCAAATTAATATCAGGTTTTTTCCCTTGAAATCATAACTATTTGGTCTTTGGGGAGTGATTAATGGCAGAAAGGCAAAAATAGCAGCATCTGTTTGCCATATTTATGTCCCATCCATCCCTTACATCCTTCTTCTATATTTTCCTTTGCTACGTTGTCCTTCTCTTAAGCAGGCCCCGGGGATATGTACATTTTTATTACATTTTTCACTAATTTCAGAAAAGGAAGCCAAGGTCCTGGGGGTGTCATGCTCTGGATGCTTTAACATATGGATGTGTCTATATATGTATATAATGTATGTGTATACCTCCTGAATGTGCATATTTCTTCTTAGAAGGACCTACAGAGGAAAATTAAGGAGGAACTCCACCTTAAATGTATGTCAACACCAACGCCATGCGGCTATTCCCCCCTTCTCCTTTCACTTCTTGTAAATTCCTTCTCTGCGTTCACAAAATTCTTCTATAGGGGTAGATTGATCCAAAAATGGCAACGACTAAAGCAAACGCATTTCCATATCCAAAGGGTTAGCTGGGCGCGTCAGAGGGTCGGGCACAGGGGGCACCACCAAACTTTGAATCGCTACGTACCAGACCAGGGCCATTCTCTAAAGAAGTACAAGAAGTGTTATAGAAAAGTATCATTATCAACCATTATCGTTATGGGTCTAATGCCTGAAGCTCTTCAAATTTGGTGCCCCCCTATGTCACCACCACTTCTTGTCGTGTCTTCATGGGGAAAATGAGGCCCATTAATTGATGGTTACAGTTGCATAAATATGTTGAAAAATTCCATGATCCACATTTTTCAGTTCCATTGCGCACTTTTTTTGTGAATTTTGCTCCATAATAATTTTTAATATGTGGTGCTGTATGAGAGAAATCTGCTTTGTTCATCAATTTTGATCCTTCTCCTTGCATAATGAACTGATAGTTCACTTTTAAAGGCTGCTATAATCTGTCTTGGTCAAAAGAAGAAGGACTACCGACTCATTGAGGGACCAGGTTACAGCTACTTATTAAAGTCTATGGAAAGGAGGAGCAAATTCCGAGGGAGTCAGAAAGAGAGAAAGACAGAGACAGGTACTGCTGCTTTCAAGCATGTGTTTTAGCTCATCCGAGTATTGGACTCACATCTACACTGCTCAGTACAGCTGTATAATGTCCTCCATTCTGCTGCTGCTTCTGGGCATGTGCTACATAGAGCAGGAACCCCTCATATCTGTGTGTGTTGTGTATCTGCCATTCACTAGCTCAGAGACAACTGAAAAGTTAAAAGAAAATGTTTGCAGGGGGGAAAACTGGTGAAAAATGCAAGATTCTATAATGGCCAGAAATAGTGTAAATCCTCTTGTACTCATACATGACAGGTATGCTTAACCATTTATATCATCCACATTATATTCTAAGTGGAATGATTAGTGCTGCACAAGCTTCAGACACATTTTAATGAGATCACAAAAAAGGAAAAAAATCAATTGCATCTCTACTCAACACAGTCCAGGGAGTACAAATAGTGGCATTATTTTAGCCAGTGTGAAAAATCACAGATTTATCAAAGACACGAACTTGCATAATGTCAATAAAGTAATTTGCCTTTAACTCTGAAATTCACAAAAATGAAGCCATTTTTGATCATTTGTGGACCCACCTTTTTACTAACATGGCATTTGGTTCTACCTCCATGTCTATGAACCCACCAAGGCCACTTCTTCTCATGTATTTCAAAAAGTGAGTCTTCAAATTGCCTCTTCAGAGAAAAAGAGGACTTGGAACTCTATAGCGCCACCTATTGGAAGTAGCAATCCTACAAGTCACAATCAACCCTTTAACGAGTCGTGCAATATGACTTAGGATAAAAGCCAAATCAGAATCTCAATTTGCAGACACGGTGTTTCGGGCTGTTGGCCCTCGTCAGTGCAAAGTATGAGAACTGATTTGGCTAGGTGAGAGGCTTTGGACTGAGGTCTAAGGGGTAGCGTTTCTCCTTATGGATAGTGACACACCAGTAAAAAGTGAGTGGTGATTCTGGATCCCACCCTGTTGAAAATATTTGTCACGTTTCTCCCACACTTTTCTGTTTAGCTGTTTGTCGCTTGGTGTATGAGAGGAGAGACTGGCACAGCATTGGCACTGGTATTGAGGAATCTCTCCATTATGCAGTTCCAATCTGGGTTGAGTTTGGTCCACACATGGTCTTTATGAGCAAGAGTTTTACAAGACACATCAAGTGCTACATCTGTCACGGGTGTGTCAGAAGTGACAGACAGTCGTCCTGTGGGGTGCAGGAGATCTTCTTAGAGGTTGTCTCTAGGATCCAGTGGCTGCCTTCCTCTGGCTAATTAACACTCTGGCCTGGGTATATAAATACCTGCTGTGTTCCAGAGGGAGGTGCTGGCGATATTCATTACTCTTTGTAAAGGCTTGAGCAAGAGCAGTACTTCTTCCTCTCTGGTTTTGAGGACGTGTGCGCAGTTGTCTGGAGTCGTCTAAAGCTAAGCTATTCCCCTTTGTTTGCCCCCCCTTGTTGTCTTCAGTGTCAGTTGGGATTGACTAGTGCTCATCTCCTCCCTACCCTAGCCTTAGCCAAATGTCAGGGAAAGACAGGGCAAGGAACGCGTGCGGCGATTGGTGAAGAGCCAATATAGGGACGTTAGGGGAGACAGGGTGATATTCTATCAGCCAGGAGGTCTCCACTCCCCCCCCTTTCCCTAGAGTCTGGGCTTCCTTTTCCTCTTCCCTTTGTGTTGCACTAAGTCTTTCCCACACCTTGCGTGACAATATCCATCTATGTCCTACTCTTGACTTCTTGACCTTATCCAATTTGGTAGATGCACGGCAATGTTGACTTTCCACCATTGGGTTCTTTGGGGTTGAATTTGCATGTGTATGGAGATAAAATACTTTTTTCTTCATGGATTTCTTTAGAGATCTTTGGGTTCTCTCAAAACCCCAAAAACATCCCGATCGACTAATGGACATCCAATTTAATAGCTTCCAGTGTGTTTATCTAGGGAAATTACATTGCAGGCACCACTCGGAACATGGACTGTCATGGAGTGATGCCAATCTCTGTACTGTGCTCTGGAATATACACACAAATAAGGTAAAAAATAAAGTTTTTTTTAAATATTTGGGGCATAGATAGAGGGTGAAGTAGGACCTCCTTCTAGCGTATGGCAGTAGTGAGACATAGTGACATCTTGTGTTCCTCCAGAGGCTTGCACCTGACCAGACTGGAATATTCTCATCCAGGTTACCAGAAAATCTTCCTCATTTGCAGATGAAAAAACGATGACCAATGCCTAAAATGTATAAAAAGGGCAGAGCGTCTACGTGCAGGACAGAATAAATGGAATATCTGTGGATGTGCGGAGAGTGCCCAGAACAGCATGTCCCAGCCAGCTGTGGTCTACAGCTTCCTCCATAAATGCCCAAATCTGTACACGGTTTCTGGAAAATCTGCAAAGGAGGCTTACCTAAAATATTTATCATCTATGCTACATTTGACTTCGAAAGATGCAAATTCAGCAGCTGAACCGACTACTTGACTAATAAATGCAGAAGAACGTTCATATAAATCATGGTAGGACTGTAAATTACTGTTGCTGACCTAATTGTCTCCACTGATTTTTGGGAAGATTTAGGGACAGGTTATTTCTGGCAAAGCAGCTGCAGAAGTGAACCATATATTAGTGACAAATGGGTGGTTCCAAAATCACCTCCAAATGGGGTTTCTTCTGATGGATCTTTTGGAACCATTGGGTCAGAACCTTGGCCCACTGGAGGATGCTCTGGTAATGTTGTGGGCAAGTAACAAATGCCAAGTGAGGCCACAGATAGTTTACAGTGAGCTGATTGGGAGAATAAATGTTGACTTAGAATAGTAGAATGGGTTAGTCTAGCCATGTAGGTGGGCAACTTGGAGAACTCATCTGGGCAGTGATATGTTGGAGAATATGCTGGGCCAGTAGAAGATGTCAACCCGGGAGTGAGCCAATGTATGTAGATGGGTGCTAAACTCATTCCTGGGGCAGTGTGAGACATCAGCCCAGAATGTGAAGAAGAAACTGGGGAACAAAATTGCGCAATAGGGTCTTACCGGAAGACCAGAGACAGTATTGTTAAAGGAGATGCTCTTCTGGTTCGATTCTGCTGCAGCCCCACGGGTTAGATAACCGGTAAAGTGCCAAGTAGGAATAAGTGGGTCCTCTGTGCTGCTGATGAAAATCCAAAGGAGGATTCCAGGAGACATGAATGGTAACAATGCGGTTTATTATCAAGTCATCCAACTTTGAAAAAAAAACTGAGTTTTGTGTTTTCTTTCCTGACAAAGAATTCGGATGACTTTGAAACGCGTTGATGCTAAGCCGCATCATTACCAATCATGTCTCCTGAATCTTCCTTTGGATTTTCATCAGCAGCCCAGAGGACCCACTTATTCCTACTTGATATCAGCCTGGAATGGACTGATGTGTAAAGTTGAACTAAGAGTTGTTTTTAAAGTGCACACGACCGTAAAAATCGGACGAGTGCTATCCATCATTTTGACAGATAGCACTTGTCCCCATGTTATTCTATGGGGCTGTGCACATGTCTGATATTTTCCTTGAGACGAGCTGGTCCGGAGGAAAAAGTCGCAGCATGCACGGGTTGCATCCAATTATTGTATCGCACTTGGCTATTCATGTCTATGGGTCCGTGGAAAAAATTGGATCACAGCTGGATACCACCTGAGCAAGGTCTGATTTTCATGGACTGACAGAATGGAGAAGATGGAGAAATCATTTTTTTCTCCTCATTCGAGAAAATCGGATCACATTTTGATTACGCACTATCAGATTGTGATTAGCATAATCGGACCAATTTTCTCGGATGAGAAAATACTTGTGTGACCCTAGCCTAAGGCAAACACTTTCTGTAGGTCTGAGTGAAGTAACAGAGTCTTAAGGACCTTCTTTAACCCCTTTCTGACATGAGACATATCCATACGTCCCTGTGACCTGGTACTTATTGACCAGGGACGTATGGATACATCTCGGCGATTTTACAGAGTCTGTGCACGCTCGATCGCCGCCGGGTGTCAGCTGATTCTGACAGCTGACACCCGCCACTCAGTGCCAGGACTGGTGCCCGCACTGCTCCCGGCATTTTAACCTGCTAAATGCTGCGATCACAGCATTTACCGTGTAGGCAGAGGGAAGAAAGCACCTCTGCCTTTGGATTGGAGACCCCGCGACGTCATCATGGGGTCCCGATCATTGCCATGGTGACCCGATGTCGTTATGATGACATCTGGGTCACCAGAGCTATGAAGGATGCCAGATCATGTGCAGTGCATGATCTGGCAACTTTCTGTCAGTGCAGAACTGACAGTTTGTGTAGTATGGGAATGCTGCTCATCGCTATACTATCCAAGCTGCAATTAGTGAAAGTCCCATAGTGGGACAAAGTGTAAAAGTAAAAAAAAAGTAAAAGAACAGTGAAAAATATAGTAAAAATATTTTTTAAAAAATCATAAAATAATAATAAAAAAATAAAAATATATTGTACCCACAAATAAATATTTTTATGAAAAAAACAAAAAAAGTACACATTTGGTATCGCCACATCCAGAATGATCTGACCTATAAAACTGTCCCACTAGTTAACCCCTTCAGGAAACACCGTAAAAAAAAAGAAAAAAAAACCGAGGCAAAAAAACAATGCTTTACCATGATACCACCGAACAAAAAGTGGAATGAAATGCGATCAAAAAGACAAATGAAAATAAAAATGGTACCACTGAAAACATCATCTTGTCCTGCAAAAAAACAAGCCACCATACTGCTCCATCAGCCGAAAAATAAAAAAGTTACAGCTCTCAGAATAAAGCGATGCAAAAATAATTATTTTTTCTATAAAATAGTTTTTATTGTGTAAAAGCGACAAAACATAAAAAAAGATATAAATGTGGTACCGCTGTAAATGTACTGACCTGAAGAATAACGTTGCCTTATCAATTTTACCACATGTGGATCTACATAAAAAAAAAACAATTCCGGAATTGTTGTTTTTTTTTCATTCTGACTTCCTAAAATCAGAATAGAAAGTGATCAAAAAATGTCACATGCTCGAAAATGGTACCAATAAAAACATCAACTCGTCCTGCAAAACACAAGCTGTTACATGACCGAAGTATAGAAAAATTATAGCTCTCAAAAAATGGCGATGCAAAGACTAATTTTTGCAATAAAAAGCTGCCAAACATAAAAACCTTCTATAAATCTAGTATCGCTGTAATTACACAGACCCGAAGAGTAAAGTCTTCTAATCAGTTACACTACCGTTCAAAAGTTTGGGCTCACCCAGACAATTTAGTGTTTTCCATGAAAACTCATAATTTTATTTATCAAATGAGTTACAAAATGATTAGAAAATATCGTCCAGACATCGGCAAGGTTAGAAATAATGATTTTTATTAGAAAGAATAATTTCTTCCTTCAAACTTTGCTTTCGGCAAAGAATGCTCCTTTGCCGCAATTCCAGCATTGCAGACCTTTGGCATTCTAGCTGTTAATTTTCTGAGATTATCTTGAGACTTTTCCCACTCCCCTCATGCTTCCTGAAGCCCCTCCACAAGTTGGATTGGCTTGATGGGCACTTTTTGGGTACCATACGGTCAAGCTGCTCCCAAAACAGCTCAATGGGGTTGAGATCTGGTGACTGCGCTGGCCACTCCATTACAGATAGAATACCAGCTGCCTGCTTCTTCCCTAAATAGTTCATGCATAATTTCGAGGCTTTGGGTCATTGTCCTGTTGTAGGATGAAATTGGCTCCAATCAAGCGTTGTCCACAGGGTATGGCATGGCGTTGCAAAATGGACTGATAGCCTTCCTTATTCAAAATCCCATTTACCTTGTACAAATCTCCCACTTTACCAGCATCAAAGCAACCCCAGACCATCACATTACCTCCACCATGCTTGACAGATGGCGTCAGGCACTCTTCCAGCATCTTTTCAGTTGTTCTGCGTCTCTCAAATGTTCTTCTGTGTGATCCAAACACCTCAAACTTTGATTCGTCTGTCCATAAAACTTTTTTCCAATCTTCCTCTGTCCAATGTCTGTGTTCTTTTGCCCATATTAATGTTTTCCTTTTATTAGCCAGTCTCAGATATGGCTTTTTCTTTGCCACTTTGCCCTGAAGGCCAGCATCCCGGAGTCGCCTCTTCACTGTAGACGTTGACACTGGCGTTTTGGGTGTACTATTTAATGAAGCAGTTGAGGAGCTGTGAGGCGTCAATTTCCCAGACTAGAGACTCTAATGTACTTGTCTTGTTGCTCAGTTGTGCAGCGGGGCCTCCCACTTCTCTTTCTACTCTGGTTAGAGCCTGTTTGTGCTCTCCTCTGAAGTGAGTAGTACACACCGTTGGAGGAAATCTTCAGTTTCTTGGCAATTTCTTGCATGGAATAACCTTCATTCCTAAGAACAAGAATAGACTGTCGAGTTTAACATGAAA
Source organism: Phyllobates terribilis (assembly GCF_046119375.1). Classification (NCBI taxonomy): domain Eukaryota; kingdom Metazoa; phylum Chordata; class Amphibia; order Anura; family Dendrobatidae; genus Phyllobates; species Phyllobates terribilis. The sequence goes on along the minus strand of NW_027362763.1, from coordinate 693,516,804 downwards.
GTTCTCTTTTTCTGGCCATTTTGAGAGTTTCATAGAACAAACAAATGTAATGCTCCAGATTCTCAACTAGCTGAAAGGAAGGTCAATTTTATAGGTTCTCAAATCAGCCAAACTGTTTTCAGCTGGGCTAACATCCATTAGCTTCTTACACAGTTAGCAAACACAATGTACCATTAAAACACTGGACTGGTGGTTGTTGGAAATGGGCCTCTATACACCTATGCAGATATTGCAATAAAAACAAGACGTTTGCAGCTAGAATAGTCATTTACCACATTAACAATGTATAGAGTGTATTTCTGATTCATTTAATGTTAGCTTCATTGAAAAAAATGTGCTTTTCTTTAAAAGATAATGAAATTTCTAAATGACCCCAAACTTTTGAACGGCAGTGTATACCGCACGAGAACGGTGTAAAAAATATATAAAACCAATTCTTCACCTACTGCTGATTTGTTCATTCTGCCTCCCAAAGATCGCAGTAAGGCTCGGCGCACATTTATTCTGAGCTCTGCGCTGAGCGCTTACACCGGGGTTTCCATGTAAATCTCTTTAATATGTGATTCAGACGGAAACCCCGGCGGAAGATTTCCTATAATGAGACAGATGGAGACCCTGTGGATGCTGTCTGGCTTATGATCTGTTGGCATCCGACTTTTTATTAGGCTTGCATAAAAGTGCCATTCCCCACAGTGTTGTGCACTTCTAAAAAGGACAACGCTGAAAAGACTCTCATTATAGTGAATGGATCCCTCTGAGGTTTATCTGAATCAGTCACTCAGAGATTTAGATGGAAACCCTGATATAAGTGCTCAGCGTAAAGCGCAGGATAAATGTGATCCAAAATATCATGTAAAATATTCCCAACAAAAGCTTCAACTAAATCCACAAAAAAAACAAGTCCCCACTCAGGTCCGTTATTTGTTATCAGAAATATAGGGGGCTTCCACAATACTGGTAGCACAAAGGCTCTGGAAAAGCACATGGCTCATCGTCCCCCAAAAGAAATCCAGCGAATTCTGCACTCCCAAATCCAAATGCCCCCCTCCCTTTTGAGCCCCACAGTGTGCCTAAACTGCAGATAGAGTCCACATGTTTGGATTTTCTGTAGCAATGAGAGCCCGCCTAATTTACAGGTGCGTGTCTCTACAACTTACTGGTTACTACAACGGCAGTTTGCAATTTTCACTCAGCAACATCCACTACTGCTTGTTTCTGGAAAAGACCCATGGAGTCAAAATCATCACTATACCCATACTATTCCCAAAGGGGTATAATTTCCAAAATGGGGTCACTTGAGGGGGGATTCTGCTATTCTAGCATTTAGGGGCTTTGTGTACGGAGTCCACATACTATTTTAGGAAAGTCAGCGCTCCAGGAGGCAAATAGTGCTATGTCCCTCCCGAGTTTCACTGTATGGCTAAGCAGTACTGTACAACCACATATGGGGTATTTCTACATTTAGCAGAAATTGTGGGACAAATTTTGGTGCCATTTTTACCCATTTCCCAGTGTGAAAATTTTAAATCTGAGACTAAAAAAACATTTTGGTGGTAAAAATGTAATTATTTTTTTCTTCACTGCCCAATGGTATAAAATTCTGTGATCCACCTGTCGTGTCAATATGATCACTTCACCCCTAGATTAATTCATTGAGAGGTGTAGTTTGCAAAATGGGGTCTCTTATGGGGGGGTCTGCTGTTCTGGCACCTAAGGGGCTCTGCCAATTTGACATGGCACCCTCAAACCAGTCCAACAAAATCTGAACTCCAATATGGTGCTTCTTCCCTTCTGAGCTTTTCACAGTGCATCAAAAGTAGTTTTCAACCACATATGGGGTATCAGCATTACATAGGAAAAATGCACAACAAATTTTGGGGTCCATTTTCTCTTGCTATCCTTGTGAAAATGAAAAAATTTGGAGCTAAAACAACATTTCTATTGATCCACATTGTAAAAATCTGTGAAGCACCTGTAGGTTCAAGGTGCTCACCACACATCTTAATAAATTCTTTGAGTGGTTTAGTTATCGAAATGGTGTCACATCAGGGACTCTGCAAACGCGATATGAAACCCGCAGACCATTCCATCAAAGTCTGCATTCCAAAATGTCACTCCTTCTTTTCTGAGCCCTGCCGTGCGCACAAACAATAGTTTTCCCCCACATATGGGGTATCTGCATGCTCAGGAGAAATTGCACAACACATTTTGGTGTTCATTTCTCCTGTTACCTCTTTGAAAATAAAAAAATTGGGGCTAAAGATCATTTTTGTGGAAAAATTGGATTTTTTTATTTTTACGGCTCCACATTATAAACTTTTGTGAAGCACCTGGGGGTTCAAGGTGCTCACCACACATCTAGACAAGTTCCCTGAGGGGTCTAGTTTCCAAAATGATGTCACTTGTGGGGGTTTGACACTATTTAAGCACATCAGGGTCTCTCCAAACACGACATGGCATCCGCTAATTATTCAAGCAAAATATGCTCAGGAAAGACATATTGGAGCTAGAGAGGGTACAAAGGAGGGCGACTAAGGTAATAAAGGGAATGGAGGGACTAGAATACCCAGAGAGGTTGTCAAAATTAGGCCTATTTACGTTGGAAAGAGAAGGCTTAGGGGAGACCTCATAAACATGTATAAATACATCAGGGGGCAGTACAGAGATCTCTCCCATGACCTGTTTATACCAAGGATGGTGACAAAGACGAGGGGGCACACTATGCGTCTGGAGGAAAGGAGGTTCCTGCACCAGCATAGAAGGGGATTCTTTACGGTCAGAGCCGTGAGACTCTGGAACTCTCTGGGAGAGGAAGTGGTGATGTCCAACTCACTTAACGAGTTCAAGAGAGGCCTGGACGCCTTTCTTGAGAGCAAGAAAATTAGATCTTATGCTTAGTTAATTAATCCAGGGATTTAATCTGACTGCCAGATTGGTGTCGGGAAGTGAATTTTTCCTCAATGATGTAAATTGGCCTATACCGCATGGTTTTTTTTTTGCCTTCCCCTGGATCAACGCTGCGGAATAGCTGCAGTGCACAAGAAATAGGCTGAACAGCATGGACGCTTGTCTTTTTTCGGCCTTATAAACTATGTAACTATGTAACTATGTATGTAATTTACATACAAAAAGTCAAATGGCGCTCCTTCCCTTCTGAGCCCTGCCGTGTGCCCAAACAGTGGTTTCCCCCCACATATGGGGTATTAGCGTGCTCAGGAGAAATTGCACAAAAAGTTTGGTGTCTATTTTTTCCTGTTACCCTTGCGAAAATAAAAAAAATTGTGTCTAAAGTAAAATTTTTGTGAAAAAAAGTTAAATGTTCATTGTTTTCTTCCACATTCCAAAAATTCCTGTGAAGCACCTGAATGGTTAATAAACTTCTTGAATGTGTTTTTGAGCACCTTGAGGGGTGCAGAATGGTGTCACTTGTGGGTATTTTCTGTCATAAAGGCCCCTCAAAGTTACTTCAAATGTGGTGTGGTCCCGAAAAAAAATAATTTTGTAAATTTTGTTGGAAAAATTAGAAAGCGCTGGTCAACTTTTAACCCTTATAGCTCCCTAATAAAAAAAAATTTGGTTCTAAAATTGTGCTGATATAAATTAGACATGTGGTAAATGTTATTTATTAACTATTTTATGTGACATATCTCTCTGATTTAAGGGCATGAAAGTTCAAAGTTTGAAAATTGCAAAATTTTCACCAAATTTCTGATTTTTCACAAGAAACGCAAGTGATATCAAATAAATTTTACTACTATCATGAAGTACAATATGTCATGAAAAAACAGTCCCAGAATCAGTGGGATCTGTTGAAGTGTTCCAGAGTTACTACCTCATAAGGTGACACTGGTCAGAATTGTAAAAATTGGCCTGGTCATTAAAGTGCAAACAGCTTTAGGGGGTAAAGGGGTTAAAAAGAAAGACAGTGTTATAACCTTTTCTCAGCTCCTGGAACATTCAAGCAATAGCGTAACCTAGTGTGAACTGCAACCACCAAGCTCTTGATCCCTGTATCAGATCTGTAACAATCAAGCTTGTTGTGGCACAGTGTGTGACAACAGGAAAGTAAAGTTCTTCTGCTTTAATCAACTTTTGTTTGTGACCGTTTCATAAAAATGGTTGTCCTCTTGTCCTGTAGATGTAAAACGTTATGTGGATCTTTTGGAAATAGAAAAAAATTAAAAATCTTACTATTATATTAGGTGATTCGCTAAGCCAGCTTCCTTCTCCATTGGGGTTGATGCAGAGACAGAAAAAGTGGCAGTGATCCGAATCTGAAATCACACATCAACGCAGAAGTGGGGTTGCGAAATCGGAATGTCTGTGCCTATTTCATCTTTAACGTATTTTGGCAAATTCAATTAATTTATATTTTGCAAAAAATCCAAATAGTTTTTTAATGTCCTCAGACATCTCCTCTAGAGGGTAACCACTCAATCAAGCTCTAATAAAGGCACATAAAAATTATATGTACCATCTCCTATCAGAGACCATCAATGTCCAATCATGGTTCCATCCAATCTGTCTGTCAACATCTGCTTATTGCAATCACTCCAAAATGAGGAGGCATATAACAGGGATCCATGTTTGACCCTCATTAAACATTCAGCACCTCTATTTATAAAGCCTTTTTACATTTATGGCCGCAATGTACTTCATTCTTGATTGAAGTCATGTGCAAATAGTAATAACAATAATAATGAGAGGTGCCGTAATAGATATCAAGAGGCTTAAACTGTAGATGAAAATATCCCATACTTTGGGATTTGGCCAAACCAAAAATTTGTTGTATTAGTGTGACTGAAGAAGCAGAAGTCAAGGGGGAGAATGAAACTCAAAACTTTCATGAGAAGAAGGTCTTCAAAAAACCCAAATAGAGTCCACTTGTAAAAAGGTTTAGAACATTTCTCGACACCCCCATGTCTGCCTCTTCGTTGTCCGCACTCCAAGAAAAACATTAAAAAATCCTTGAACAAGATGCTTAAGTAGTATCTGACCTTCATCTTTGGACTGCTGCCCTCAAATCAATTTAACAGCTCCTGCACGCAGACGGAAAGCAACTCAGGATCGATTCCTGCCACTCGCAATCCCACCAGAATGTTATCTACGGTAGAAAATGAAAAATGGCTTTTTTTAATCTCTGCACCGCCGTATGTTCAGCCAGAAAAACAATTTCTTAGCCACGATCTTTTTTCTCTTATGGAAGAGTTCACTGTTTTTATTTAAAAGTCTTAATTCATCACCATTCGCAGATGCTCACTTCTGATCAGTGCCAATGAAGTTAAGACGCGCACACTTCATCAGGTGCGGGCACGATCAGCACGTAGTGTGCACATGCCTGTTCATCAGAATAGGACATATGCGCAACGCCCGCGGATTGTGCACACATCTTGGCAGGCGTGCGGTTCATAACATCCATGACACGGCTCACTTCCGGTGGCTCAGGATGGTACCGGATAACTCCTTTAATATGTCTATGGCAGGTGATCACTACTCCAGTCTTCAAGGGCCACCAACAGTGCATGTTTTCAGGATTACCTTAGCATTGCACAAGGTGTTGGAATCATCACCTTTTCAGGTAATTAAATTATCACCTGTGTACTAAGGAAATCTTGAAAACATGCACTGTTGGTGGCCCTTGAAGACTAGAGTTGTGCAGCCCTGGTCTATGGCAACAATTTGAATAACAGAATTTGGCATAGGATGATTTCTATGGAAAACCAGCGTCACCAGTGCCAGCCTAAAATGGGTATATTTATGGCATATCGACTGGATATGACATAAATGTGTGATAAATGAGGGTCCTGCCACCACTTGATACAGAATGGACTGGGGAGTAAAGTTTGCATTCCCTCCACCCCACTTGCGACCGAATCTCTAGCCCCTCGTTTGCCAGTCTCATACAGAGTGGAGACCTGGACAGGTTTTTACCACCCAAAATTAAAGGGGACAGGACCAATCAGAGCTGGACCCCATCTATCCAAGTGGCCCTGTGCTATGGCACAAATAACATCATCATTCCAAATTATACTGAAAATTGGCTAAGAATTAGGGTACACCTAGTAAGTTCCAAAAACACTCATGGCTTTAGTTTTTTTCCAGTTTTTTTTTGCTTCCATTTCTTCTCCGTCTCACTCGTCTTCTTGCTCGGTGTTTGCTCCGGCAGCAGCTCAGCTGTTTTCCAAGCCAATATTTTATGAGATAAGTCACTGAAAACAAGCGGCATTGATCGCTCGTCTGCACATCTGTTCCTCATTCCCTAGAGCCGAGGAGAGGAGGGTGATGCCGTATTGGGTACTGCGGTCACCTAATAACCATCAGATTTGCCTATAAACAAAATTTAACATATCCTGTGCTTATTGCTTTGGGGACACTGAGGGAATTCACCATGAATTGCAAGATCTCATTTCACAATATCTGCTAAGCACTATGATATTCTGCCTAGTTGTAGGACGCTCTGTCTACCTAGGGAGGTGCAGGTCATGAAGAAAGGTTATGGTGACTTTTTTTCTATCAAGCATGTAAAAAAATGAAGCCACTTTGCAAATAGCCTTGATTAAAAAATCTCACCGTTTTTTGTATACAGCACATATGCAAAACTATTTTTGTACTCTGTATAGACTGATCCTGCAAAGTCTTTACTAAGCTATTGAATACAGAGACGGATATAAGGGAGTTTGTCTGCAGGATCAGACTACAGAATGTCTGTTTGTAGTCTGTTACCATGGAGACACATAGGTCTGTATAGTAGCTGTATACACAAAATGGTGGATTTTTATGTAGAACTATTTGTAAACTTCCTTTTTCTTATTTTTGATACAACAGAGCAGTAGAGAAGATGATCATGCCTTTTAAACTGTGTCTCCGGTTTGTTTATGCCATTTTTTATGAACAGACGTGATGTACTGTATGTATAATAAGACCAATATTAAAAATCTCTTTCTTCTTGGATGGCTTGGACAAAATTAGGGACATACAGAATTTTCATTGGCAAATTGGAAAACCAAACTCCGGGAAAGAGTTAATACAGTATCCATGGATGCAGTTATTATTTACTATAGACACTGGGAAAAAGTTTTCCACGTTTATGGACTTTTATGAGCTTTTATGGATTTTCAGGTGGTTGCATCCCTAGATAGGACCCTTTTTACTACAACTATTTCTGAGAAATATCGCAATTTGTGTTTTTGGACACTGTTTCCCTTGGCTTATTTTTCATATGTGCTTTTTTGGTCACCAAATATAACTTTTAGAGCTTATAGTCCAGTATACAATGCACTACACGCAATTCCTTCTACACTAGTTTTCTGATGTAAAGTTGCAAAATTCTGTGCATGTTTGATCAAAGATTTGGCAATTTTTCAACCTTGTGGTCCATCCGCATCGGCAATTTTTTTTTTCAAATAGGTGGATAGAGCCTCGAAAAAGAGGCACTCGCTTTAATAGCTCCCCCTAAATGTCTATAATTGACACCATTAGATATTGGTTTAAACGATATAGCTTTTTCATAAATTTAGAGCCTCTCACTTCAGCAGAACAAATGCATGCCTTTTTAAAAAATGTTTGCATTTTTTTTGTGGGTTCAGTTACTTTTTTCATAATTTAAAAAAAAAAAGTACCATGTGTCAGGCTCACCTGGGGAGATGGATTCTCCAAGCCCAAGGTCCATGTGGGCACACGGGCCATGGGTGTCAATGCAGCAGAAAGGTGAGGCATTGGAGTTAACAGATAGCTGGGGTACTGGAAGCCGCAGGCAGCCAGGAGACGTCCTGGAGACCACAGACATGGAACTGTGGACAGACAAACTAAAAGTCTTAATGCCAAGACACAGTTGTGTGTCTTGGTGAGCCTTATATAGGCCCAGGCAGATGATACCATGAGATCATGTCGGTCGGTCTGCAAAAGCCTGACGTGGAGCACAACAGAGTTTAGCAGACCAGGGTGAGGAAAACAAAGCCCAAATCCAAGATAGTTGCTTAACACCTTGGAATATACTATATAAATACAGTGTAGCAGGCTATGTTACTCAGGACATCCTTTTGCTTACCCCAGAGGGAAACATTACAAGATACCGCAATAAAAACTCAGACTTAGGCAGGTGCTTCACCATTTGGGCCAAAAGGTTGGGGCTAATTGGCGACTTTGACCTCAACACCTGTCACACAACCAAAGTTTGCTAGGTGTCACCTCTACATCGCCGCCCAACACAAGTAACTGCGGTCCCATTACGACTCCAAGGGTACAAGCAAGTCACAAGAAGTCCAACCTCGTTGGATTATTTGTGACTTGCTGCAGTACTCTTGGGGCGGCAATGCCCAAATGGGAGTATGAACAGTTGCTAATGCCAAATCTGAAATTTCATTTTTTTTTTAAATTTCTATTGTTTATTCTTTATTTCTTCCATTTTTTTTTATATTTATTGTAATTTGACTTATTAGAATAAAACAATAATCACAGCCCCCATGGATTACAGAGCTCCGAAAGTATCTTTACGTCTAGTTCTTATCTATCATAAATCCCTGCTTCATTATTTTCAGTCTATGAAAAAGACTTAAAAATACTTGAAGTGGATCGCAGCTTTCAAACCTCTCTTTTCCTGATCTTACTATACATTTACAGCCAATTTTGGTCAAATTTTACTCTTGCAGTTTTCCGCTGCATATGGCAAAAAGTATTAAAAACTATGGGATACTCTGCTGGAATTCCACAAACAGTGGAAAATGGTTCTGGATCCGGGACAAAACTGACAACTTTCTTATAGATTTCACTGAATGAAAATTAAGGTTTTAGCATAAAAATAGTTTGGCGAGACATAGACGAGTCTAACTTGCCCACACAGGACACTTATAATGACCATTCATTCACAATTTCCTTGTCATTCTTCACAACTGTGTGGTTACAACAAGAATTTCTGGATCCTTGTTAACTCTTTTATTGACTATTTTTTTTATTCGTTGCCCTTTGCAGTTTGTTAAGCTCACACATTGCAAAAAATATACTGTATATTAAGAAAGTCGCGGCCATTTTTCCCTGTTGTTAATAGTGTTACGGGATAAGAGGGTGGTCAAAATTATTTATTTATCTTTCTGAACATATTTTTTTTTTTTTTAATCTTTTTTTACTATTTTATTTATAACCTAAAAATGGCAATGTAAATTAAAACATTTTTTCATTTCCATTAATTCAAAAATTTAATTGCCATTGAATGACATGGAGGTCAGTTTGAAATTTTTGTTTTACGACTAAATATATATTTTAATGAATAATAATTCTTGTATTTTGTAACTTTTTGAGTGTTCTCTCTTTTTAAACTTTTAAACTATTTCATAAATTCAACCACAGAGGCCTCAATTTAATTATTTTTCTTTACTTTTTCTTTACCTCTACTTGATGTCTAGATTTTTCACGGCATCATCTATTGTTTATGCTATTTCCGGTCTTGCTATTTTTAAAGGGAACCATCATTTTTTGTTGGAAGGGTCTCCATCAGAGATGACTGAATTGACTTACAAGAGCCTGATCCAGTGGCCACATCAGTTGTCTGTGGCCAGAAAGAGACTCTGCAAACTGCTTTCTACTGGCCGGCATCCCTGGCTCCTCTTCTGATAAGTAGGCCCAGCACAGCGTCGTGTGTGTGTCTCGCCATAATAATTACGTCACGTCGGATCTACATATCAAAGGTACGGTGCATTCCAGCAGGGAGGAAGTTGATCATAGGACTCCCATTTGGTGACCATGGACTAATGACTAGGGTCCAGTGAACTGATTCGCTCATTACTAGTTTTCACCTAACGAGCTGATCACATAGTTTCCAGCATCCTGAATTACTATGAAATCTGTAGCAAGTGCTCAAGTATATTATTATTGTGGAGCAAAATTTAAATTTCTTCATATAAAAGTAATGGCACTAGAGGCACAGAATTATACTTGTTGCAGATCATAACATTAATTCCAGCCCAAAAAATCTAAAAGGAAAGAAATTTGGGGATCAGTATGGCTTCCGTCCAGGATTTGGCTCGACGCTTGCAGTGATTGTCTCTGGAGGTGGCCGAGCTCCAGCAACATGTAAGTAGCTGTTCTGGAGCGCATTTTGTGGAACCCAAGGTAGGACTGCCTGATGTTTTTATGGTAAACAGCAAGATTGTTTTTCCTTTAAAAATGCTTGTTTGTTATATTCTCTGGGAATGAATCACAGTGCATTGGTTTTATTATGTCACTTTTGCGTAATAAACCACAAGGGTGGGCCTTTTCTCTCCAACCTAATGATCCATGCTTAAGGTCAGCAGAAGAATTTTATTCTGCTATGGGTCTATTATATGACGATCCTGATCGAATCTCATCTGCTGAGGCAGAACTCAGGTGTTTGAATGAAGGGTCAGGTGATGTTGAAAATTATTGCACACACTTTAGAAGGTGGGCTTCAGAAGTCAAATGGAATGATCCTGCTCTGAAATGTCTATTTCTTGCTGGTCTGAGTGAAAGGGTTAAGGATTTGCTAATTGCATTCCCCGCACCTGAGACTCTGCAGGATGCCATGCAATTAGCTGTTCATGTGGATAGGAGGCTAAGATCTAGGCAGAATGAGGTAAAGACTCCTGTAATGCCAGGTCCTAGTCCCCAGAAAATCTGCTCAGACGGCGGAGAACTGATGGAGGTTGGGGCGATGTCGCTCCACTTTCAGGAAAGAGACCGGAGGTTCGCCGAGGGATTGTGTCTTTATTGTGGTAAAGCTGACCATTTGATTAAGTATTATGAGCTTCGTTTAAGTAAACAAAAAAAAAAGGTCAGTTACGCCCGTATAGCTTGTTTACGCTCTGCAGGAGTATTTCTTTCAGGGAGTACTACTTTGCAGGAAAATTTGATTGAATTTAAGATATTTGTGGATTGTGGTTCAACACTTAATGTGATTGATAAAGGGTTTTTGGAAAAACTTAAATTGAAATCCAAACCTTTGTAATCACCTATTTCTGTGATTGCAATTGATAACACTCCCTTGAAATGTATTACTCACAAGGTTGCTGCATTTCCCCTCACTATCAATGGACTTCAACAAGAAATTTTGGACTTGGTTGTATTAAATAATTTACCCTCTCCGGTCATTCTAGGATTGCCTTGGTTAAAACTGCACAATCCTTTGCTGGACTGGTCTACTAATATGATAAAGTCTTGGAGTCCGAAGTGCTATGATAAATGTTGCAATGGTTGCATTGCGGCTGTGGAAAAAGGGGAATTACCTGTACCTATTCAAGATTTTTGGAGGGTTTTTTCGGAGGAGGAGTCGCAAGTTTTACCTCCTCATAGGGATTATGATTGTACCATTGAGTTTATTCCCGGAGATACTCTTCCCAAGAGTCGCTTGTTTAATCTGACTATACCTGAAAGAAAGGCCTTGGAGGAGTACATACAGACTAGCCTGGCTGCTGGTCACTTTAGACCTTCTAAGTCGCCTGTGGCAGTTGGATTTTTCTTTGTTAAAAAAAAGGACGGGGGTTTACGTCCATGTCTGGATTTTCGTGAAATTAATAAGATTACCGTACACAATTCCTACCAATTGCCGTTAATTCCTGACTTGTTTAACCAGTTAGTGGGGGCCAAGTGGTTCTCTAAGATTGATCTCTGGGGGGCATACAATTTTTTACGAGTGAAGGAGGGTGATGAATGGAAAACTGCTTTTAACACTCCGGTAAGTCATTTTGAGAATCTGGTGATGCCTTTTGGTCTTTGCTAAGCTGGAGAAATGTGAGTTCGCTGTGCAGAAAATTAGTTTTTTGGGCTACATTGTCTCCAGCGAGGGCTTTGAGATGGACCCTGTGAAGGTTCAGGCTGTGCAGGAATGGCCTAGGCCTATTGGTTTGAAATCTATACAGAGATTTTTGGGTTTTGCCAATTATTACAGGAAATTCATTAAGAATTTTTCTGCAATTGTTAAGCCTCTAACCGATCTCACCAGGAAAGGTGCGAATACGGTCCACTGGACTACTGAGGCCATTGAAGCGTTTAAGTATCTCAAAGAGAGGTTCAGTTCTGCCCCTATCCTTATGCAGCCTGATGAGACCAAGCCTTTTTTGGTCGAGGTCGATGCTTCATCGGTGGGGGTCGGAGCAGTTTTGTCTCAGGAGAACAAGGGTGGAGTACATCCTTGTGCCTTCTTTTCGAAAAAAAATTTCGGAAACCAAACTGAATTATGATGTTGGAAATCGGGAGTTGCTGGCTATTAAACTCGTGTTTGAACATTGGCGTCAATTTTTGAAAGGCGCTAGATTTCCTATTCAGGTTTTCACGGATCATAAGAATTTGATCTATCTGCATGCTGCCAAGCGTTTGAATGCCTGTCAAGCTAGGTGGGCACTTTTTTTTTCTCTGTTTCATTTTTCTGTTACCTATATCCCTGGTACTAAGAATGTTAAAGCCGATGCTTTATCTCGCAGCTTCTCTCCTACGGTCGGTGCCGAGTAGGAGGAGAGCATTTTACAGAAAGGAGTTGTGGCGGCACTGGACTCCATTTTCGAGAATGGGATTCTGAAAGCTCAAGATGATGCTCCATCTAACACTCCCCATGGGAGGTTGTTCGTGCCTAGAACCTTTAGGAGAGATTTGTTTGTGGAGTGTCATGAGTCTCGGTTGGCAGGTCATCCAGGAATTTCTGAGACTAAGAGACCTATCAGTCACAGTTTTTGGTGGCCTGGATGGCAGAAAGAAGTCATCAAGTGGGTGCGTCAATGTACTGTGTGTGCTAGGTCAAAAGCTTCACATACTCCTGCTGCAGGGTTGCTTTGCCCTCTGGAGGTTCATAGTGTGCCTTCGACGCATCTCACTATGGATTTTATTACTGATCTTCCTGTGTCCGAGGGTTTTACTGTCATCTGGATGGTCGTGGACCGTTTTAGTAAGATGTGTCATTTGGTTCCATTCATTAAGTTGCCCTGTGCCAAGACACTCGCTAAGGTGTTTGTTAAGGAGATTGTCAAGCTTCATGGCGCTCCCACGGATATTGTTTCTAAAAGAGGGCCTCAGTTTGTGGCTCGCTTTTGGCGTGCTTTTTGTGACAGGTTGAGAGTCTGTAGCACCCTGAGGGCTCGGTTGCTACAGAGGTATTGCATCTCATCCAGATGTGCGTTATCTCACTCTCAGGTAAGGATGGAGTGTGGATCAGGACCCTGACACCTGCATGCATTACACCACATTTCCGGGGGACAGGGCGACCGATATGCTCCAAGTAGAGCCTGTCCCTGGCTGGAGTGGGGGGAGGGAACACTGAGGAAGGGGGAACCCTGTAGTGCAGGAGCAGGGAGGAATAAAAGGTGGGCACCATCTTAGATCAGAGAGTGAGTTAGTTCAGTTCAGACAGAAGAAGAGGGAGCAGCAGGTGGGAGCAGAGGCTCTGTATGGGCTCTGCTCTGCAGGCAGGCCCAAGAGAGAGGCCGGAGCCTGGAGGAAGCAGAAGGAAGGAGAAGGAAGGAGAAGGAAGGAAGAGGAGTGGAGGAGGCTCCAGGAACAAGGAACGAAGGGACCCCAGGGGTGTGGACCGGCGAGTCACCACCGCACGCTCGAATCTACCTGCGTAGAAGGGTCAGGCCAAAGGGGGAGATCGGTCCCCGAAACTAGTGGAGGCGGGGAACTACCCTCAGGTAGAAACCGGAGGCTGTGACATTTCACGTGGCGCAGCCCCTCGCAACACCCGCTAGGAAGGCACCATATAGGGTCAGGGAAACTGGCGCCAAGTTTACCAAGAGAAGGCCCGAGGCAGCCGGACAGAAGCGAGGTCACTGACGGGGTATGACAGGCCAGAGAAAGGACACACAAAGGGGGTCCTGTGAAACACTCCAGAGATACCTGGGAGTCGGCCGAGCCCCTCACCTGGTGAGCACAGTACGACGTGGGCAGCCGTTACCTGCAGAAGTGGTCTGGATAATAAGAACTGTGAGTAAAGACCCTGGACTGCATCACTGACTCTGTGTCGTCACTGCTACTCCTGCACCATCACTCCCATCCTCCGCATACACTGCCCTGAGGCTACACTCCTCCCGTGGGGAGTTGTATTACACTCTGCTGCACCCACAACACCAGCCTCAGCGGTCTGCCCTGCAGCGGCGGTTCATCCTGACCGCAATCCACGGGTGGCGTAGTCGGACATTTAATATCATAAAAACCACACAAATAGACTGCCATTTGAGTTTGACCACCCTGAGCCACGGGACCGGGTCACCGCCACGGTGACTACAACCCCCAGCATCTAGAAAAAGGCCTGGTTCCGGGTTCCCCACGTGGCCCAGGGGGCGCGTCAGCTTCATTTGTCATTTTCCTCTGGGTATCATCCTGAGTCTAATGGACAGACTGAAAGAACAGTTTTTGCGTTGTTTTGTGGCGGACAATCAAGAGGTGTGGTCTGTGTTTCTGCCTCTTGCAGAATTTTCTCTTAACAACCATACATCCTCCTCAGCTGGGTGTTCTCCTTTTTTTTGTTGTACTGGGAGACATCCGTCTTTTGGTTCATTCTCCAAATTGGGGTCGGCGGTGCCGGAGGAGGAGAATTTTTCCGGTGATTTGGAGAGAGTTTGGACTAATGTACATTGCAACCTTCAAGAGGCTAACAAGAAGTCCAAGAAGTATTTTGACAGGAAAAGTAAGGAGGTTTTGTTTACTGTGGGTGACATGGTTTGGTTGTCCTCAAGGAACTTGTGTGACACCCCAGGGGTCTGGTTGTCACAGTGATAGAGATATTACGTCTGAGAGCAGGTGGGAGGTCCTTTGGTCAGGGATCCTGTGCATGCCACACCTCCTGCCCAGCCTTGGGAGGGGAAGAACTTCCCCTGTATAAACCCGGGGCTGAGGCAGGGTTAGTGAGTCCAGGAAGAGTAGAGACAAGAGCAGCATAGGAAGCAGCAGAGTCACAAGGAGTCAGGGGCTGGCAGCTAAAGAGCTCGCCCTGACTAAGAAGATTCTTTACTGGACCCGGAGTCCGAGGCTGTGGGGACTAACTTCTACCCAGCAGCAGAATCCGTCAGGCAGGGGATTTCAGGTCCCCTGGCCCAGAAGCCCGAAGGCCCGGTCGCACGCGTGGGACCAGCACCGCCATCGTGGAGCGGAAGCCATTAGAAGGCCCCGAGTCACCGGCCATACGGGTGAGCACCACACGGTACACTCAGGGACGTGGGCTACTTACATCAGCTTCTAGCAAGGTAGCCAGAAGAGTACAGTCAGCTTGGGAGGCCTACAACTACGCCTGGCCAGGGGAGATCTCATCTGCTCAAGGACTGACCAGGCCCCGTTCGCTAGCAAGTACTCCGGGAGGGTCTATCGTTGTTACCAGTAAAGACCCTGAACGCTACCATACCGTCTCTGAGTGGTTCCTGCTACCCCCATCATCCACGTCGGCTGCCCTGAGGCCATACCCCTCCCGTTGGGGGTTATACTATCACGCTGCACCATCCTTCCACCGGCCTCAGCGGTCTGCCCTGCAGCAGCAGCCCCCTGGCTGCATTCAACGGGTGGCGTAGTCATCAACCATTTTCTACCGCTAACAGACTGCCGTCCAGTTTGACTCCCTGGGCACGGACCGGGTCACCGCCACGAGACTACAACCCTAAACAGATCCGGCTCCGGGTAAGCTCCCGCGTGCGCAACGCAGCGCGACACAGGCCCAGGGGCGCGTCAACTTTGGCGTAGTCGGCAGGATCACGTGCCCGCAACCACCGGGTACTGCGTGCCTGAAAAGCAAAGACTGTTCAAACTTACCAGTGGTGAAGATTCCCGCCATCGGTGAAGATTCCCGCCATCCGGCGCCATCTTCAGCCTTCTTCCCGCCATCGGTGAAGTTTCCCGCCATCCGGCGCCATCTTCAGCCTTCTTCCCGCCATCCGTGGAGTTTTCCCGCCATTGGACGCCATCTTGAGGACGCCGCGCGGGAAGAAGAGGGGCGTGGACTCCGAAAGCGCGCGAGAACTGAAGCCCCGCCTCACGTCCGGACGTTGCGTAAGGTCCTGGAAGGAGCCCAGCAGACGCCGACGTCACAGGAGCGCGACGGAAGGTCCTCAACCCTGACGATCCACTGCGGAGCCGCGGCCTACGGAACAGGATCATCGCAAGGTAGGCCACGGTCCACTAGGGGGGAGGAAGATGTCGGATACGGAGGAGAGCTCCACTGCCTCAACCCCCGCCAGCGCTACCGCTGTTGCAGTTATGCCCTTCACCATGCCCTATATCCCGGGAGCAGCTTGGCTACCCCAGTACTCAGGGGAGTCACATACCCTGCATGACTTTAGAGAAAAGCTGGATAGCCTCTTCCAGGTGTACCCCCTCACAGAAGAGCAAAAAGTGAGCATCCTGGTGGCCCAACTAACTGGGGCAGCCAAAAGGGAAGTAAAATCCTGGCCACCTGGGAGGAAGACTGTCGCAGGGATACTAACCCGGCTGAAGGACACCTTTGATACCCGCACCTCAGCCGAGATTAAACTTAGATTCTACGGGTGCAAGCAGCGAGCGCATGAGAGTATAAGGGACTATGCACTCAACCTACAAGAGGCCCTGAGGGCCATTAAGCAGACCGACCCTAATGGAGTGGGAAACGAGGACAGGTTGTTGACCGAACAATTTATAGAGGGTTTATATTGCAATGCCCACCGCACCCAGTTGCGGGCAATGGCCTTACAGGACCCTCATCTAGAATTTGCACAGTTCAAGGACAGAGCCATCCGGGTGCTCCGAGAACCGGCACCAGGTGGCGTTGTGACCCACAGACGCCCCACTACCACTTACTACCAGGAGGCGGCGCCCTTGTCAGCAGGGCCTGTGGGAGCTGATGCGCAGGCTTTGGACAATGACCCGGCTCCAGACCTACACCATCAGGTCCAAGAGCTAGCTAAAAGCGTTGCTGCGCTAACCCGAACTGTGCAGTCTTTACAGGTTTCCACTCCAGGGAAGATCCAGCTGGCATCCGGACCGGAGGACATCCCGTGGCGTCGACCAAGGAGGACCCCACCGGCCAGAGGAAGACCCAGTGACCGATACAGCGAGGACGGACGACCCATCTGCCGCCGCTGCAATCAACCCGGACATATGGAAAGGTACTGTTCTTTAAACGGGCACAACCTGGGGTAGAGGGCCAACCCCCAGGAAAAAGATCACCAGGCCCATCGAACTGGCGCGACAGATATGTGGGAGGACGTCCAGTCTTGCCTGTGGTACTGGATGGCATTCCCATGAGTGCCCTACTGGACACCGGGTCACAGGTCACCACCATCCCGTACGTGCTCTTCAAGCAGTACTGGAATGACTCGGATATTACCCGCTACCCTGACGACGACTTGAGTATCATCGCCAGCAATGGTCAGCCCGTGCCACAGATCGGATTTAAAGAGGTGACCATCAAAATTGGTAGAGTCGAACTGGCCGCACAGGGACTGATCATTGTAGATATTGACAAACATGAGAGTCACCCAAAAATAACTCTAGGAACTAATGTAATTGAAAATTGTCTTGCAGAGGTGATTTTCCTTTTACAGCAGGTTGCCAAGAATGCCAGCTCCGGCGAGCAGCGGGTGCTCCAGAAAGAGATCCGGGCACTGATGCAACGGCAACAAGTGGAACTCTCCGGCGGTGAGATTGGTAGCGTAAGAATGTGTGACCCTTTTCCTATTGCCATGCCCCCAAAAAGTGAAATGATGATTTGGTGCCGGGCAGCTATTGGTCTGAGAGGTAGAGATTACCAGGCAATGGTAGAACCAGTTTACTCAGACAGTAGGCCCACCATTTTGACAGCACGGGGGGTGGTCAATGTACGCCATGGGAGGGTGCCCGTTCGCATAATAAATATCGGGGAGAGGGAAGTGTACCTGCCCCGGTATGCCACGCTAGCCAAATTATATACCACTAATCAAAATTCTATACAATCTGTGGAACCCTTGCCTCCATCTCACCCGGAGGAAGGTAACGGCTCTAAGAAAGACATGGAGGACTGGTGTCAGCAACTACATCTGGGTACTGACTCCACTCCCTCACACCAGAAACAAGGAGTCTATCGGGTGGTTCAAGAGTATGAGAGAGTGTTTAGTAAACACCCGTTAGACTTCGGGCGAGTCAAGGGGGTAGAACACCGCATCCCCACGGGAGATCATCCTCCCATAAAAGAGAGGTATCGACCCGTACCCCCTGCACATTACCAACACGCCAAGGGGATGCTTAGAGACATGAAGGAGGCTGGGGTAATCCGGGATAGCTGTAGCCCCTGGGCAGCCCCACTAGTTTTAGTCAAAAAGAAAGACAACACCATGAGGATGTGTGTAGATTACCGGAAAATCAACCGTATCACACACAAGGATGCGTACCCCTTACCAAGGATAGAGGAGTCATTGGCTGCTTTAAGATCTGCTAACTTCTTCTCTACCTTGGATCTCACTAGCGGGTACTGGCAGGTTCCTGTAGCAGAGGCGGACCGGGAGAAGACCGCATTCACCACCCCGATGGGACTTAGCGAGTTCACCTGCATGCCGTTCGGACTCTGCAACGCCCCAGGAACCTTCCAACGATTAATGGAGTGCTGTCTGGGCCACAGAAACTTCGAGACGGTCCTGTTGTACCTGGACGATGTCATCGTATACTCCAAAACGTATGAGGACCACCTGAAACACCTGGCGGAGGTGTTCGAAGCTCTGGCGAGTTACGGCCTAAAGGTGAAACCCTCCAAGTGTCACCTCCTGAAACCAAAGGTGCAATACCTGGGACACGTGGTGAGCGCTGACGGAGTGGCTCCCGACCCCGATAAGATCACCGCAATCAAAGGATGGCCAAGCCCTTCCAGCGTAAAAGAAGTGCGGCAGTTCCTAGGGTTGGTAGGCTACTACCGAAGGTTTATTCCCGGTTTCACCAAAAAGGCGGCGCCTATGCAGGACCTCCTGATAGGCCAGTCCCGGAAGGCCAAGAACCAGAAGCCGCCCTTCAAATGGGAAGAGCTAGAGGAAGAGTCCTTCCGCCAGCTGAAGATGGCCCTCACGGGGGATGAAATCTTGGCGTATCCGGACTATAGCCAGCCCTTCATCCTCTACACCGACGCCAGTAACGTCGGGCTAGGAGCCGTACTGTCCCAGATTCAGCAGGGGAAAGAGCGAGTAATCGCCTATGCCAGCCGAAAACTGCGACCCACCGAAAGGAATCCCGAGAATTATAGCTCATTTAAGCTAGAGTTCCTGGCCGTGGTATGGGCAGTCACCGAGCGCTTTAAGCATTACCTCGCTTCTTCCCGGTTCACCGTATACACGGATAACAACCCGCTGACACACCTGGACACGGCAAGACTCGGTGCCCTGGAGCAGAGGTGGATGGCCCGTCTGTCCAACTACGAGTTCACAATTAAATACCGGGCAGGGCGCTCCAATACCAACGCGGACGCCCTGTCCAGGATGCCCAACCTGCCGGACGGAGGAGAAGATCCGGAGGGACTGGAAGAAGTTGAACTCCCTGCGTTCCACCGTCATGGGACTATCCAGTATTCCCACCGGGTAAGGAGTAAGCAGGCTGCTACGTTGAACCCCTTACCTCACTACAACTGGGCGGAAACGCAAGACAGCGACCCTGCCGTCCGACTGGTGAAGGAGATGCTGACTCGCCCGGAGGCTAGCCTGGAATCAGACGCTCCAGAGGAAGCCAAACAACTATGGGCAGAGAAGAGTCGACTGTTCCTTTACAAGGGGAAGTTGTGCCGCAGAATGGTTAACTCCAGGACGCATGAACTACTCTGGCAAGTAGTGGTGCCACGAAGAGACGCAGCCATGGTGATGGAGGCATACCACGACGGAGCTGGACACTTCGGGTGGAAAAAGCTGGAGTTCCTGCTGCGCGAGCGGTTCCACTGGGTAGGCATGAGGGGAACCATCGAGAAGTGGTGCAGAGACTGTGGCCCGTGCAATCTGAGAAGGAAGGACCGGGCCAGCCAGAAGACTCCCCTGCAGTCCATCGTCACCCGGCAACCGTTGGAACTGGTAGCCTTGGATCATGTAAAACTGACCCCCAGCAGAAGTGGCTACGTCTACGCGTTAACCATCGTGGATCATTACTCCCGGTTTCTGGTTGTCGTCCCCGTCAAGGACTTAACGGCTCGAACAGCAGCTAGAGCCTTCCAGCAGCACTTTTGCCGTCCACACGGGTACCCGGACCAAGTGCTGACGGACCAGGGACCTGCCTTTGAAGCGGAGGTCTTCCAGGAATTCTGCAATCTGTATGGCTGCCGGAAGATAAGGACGACACCCTACCATCCGCAAACTAATGGACTTTGTGAGAAAATGAACCAGGTGGTAATGGATCTTCTAAAAACGTTGCCCCTGGAAGAACGCAGTCTGTGGCCTGAGAAGTTGCCCGATCTGGTGGACCTATACAACCACATCCCGGTAGGTTCCACCAACTGTACCCCGGCTTACCTAATGAGGGCAAGACCTGGTAAGTTACCTGTTGACCTGGAAATGGGAGTCCTGACGCCCGAGGACACTTCACCAGAAACAGACTGGGACACAGAGAGGCAGCAGCAGTACCGGAAAGTACAGGAGAGCGTGGAGCGAAGTCTCTGTCAGGCTAGGGAAAGACAAGAGAAGACTTACAACCAGTATGCTCCCGCTGTTCCCCTGGTACCCGGAGAGCAGGTCTTGAAGAGGAAGAGACGGCTCCACAAGTTGGATGACCAGTGGGAGAAGGACCCGTACACCGTACTGCCCTCAAGCCACGAGAACCCGAAGG
Organism: Phyllobates terribilis; assembly: GCF_046119375.1. Taxonomy (NCBI): domain Eukaryota; kingdom Metazoa; phylum Chordata; class Amphibia; order Anura; family Dendrobatidae; genus Phyllobates; species Phyllobates terribilis. The sequence goes on along the minus strand of NW_027362763.1, from coordinate 693,496,083 downwards.
TCTGTACCATCAGTAAAGACGGAGGGGAAACCACAGCCATTGTATCCCGGGACCACCTGAAGAAGTGCCCCGAACAACTGAGGAACCCTGAGGAGGAACAGGAAGACCATCGACCCGTGGAAGAAAGGGAAGATATGGTTAGTACCGTGCTCGGGGACTTCCCTCGGTCTTGGACTCAAGTCAATGGTGCAGTTGTGGTACCCGTACTCACCTTCCTCCAACCATCATCCCAAGAACCTACGGAGCAACGGGTAGAGCTGGAAGAGCAGCCGGTCCAGGAGGCAGAAGACTCCACCCAAGCGGAACAGGAGAATCCACCCTCTGCTTATAGTGAGCCTGCCGTACCCCTAGTGAGACAAAGAGCCGGTAGACAGCTGCCCAGTTTACCCTTGACAGCTCCTACACCCTGTAGTTCAGGGCCAGACAGTCAGCTCCGTAGGTCCACTAGGGCCACTAGAGGCCAGTTACCCGCACGTTGGAGGATCTAAATATTTAAGTTGTTTTACAATGTTTACCTGTTTATTGTTGCTTGTGTGTAATTTTGTGTTTCTAGTTGTTTTTAGGAGTCTTCGGTGGATTTACCGGGAATCCTTTGTATATAGTTGGAGCGTAACCCAGGATGGACTAGAGACTGTTAAGGACTCGGGGTAGGACAGACCCCTACCTGGTTACGTCTCCCTGTGTTGGTGAAATGGACACCTTTGCTTTTCTTCAAAGACTGCACCCGGTTGCGGACATCCGTGACCATCTTATTGTGTTTCCTTATTGTATTTTATTGTTCTTTGATATACCTTGTTATATTTTTCTAAAAAGTGTTTAGTCCCGGAGTACTAAATTTCACTAGGGGGGAGTGTGACACCCCAGGGGTCTGGTTGTCACAGTGATAGAGATATTACGTCTGAGAGCAGGTGGGAGGTCCTTTGGTCAGGGATCCTGTGCATGCCACACCTCCTGCCCAGCCTTGGGAGGGGAAGAACTTCCCCTGTATAAACCCGGGGCTGAGGCAGGGTTAGTGAGTCCAGGAAGAGTAGAGACAAGAGCAGCATAGGAAGCAGCAGAGTCACAAGGAGTCAGGGGCTGGCAGCTAAAGAGCTCGCCCTGACTAAGAAGATTCTTTACTGGACCCGGAGTCCGAGGCTGTGGGGACTAACTTCTACCCAGCAGCAGAATCCGTCAGGCAGGGGATTTCAGGTCCCCTGGCCCAGAAGCCCGAAGGCCCGGTCGCACGCGTGGGACCAGCACCGCCATCGTGGAGCGGAAGCCATTAGAAGGCCCCGAGTCACCGGCCATACGGGTGAGCACCACACGGTACACTCAGGGACGTGGGCTACTTACATCAGCTTCTAGCAAGGTAGCCAGAAGAGTACAGTCAGCTTGGGAGGCCTACAACTACGCCTGGCCAGGGGAGATCTCATCTGCTCAAGGACTGACCAGGCCCCGTTCGCTAGCAAGTACTCCGGGAGGGTCTATCGTTGTTACCAGTAAAGACCCTGAACGCTACCATACCGTCTCTGAGTGGTTCCTGCTACCCCCATCATCCACGTCGGCTGCCCTGAGGCCATACCCCTCCCGTTGGGGGTTATACTATCACGCTGCACCATCCTTCCACCGGCCTCAGCGGTCTGCCCTGCAGCAGCAGCCCCCTGGCTGCATTCAACGGGTGGCGTAGTCATCAACCATTTTCTACCGCTAACAGACTGCCGTCCAGTTTGACTCCCTGGGCACGGACCGGGTCACCGCCACGAGACTACAACCCTAAACAGATCCGGCTCCGGGTAAGCTCCCGCGTGCGCAACGCAGCGCGACACAGGCCCAGGGGCGCGTCACTTGCGGTTGAGGATTCCCTCTACAAAGCTGGGTCCTAAGTTTGTGCGTCCATTTATAGTGCTTCAGGTTGTTAACCCGTCTGCTGTTAGGTTGGATGTCCCTACTTCCTGGAAGATTAATCCTGTGTTTCATGTTTCCTTGTTGAAAAAGGCTGATGTGTCAGATAGGGATGCCACTGTCACAGTTCCTCCTGTGGTGGAAGACAGCGAATATGAAATTTCTCGTATCTTGAATTCTAGATGGCATAGAGGGAGATTACAATATCTGGTCTCCTGGAAGGGTTTCGGTCCCGAAGACAACTCCTGGGTAAGGACGGATGATGCCTCTGCCCCTAGGCTTGTTAGAGCTTTCCACAAGAGGTTTCCGGATAGGCCTGGGCCTGAAGGATTCAGAGGATCCTCATAAAAGAGGGGGTACTGTTAGAACCCTCCTGTTTGTTTTTTTCCATCTTGTGTTTTGCAGTCACGTGACCATCTGCCTTTATATTCCTGCTCCACCCTTTTGGCTGTGCTGGACTGCAGTGTTCTTTGACTGTTTGGCTAGCCAGGTGCTTCTGTGCCTATCTCTGTCAGTTCGCTTGGTCCTTCTGGGACCTCTAATACCTTTTTGTCAGTTTATCTTTTTGTCTTCTGCAACAACTTTCTCTGTTCAGGAGGTGTCCCATTTTTTGTTCCAATCCTTAGTTCTTTTAGGGACCCCTTCCCTTTATGCATTAGTTCTTGGTTCAGACTAGCCGAGGACTAAGGCGGGTCTGTTCGCAAAGAACAGGCAGTCCACTACCTCGTAGGGATTCAGCTTAGTCTTACTGTAGAGATAGCTTTCCCCTTCTTTCCTTAGTACTTGTTGCAGATCATAACACAAACCACATTATCAGTACACAGTCCAAAAATGAAGGGGGTTGTGTCTTACCCTATTGCGATACTGCCTTGCCCTACCTTGCTGTGGAGGTTGGCACGCTATGTCCTTCACAGTGGTGCCCCGGCTCCCGACGGCTCTCTCTCTTTACCCAATATCACCCTATAGTGACAAAAAATTTTTGGGGTCCAATAAAGTGCAAAACTGCAAAAATTGAGGTACAGGCGTACTAGTTTTTCAATAGTACATGGTAGGAAAATATATCAGTAGCCCTGAGCAGTACAATTTAGCTGCAAATATGAGAGTAAAAAGAGAATCAAACAGTCTTATACTGTTTGGGAATAGTCCTATATGTGGCTTAATAGCATGTAATAGCATAAGATAACAAAACACTATTGTTCACATTGTTGTTTTTAAATCTGTATAACATAATATAATAAGGTACTTTTTCTGTGAGTCTTCTTAAAACTGTCAGCAGCAACAGAGTCTGGACGTGGAGGCAAAACTGTCACCAGCAACAGAAAGTCTGAATGTGGTAGCAAAACTGTCAGCAGCAACAGAAACGCTGAATGCGGAAGCAAAACTGTCAGCAGCAACAGGAATGATGAATGTGGAAGCAAAACTGTCAGCAGCAACAGAAACGCTGAATGTGGAAGCAAAACTGTCAGCAGCAACAGTAACACTGAACATGGAGGCAAAACTGTCACCAGCAACAGAAAGTCTGAATGTGGAGGCAAAACTGTCACCAGTAATAGAAAGTCTGAATGTGGTAGCAAAACTGTCAGCAGCAACAGAAACACTGAATGTGGAATCAAAACTGTCAGCAGCAACAGAAATTCTGAATGTGGAAGCAAAACTGTCAGCAGCAACAGAAACGTTGAATGTGGAGGCAGAACTTTCAGCAGCAACAGAAATGCTGAATGTGGAAGCAAAACTGTCAGCTGCAACAGAAACGTTGAATGTGGAAGCAAAACTGTCAGCAGCAACAGAAACGTTGAATGTGGAAGCAAAACTGTCAGCAGCAACAGAAACGTTGAATGTGGAAGCAGAACTTTCAGCAGCAACAGAAATGCTGAATGTGGAAGCAAAACTGTCAGCAGCAACAGAAATGCTGAATGTGGAAGCAAAACTGTCAGCAGCAACAGAAACACTAAATGTGGAAGCAAAACTGTCATCAGCAACAGTAACAATGAACATGGAGGGATAACTGTCAACAGAAACAGAAAAGCTGAACATGGAGGAAAAACTGTCAACAGAAACAGAAAGGGTGAACATGGAGGAAAAACTGTCAGCAGCAACCGAAACACTGAATGTGGAATCAAAACTGTCAGCAGCAACCGAAATGCTGAATGTGGAAGCAAAACTGTCAGCAGCATCAGAAAGCCTGAGCTAATGCGTACAGGTCTAAATATCCTAAATCACATTTCTATGAAACCAACCTCTATGGGTAGATAAGAGAGTATTTGTTCATGTGCAGGTTGTGATATATAACTGCTGGTCCTACATACAGTATGTATGAAAAATTTTATGACTGTGAACATGCTAGTATTGATGAGTGAATCTACTGAAATTTTGGTTCAACACTTAGCTCGAATTGGCCAGGAAATTTTATATACATCAAACTTATTTTATGCTGCTTGAATGGACATTGTTATGCCTTGAGATCTATCCAGACCCCGAAGCATAATAAACTTCTGCTTGCTTCGGTCCGGTCATCTTCTTCAGTCAGATTAACAGTTCTGTCTTCACTGGGCTATCTTCAGTGGCTTCTGGCTCCCGGCATCTTCAGCGTCTTTGGAGTTTCCTGCTGTGCATCGCAATCTAGTCGGTGCAGGAGACACCACTAATGCCAGACCCCAAAAATGAGGAGACCAAAAAATACAGGTGGGGGCTGGGTATGTATTATTTTTTTTTTATTATTAACTCCTCCCAAAATCTTTTGTATCCAGTAAAATGCTGGCTTGCTGCAATTTTTGCTGGATTTGTGGAAATCTAATTGCAAAATATTCTGATTCTGGCAAATCATTATTTTTTTTCTGTGAAATTTGTGGAGAATTCTAAGTGATTCTTTCATCTCTACTTATCACATCAGACGGCAGATTTTATGGAATTTTTATTGAATCTTACAAAAATGAATAATTCCAGGATTGTACTGTCCTGGCGGGGGATTATCAGAGGGTTCCTGTGTGTTGATAATGGAATGGTGCACATGCCGTTGATGGACATTGGAGTAGAGGTTTTATCCTCGGTGAAGCTTCAGTTTATCTGGAGTTTGTTTAACTTCTCCGTTGTTTATTTGCCCATCACATCTGCTGAGAGATTGTTGAAAGCACCATCCCAGTCCATTAGTATTATCGGAGGCTACTAGACCCATTAACAAGACAAACTTTCACATACTTCACACTAGAGCCAATGAATGAGACCAGGCAGCCATGTCTATTGTCACAAAGTGGGTTCTTTGGGCACTTTTGCCAGATTGATAGTTCAGGCTCTGCAGCTATTTACTGTCGGCAGGTCTATAGAACGGGATCAGAGCTAGGCTAGGAAATTTGGCTACATCAGATATACATTGAAACTAGAGAGAAGTGCACTTACGTGGCCACCACTGCTGGATCGCTTCGATGGCTATAAGCCTTGACAACCAGCAGTAATCAACTCGGCAGGAAGATAAAACTCGAAAATGAGGCCATTCTGCCATATCATTGGTATCGGTTTATTATTTTGCCTATTTTATAGCTAGAAGCGGGAATATAAAGACAGGAACAACCCTTTAAGGTGCCTAAAAATCTTCAATAAATGTTGGTTGAATGCAAGTTTGGATAATATCTATCTTCCAATCTTGCCGTATGCTTGTACTCTCACTCCGGCTGAGTTTTTGGAAGGCTCACCAGATGAGGTGGATCCTCTAAGCTTTAGATATGGGTGGGAACACAGACCCCTGGTGTTGAGGAAGCAGGCAGGAAGGCACGTGGGCAGCAAGGACTTGGCACACCCAGGAATCTCAGGAGCAGCAGGAGGGTGGAAGTGGAACCCAACTGGGATGAATGCAGGCTCAGGCTATGTGCCCACGATGCAGAAATGCTCAGGATTTTTTCCTGAGCGTTTCTGCATCTCCCTGGCAGAAAAAACGCATGCGGATTGTACATGCGGATTGTACATGCGGATTGTACATGCGGATTGTACATGCGGATTGTACATGCGTTTTCCTGCCAGGGACATGCGGAAGTGAAGCGTTCTTCACATGCATTTCCGCATGCGGGTTGTCAAGAGCTTTCCAAGCGATTTTAGCATCACTTGGAAAGTGCTTGACAACTTGGTCACACTATATAAATCCATGCAAACTGCATGGATTTATATAGTGCGACCTTAAAGAATGTTTAAAAATAAAAAAATAAATCTATACTTACCTTCTGATGGCCCCCGGAGTCTTGCTTCGCTCCGTCCTCCCTTGCCGGCAGCTCGCGGTGCACTACACTGAAGGACCTGCCGTCACATGACTATGACGTCAGCGCAGGTCCTTCAGTCCACCGCGATCTGCTGGCATGGGAGAACGAGCGCAGCGGGGGCCATCAGAAGGTAAATTTCAAAATTATTTTTTATTATATTCTTTCTTTTACAGGTTCAATGGTACCCAGGTCCGGAGGAGAGTCTCTTCCTCTCCATACCCGGGTACCATGCGCACATTGAAACACATGGATTTCGCATGTACATATACAGTGATGCGGAATCCAAGTGATTCAGTGCAAGTCAATGGCGGCAAAAACGCAGCGCTTCTGCAAAATAATCGGTAGTGCTGCGTTTTTTCCGCAATGATAATCCGCAGCGGAAATTTCTGCAGCATGTGCACAGCACATGCGGATTATCATTGGGAAACATGGCAGGCCTTCTACCATGCATTTTATAAGTGTTTCTGCAGCGTTTTTGCCGCTGCGGAAATGCTTAAAAAATGCATCGTGGGCACACAGCCTCAAACACAAAAAGCACAGCAAACACAACACTAGAGCCTCAATCCCAAGACACAGGTGTGTGTCTAAATGGACCTGGACAAGGAAGATTATTTAATTGATCCACTCCGGGAACTTGCAAAATCCTACATGGAGCACAGCAGATGGCAGCGGACCCAGGAGAGGGAAACAGAGCCTGGGATACCCAGGACAGGTATGTAACAGTGTTCATGTGTTTTCAATGGGGAAATGGGGTAAGCTACTGCCAGACAAAAGAGATGAGCAAATCTTTTGAAATTCAAGTCCGACAGCTTTGCTGAAAATAAAAAAAAAAATTAAATTTGCTGCAAATTAATTCACCGCAAATCGCAAGTCCCCATATTGCCCTGAAAAGAAATGTATAACACTCTGAGGTCTCCCAGGATGATGTCCAACTCATTGCAAGCTCTTTATTGTAAATACAACCCTAGTAATATCAAAGTAAACTCAATTTATATGGCTATGGTAATCGCTCTTCACTGCTGTGCTGTCGCACATTGTATGTACAGTTTATAGCTTTCTCTCCATATCTCTATTACTGAACTGTGACGTCCTCTCACTATCCAGATTCACCATCAAAATGACTGCTGCATTCCCTGCCTCAGCTTTTATAAAGGCTATGATAGTGCCTCCTAATTGGTTGTGCTATAGCATGTGATGTGATAGCTGCAAGGCATTATGAAGAAGGCGGCTCAACCATGGCTGAGGTCATGTGAGCCTTCTTTGACTGATGTGAAATCTTTTTGGTGATTCACGCAAACAGAATTCTAAATAAATAGTTTGAATTTGCCAGGTCAAGTGAATTCCTAAAAAATCAACACAAATTAGATTGCCATCTAATTGATTTGTTCATCTCTAACCAGACAGCTTCGGGAAGGAGCTTGTCCAATTTTCCCTCCAGAAAACAAGAATCGGGCGTTGAAACTCAACCTCTGTCTGGGGGAAGAATTGTTAGGTCCTCATGCACATAAGTCCACCAGTCCCACCTAAATCCACCATGGACCAAAACTATGTTAGCTAGTCCTTACGAACCCAAAAAACAAACAAACTTAGGTTACAGTTTATAATATGGGTTAATGGTTGAAGGTTAAGTTTTGTCTGTAGAAGGATGAAGGATGGATGGAGAGGCGGAAATGATCAAGAAATTATTCAACTTGGATTATATTATGTGGATTGTAAAATATAAAGTCTTTTGGTTAAAGAAAATGAACAGTCGTTAGATAATGTCTATGTTCTGCCATGTTTAGTCTAGATGTATTAAACACAATTTCAAAAAGTTAAAAAAGTCTTTGATTCAGAGAAAGATAGGAGGAAAAATAAACGAAATTCCGCATACCATTTATAAATTTGAGATTAATTCACTGAGCTGAATATTGAAATAAAACAGAAAAAATATCCATAATATCTTAGGCAACCAACCACTGAAACGTATTGGTTCCCACTAAATGGTGACATGATATTTTTGGCCAAGGACCCGCTTCACGCAGACCAAAAAAAAGTAGCTTTTCTAATCGACTTACTAAGGTTGATATTTAGCCGTTGACAATTTAATATCTCGCAGATGGGGTTCCTGACAGACTACTGCTCGGTGTCCATTTCGAAATAATTCAATAATAACATTTTTGACTTCCGTAGATGACAGCATAGCCCATAATTTAATCGTAAAAGGGGTGGTTAATACTTAAAATTTCAGAACTTTTTTTTTTTTCGTTTATGTTTCACAGATGAGTCCAAGCCCACCTCTGTTTTTTTGGAATCATAAAATTCCAGATGGGTGATCCCTAATGCCCTTATATATCCAAGAGAAACAAACAAAAGTATCGAAGGATTAAGACGTACAGAGCCCAGAACAAACTGGGAATGAAATGGAACAGAGCATAACAGTGGTGCGTCTGGCAGACAGATAGGTCTATACCGCGATTGACTGATCGCTCTCCTCATACTTTTAACGGTGATATAAATTTACACGTTTCCTATCCCAGCTGTAAACAATGGGAATCTCTAATCATATTGTAAAAACAAAATAGTACTAGTATACAACACAACTGAGAGTATCCAAATGGAGTTTATTCACTCTATATCCTCCTAATTCCATTAGGTGATTTATATTTAGCATGGAAACAAGTGAAAAAAAAGTAAAAAAAAAAAAAAGGCAGAATATGTAAAAAAAAAAAAATATATATACAGTTGAAACCTGAAGTTTACATAAACTATATAAAAAGACACATATTCTTGTTTTTCTCAATATCTGACATGAAATGAGAATAAACCTTTCCTGTTTTAGGTCAATTAGGATTACCATAATTTTTTATATTTGCCAAATGCCGGAATAATGAGAAAGAGAGAATGTTTTAAGGCATTTTTATTACTTACTGCAAAGTCAAAAGTTTACATACACTAAGATTACTATGCCTTTAAACAATTCTCGACTGCCCATGTGATGATGTTATGTGTTTGGAAGCTTCTGATAGTTTTTTTTGGCAACATCTGAGTTAATTAGAGACACACTTGTGGATGTATTTTAATGCACACCCGAAACACACTGTTTCTTTGTGTAGCATCATGGGAAAGTCTAAAGAAATCAGCCAAGATATCAGGAAGAGAATTGTGGACTGGCACAAGTCTGGCTCATCCTTGGGTACAATTTCAAGTTACTTGAAGGTGCCTCATTCATCTGTACAAACAATTATATGCAAGAACAAACAAGATGGGAATGTCCAGTCATCATGCTCAGGAAGGAGACGGGTTCTGTGTCCCAGAGATGAACGTGTACATGTCAACCCAAAGACAAAAGCAAAATACCTTGTGATGATGATGGCAAAAGCTGGTAAGATTGTGTCAATAACCACAGTGAAATGAGTACAGTATCAACATGGGCTGAAAGGCCACTTTGCCAGGAAGAAGCCATTACTCCAAAAGAAACATAAAAAAGCCAGATAAATGTATACAAATGCACACAGGAACAAAAACCTTCATTTTTGGAGATATGTCCTGTGGTCTGATGAAACTAAAATGGAACTTTTTGGGCATAATGACCATCGTTACATTTGGAGGAAAAAGGGAGAAGCTTGGAAGCCTAAGAACACCATCCCAACTGTGAAAAACGGGGGTGGCAGCATCATTTTGTGGGATTGTTTTGCTGCAGAAGGGACTAGTGCACTTCACAAAATAGATGGCATCATGAGAAAAGAAGATTATGTGTCAATACTGAAGCATCCTCTGAAGACATCAGCCAGGAAGTTAAAGCTTGGGTGGAAATGGGTCTTCCAAATGGACAATGATCCAAAGCATACTGCCGAAATGGTAACAAAGTGGCTTATGGATAACAAAGTTGATGTTTTGGAGTGGGCATCACGAAGCCCTGATCTCAATCCTATAGAAAATTTATGGGCAAAGCTGAAAAGGCAGGTGCGAACAAAGCGATCTACACACCTGGATCAGTTACACCAGTTTTGTGAGGAGGAATGGGCCTAAATTCCGACCAACTATTGTGAGAAGCTTGTGGAAGGATATCCCAAACGTCTGACCCAAGTCATTCAGTTTAAGGGCAATGGTACCAAATACTAATGAAATGTATGTAAACTTTTGACTTTGCAGTAAGTAATAAAAATGCCTTAAAACATTCCCTGTCTCATTAGTCTGGCATTTGGCAAATATTAAAAATTATGGTAATCCCAATTGACCTAAAACAGGAAAAGTTTATTCTGATTTCATGTCAGATATTGAGAAACACATCCATATGTGTCTTTTTATATAGTGCATGGGAACTTCTGGTTTCAACTGTATATCAAACTACATACTTCAAGGGAGTTCTTAGAGGGTATAAAATTATTAGAAATATATTTTTAAATTAAAAACACTCTGAACAAAACATATAAACTGTGCTATGTCTAGATCAGGCTCTGCGGGGTCGGGACATGACATAGCACCAATGAGAGAATCTTTGTGTCATGCTCCGCCCTCTTAGACTCTGCACTAGATATCACATAATGTGTCAGTTTTGTCTCAAGTGTTCTTTCAAGTTCACAGTTAAAGGGATATAAGGACGAATAAAAAAATTGCTCTTCCAAAATTGGTGACAATGTTGGGGACTTTTCAGCGTAGAGTGTGTTGTCCATAGTGATTGGCTGCCAAGGTTAAAAAATGTCATCATCCCATGAATGACAATAATGTACAACAGGGACCCTGGTACCTATCGCACACTAGAGTTCATTGGAAAGTTTATAAAATGTTTTTAAGGAGTTGAAAGTTCCTTAATGGGGATTTTGTAAGAAGATAACTTTTGTTTTATGCCAATCAACAGTTATTGCTCACAAAGGGGCCGTCCAGCGTGAGTAGCCCCCCTTTATGATTTCCATATGCCGTAACAGGAGATATGAACAAGTGATTTTCGAAATAAGAAACCTCTTGGAGTTGTGTGAAGCTAAGCTGCAGTACCAGACACAGCCACTGCCAAATGTATGGTGCTGTTCACCAGTGTATTAGGTCATCAGTAGTGTTGAGCATTCCGATACTGAAATATCGGGTATCGACCGATATTCTCGGTATCGGAGTTCCAATACTGAGTTCCGATACTTTTAGAATATTGAATACCGGAATCGGAAGTTCCCATAATGCCTGCGCTCTGCAGTGTCTCTGAAGGATGAGAAGCTGGATGGCAGCGCTCAGCTTACTGTACTTGTCATTTAGTGTTAAAGGATTTATTAAAAAAAATAATAGTGTTTTCATGCACCGTCTCTTTAAAAAAGCCAGCCGACAATTCAGCAGCGGCATACATCGGTACCCGACAATTTAGAATAGAAAGAATAGAGCATCACACATAGATTAGATACATAGAAACATGTCAGTCACATATATAAGAAGTATAGTGACAGTGTTGATTACTGTACTTGTAATTTAGTGTTAAAATAAAGGATTTATTTAAAAAAAAATTGGCGTGGGGTTCCCCGTAATTTTAGTCTCTAGCGGAGGTTAAGCAGACGGCTGGGCAGATGTTTGAAGCCTGGGAAGGGGATAATACCCACGGAGCTTCCCAGGCTACTAATATCAGCCCCCAGCTGAATACCTAGCCTTTACTAGGTATTAAAATGGGGGACCCCCCAAAAAATTACATGGGGTCCCCCCTATTTTAATAGCTAGCAAAGGCTAGGCAGACAGCTGGGGGCTGATATTAATAGCCCAGGAAGGGTGCCATGAATATTGGCCCCCTCCCAGGCTAGAAACACCAGCCGTCAGCCGCCCCAGAAATGGCGCATCAATAGGATGCGCCAATTCTGGCACTTAGCCTCGCTCTTCTCACTGCTCTGTGCCAATATTCATGGCACCCTTCCTGGGCTATTAATATCAGCCCCCAGCTGTCTGCCTAGCCTTTGCTAGCTATTAAAATAGGGGGGACCCCACGTCATTTTTTGGGGGGGTCCCCCATTTTAATACCTAGTAAAGGCTAGGTATTCAGCTGGGGGCTGATATTAGTAGCCTGGGAAGCTCTGTGGGTATTACCCCCTTCCCAGGCTTCAAACGTCTGCCCCAGCCGTCTGCTTAACCTCCGCTAGAGACTAAAATTACGGGGAACCCCACGCCAATTTTTTTTTTAATAAATCCTTTATTTTAACACTAAATGACAAGTACAGTAATCAACACTATCACTCTACTTCTTATATATGTGACTGACATGTTTCTATGTATCTAATCTATGTTTGATGCTCTATTCTTTCTATTCTAAATTGTCGGGTACCGATGCTGAATTGCCGGCCGGCTTTTTTAAAGAGACGGTGCATGAAAACACTATTATTTTTTTTAATAAATCCTTTAACACTAAATTACAAGTACAGTAATCAACACTGTCACTGTACTTCTTATATATGTGACTGACATGTTTCTATCTATCTAATCTATGTGTGATGCTCTATTCTTTCTGTTCTAAATTGTCGGGTACCGGTGTATGCCGCTGCTGAATTGCCGACTTTTCATGTAATACATTCCACATTATTCTTAGTTGTTTTCCTTCATGTAGAATTAACCTACAAGGAAAGAAAGGGTTTATTTTCATTCCGATATTTGTGTCCCATTGACTTGCATTGGTTTCCGGTATCGGAATCGGCGATATCCGATATTTTTTGGGTATCGGTCCGATCCAATCCGATCCGATATTTCCCGATATCGGAAGGTATCGCTCAACACTAGTCATCAGTGGCCTGCTGTGTGCAGAAGAACACTTGAGCACTGTGATCCCTTAAATCATTTGATCGGTGGGGGTGACTAAAATCAGACCCCCATCAATCTAATATTAATGGCTTATTCTGAGGATAAGCCATTAATATCATATTTCCAGAAAATCCCTTTAAAAAGTAAGAAAAATGTATGTGTACAAAGAAATAGGAAAAAAAACATGGAATATCACGAAATTGGAGAAAAGGACCCAACATAAAGAAAAAAAAGTAAAATAAAAATAACAAATGAGTTTCAATTGTCATTTAAAATTATGTGAAAACAATAAAATTATTTGGAAATATTTAGGAAAGGGATGTATTTCCCAATTGTTCAAATCAATATCAGACCCTTTTTCTTCCAAAAGTATTAGCCCCCTTCACAAAAAAATTGGTATAATATTATATTGTTGAAAATATCAGAATTCTAAAAGCAAAACAGTATAAAACACCTCGGTAAAAATTTTAAATATTTTATAGGAAATTCTTTGGAAGCGAAAGCACGGGACTTTATTATAAAATGATTAAAGTGGATTTATTGAGTATATTACAATCCAAGGGAACTATTAAGAAAGTGTGAATTCCAGGAACATATAAATCTATGGATTTAACATTGGAGCGTTTTACTATATATATCATGAAATAAAAGAAACCTACCTTGTAACCATTCTGGATCAATCGTACTAGAGCACAAGGACCCAAAAACGTTTTCTTTTTTTTTTTATCCCCTCGCCCTGTTGTTTTTTCTTTAATTGTTTAATTATTTTTTTTTATTTAAAGAGACTTTTAGGGGTGAAAGGTGACATTTAATGCTGTAGGACTCTCATTTAGTCAACCACTGTGGTCTTCAGGCTTGACTTGCTCTACATGTTGAGTAAGCAACACCCAAGAGTATCTTCTTCAATGAGTTGGTGGCAGCTAATCAAGTGGTTAATGATCGGACAAGGAGATAATGTAATGATCCCTACAACAAGGTTTATTTTAATCTCAGGGAATGAGTGTTTTCTAATTCCTCCATCTAACTTTCTTAAGCCTTGACCATAGAGCCTATCTGCTTAGTGTGAGGGCCCCAGATAAGGACAAGACGTATGACAGATCCTTCTGTGAACAATCTCCTCTCTCTATTAACACCATGGGGCTTTATTATCTTGTTGAGTAAAGTCGTAATGATTTCATTATCTCCATGTCTTTGATTTCACCTGGCTTACAGCGAATAACCAGAAATTTCCGAGAGGTAATACAGTTTACCCACCATTTTGTTTAACCCTGAAAGAAGAAGCATTTTTTTTTCCAATCCTAAAAAAATGTCTAACCTCTTGAGGATCAAGGTTCCACAGTGCTGGTTTAGCCTTGAGTCCTCCTTTAAAATTTTATTGTCCTTCACATTATTGGGCATATGGGTGGCCAACGTACCGCTATTCAGGAAAAAAAAACATGCAGGAGCCACAGTGTTACAGAAAAAATGTGACCCCCTTACTTCAATGGATTGATTGGTCAAACACTACATCTAGCAATTTGCCATCACTTGGTATGATGGAATGGATCCATGCTTGCTCACTTTTTCAGTTGAACCTCCAAGAAGAGAAAAAATGTATTGTGCCCAATTTTTCTACAATTATCATTTTTCCTTAACATCCCGATTCCCCTTTTCAGCAACCCCATCCATGAAAGAAATCTTCTGCTTACCCTGAGATTTTGGATAAATTCGTGGGAGATTTCTCTGTGATATTTTAGAAACATTTAGCTCAATGTCTATTGGAGTTGGTCAGGTAGAATGAATGGTTTCTGGAGCATTAAGTTGGCAGCTATAATACTGCCCCTATAAAGAAGAATATAACTACTGTAATACTGCCCTATGTACAAGAATATAACTACTATAATACTGCCCCCATGTACAAGAATATAACTACTATAATACTGCTCCTATGTACAAGAATATAACTACTATAATACTGCCCCCTATGTACAAGAATATAACTACTATATTACTGCGCCCTACGTACGAGAATACAACTACTATAATACTGCTCCCTATGTGCAAGAATATAATTACTATAATAATGCCCCTATGTACAAGAATATAACTACTATAATACTGCTCCCTATGTACAAAAATATAACAACTATAATACTGCTCCTATGTACAGGAATATAACTACTATAATACTGCCCCTATGTACAAAAATATAACAACTATAATACTGCTCCTATGTACAGGAATATAACTACTATAATACTGCCCCCTATGTACAAGAATATAACTACTATAATACTGCCCCCTATGTACAAGAATATAACTGCTATAATACTGCCCCCTATGTACAAGAATATAACTACTATAATACTGCTCCTATGTACAAGAATATAACTACTATAATACTGCCCACTATGTACAAGAATATAACTACTATAATACTGCCCCCTATGTACAAGAATATAACTACTATAATACTGCTCCTATGCACAAGAATATAACTACTATAATACTGCCCACTATGTACAAGAATATAACTACTATAATACTGCCCCCTATGTACAAGAATATAACTACTATAATAATGCTCCTATGTACAAGAATATAACTAGTATAATACTGCCCCTATTTACAAGAATATAACTACTATAATACTGCCCCTATGTACAAGAATATAACTACTATAATACAGCCCCTATGTACAAGAATCTACTATAATACCGCCCCCCTATGTACAAGAATATAACTACTATAATACTGCCCCTATGTACAAGAATATACAGTTATATGAAAAAGTTTGGGCACCCCTATTAATCTTAAGCTTAATGTTTTATAAAAATTGGTGGTTTTGCAACAGCTATTTCAGGTTGATATATGTAATAACTGTTGGACACAGTAATGTTTCTGCCTTGAAATGAGGTTTATTGTACTAACAGAAAATGTGCAATCTGCATTCAAACTAAACTTGACAGGTGCATAAGTATGGGCACCCTTATCATTTTCTTGTTTTAAATACTCCTACCTACTTTTTACTGACTTACTAAAGCAATTTTTTTGGTTTTGTAACCTCATTGAGCTTTGAACTTCAGAGCCAGGTGTATGCAATCATGAGAAAAGCTACTTAAAGTGGCCACTTGCAAGTTGTTCTCCTGTTTGAATCTCCTCTGAAGAGTGGCATCATGGGCTCCTCAAAACAACTGTCAAATGATCTGAAAACAAAGATTATTCAACATAGTTGTTCAGGGGAAGGATACAAAAAGCTGTCTCAGAGATTTAACCTGTCAGTTTCCACTGTGAGCAACATAGTAAGGAAATGGAAAAACACAGGGACAGTTCTTGTTAAGGCCAGAAGTGGCAGGCCAAGAAAAACATCAGAAAGGCAGAGAAGAAGAATGGTGAGATCAGTCAATGACAATCCTCAGACCACCTCCAGAGAGCTGCAGCATCAACTTGCTGCAGATGGTGTCACTGTGCATCGGTCAACTATACAACGCACTTTGCACAAGGAGAAGCTGTATGGGAGAGTGATGCGAAAGAAGCCGTTTCTGCAAGCACACCACAAACAGAGTCGGCTGAGGGATGCTAAAGCACATTTGGAGAAGCCAATTTCTTTTTGGAAGAAGGTCCTGTGGACTGATGAAACCAAGATTGAGTTGTTTGGTCATACAAAAAGGCGTTATGCATGGCGGCAAAAAAACCACAGCATTCCAAGAAAAACACTTGCTACCCACAGTAAAATTTGGTGGAGGTTCCATCATGCTTTGGGGCTGTGTGGCCAATGCCGGCACCGGGAATCTTGTTAAAGTTGAGGGACGCATGGATTCCACTCAGTATCAGCAGATTCTTGACAATAATGTTCAAGAATCAGTGATAAAGTTGAAGTTATGCAGGGGATGGATCTTTCAGCAAGACAATGATCCAAAACTCCGCTCCAAATCTACTCAGGCATTCATGCAGAGGAACAATTACAATGTTCTGGAATGGCCATACCAGTCCCCAGACTTGAATATCATTGAACATCTGTGGGATCATTTGAAGAGGGCTCTCGATGCTCGGCGAACATCAAACTTAACTGAACTGGAATTGTTTTGTAAAGAGGAATGGTCAAAAATACCTTCATCCAGGATCCAGGAAATCATTAAAAGCTACAGGAAGCGACTAGAGGCTGTTATTTTTGCAAAAGAAGGATCTACTAAATATTAATGTCACTTTTCTGGTGAGGTGCCCATACTTATGCACCTGTCAAATTTTGTTTGAATGCAGATTGCACATTTTCTGTTAGTACAATAAACCTCATTTCAAGGCAGAAACATTACTGTGTCTAACAGTTATGACATATATCAAACTGAAATAGCTGTAGCAAAAGCACCAATTTTTATAAAACAATAAGCTTAAGATTAATAGGGGTGCCCAAACTTTTTCATATAACTGTAACTACTATAATACTGCGCCCTATGTACAAGAATATAACTACTATAATACTGCCCCTATGTACAAGAATATAGCTACTATAATACCGCCCCATATGTACAAGAATATAACTACTATAATACTGCCCCCTATGTGCAAGAATATAACTATTATAATACTACCCCCTATGTACAAGAATATAACTACTATAATACTGCCCCTATGTACAAGAATATAATTACTATAATACTGACCCCTATGTACAAGAATATAACTACTATAATACTGCCCCCTATGTGCAAGAATATAACTATTATAATACTACCCCCTATGTACAAGAATATAACTACTATAATACTGCTCCTATGTACAAGAACATAACTACTGTAATACTGCCCCCTATGTACAAGAATATAACTACTATAATACTGGTCCTATATACAGTAATATAACTACTATAATACTGCCCCTATGTACAAGAATATAACTACTATAATACTGCCCCTACGTACAAGAATATAACTACTATAATACTGCTCCTGTGCACAAGAATATAAATATTATAATACTGCCCCTACGTACAAGAATATAACTACTATAATACTGCTCCTGTGCACAAGAATATAAATATTATAATACTGCTCCCTATGTACAAGAATATAACTACTATAATACTGCCCCTATGTACAAGAATATAACTACTATAATACTGCTCCTATGCACAAGAATATAACTATTATAATACTGCTCCCTATGTACAAGAATATAACTACTATAATACTGCTCCTATGCACAAGAATATAACTACTATAATACTGCCCCCTATGTACAAGAATATAACTACTATAATACTGCTCCTATGTACAAGAATATAACTAGCATAATACTGCTCCTATATACAAGAATATGGCTACTATAATACTGCCCCCTATGTACAAGAATATAACTACTATAATACTGCCTCTATGTACAAGAATATAACTACTATAATACCGCCCATATGTACAAGAATATAACTACTATAATACTGCCCCCTATGTGCAAGAATATAACTACTATAATACTGCTCCTGTGTACAAGAATATAACTAGCATAATACTGTTCCTATATACAAGAATATGGCTACTATAATACTGCCCCCTATGTACAAGAATATAACTACTATAATACTGCCTCTATGTACAGGAATATAACTACTATAATACTGCCTTCTATGTACAAGAATATAACTAATATAATACTTTCCCCTATGTACAAGAATATAACTACTATAATACTGCCCCCTATGTACAAGAATATAACTACTATAATACTGCCCCCTATGTACAAGAATATAACTACTATAATACCGCCCCCTATGTACAAGAATATAACTACTATAATACTGCCCCTATGTACAAGAATATAACTACTATAATACTGCCCCCTATGTACAAGAATATAACTACTATAATACTGCCCCTATGTACAAGAATATAACTACTATAAAATTGCCCCTATGTACAAGAATATAACTACTAGAATACTGCCCCTATGTACAAGAATATAACTACTATAATACTGACCTCTATGTGCAAGAATATAACTACTTTAATACTGCTCCTATGTACAAGAATATAACTACTATAATACTGACCCCTATGTACAAGAATATAACTACTATAATACTGCTCCTATATACAGGAATATAACTACTATAATATTGCCCCTATGTACAAGAATATAACTACTATAATACTGCCCCTATGTACAAGAATATAACTACTATAATACTGCTCCTATATACAGGAATATTACTGCTATAATACTGCTCACTATGTACAAGAATATAACTGCTATAATACTGCTCCTATGCACAAGAATATAACTACTATAATACTGACCTCTATGTGCAAGAATATAACTACTATAATACTGCTCCTATGTACAAGAATATAACTACTATAATACTGACCCCTATGTACAAGAATATAACTACTATAATACTTTCCCCTATGTACAAGAATATAACTACTATAATACTGCTCCCCTATGTACAAGAATATAACTACTATAATACTGCCCCTATGTACAAGAATATAACTACTATAATACTGCTCCTATATACAGGAATATTACTGCTATAATATTGCCCCTATGTACAAGAATATAACTACTAGAATACTGCCCCTATGTACAAGAATATAACTACTATAATACTGACCTCTATGTGCAAGAATATAACTACTATAATACTGCTCCTATGTACACGAATATAACTACTATAATACTGACCCCTATGTACAAGAATATAACTACTATAATACTGCTCCTATATACAGGAATATAACTACTATAATACTGCCCCTATGTACAAGAATATAACTACTATAATACTGCCCCTATGTACAAGAATATAACTACTATAATACTGCTCCTATAAACAGGAATATTACTGCTATAATACTGCTCCCTATGTACAAGAATATAACTGCTATAATACTGCTCCTATGCACAAGAATATAACTACTATAATACTGCCCCCTATGTACAAGAATATTACTGCTATAATACTGCTCCCTATGTACAAGAATATAACTACTATAATACTGCTCTTATGCACAAGAATATAACTACTATAATACTGCCCCCTATGTACAAGAATATAACTACTATAATACTGCTGCTATGTACAAGAATATAACTAGCATAATACTGCTCCTATGTACAAGAATATGGCTACTATAATACTGCCCCTATGTACAAGAATATAGCTACTACAATACTGCTCCTATGCACAAGAATATATCTACTATAATACTGCTCCCTATATACAAGAATATAACTACTATAATACTGCTCCTATGCACAAGAATATAACTACTATAATACTGCCCCCTATGTACAAGAATATAACTACTATAATACTGCTCCTATGTACAAGAATATAACTAGCATAATACTGCTCCTATATACAAGAATATGGCTACTATAATACTGCCCCCTATGTACAAGAATATAACTACTATAATACTGCCTCTATGTACAAGAATATAACTACTATAATACCGCCCCCTATGTACAAGAATATAACTACTATAATACTGCCCCCTATGTGCAAGAATATAACTACTATAATACTTCTCCTATGTACAAGAATATAACTAGCATAATACTGCTCCTATATACAAGAATATGGATACTATAATACTGCCCCCTATGTACAAGATTAAAACTACTATAATACTGCCCCTATGTACAGGAATATAACTACTATAATACTGCCTTCTATGTACAAGAATATAACTACTATAATACTTTCCCCTATGTACAAGAATATAACTACTATAATACTGCTCCCCTATGTACAAGAATATAACTACTATAATACTGCCCCTATGTACAAGAATATAACTACTATAATACTGCCCCTATGTACAAGAATATAACTACTATAATACTGCTCCTATGTACAAGAATATAGCTAGCATATTACTGCTCCTATATACAAGAATATGGCTACAATAATACTGCCCCCTATGTACAAGAATATTACTACTATAACACTGCCCCTATGTACAAGAATATAACTACTATAATACTGCCCCCTATGTACAGAATATAACTACTATAATACTGCCCCTATGTGCAAGAATATAACTTCTATAATACTGCCCCCTATGTACAAGAATATAACTACTATAATACTGCCCCTATGTACTAGAATACAACGGCTATAATACTGCCCTATTGTACAAGAATATAACTACTATAATACTGCCCCTATGTACAAGAATATAACTACTATAATACTGCCCCTATGTACTAGAATATAACTGCTATAATACTGCCCTATTGTACAAGAATATAACTACTATAATACTGCCCCTATATACAAGAATATAACTACTATAATACTGCCCTATTGTACAAGAATATAAGTACTATAATACTGCCCCTATGTACAAGAATATAACTACTAAAATACTGCTCCTATGCACAAGAATATAACTAGTATAATACTGCTCCCTATGTACAAGAATATAACTACTATAATACTGCTCCTATGCACAAGAATATAACTAGTATAATACTGCTCCCTATGTACAAGAATATAACTACTATAATACTGCTCCTATGTACAAGAATATAACTACTATAATACTGCCCCCTATGTACAAGAATATAACTACTATAATACTGCTCCTATGTACAAGAATATAACTTGCATAATACTGCTCCTATATACAAGAATATGGCTACTATAATACTGCCCCCTATGTACAAGAATATAACTACTATAATGCTGCCTCTATGTACAAGAATATAACTACTATAATACCGCCCCCTATGTACAAGAATATAACTACTATAATACTGCCCCTATGTACAAGAATATAACTACTATAATACTGCTCCTATGCACAAGAATATAACTACTATAATACTGCTCCCTATATACAAGAATATAACTACTATAATACTGCTCCTATGCACAAGAATATAACTACTATAATACTGCCCCCTATGTACAAGAATATAACTACTATAATACTGCTCCTATGTACAAGAATATAACTAGCATAATACTGCCCCCTATGTACAAGAATATAACTACTATAATACCGCCCCCTATGTACAAGAATATAACTACTATAATACTGCCCCCTATGTGCAAGAATATAACTACTATAATACTGCTCCTATGTACAATAATATAACTAGCATAATACTGCTCCTATATACAAGAATATGGATACTATAATACTGCCCTCTATGTACAAGAATATAACTACTATAATGCTGCTCCTATGTACAGGAATATAACTACTATAATACTGCCTTCTATGTACAAGAATATAACTACTATAATACTTTCCCCTATGTCCAAGAATATAACTACTATAATACTGCTCCCCTATGTGCAAGAATATAACTATTATAATACTGCCCCTATGTACAAGAATATAACTACTATAATACTGCCCCTATGTACAAGAATATAACTACTATAATACTGCTCCTATGTACAAGAATATAGCTAGCATAATACTGCTCCTATATACAAGAATATGGCTACTATAATACTGCCCCCTATGTACTAGAATATAACTGTTATAATACTGCCCTCTAAGAACAAAAATATTACTTTTATACTATTAACATTTACGGACAATTATGCAGAATTTTCTTGTGTGTTTAGTCCTGCTCTTTGTGTAGAGATACCATATACAGGGAAGCTCACACACTCCAGTTATCTGACAAGAGGAGCAGAAATAAAACAGCCTCATATCGGTCTGGAGAAGAACACCTCTCACAGGGTCAATGAGGAAAGCGCTGCACATTTTCCTGGTTCTCAGTGACATGGAGGAATGAGATGATCCTTTCCAGTCGGGTTGGAGGCCCTATACTGTACATTACACATCCTGCCAGATACACAGTCTATACGGCTGCGGGAATTGCGTCTCCTTATCAGCGGTGGAAATTATTATGATTATTAAGAATAATGATTCAGAGCGATAATGACAATTATTGCAGATCTGGATGGTTGTGCTAATTAAGTTGGACTCTGCGTTATCTGCTCAGTATGTTCTGTGTAATGTAAAGTGCAGGAGGAGCGCGGATTAGTCTAGTGCAAGGATATAC
Source organism: Phyllobates terribilis (assembly GCF_046119375.1). Lineage (NCBI taxonomy): Eukaryota > Metazoa > Chordata > Amphibia > Anura > Dendrobatidae > Phyllobates > Phyllobates terribilis. The sequence goes on along the minus strand of NW_027362763.1, from coordinate 693,473,203 downwards.
TGCTCCTCTCTTTCACCCAACTATGCTGTAGGCCTAATGCAATCAAATACATTACAACTTTCTACAAACTTCCAAATTGTGTAGAGCCGTAATACCAAATTCATTCCCTTATATTGACCTATTAGACTGAGAATATAACAATTAATTACTATCGAAGCAGTATACGGCGGTACATGGTTGTGTCTATTAAGCTTAGGTAGACTGGTCTCCTACACGGGTACAAGCTTTTGCATGAATATTATTAGTTTGAACCATTTGTTGGAATAGACAACAGCTGCAGGCTTATGTAGTAGAAGGACTATTTTCAGCAGACACCAGATGGCGCTGTGATAATTGTTAGAATTTGTTAATACTGTATTGTATGACCTCTCTCTTTTTGTGTGTATTCTCTTCCTATTGATGGTAAAGAAGATAATTGTTGCAGTGTGTCCCAAGTAAAACAGTCAGTTCTCCATAATGTGTGAGAGCTGATTATTCTGCTGAAAACTGAAATTTGCAGCAGCATTAGCCCCTTTGAATAGTGACATCAGAATACCCTCCATAAACAGTACCACCAAAGTACTAGGAAACTATCCTTACATACATATTGCCAGCATGGTGCAAAAGGGACAACCGGTAATTAATTTCGGCACACAAATAGTGCAAGCAGAAAACAAATAAATTGATCTGCACTTAGTGAAAAATTTCTGCCTTCCTGCGGCTGCCACTAGAGGGAGCTCACTGCATAGGGATTATACAGTGGCCATTGACTTCAATAATCAATCTGTATGAAGTGGGCTCCCTCTAGTGGTCATACCTGGTAAAATCTGCTCTGAGAGATTTTTTCAGATGCTGGGAGGAGGTATGACCATACAGTTTTCACCTGAGCAAAGGAAAAAATGTTAGTAAGAGGCATTATAGGAGTGAAAAATATATCCAAAAATGTGAGAAAAGCTGCATATGACAACACAAATATGACGTAAATGCTAATGTGAGACCTTTCTAAGCTAAAAAGTGACAGCAAAGAGATCATGAATTTCTTAAATTTCAGATCATAAATCCCTGTCACTTGCCATAAATATGTATTTTTGTTAACTGGTGTAAACGCCGCTGTTCTCCTGAATCCGACGCTGTTTTTCTTTTGTTTCTGCGCCTCTCCGTTCCTCAGATATGGCCTCTTCTTTCTTGTTCATAAACGTAGTATTTTTTTTTCCAACTGGGTGTGGCCCTAATATTTGCTCTGTGGGCGTCTTTATGAGGAGGACACCCAGTTGGCTAACAAGACTAGATTTATATGCGGCAAAAGAGGGGCCCTATCTCAGGAACGGAGAGGCGCAGGAACAAAAGAAAAACATCACCGGATTCAGGAGAACAGCGGTATTTACAGTCCTGGCCAAAAGTATTGAGAATGAGACGAATAGTAATTTTTCCAAAGTTTACTGCTTCATTTTTTGTAATGGCAATTTGCATATACTCCTGAATGTCAAAGAGTGATCAGCTTAACAGCAATTACTGTACTTTCAAAGTGAATATTTGTCCAGAAAATGAACTTTAACCCCCAAAACACATTTCAACATCATTGCAGTCCTGCCTTAAAAGGAGCAGCTAACATCGTTTTAGTGATTGATCCATTAACACAGGTGTGGGTGTTGATGAGGACAGGGCTGGCGATCAATCAGTCAGGATTAAGTAAGAATGACATCACTGGACACTTTAAAAGGAGGCTGGTTCTTGGTATCATTGTTTCTCTTCAGTTAACCATGGTTATCTCTAAAGAAACACGTGCAGACATTATTGCACTGCACAAAAATGGCCTAACAGGGAAGAGTATCGCAGCTACAAAGATTGCACCTCAGTCAACAATCTATCGCATCATCAAGAACTTCAAGGAGAGAGCTTCCATTGTTGTCAAAAAGGCTCCAGGGCGCCCAAGAAAGACCAGCAAGCGCCAGGACCGTATCTTAAAACTGTTTCAGCTGCGGGATCGGACTACCAGCAGTGCCGAGCTTGCTCAGGAATGGCAGCAGGCTGGTGTGAGTGCTTCTGCACGCACTGTGAGGCGGAGACTCTTTGAGCAAGGGCTGGTTTCAAGGAGGGCAGCAAAGAAGCCACTTCTCTCCAGAAAAAACATCAGGGACCGACTGATATTCTGCAAAAGGTACAGGGAGTGGACTGCTGAGGACTGGGGCAAAGTCATTTTCTCTGATGAATCCCCTTTTCGATTGTTTGGGACATCTGGAAAACAGCTTATTCGGAGAAGAAGAGGTGAGTGCTACCACCAGTCTTGTCTCATGCCAACTGTAAAGCATCCTGAAACCATTCATGTGTGGGGTTGCTTCTCAGCCAAGGGAATCGGCTCACTCACAGTCTTGCCTAAAAACACAGCCATGAATAAAGAATGGTACCAGAATGTCCTCCAAGAGCAACTTCTCCCAACCGTCCAAGAGCAGTTTGGCGCCCAACAATGCCTTTTCCAGCATGATGGAGCACCTTGCCATAAAGCAAAGGTGATAACTAAATGGCTCATGGAACAAAACATAGAGATTTTGGGTCCATGGCCTGGAAACTCCCCAGATCTTAATCCCATTGAGAACTTGTGGTCAATCATCAAGAGACGGGTGGACAAACAAAAACCAACAAATTCTGGCAAAATGCAAGCATTGATTATGCAAGAATGGACTGCTATCAGTCAGGATTTGGTCCAAAAGTTGATTGAGAGCATGCCAGGGAGAATTACAGAGGTCTTGAAGAAGAAGGGGCAACACTGCAAATATTGACTTGCTGCATTAACTCATTCTAACTGTCAATATAACCTATTGGTACTCATAATATGATTGCAATTATATTTCTGTATGTGATATAAACATCAGACAAACACTAATAAAAACCAGAGGCCAGCAGATCATGTGAAAATATAATTTTGGTGTCATTCTCAAAACTTTTGGCCATGACTGTACACCGGGTAAAATATATATATATTGATGGCAAGTGGCAGATCATGTTTAAAGGGACCATAGTAAGTTATTGCACATTGGTAGGATATACTATTACTTTCTGACTAGTGAATGGCTGCAGAACTATCTGATTGAGGAGGGTTCCTGGTCTATTCTGAAGATTGTGGTGGTCCTCGAGGTCTTAATGTTGCAGTATATCCTTCTGATGCCCTCTAGCATTTAATGAAGATAAATTTCCCTTTAAAGGGTTAAACCATTCTGTAATGCAGTGACACAGGTGACCACAAGGTGTCCCTTGTGCTGAAGACATGACCCCCGCAGCAACAGAAGAAGGCATCTCCAGACCTGTACACATACGTGGTCAGGAAATCAGAAGAGTTTTTACATAAACCAAACTGTGGGAAAAGTTATATGAACTCTCTGGGCCGTTCCTAATAACTTTCTGAAAAGGAGAAGTAATGTTCCCGATGCAGAAGGAATTCTGATGATGGAGACCACATGGCAGTGAGATCTTTCTGCACATGCTCATTATAAAGCCTTGTCGTAATATAAAGCGTGGAGCGCAGGTCAAATATGTTCTGGAACGAGAGAAAACAAATGTTAGTAAATACCTGGAAGCACTACAAAGTCCGGAGACCCAACGAGGAAATCAAAGCTCGGAAAAGTGCGATATCGAAAGAGCTTATTATCTCCCCAGTCAAAAACTTTATCATAAAGAAAGCCGAAATAGGAGTGTGCCGCTATATTGACGATGTGCTGCTCGCCTAGGTGGTATTTATCATTATAGCTTTTTTGTCTATGACAAGGGACATACAAATGGGCTGTCATGTGGATGTTCCCATGTTAAAATGGTCTACTCCGAGACCAAAAAAAAGAAAAAAATTGTAATAAAAGTAAAAAAAAGCATAAAATTCGAATCACCCCCCCATCTTTTCTCCCATTAAAATTACATAAAAAAATAAAATATATTTAGCATCGCTATATCCGTAAAAGTCCGGTCCATCAAAATATCAAATCATTTAACCTGACTTAAAGAGAAAAATATTGAAAAGCCAAAATTGCATTTTTTTGGCATCGTTGTAATTGTACTGATATGGAGAATCAAGATTCCAGGTCATTTTTACCATAGAATAAATGCCATAAAAACAAAAATCAATATTGTTATTACATCCTTTTTGCGCAATTTCAGTGAACTTGAAGGTTTTTTTACCCCCGTTTTTTCAGTACATTAAATGGTACTATGTATGATGTCATTCAAAATTCAACCCATCCCACAAAAAAATAAGATCTCATACGCCTATAAGGACAAAAAAATTAAAAAATATGGCTTTTTGAAGAAAGTGAAGGAAAAACAAAATGAAAAAGAGAAATAAATGCAAAAAAATTGGCTGCATCAGGAAGGGGTTAATTAGTTGTGATTTTTTTATGAGGTTTTCCACTGTACCCATATTTTTGTATTTTTTTATGGGTTTAGCCATTTATACTAATTGTGATTTTTTTCTTTTCTTGGCTTCTCGATTGCTGTGATGTTTTTGTGTTTTTCCTAGGCTCCACTGTTGTGATATTTTTGTCTTTTCATGTTTTTGATGGACTTCTCTGTGGTGATGTTTTTGTGCTTTCTTGGGCTTCTCATCTGTTGTGATGTTTTGATATCACCTTTGTTGTGATGTTTTTGTGTTTTAGATGGACTTCTCTATTGTGATATTTTTGTGTTTTTCTTGGACGTCTCCTCTGTTGCGATGTTTTTGATGGACTTCTCCTCTGTCCTGATGTTTTTGTGTTTTTCTTGGGCTTCTCATCTGTTGTGATAATTTTGATGGACTTCTCTATCGTGATGTTTTTGCGTTTTTGATGGACTTCTCTGTCGTGATATTTTGTGTTTTTCTTAGGCTTCTCCTCTGTTGTGATGTTTTTGATGGACTTCTCCTCTGTTGTGATGTTTTAGTGTTTTTCTTGGGCTTCTCATCTGTAGTGATGGTTTTGATGGACTTCTCTGTGGTGATGTTTTTGTGCTTTCTTGGGCTTCTCATCTGTAGTGATGGTTTTGATGGACTTCTCTGTGGTGATGTTTTTGTGCTTTCTTGGGCTTCTCATCTGTTGTGATGTTTTGATGACTTCTTTGTTGTGATGTTTTTCTGTTTTTCTTGGGCTTCTCATCTGTAGTGATAGTTTTGATGGACTTCTCTATCGTAATGTTTTTGCGTTTTTGATGGACTTCTCTGTCGTTATGTTTTTGTGTTTTTCTTGGGCTTCTCTTCTGTCGTGATGTTTTGATGGATATCTCCTTTGTTGTGATGTTTTTGTGTTTTAGATGGACTTCTCTATTGTGATATTTTTGTGTTTTTCTTGGGCTTCTCCTCTGTTGTGATGTTTTTGATGGACTTCTCCTCTGTCCTGTTTTTTTGTGTTTTTCTTGGGCTTCTCATCTGTTGTGATAATTTTGATGGACTTCTCTATCGTGATGTTTTTGCGTTTTTCTTGGGCTTCTCATCTGTTGTGATAATTTTGATGGACCTCTCTATCGTGATGATTTTGCGTTTTTGATGGACTTCTTTGTCGTGATATTTTTGTGTTTTTCTTAGGCTTCTCCTCTGTTGTGATGTTTTTGATGGACTTCTCTGTCGTGATGTTTTAGTGTTTCTCTTGGGCTTCTCTTCGGTCGTGATGTTTTTGATGGATGTCTCCTTTGTTGTGATGTTTTTGTATGTTAGATGGACTTCTCTGTCGTGATAGTTTTGTGTTTTTCTTGGGTTTCTCCTCTGTCGTGATTTCTTTGATGGACTTCTTCTCTGTAACAATGTTTTTGTGTTTTTTTTTGGCTTCTTCTCTATCGTGTGCTTTTGATGTCATTGTTATATCGATGGACTTCTCCTCCGTCATGATGTTTTTTGTTATTTTGATGGGCTTTTTCACTGTCATCGAGTTTTTGTCTTTATGATGGGCTTCGTTGCTGTTGTGATATTTTTGTATTTTTTCAGTTCCAATGTGTATTTGATTCTCATTTATTTTATCGACACGTCTAAGCTAATTGAATCCTTTTTTGACTTAATGTTGACGTTCCCCTCGCCGTCACCATTTTTGGCGACCTCTTTTCCCAGTGTAACCCAACCAATCATATCTCCATTTATTTTCCCCCACAGCTGCAGTGTAAAATTACCCCCCGGCCTTTATATTTGGTAGCTGAACGGTTGACATTCTGTCCGCGACAGAGCAGAATGTTTTCAGTAGACATCTGTGTTACGGCAGGATGGAACATGGTATGGCTGCCAATTAGACAGAAATTAGAGACCTTATCAGCCCGGCTTCATTGCACTAATCCAACATCACTGAGCGCGGCCGGCATCGTGCACTTAAGAAGAGCAATTTTCTCATGTTTATATAACCTTTTTAGTAGGAACGTTTGTAAGATGTTTACACTGAAATCTGGAGATCTGAGCAGCCAGTAGCTCAGTGTTGAAAATATTTCACATGTTTTCCTAAAGTCTCGGCAATTACTCCAAAAAGAAAAAGGATGAAAAAAAAAAAAAAAAAGAAAGAAAGTCGAGTTCAGTCAAAACTTGGACACACTACGGAGGCTTTGATCTCGCCAAAGTTTGTTTTTTAATGTCAGCGTCATGCGAAACTGTTTTCACCATGATAACATTATCTGCTAACCCAAAGTTCATATAACCAATAGGACGCGCACAAGGCAGCAATAATGAGCGGCGTGTTCCTGCTGCAGGAAGCGTGCGGCTCATGTATAGTCTGCCATAGAGAAAAAAAAATCCATACTCAATTCCTGCAGTGTAATTATTAATGCACTAAATTTTTTTTTGCTTTTTTTTCATTAACTTTTTTATTTTTTTTAAATTTCATTTAATTTTTTATTTTTTTTTTACTCCCACTTAATAATTTGCGGATTTTTAATGCAAATTCCACAATGTAAATTTATAACAAATATAGCGTAATTCAAATAAATGGAGTAAAAAAAAATATATATCTCCAGCATGATTTCTACGCCCCTACATGTTGTGGATTTGTTACTGAATTTTGTAGAAGATCTCACACTTTATGGCAAATTTACATCAGAGCTTTAGGTCAGACACAACATAAAATATCGCCCATTGTTCAGATGCAGGTTGTGATCTTACCATGGACTTCACTTATTCGTGGTCTCGGGAGCGGCAGACTGGCCAATTGCCCAGAGCCCCTGTGTTCTAGTGGAACCCTGGGAACAAACTAAAACCACCCAGCATGATTAGGGGCCGTAGGGTGGTATTTTTTGGGCTTTAAAAATTAATATTACGCGGAAACTGTATGGCGGTATTATGGGCGCTCTATAACAGAATAATATTTTTAAATGACATATTATTGGTTTTCTGTGGGTTCGTATCTACGAATATTATCTTGGCACTACATAGTGACTATATAATGTAGTATTATCTTGGCACTATATGGTAGTATTCTGAAGGAAATATATAGTAGTATTATTTTAGTTCTGTATGGTGGTACTCTATGGTCTGTATAATTTTAGCACTATATATTAGTTTTCTGTGGGCTGTATATGGCAGTATTACTTTGCCACTATATAGTGGGTTAGTGTGAGCTGCTGTACAGTATATAGCAATAACAACTCGGCACTATATGTGTATATGTATATATATATATATATATATATATCCTGTGGGTGGTTATTTATTTATTCTGTGGACTTTATATGGTGGTAATATTTTGGCACTATATGGTGATATCCAGTGGGTTGAATATGGCGGTATTATCTTTGCACTATATGGAAATATTGTGTGGACTGTGTATGGCAGTATTATCTTTTCACTATATGGTGATATCCTGTGGGTTGTATATGGCAGTATTATCTTGGCACTATATGGTGATATTCTGAAGACTTTATATGGCAGTATTATTTTGTCACTATATATTGGTACACTCTGAGCTGTTTAAGGTAGTGTCATGCTGGCACTATATAGCAGTACACTATGGGCAGTATTTTGTTTTATTATCTTGGCATTATGAAGTGGTATACAATGGACTGTATATGTCAGTATTATCTGGATACTTCATGGTGATATTCTGTGGACTGTATATGGCGGTATTATCTTTGCACTATATTGAGTTATTCTGTGGGCAGTAATGGCAGTATTATTTTGACACTATATGGTGATATTCTGAGGGCTGTATACGGCAGTATTATCTTGGCAATAAATAGTTGTACACTGTAAGCTGTATACGATGGTATTATGCTGGCACTGTATAGCAGTACACTGTGGGCAGTATATGGCTGTATTATTTTACCATTATATAGTGGTATACCATGCACGGTATATGGCAGTATTATCTGCATACTACATGGTGACATTCTGTGGACGGTATATGGCAGTATTATTTTGGCACTATAAAGTGCTGTATACAGTATAATGTAGCTGCATTTGGGAGTATTATCTTGATACAATATAGTGCTAATCTATGGACTATATATGATAGTATTATTTTGTGCTATATGGTGAAATTATGTTGGTACCAGCTGAAATATTGAGATTTTCTGTCTTAAAATAAAAATCAGAAAGTAAACACTAGTTTCCCAACTGTCTCAGAAAACTAACCCGGGCCCCTGCAAAACCTGGCGTATGCCTCAAAAGTCCATCCAAAAATGCATGTAAGATTGTGGATAATATAGATATTTCCATATAAAATTCTTTTCTTCTTTTTTTTTATTTTTAACTTTACTGCACTCTGCCGCTGGGTACCGAAAATGGTGACAATAATCGAAAACAAATCTGCCGTGTCCGAACATCATTCATCACTTATCGTCTGCATATTGTGCCGTGAAATTCCAAGTCACTTTGCTAGAATCGGGGGTTGGATTATCTGATTTTTGGATGCTGGATTAATGGAATTTTATTAAAAAAAAAACAGTTTTCAATTGTGCACAGAAGCAGTTGAGCGAGTCCTCAGCTAGTCGGGGGTCATATTACAAAAATCACTCATTCTGTGGGCACCGAAATGAGGACAAAAATTGTTTTAATAACCACATAAGTATGTGTGAATAGAGGCGGGCGAGCGTCTGCAGCACACGGCAGCTCAGCAATTACTTTCCAGCTATAAAAAAAAAGAAAAAAAACTCTTGAAAGCCGCTTTTGTTGCACTCAGGACCACAGCCGGTCTGTTACATGGAAGCCGAGAAAGACCCGACTTCTGAACCGAGCGGCGTGACTACCATGTGAGGTCGAGGAAGTGGAAGTTATTTCTATCAGGATTTTACAAGGTGATCATGTGTGGCTGACATGTCGCTGTATTAAAGGGGTATGACACTTAAAGGGTCCCTGTAATAGAATGATGGAAGCTCAGTACATATATTGAAGCTTCAGGCAGGACCATAGTCGTCTATCTTAGGACTTTACAGCACATTTGGATCCTGCACTCACCACTGAGAAAAATCTAATGCCCAGGCCCAATTTAATGTGGATCTGTCAGGTCTACTGTCTAGGGCCAGAAAATGATAAAGGGAGAGTTGCTGAGCTCATGGAAATATAGTCTTCCATCATCTGATTGAGGACATATCATTTAAAAAGATATTAAAATGTTGCCTGTTTTCATGCAAAAGCCTGTGAGTCCTGCTCCCCACCCACTCATAGAGAAAGCCTGTGAGTCCTGATTCTTACTCCCACTTATAAAGAAAGCCTGTGAGTCATTCTTCCCCACCCACTCATAGAAAAAGCCTGTGAGTCCTTCTTCCCCACCCACTTATAGAGAAAGCCTATGAGTCCTACTTTCCCCACCCACTCATAGAGAAAGCCTGTGAGTCCTTCTTCCCACCCACTCATAGAGAAAGCCTGTGAGTCCAGCTTCCCCACACACTCATAGAGAAGGCCTGTGAGTCCTTCTTCCCCCACCCACTCAAAGAGAAAGCCAGTTAGTCCTGCTTCCCCCACCCCCTCATAGAGAAACCTGTGAGTCCTGCTCCCCACTCACTTATAGAGAAAACATGCAAGTCCTTCTTCCCACCCACTCATAGAGAAAGCCTGTGAGCCCTGCTCCCCCCCACTCATATAGAAAGTCTGTGAGTCCTACTCCCCCCACCCACTCAAAGAGAAAGCCAGTTAGTCCTGCTTCCCCCACCCCCTCATAGAGAAACCTGTGAGTCCTGCTTCCTCCGCCCACTCATAGAGAAAGCCTGTGAGTCCTGTTTCCATCGCCCACTCATAAAGGAAGCCTGTGAGTCCTGTTTCCCTTGCCCACTCATAAAGGAAGCCTGTGAGTCCTGTTTCCCTTGCCCACTCATAAAGGAAGCCTGTGATTCCTGTTTCCCTCACCCACTCATAAAGGAAGCCTGTGAGTCCTGTTTCCCTCACCCACTCATAAAGGAAGCCTGTGAGTCCTGTTTCCCTCGCCCACTCATAAAGGAAGCCTGTGAGTCCTGCCTCTTCCTCCAACTCATAGAAAAAAAATGTTAGTCCTGCTGGTCTGCTGATAAGCTGCAGTGGTGACCATTAACCTATACAATGAGCAGTAAACTGTAGAGTTAAAAATTGAGAACAGAGAAGACTTTTATTTAGAGGTAAATGGCAAAGTTGCTTGTTTTTACAAGTACTTTGCAATTTCACAGGACAGCTAACTTCTTTAAGCTTTAACTTCCTAAAGCCAGAAACCCCTTTAATTATGCGAGCAACACAAAACAGCTTGATAGAATTTGTCTAATGCTGTTTTATATATAGATCTGCTGTGATGTGTCCTTGTTTCGGTGTTTGTTTGCGGCGATCCATGTGGGCCGCTCTCAGTGTTTTTGGCCCGTCGATGTGTTGTAATTATCACATTACATCCCGAGCTCTGCTTTGTTTTGCGGGTTGGAGTCGTCTCATGACAGAGACATTCTTCAGATGCGAAGGGAATAGACTTTTATTACCAGTTAACCGTATCTTCTGCCTAATCTCCAAACTGTCCACAATCTCCCCTCTTCTGTTTATTAGTACGTGAGTGAAGGAAAGCAGCCGCCTCCTCCGCCATAAATAAGACGACTTTTAAGAAAACATAAAGCCTATCAATTATGATGGATGGAACCTGCCTGTCCAAACATCTTTATGTTCAAGCTTCTTGGCCCGCTGCAGACATCAGGCTGGAAGGAGGAGAACTTTTTTTCCGAAATGAAAAATTTCAACGATGTGTCATTTAATAGGGAAAAAGGCAAAAAAAAATAGAAAACCCCCCCCAAAAGTAGACACTGAAAGCCCGATTTGATTGTTTTTCGCTTTTCTATTTTAGTCTCTTTTTTTTTGTCCACGCTGTTCTTTAATTTTGCGCAAAATTAAAAAATGTTCTTTATTTTTGTTTTTAACCATTTTAAGCTACTTTTAAGCTCAAAAGTCACGTTCCCCTAAAAGGTTTTAAAATTTGACTTTTAAAAAAGTTGTAATTGATAAATTTGCAGCAAACATCTGGAAAACAAAAACCAGGCCTGGAATGGCAAACCTAACAAAAAAAGAACAAGTTGAAACATATAAGATAGACTTACAATGGTGCAAATTAAAAGGAAGAATTTTGTGCAAATAAAAAATAAGCTAAAAATGGCAAAAACTAGACAAAGAACATGTGCATGTAAAATATTGAATCTGGGCTAGAAACTTTAGTATTGGTAATGATCACAAATTATTATAGGTGGGTACAGTGAAGGCATTCTGGGGTCTCTGGACACTATACCAAGGTTCTGTAGGAGGAGCCTCTATAAGGACATGTTTTCGATGAGTCTTTAAGGCAGTCTTATCAATGACAAAACGTCCAAGCACAAAGAATGTTACCGGCTGCTTCCAATAAGTGGCAGTAGAGAGACACTTTTTTCATGGTCATGTCTGTTTTGCAGAACACACCTTCCACATCTATCTCACGCCCTCGCCACATCTCTTTTATGATAGAGTAGCAACTCACTCAGGAAAATAGATAACACACAGTAAACTGCAACTGATCCTGCTGGTTCCTGTACAGACTAGAGATCCTGACCTCACAGTCCCTTGTGGTTCTTGCGTGAGCTGATATATCCCTAACCACAAACTAAAAGACTAGACAATGGCAACTGGAACTTATGTTGTCTGAAAGGCCATCGTGCGCTTCACGTTCCTCCTAAAAAATCGGAGGGCAGAGCAGAGTGCAAATTACCTACAGAAGGGAACGTGTGCTGAAATAGAAAGAGATCCCAGAGTGATCCACAAACAAACCACAAAAAAATAAAGGATTAAGTACTTAATGTTAGAGAATATGCCACCTACTTCCTAAAAACCCCCCAGATAAGATAGGTGCAGTATAAAGAACATAAACAGCAGAGAGATAAATCCTAGCTGGTCTTTCACTGACTGGCTTAAACTACAGCAGTATGATTGGACATCTAAATGAGACTATCACCAACAGGAAAAACCATCAGGGGAAGTATATAAAGCTGCACCCAAAAGGTGATAGGGCAGACAAAGAAGTAAATGAAAACATATGTTATCCTAAAAAAAGACTGAAGCAAGGATAACAGAATCTAAATGCCCAGAGAAAAGGTGTATCTGTGGACAGAGAAGCCGACCACAAAGCACAGGATCAAGGGTTCGAACAATCTCATCACTCACCCCCTGAATATGCGTTTAGATGCCAAAGCTCCAGATGATGATGTAGCATTCAGAAATCACGCACAAGAAACCTTTAGTAAGTGCCACTTTCTGAGAAGTTTTGGTGGTGCACCAGGAGATATGCCAACTCTTCCAGAAACCTTTTTTGTGGGAGCCTCTGAGATGTTGCAGGAGAGTTGGTAAGTATAGATTTATAGCCACACTATCAAATAATTAAGGATCAAAGCAGCAATGTGTCAAGATGCCATTTTCTTTTATGGGAGGAGACAGCAAGTTTCCGCCCATGCAGATCTAGATTGGTAGGAAGTGATTGCATGAACCGGCAGGGCTGCCCCTCACTGGTATTTTGATGCCATCAAGTAATAAAAAAAATAGATCATTGCTCCATTTTCTAACCTGGACTAGAACTTCAATCACTTGCAGAAGTGCACTTGGGTCTCAATGCAAAATCTGTATGAGAACCCGATCTGCTATAATGCGGGGGCTTAAAATATAGCAGACTGATTTTTGGGCTACCCCTATGCACCAGGATCCAGGAACCACAGCTAGCTCTTGCACACCCTATACGTATTCCTGATTCGTTACACATTATTAGGTCAAATTCGGTAACAAACCAGCTGTGGACGGTCACCCAGCAGCTTCTAGAATTTTAGCTGTAACTTGAAGCTTCCAAAAGGCATTTTTGCTTTAAGTACCCAAGGGGTGACCAAGTTCTCAGGATAAATATACAGTTTCATATTAATTTCCTTTACCGAACATGTGGCCACCACCACTTCCTTGAAAACCAAAACCCATTGTGAAAATCACAACACCATAACGTTTATTTGAGTTTAACCACAGGGCTATTAAATTCTGGAATATTATGTAACTTTTCTTACTTTTTAATTCCTAAAGCATTTCATTAAGTAAATTAATCAAATGTATGAAGATTCTTAAAATAGTGGAAAGTATGTCATAAATATTCTTCATGTTCCATGTCCATTTTGCCTTAGTTTCTTCACCAAGGAAACAAATCTGAGGTTCCATATACTTAAATCGTACCTGTCATTTCAGGTGACTTTTCAAAATGAACTTTTGAGCGTATACAAGAGAGGAATAACACTATTTATGACCTTTATATGACTTGTATACTATATTTATCTCCCAGTTTCCCCTCTGCCGACTGTCTCTTTAATTCTTAGTTACCTCTGAGCTAGTGGGTACAGACTAGCTGCTATGATGTCTCCCATACACAGCACACACAGACATGATGGATTCCTGCTCTTCTGTCTCTATGTAGCTCATGTCCAAAAGCATCAGCAGCATGGAGGACATAATACAGCAGTACTGAGCAGTGTAGCTGTGAATCAGCAGTATTCACCAGTGTAGCTGTGAATCAGCAGTATTCAGCAGTGTAGCTGTAAATCCAGCATTGGGGTGAATCTTACTAGAAAGCAGCAGTTCTCTGCTTCACACTCTCCTTCTCCCCTTTCCCTTCTGGGTAATATGATTCCTCAGTGAGCTAACAGTCCATCTTGTTTTGCCCAAGATGGATATTAGCAGTTTTACAAAGTTATTGATAAGTTCAGGAGGCAGAGAGGAGGAGAATTGGATCATAAATGGAGAAACAAGTATGTTTCTCTGATAAGGTCTATTGCAAAGTTTCTTATATTCGATAGTATCCTTGACTTATCCAAAGTTTACTGAAACAACAGGAACCATTTTATGCTTGTCCAATTTGCACTTTATGACATATCAGAATATGGTATGAAAGTTAATTATTAGTGAATTATCATAAATTATTACAATGTCAAGGAAATGATGCAGCTGCAAACTGAGCCTTGTCCATATGTAACTTATTAAGGCCTCCAGCACAATAGAGATGTCATTAACTTGCTCATCCTCTAATGATAATGAGATGACTCTGCTGACTCTGCCCCAGTCTAAACAGAAAAGCTAACAAGTGACCTACAGTAATCAGGAAGAGTTAACCTATGATTGCTCTAGTGTCTATTGCCAAATCTGTAATATTTCAAGTTCTTTTTATATGGATAAAAAAGAAGAAAAAAAAGTAAAAATTTAAAAAAATATTATTATAATAAAACTTGATTTAAATCCGGCCACTGCAGGTAAAATATAGTTTTACGTGGCGGTCAATCAAATGAAATGTAATTTATGTAATAAAAGATTGGCTTAAGAAAGGGCAGCCACTCTCATAGATGCCAACTCGAATTTGTCAGGACTGTGCCAATTTTCCTGAAATAATTTTGCAAAATGTTTGGTGTCCCAGGACAAAAAGGGGTGGGGTGTACATGATCCTGCTGCCTATAAAATGTCATTTTTGTATGTGGTTTGGGCAGGCGGGACCGCGGGCCGGACTAAGGTGTCCCTGAATTGCCAAAACAAATGTTGGTAATTTGCACAGAGGATGTCATATGGACGGTGCATGAAGCCCAACCACGTAATTAATCGGAGATGGCTGCATCGCCACCTGGTGTTCACAAGTCATACTGCAGCTCTCTGCTTGTAATTAAATAGAAACTTTCATAATTTCCTAGTGGTTGGTAAAATATTTAGATTTGAGAGTCCTCAGTGGTTGATACCTTTTAATGGCTAATGGTTGGTAAAAGTCAGTCTTGATGAGTGACAGCAATCAGAAATCTTGAAGAATGTATATAGCAGATTTATATAACTTTAAATGATAAAAAACACCATTATTTGCTGAACATGTGATATTCTTTTATATACACACCTTTATACTTCCATACATAATATGAAAAACAACCTTTATGATATATAGGAGGAAGCGGTGCTCCCGATCCATAGTCAGATGTAGTAACATGCAAAAATCATTTTCGGGCAGTTTCCCCGCTGTCAGCTTGATCATGTCAGTCGCACCTATTCCTGTGTATTATATAATAGCGAAGCAAGAGAAACATAATGAAGTCTTTCATTCCGCGCAGGGAAATGGAAGTAGCGAATGTTCTTTCCACAATAAATGCAGCCAAAAAAAAAATTGCACACCTTCCCATTATCCTCTGCGGGGATGTCACCGGCCTGCGAGATGACAGAATTAAGAAAGACTGACACCTCATTCGTTTTAATGGGATGCTAGAAATATAATAATAAAAACTGTATATATGGACCCCGCTGAGCAGTGACGTCTAGATAGGAAACTAAGCAAAGCAATAGTCACTCTTTCACTTGTGTGATCTATCTATCTATATCTATCTATCTATCTATCTATCTGTCTATCATCTATGTATCTGTCTATCATCTATGTATGTATGTATCTATCTATCTATCTGTCTATCATCTATGTATGTATATATCATCTATCTATTATCTATCTATCATCTAGCTAGCTATCTATCTCATATCTAATATCTATCTATCATCTATCTATCTATCTCATATCTAATATCTATCTATCTATCCATCTATATATTATCTATCCATCTCCTATCTATCTAGCTGTTTCTCTCTTGTCCTGGTTCCAGCATTGTATTTGTCTCCCTTCTCTTTTGGTCACTCCACCTTTGCTAGTCCACCCTGGGTTTCTGTGGTATCCCGACTAGCACCACTGATATCATCATCATTCAGGAAATATAGCATCCTGCTAACATGCAATTTTCCTGGAGTTAGCCTCATCTTCCGTTTGACATTGCTACAGCCAGGTATCTAACTATCTTCCCAGCTACTCCTGTCTGGAATTCAGCAACCAGCTACTACTTCCAAGCTCAGTCCAGAATTTCCTACCGTTATTCCACTCTCTTTTCTCCTGTTTCAAGTTATGTTATTAAGCTCATATCTGCTATTCTGATGCTATCCACATTTGCTACTCTGCTATTTTTGTGAGTAACAGAATCTCTGCAAGCAAGTTATCAGTTTGCCTTTACATCTCCGCTATGCCTGTATGTAACTGTTCTTCTGCAAGCAAGTTACCAGTTTGCCTTTACATCTCTGCTACGCCTGTATGTAATTGCTCTTCTGCAAGCAAGTTACCAGTTTGCCTTTACGTCTCTGCTCTGCCTGTATGTAACTGCTCTTCTGCAAGCAAGTTACAGGTTTGATTTACATATCTACTGTTTCTGTTCTACCCAAACATCTGTTTCTGCTGCATCTAGTGTTTCCTGCTCAGCTTAGCAATCTGTCAATCTTTATGCTTTAATTTATTGGTACTACTTTAATGATCTATGCTATTCAAGTCCAGATCCGCTGCATCGCCTCTGCTCTGTGCTGACTTTCGGCTTAGAGACTCCACCTCACCATGTGAGGCCATATCTACCCTTGGACTAACCATATGCCCTAGCATAAAAAGGGTTTTTTCATAACATGTACCATCTTTAGTGTAACCCAAAAAATATCTAATGTACTCAACACATTTTTTCTTTTAGTCGAGCAATAGAGAAAACTTTGCAGAAGTAGATAATGGGAAATGTCCTTGAATAACATATTTTTCAATTGTTTTTGTGGTAATTGTAAAAATAATTGTATTTATAAGAATCCACCGCCCTGCTCATTGTGTAAGATATTACAGGAACGGCTATTATTACCATATGTCAGCTCAGCACTGAGAAACTCTATTGTTTCTGGTGGGAAGTTCTGTACAAATCTATTCAAACCCCTCATATAAATGTCACACAATGAATCGGGATTGTGCTTTGGTTGTGGGTTTTAGATATATTTTTCCATTGCCTAATCCATTTTTTAAAATCACAGTCTAATCAGTAGATTCAGCTCTCCTCGTTATTATAGCATCTTGTGGTCTATCAGGATGCAGGCATTTGATGATGTCATGATGACATTGACGCGCCCCTGGGCCTGCTGTGTCGTGCGGCATCGCGCGCACGGGGGTTTACCCGGAGCCGGATCAGATGGGGGTAGTAGTCTCGTGGCGGTGACCCGGTCCGTGCCCAGGGTGGTCAAGCTAAGTGTGTGGCAGTCTTTGTAGATGTTAGAATGTTCGACTACGCCACCCGTTGAATGCGGTCATGAGACCGCCGCTGCAGAACAGTCCGCTGAGGCCGGTGGTATGTGTGCAGCAATGGTGGTATAACCCCCAACGGGAGAGGTATGGCCTCAGAGCAGCTGGTGCGGGTGAAGGGAGTGATAGAAAGGGCGTCGCGGTACCTTTAGTGCTGGTAGTGCGATGGAACACAGAGACTGATTGCAGTTTTCAATGCTTTACTCACAGATGTTATCAGTGTCAGTCCTGCAGGTGATGACGACCCGAGCCGTGCTGCGTCCACCAGGTACGGGGCTCGACCAACCCCCAGGCAGTTCCAGAGTGTGACCTTGAACTCCTTTCTCCGTTCCTTTCTCTGGCCGTCCCCAGTAGGGACCCACCCATGTCCAGCTTCCTCGGGCCTTCTGGTGGCGAAACCTATCTCCGGTTTCCCTGACCCTATGTGGCGTGCCTTCGTGGTGAGTGTAGTGAGTGGTCGCGCCAAGACGTGGCCACGACCTCCGGTTCCTGGCTGAGGATAAGTGGCCTCCACCAGTTCGGGATCCGGTACCCTGATCTGCCAACCCTTCACCCGCTGACTCCTAGCGTGTTCGGGTTCCCTCTTCCTTCATGTCTCTGGGCCTTTCTCCAGGTTCCATTCCTTCCTTGTTCCTTGTTCCTTTCCTCTTGTCTTTCTCTCTCTGGCTCCCTTCAGGAGCAGCACCCAGACAGGGCTGCTGCTCCCTGTCACTACTCTTCTCCTCTTTTTCTGTCTGACTGAACTCCTAAGATGGTGCCCACCTTTTATACTCCCTCTGACACCCGAGCCCAGGTGACTAGCACCCAATGGGCTCCTTCCTATGCCCAGAGTCCCTCCCCTCTCTGCTCCTGCACCACTGGGATATTCCTCCCCCCCTCCCACTCCAGCCAGGGACAGACGCTGTCGTACCTGCACATCTATCTGGTGGGAGTACCGTTGATCTGTCCCCCGGAAATGGGATGTATGTGGTGCATGCAGCTAACTGAGTTCTAGTCCACACTCCATCCTTACCCGGGAGTGGAATACCACACCTCTGGTTCGAGGTGCAATACCCCTGTAGCAGCCGAGCCCTCGGGGTGCTACATTCCCCCCTGGCAAACCACAGCACGTCCTCGGGCTGAAATAGAGTAAAAACAATTTTTAAAGTGTATGTACACATAAAACACATCAACTTTCATCCATCCCTTTATGGGAGGTTTTCTCAACAGCTGGCTAATGCCACCGGAACTCTTTTACAAAAACACTATGTAAAACTTTGGCATCATATCAAATTTCACATTAAGGCATTCTCAAATAAAACATTCTTGAATTCTCGGGTTCTTGGGATCTTGGGATCTGGCCACTCTCAGTCTTCGGCCAGGTAGAGGGAAGGGATGACCGCTCTCAGTCCTCGGTCAGGTTAGGGATTAGGGCAAAAATAGGCAACAGTTCTCTTTCTGTCCCAACGGGGACCACACTCTTAGTGGAAACAGTCCCACAACAGTCCTTATACCCGGTCGGGTAACTATTTACATCTCCTCTTTTACCGTTTACGATTAACGGTGTGCTCCACACGCTCCTTTCTCTTCCTCAGGTTCAGACCCGTCCGGGCCCTCTTTCTCCTCCTCCTCCTGGTACGATTGCTCCTCTTCTTCCTTGACCCGGTGGACATGAAGGGCGTACCACCCCTTCACTCCCTTATGCCTGGTATAGGTGACGGTATCTCCAGGCACCAGGTCCCGTCCACTGTGCCCCTACGGTAGGTGGGACTCTACGTCGCTCCTGTTTACAAACACCTGGCTTATGGTCTTCGGGTCTTAGATGATGCCCCAGCCACATGCCATGTGAAACTTAACAACAGTCCCGGTGACTCGGGGACCGTGAGCTGTACGGGGGGGTCCTGGCGGGTCCTTGTCTTCTGCTCCACGTTTTTAATGTGGAGCCACTCCTCCTTCACTTTCCTCTCTCTCCACTCCCGCTCAAACGTTGCCAGTTGTTGGCGGCAGGTCTCATAGCGCCGGGCGGCGCCCGCCCGGGTCTCCTGAGTGAACCCCATCAGGTCTTCTCCAGTGGGGTCCCCATCGAATTGGGCGTCCTCCAGCGGGGTGAAGAGAGGTCCACGGGCTCCGGAGCTGGGATTAGCGGTTCATCTGGGGCCCTTGCTCCTACGGGATGACTCTTCCTGGAGCGGGGGTTGGTGTACTCAGGCGGCCAGACGAATGGTGTCCCATCCGGGCAGGTGTGCTGCTCATACAGGTCTTTCCCCAATGATGGCACGACTGGGGGCCCCGGCTGGGGTGCAGCGCCCGCGGGCACTCGGCCTTTTAACCAGGCCGGTGACTTTCTGATCGTGCCCGGTGTTGGGGAGCACGGTTCAGGGCGAGGCTCCGCTGCAGAGCTTGCTGCTGGAGGGCTGACTACTGGTGGTGGAGGTACGGTGGGCGGTGCGGCACCCAGAGCTTCGGGTCCTTCGGCGGGAGGTAGGGGCAGGTCCGCGGCCTCAGGGCCCGGAGTAACGGCGTTCCCCTTACTTGTCGTTGCGGCCTCCCCCGCGGCGTCGTCCCCGGCCTCCGGTCCGCTTCTGCTGCCTCTCGGGATCGACGCGGTGCTGGATGGTGGCTGCACCTCCGGTTGGCAGGTCAGCGTGCGCCGGGTCAACTCCTCCTTCCACCCGGCGAGCACGTCTCGTGGCGCCCAGATCATCCTCCTGTTCAGCTCTTCCAGCGCGGCCTGCGCGTACTCCGGTTCTTCCTTCTGGAGCACCGCTAGCAGCTCTGCAATCTGGTATGGCGGCTGTGGCGGTGAAGCTCTCTTCCGTATCCGACATCCTCCTCTCCCCTAGTGGACCGTGGCCTACCTTGCGATGATCCTCTTCTGTAGGCCGCGGCTTCGCAGTGGATCGTCAGGGTTGAGGACCTTCCGTCGCGCTCCTGTGACGTCGGCGTCACTGGGCTCCTTCCAGGACCTTACGCAACGTCCGGACGTGAGGCGGGGCTTCAGTTCTCGCGGGCTTTCGGAGTCCACACCCCTCTTCTTCCCACGCGGCGTCCTCAAGATGGTGCCCAATGGCGGGAAAACTCCACGGATGGCGGGAAGAAGGCAGAAGATGGCGTCGGATGGCGGGAATCGGCTCCGGATGGCGGGAAACGACTCCGGACGGCGGGAAACTTCACCACAGGTAAGGAAAAAGAGACTTTTTAAGGCACGCAGTACCCGGTGGTTACGGGCACGAGATCCTTCCGACTACGCCAAAGTTGACGCGCCCCTGGGCCTGAGTCGCGCAGCGTTGCGCACGCGGGAGCCTACCCGGAGCCGGATCGGATAGGGGTAGTAGTCTCGTGGCGATGACCCGGTCCGTGCCCAGGGAGTCAGACTAAGTGGCGGTATATTAGCAGTAGATGTAGGACGACTACGCCACCCGTTGAATGCAGCTATGGAGCTGCCGCTGCAGGGCAGACCGCTGAGGCCGGTGGAAGGATGGTGCAGCGTGGATGGTATAACCCCCAACGGGAGGGGTATGGCCTCAGGGCAGCCGACGTGGATGATGGGGGTAGTAGGAACCACTCAGAGACGATGCGGTGTAGTTCAGGGTCTTTACTGGTGACAAAGATAGACCCTCCCGGAGTACTGGCTAGCGGTCGGGGCCTGGTCAGTCCTTGAGCAGATGGGATTCCCCTTGGCCAGGCGGAGTTGTAGGCCTCCCCAACAAATTGTACTCTTCTGGCTTCCTTGCTAGAGGCGGGTAAAGGTAGCCCACGTCCCTGAGTGTACCGTGTGGTGCTCACCCGTATGGCCGGTGACTCGGGACCTTCTAGTGGCTTCCGCTCCACGACGGCGGTGCTGGTCCCACGCGTGTGACCGTGCCTTCGGGTTTCTTGGCCAGAGGACCTGAAATCCCCTGCCGGTCGGTTTCTGCTGCTGGGTCAGGGTTAATCCCCACAGCCTCGGACTCCGGGTCCGGTGGTAACTCTTCAATCAGGGCGAGCTCTTCAGCTGCCAGCCCCTGATTCCTTTTAGCACTGCTCCCACTGAGCTCCTGATCTTTCTTTCCTAAGCTGCTTCTCTTCTTCTCTCTACTCTACTCACTAACCCTGCCTCAGCCCCAGCTTTATATAGGGGAAGTTCTTCCCCTCCCAGGACTGGGCAGGAGGTGTGGCATGCATAGGATTCCTGACCAAGAGACCTCCCACCTGCTCTCAGACATAACATTGCTATTACTGTGGAGACCAGACCCCTGGGGTGCCACAACATCACTGTACTTTTTGCCATGGAGCTACAGACAGCCAATACATGGGTGTCTTCCAAATGTTTGCTATGGGCATTTTCTAACTACATCCCTGGCAGTCAATATTTTTATGGGTAGAGTATGCACTTGACGCGCCCAGGGGATGGGGAGGACTCGGCGCCCGGGCCTTGTTGTCGGTTTTGGGGGATGTCGCGGTAGTCGGCTCCAGGGCCCGTACCCTGGGCCTCTCTTTAAAAGGGTGGATAATTATGTGAAAGTTCGTGACGCCACCTGTGGTGTCTGGTGAGGTTCACCAGCGCTGCGGCAGCCCACTGAGGCCGGTGTAAAGGCAGCTTGGGTGGTATAGCTCCCCACAGGTGGAGCTAGGCCTCAGGGCAGCGTGGATGTAGGGATGCAGGACAGGGGAAACCCAGCCGGGACTGAAGAAGGATAGGCAAACACACACAGTTCACTTCAGTACCTTTTACTGATGGAAGTCCAGGCACATTCCGGAGCACTGTAGGGTGAAGGGTGCATATCAGGATTCTCCCCAGTGAGCGGGTATAGGGCCTCCTGTTTCTTGCCTTTGTGTAGTAAGTTTCTGACCTGCCTGTAGCTAGGCCTAACTTTGTCTCTGTCCTGCACCGGCTGACTTTGTGGTAGGGCCTTCTCTTGGAGTACACGCTCCCAGCTTGCGGGGCCTCCGTGACTCCTGGCTCTGGTACGTATCAGCTCTTGGGTGCTAATGGGGCCTGAAGTCTTCCAGGGGTCTCCGGTTGTCTCTACAGGGGGATATACGGCCCTGTAGACGCGGACCCGGTGTCCGGTATATGTTTTCCGGGGTGAGCTTGTTCAGCTCCTCTGCCCCCAATGCTACTCACTTCTCTAGCCTTCGGCCTGCTCGAGGCCCTAACTAGGCTATACACACTAGTGGCAGCTTCACCGCTCTTATGGCGTCGGCATGCCTTGGGCTCACTAGTCTGAGCTCCCTGAGTCTAGCTTGCAGGAGCCTCGTGCTCCACTGCTGAACTATTAGCTGTGTTCTCTAGACTCCTCACAGACTGAGCTCCACTGCAGGCTGACCTCTCAGGCTCATCTACTGCAGGAACTGAACTGCCTAGTTCCACCTTCCCTATTTATATCCCTAACGGGCTCCCTCTGGTGGTCTGAGGTGGAAGGTGGAGAAATCCGTCCATGCACCCCTCTAGGATCTGTGGCACTCATGCGCAGTAGGGGCGCCACATTCCCCCCTAGCAAAGCTCAGCTCTCCCGGGCTGAAGTACATTTTGAAACAACAATATAGCATGAACAATAACAATCTTCCCTTT
Source organism: Phyllobates terribilis (assembly GCF_046119375.1). Classification (NCBI taxonomy): domain Eukaryota; kingdom Metazoa; phylum Chordata; class Amphibia; order Anura; family Dendrobatidae; genus Phyllobates; species Phyllobates terribilis. Next base: position 693,450,178 of record NW_027362763.1, on the reverse strand, counting down.
ATGGGAGGCACATTCTTAAACGTTGCATATAACATTAATAAATAATAAATAGATATATGTATTTGAATAAGCAACCTAGAAGTCCAAGTCTATTCCGTAGAGGTTGCTCCATGGGGCACTCCTGGGAGTGCAAATATTTACAAAGAAAAGTCTTTGGGCTGCACTTAGTCCTCAGCCACAGAGTTCTTAGGTACCCATATGGGTAATGAGAAGTAAATAGGTAAAATGTCCATATCACTTGAATTGTCCATTAATGAAGGCAAAAATATAAGTTAAATGCATATAAAAGGCAATGAATACATAGAAATATACAAGATAATACAGTAATATACAATACAATGCTATATAATACCCCAGGGGTAACTATTTACACTGTCAGAAGTTTAACTATTTTATTCAGTGTATCTGACAGAAGGTTGACCTAGTGTACTACGTGTAGACCTACGTGGTACTGGGATGCGTGAGGCACTAGTATTTGCACTACCTCCCATTCTGTCAGTGCTGAGTGTTGGGGAACTGCAGGGTTGCCTTAACCTCTCTACGGGACTGGCAAGTATACCATTGGCTGGGCCTTCTTGCTCTGCTCCAACCGGGGATTCTTCTTGAGCAGGCTCTTCTGAAGCACTTACAGGCTCTACTTGCTGTGGAGGGTCTTCTGGCTGTTGAAAGAAGTTGATCACAGGGATTATTACTGCTCCTGCTAGTTAAGGCCAATCTGCCGGGAAGTCTCCTAAGTCAGTATGGATTACTGCTTCTTTAGGTTCCTCCGGGATAATGAGAGGCACTTCTTCTTGGGGCTTTAGAAGGTCTGGACACAACTTCAGATGGTCTCTAGATACCGTTGCAGTCGTTATTCCTCCATCTTTACTAATTAGGCAGGTTTTCTTATTATCAAATCTTGAATTCAGCACAGTGTAGGGTTCTCTCTCCCACTGGTCATCAAGTTTGTGGTTTCTTCTCTTCCTTTTTAACACTACTGCACCAGGTGTGAAGGGTCCTGCTGGGGCACCTCTGTTGTATTGAGCTTCCTGCTTGTCCCTCACCCGAGTGAGACTGTCTTCGACACAGGCTTGTACTCTTCTGTACTGCTCCTGTCTGGTCGTATCCCAGTCCTCAGTGGTCACATCTGCTTCTGGTTCTACAACACCAAGCTCCAGGTCCATGGGCAACTTTCCTGGTCTTGCTCGCATGAGATATGCTGGAGTGCAATTGGTGGAACTTACAGGTATGTGATTGTACAGATCTACCAGGTCAGTTAATAGGTCTGGCCACTGGTTCCTCTCCTCAAGTGGTATGGTCTTCAGCAGGTCGATGACGATGTTGTTCATCTTTTCACAGAGACCGTTGGTTTGTGGGTGGTACGGTGTAGTTCTTATTTTCTTACACCCGTACAAATGGCAGAACTCCTTGAACAGTTCGGCTTCAAAGGCTGGGCCTTGATCCGTCAGCACCTGCTCAGGGTATCCATGGGGTCTGCAGAAATACGCTTGGAACGTCTTTGCTGCTGTCTCTGCCGTCAGATCCTTGACGGGGGCGACCACCAGGAAGCGTGAGTAGTGATCCACAATGGTCAGGGCATAGGAGTACCCTGACCTGCTGGGTGATAGCTTGACATGGTCCAGGGCCACGATCTCCAGGGGTCGAGTTGTCTTGATGGGTTGCAGGGTTGCCTTCTGGCTGGTGTAGTCTTTTCTTTTGAGGCTACAGGGTCCACAGTTTTGGCACCACCGATCAATGGAGCTGCGCATTCCTACCCAGTAGAATCGACACTTCAGCAGGGTCTCTAGCTTCTTCCAGCCAAAGTGCCTCGCCTGATCGTGGTAGGCCTCAAACACCATTTGGATGTCTGTCTTGGGGACCACTATCTGCCATACCACCTCATGGGTTTTAGGATTGACGTACCTCCGGCACAGCTTCTCACAGTAGATAAACAGCCGGCTTCTCTCGTTCCACAGCTGCTTTGCTTGCAGAGATGCTTCCTTCTCCAGGGAGGAACCTTCTTGGGTTATCAGCTCCTTGATATGGCTGACAACCGGGTCACTGTCCTGGGTCTCTTTCCAGCTATGGTGAGGCAAAGGGTTTAACGTCTTCCCACGCTGCCTCCTGGGGGCTCGTTGCTCGTGGATCATCCCATTCCGGTGAAAGGCAGGTAGCTCAATTTCTTCCAGGTCATCCACTTCTTCTTCTGTGTCTGACTGGTGAGGCATCCTGGACAGGGCATCGGCGTTGGCGTTCTTGCGGCCCACCCGGTATTTAATTGTGAATTGGTAGTTTGACAGCCGAGCCATCCATCACTGCTCCATGGCTCCTAGCTTGGCTGTTTCAAGATGGATCAAGGGGTTATTGTCAGCGTAAGCAGTGAACTTGCTGGAGGCTAGGTAGTGCTTGAACCTTTCAGTGATGGCCCAGACCAAGGCCAGGAACTCTAACTTAAAGCTGCTATAGTTCTCTGGGTTTCTCTCAGTCGGGCGGAGCTTCCTGCTTGCATATGCGATCACTTTCTCTTGGCCATTCTGCTTCTGACTTAGGACAGCTCCCAGTCCTTCGTTGCTGGCATCAGTGTACAGCAGGAACGGTTGGCTGTAATCAGGGTAGGCTAGGATCTCGTTGCCTGTCAGGATCTCCTTCATCTCCTGAAATGACTCGGCTTGCTCCTTACCCCAGTGGAATGGGGGGTTTCTGCCTTTGGGGGACTGTCCTACCAGGAGGTCTTGCAGAGGGGCTGCTTTCTTAGTGTAGTCTTTTACAAACCTCCGGTAGTATCCTACTAGTCCCAGGAACTGACGCACCTCCTTGAGGTTCTTCGGCTCTGGCCATTTCTGGATAGCAGTGACCTTCTCCGGGTCTGGTGTTACTCCCTCTGGACTAACAATGTGCCCCAGGTACTGTACCTTTCTCTTGAGCAGGTGGCACTTCGAGGGCTTCAGCTTCATCCCATACCGGGACAGCGACTCAAATACCTCTGCCAGGTGCTTCAAGTGGTCCTCATACGTTTTGAAGTACACTATCACGTCGTCCATGTATAGTAGTACAGTCTCGAAGTTGCGGTGTCCCAGGCAGCACTCCATCAATCTCTGGACATTCCAGGGGCATTGCAGAGTCCGAATGGCATACTATTGAACTCGCAGAGTCCCATCGGGGTGGTGAAGGCCGTCTTCTCCTGATCCTCCTCAGCAACAGCTACTTGCCAGTACCCACTAGTGAGGTCAAGGGTGGAGAAGTAATTTGCAGACTTTAAGGCAGCCAGGGACTCCTCTATACGGGGTAAAGGGTATGCATCTTTATGTGTAATGCGATTTACTTGTCTGTAATCTACACACATTCTCATGCTTCCATCCTTTTTCCTGACTAGAATTAGGGGAGCTGCCCAGGGACTACAACTATCCCTTACTACCCCTGCCTTCTTCATATCGTGCAACATCTCCTTTGCCTTCTGTTAGTGTGCTGGTGGTATAGGCCTGTAACGTTCTTTGATGGGTGGATGGTCACCTGTGGGGATATGGTGTTAAACCCCCTTAATCCTCCCAAAGTCAAGTGGGTGCTTACTGAATACCTGCTCGTATTCCTGAACCACCCAGTGTACACCCTGCTTTTGGTGGGCAGGAGTGGTGTCTGTCCCAACATGGAGCTGTTGACACCAATCCTCCACCTGGGTTGCAGGGTCATTATCCTCCATTTCGTCTGGTGAGGTTAAGGACTCTGCCGTATGTATAGAGTTGTTATTTACAGTGTGTAATTTGGCAACAGTGGCATAGCGTGGTAACCTAACCTCATCTTCCCCATAGTTGAGAAGACGGACGGGCACCCTCCCATTGCATACATCCACTACCCCTCTGGCAGTTAAGAGTGTAGGTCTGTGCTCTGAGCTAAGGGGTTCTACTACCGCCTGGTAGCTCTGTCCTTTAAGACCTATTGCTGCTCTACACCAGATAAGCATTTCACTCATTGGGGGGATCACAATGGGTATGGGGTCTGTTACCTGCACATTACCAATCTCACCACCGGATAGCTTTTCTCGCTCTTCTCTGCCCCGGTCTGGCGGCGTTAGAGAGCTGTTGGAGCAAAAACACCACTTCTTCCAAACAGTTACCAACAATGTTAGTGCCTAGTACCATATTCAGTCCTGAGTCATCAGAGACAGTCTCTACTACAATGAGTCCCTGGTCCTTCAGCTCCATTCTCCCCACCTTTACCGTCACATCCTTAACCCCGACTAGGTTAAGAGGGAGGCCGTTAGAGGCATATACTGAAAAATCTGGGTTCGGGGGTTGGAGACCGTCCATGGACCAGTATCTCTTGTAAAGGACATCAGGCATAATTGTTACCTGAGATCCAGTGTCCAGCAGGGCAGGTATCGCAATGCCGTCCAGGATTATGGACAGGAAAGGTCTTCCTCCCACGTACCTGCTGTGCCAGTCAAAGGGGCCTGCTGAGTCTATTCCTGGGTGTTGGCCCTCGGACCCAGGGTTTTCTCATTTAAAGGACAGCTCTGGATGGTGTGACCTGACTTGTGGCAGCGGTGGCAGACAGGGTCCCTCGGTGGACGGCGTTGGTCGCTGATCCTCCCAGGGGGTGGCGTTGTCCTCTTCCTCTTTCTCATCCAGGGGACATCCTCAGGGCTGTTGGCTAGCAGGATCTTTCCTTCTTCCTCGGGCTCCGTCCGCAGCTGCAGGGCACTCAGTACAGTGGTCAGGGTTTTGCTCAGCTGACACACTTCAGAGCGCAGGCTGTCCAGCTCACTAGGGGACGTTGCTTGCACCTTGGCCTCAGCAGCCACCGGGGAAAAGGTGGACGCTGCAGGCACTGGGGTGGCCCCACCCTGGTAACATTGAATAGAAGTTGTCTCCAGGGGCTGCAGTCCTTTTATAGCCATGTCCTTAAGGGTGTCAAAGGTGGCATCTGGATGATCCAGGGACCACCAACGCACAGTCCTGCTCTCCTCTTGGGACCTCAGTCCCCGGAAAAACTATTCTTTCAGCATTTTACTTTCATCGTTGATGCTGGTTGGACTAACCTGTTTCTGAGCCCTCAGGGCCCCTTTTAAACGCCAGGCATAGTCCCGAACACTGTCCTCCGGTTGCTGAGAGCAGTTGTAGAACCTCATCCGGAGGTCTGTCTCAGTACGATTTTCAAAGACAGTCTGTAACTTTTTAAAGATTGCGGACACTGACTCCTGGTCTGCGGCTGACCAGGTTTCTACTTCTTGCTGGTGGAGCGACTGCTTCGACCTGCTCGGCATCAGGCGCGGGTTGAGCATCAGGGCCGTTAACCGGTATTCCGGCGTTGTGCTGTTCCTCGGACATCCTGTCGCCCCCCTAGCGAACCGTGGACTTCCTTCTTTTCTTTTCTTCCAGTAGGCCGCAGCTCCGCAGGTGACGGTCTTCTTCAGGACCTTGCGTCGCTTGCGTCCTACGTCAGAGCGTTCAGCGACGCTCCTTCCAGGACCTGGCGCTTCCTGGTTTGACGTCGAGGTGTGGGGCGTGTCCGGGGCTTCGTGCGTTTTTGCAGGTTCGCCTCTCAGTTTCCCGCAGTTACGCCCTTCTTCCCGCTCGGCGGCCCAACAATGGCGGCAATCTTCGCCACAGTTAAATACACAGTTTTTGATTAAAGGCGCACAGTACCCGGTGGCAACGGGCACAACACTCCATCATTGCAGCGGGCATGGAATCCTGTTCGTGATGCCAGGAAAGAGATGACGCGCCCAGGGGATGGGGAGGACTCGGCGCCCGGGCCTTGTTGTCGGTTTTGGGGGATGTCGCGGTAGTCGGCTCCAGGGCCCGTACCCTGGGCCTCTCTTTAAAAGGGTGGATAATTATGTGAAAGTTCGTGACGCCACCTGTGGTGTCTGGTGAGGATCACCAGCGCTGCGGCAGCCCACCGAGGCCGGTGTAAAGGCAGCTTGGGTGGTATAGCTCCCCACAGGTGGAGCTAGGCCTCAGGGCAGCGTGGATGTAGGGATGCAGGACAGGGGAAACCCAGCCGGGACTGAAGAAGGATAGACAAACACACACAGTTCACTTCCGTACCTTTTACTGATGGAAGTCCAGGCACATTCCGGAGCACTGTAGGGTGAAGGGTGCATATCAGGATTCTCCCCAGTGAGCGGGTATAGGGCCTCCTGTTTCTTGCCTTTGTGTAGTAAGTTTCTGACCTGCCTGTAGCTAGGCCTAACTTTATCTCTGTCCTGCACCGGCTGACTTTGTGGTAGGACCTTCTCTTGGAGTACGCGCTCCCAGCTTGTGGGGCCTCCGTGACTCCTGGCTCTGGTACGTATCAGCTCTTGGGTGCTACTGGGACCTGAAGTCTTCCAGGGGTCTCCGGTTGTCTCTACAGGGGGATATATGGTCCTGTAGACGCGGACCCGGTGTCCGGTATATGTTTTCCGGGGTGAGCTTGTTCAGCTCCTCTGCCCCCAATGCTACTCACTCCTCTAGCCTTCAGCCTGCTCGAGGCCCTAACTAGGCTATACACACTAGTGGCAGCTTGCCGCGCTTCACCGCTCTTATGGCGTCGGCACGCCTTGGGCTCACTAGTCTGAGCTCCCTGAGTCTAGCTTGCAGGAGCCTCGTGCTCCACTGCTGAACTATTAGCTGTGTTCTCTAGACTCCTCACAGACTGAGTTCCACTGCAGGCTGACCTCTCAGGCTCAGCTACTGCAGGAACTGAACTGCCTAGCTGACGACACCCAATTATACACTTCTTCCCCTGACATCACCCCTACCCTAATACAAAATACCAAGGATTTTCTGTCTGCTGTCTCTAATATCATGTCCTCCCTCTATCTTAAACTGAATCTCTCCCAAACCAAACTCCTTGTGTTTCTCCCCTCTACTAACCTAACTTTTCCTAACATAGAAATTACCTTGGAGGGTTCAACCATAACTCTCAAGCAGCATGCTTGATGCCTTGGGGTCATATTCGACACTAAACTTTCCTTTACTCCCTATATCCGATCACTCACTCGCTCCTGTCACCTGCATCTTAAAAACATCTCCAGAATTCGACCTTTTCTCACCTTTGAAACTGCTAAAACTCTTACTGTAGCTCTTATTCACTCTCGTCTGGACTACTGCAACTGTCTTCTGATCGGTCTCCCTCTTACCAGACTATCTCCTCTCCAATCCGTCCTGAATTCGGCAGCCAGGGTCGTATTTCTGTCCAGTCGCTTCACTGATGCTTCCATCTTGTGAATGAATAAAAAGGGTTTCACCAGCTCACCTGAGGAAGACCATCCTGAAGTGCGGATGTGAAGAACTGCTCGCAATGATTCAACGAGGTATACAAAGAAGGAGAATTCCAGCTTCATGAATAGTCCAAAATTCTTTTATTGTAGAAAAAATGTAAAATCAGATTCCACAGTTATGTTCTATGGCCAGGACAACGTGTTTCGAACTCGGGAATTGCTTTCTTTGTCAAGACTGGCTTTCAAATAGTGTGCACATGGTATATATACAATTATCCACCAATAGGCATATAAGAAAAAAATCACATGACAAATAGATTCACATACTGTATATATGTCTAAAATTGCTTACAACCAACAAGAAATATACATAAAATTACATACAATAGAGAGACATCTTCATTTTAGGTTTTTGGAGTTGAGAAACTTACCTCTAATCCACGAGGTGGAAATAACAGGAGACGCTTACTTGATCGAGAAGCATTTTGGATGTACCATCTGAACACCTGTTATCCAAATGGTTTAAACTCACAGCGAGAACTACTTTTTCATTATAGTGAGTAAAATTATTCTAATATGTGGGATTTCTTTTGTCAAATGATTTTTGTATGTCATTTTATGTATATTTCTTGTTGGTTGTAATCAATTTTAGACATATATATATGAATCTATTTGTCATGTGGCTTCCATCTTGTGCCAATCATTACACTGGTTACCCATTCGCTACAGGGTCCAATCCCCCATAATGCGAACCTCGCACCTCTGTCTCCAAGACTTCTCTCATGCTGCACCAGTTCTCTGGAATGCTCTACCCCAGACGATCAGACTGATGCCTAGCCCCCATGTCTTCAAGCGCGCTTTAAAAACCTATCTCTTTAAACAAGCCTACCACCTGAACTACTCAGTAAACTAACTTTCCCTGTTCCCTCCTAAATATTATTCAGATCTGTTCCCTACTATTCATCTGTCTCCACACCTTTCATGCGCACGATAACTGCACTTGATACTTGATTATTGCACTTAAACATACGAGATGATGACCGGATCATGCAGCTTTATATGAAAATTCCTACTTATTATAATTGCTAGACCTGAAATAACAAGCACTTTCCACCTATTGTGTCCCCCCATTTCCTTGTACATTGTAAGCTTGCAAGCAGGGACCTCACTCCTAATGTAACTGCTTAAAAGGTCTTACCTTGTATTGAATTTATTGTATGTACATGTGGCACCCCTGAGGGTTCAGTTGCCACAGAGGTACTGAACCTCACCCAGAGGTGTGGTGTCTCCTTCTCTCAGGTAAGGAGGGAGTGCTGCCCGGAACCCCAACACCTGCATCCAACACTACACTGCTCCAGGCCGGCTGGAGGGGCAACAGGCAGAGCGCAGCTGCTGAGCCCTGACCCTGGCTGGAGTGGGGGGAACCCAAAGGTAGGGGGAACCAGTAGTGGGTGTGGGTGGAGGAAGTAGTTAGGGGGAGCACTTTGGTAGGAGTATAAAATAGGGAAGCCATCTTAGGGTGGCAGACTAGTAGTTGGTGAACAGTCCGGGAGCAGAGTCTCAGTAGGAGCTCTGCTCCACAAGTAGGGCCCAGTGTCAGAGGCCCAGGAGGGGAGCAGGGAGTAGGCTCCGTTCTAAGAAGGGATCCTAGGGGGTACAGCGAGTGCAGGAAGGCACCCGTATGCCCCGCATCTGTCAGAAGACAGAGGGATCTTAGGCCGCAGGAAGGGGACAGGCCGCAGGAAGGGGACCGGCCCCTGGCCCAGTCGTGTACTTCAAGTCCCGGCTGGAAAAACCGGAGGCTCCTGGCTTATATAGTCAGTTGCCGAAGCCTCATTCTAATCCCCGTGAGGGTCAAGCAGGTCTGTGAACTCCGACGGACAGGAGGGACTTCAGAGTACCCGAGCAGGATTGAGAGTGGGAAGCGCAGGGCAGGAGAGAGAAAGACCCAGCGTGAAGACGGTCTAGACAGGAACACTTGAAAGTGTGGTTCTTCCAGGTACCCCTGATCTACCTGAGGAAGTACTGAACCCCTGCCTGGTGAACGCAGCGTGACGTGGGAGGCTGACACTTGTACAGTGCACCAGTGGAACCCTCATAAGAACTGTGAGTAAAAACTCGGATGACTGCATCGCACTGCCTCCGTCCATTCTTTATCCGCGCCATCGTTACCTCTCTGCACTACAACGCCCAGCGCAACCCCCACCACCTTACACTGCCCTGGAGCTTGCTCTACCTGTGGAGAGCCACACCACCCCTGCTGCCGCAACACCAGCTGCAGAGAACTGTTCCGCAGCGACGGCTCCTCTTGGCCGCAATCCACAGATGGCGTCACGAACACTTTCCCAAATCCCTTATAAATCTCCCCTTTTTACTGATCGCCCTGGGTCACGGACCAGGCCAGCTACCGTGATATCCTCCCCAGCAACCAGAGGCCCGGCTGCCGAGTACCCCACGGACCAGGGGGCGCGTCATACATGTCCCCGCTTAATTGTAAAGTGCTGCGGAATACGTTGGCGCCATATAAATAAAAATTATTATTATTATGACAATTTGTTGTGTACGGGGACCTCCCGACTTTCATCCACCAAGCTTGAATGTAAATGCTCTAATCTTTGGCACTCTGGGAGATGTCTGGCTACACCTTTCTCCATTCTCCCCTTTAAAAAGAAAACATGAACGCACAACTGAGCCAAACCTTCATGTATATGTGGCACCCCTGGGGGTTCAGTCGCACAGAGGTACTGCACCTCACGCAGAGGTGTGGTGTCTCCTTCTCTCAGGTAAGGAGGGAGTGCTGCCCGGGTCCCCAACACCCGCATTCAACACTACACTACTCCAGGCCGGCTGGAAGGGAATTATGCACTCCTTCTGCTGCCCTGTCCCTGGCTGGAGTGGGGGGAACCAAAGAGAGGGGGAACCAGTAGTGGGTGTGGGTGGAGGATGCAGTACAGGGGAGCACTTTTATAGGAGGTATATATAAAGGGAAGCCATCTTAGGGTGGCAGTGCAGTACTGTGCAGTCAGTGAGTAGTAAGGAGAGGAGGGGAGCAGTGTCTCTTCAGAAGCTCTGCTCCAGAAGTGGGGCCTAGTAAGAGAGGCCCAGGAGGGGAGCAGAGGAGAAAGGTTCCGGTAACATAAGGGATCCCAGGGGGTACGGTGAGTGCAGGACGGTACCCGTACGCCCGAATCTGCCAAGCGTCAGAGGGATCAGGCCGCAGGAAGGGACCCGGTCCCTGGACCAGCCGTGTTACTCCAGGTCTCGGCTGGAAAACCGGAGGCTTCTGCACTTCCATGGTGCAGTTGCCACAACCTCACCCTAGCCACCGTGAAGGGCACCAAATAGGTCCGGGAACTCCACGTTACCCAGAGGGATCCCAGAGTACCCGATCGGGACTTTGTGTGGGGAAGCACAGCACAGGAGGGAGAAGACCCAGTGCGGGAAGTCGGTCTAGAAAGGAATATACAAAAGCGGGGTTCCGTCAAGCGCTCCTGATATACTTGAGAAAGTGCTGAACCCTTTGTCTGGTAGAAGCAGTGCAACGAGGAAGGCTGACACCCGTACAGTGTACCTGAGGAACTTAAACAGAACTGTGAGTAAACTCGGATGACTGCACTCCCCTGCCTCCGTCAGTTATTTTCGCTGCGCCATCTCTCTCTTGCACTACAAGCCCCAGCATCACCACCATCCATGCTACACTGCCCTGGGGCCCGCTCCACCTGTGGGGAGCTGTTCCAACTCAGCTGCCCTACCAACCGCCCCAGAGGTCTTAAGCAGCTCTGGTATCTATTACCAGAAACCACAGGTGGCGTCACGAACACTTTCTAAGAATTACAAATCCCATATAGATATTTCTCCCCCTTTTTGTTGACCGCCCTGGGCCACGGACCGGGCCGCCGTCACTGTGACATATCCCTCCCCCAGCATCGATAGGCCCAGCACCGAGTACCCCATGGCCCTGGGGGCGCATCATCTCTGTTGTCACGAACAGGATACATGACCAGCCCGTTATCAGCGGGTATTTTGCGCCTAAAGAACTGTTTTTCCACATTGAATGTGGCGCCCGCCCCAGAAGAATGGGTGCCATTATGTGCGTGATCAAAGACAACAATATGGAATCTCCCATCGTGGGCCGGGTCCCAGAATGGCGCCAAAAGCACAACCCGCCCCTTGCAACTGTGACCGTCCACATAGATGTGTCTGTCAAGGCGGGGAGGACGTCCCTGGGGGTAACTGACAGCAGGCTGCCATGGAACCGCCCCCGAAAAGGGAGGGGAGGAAGAGAGAAGGATGGAGACAGGGTGTGGTTGTGACGCTCGCAAGCCCTGCCCTGGGAAGATGGGGTACTCGGAGCCGGGTCAGATGTTGAGAACGGGGATGCAGTCATGGCCTGGACCCGTTCCGTGCCCAGGGCCGTCACATTGAAAATGATGTTAGGGCTTTCCGGGTTGAGTGGTGATTGTTGACTACGCCACCTGTAGTGTCTGGTGATGCGCCACCAGCGCCGCTACAGTCCGCTGAGGCCCAATGTCACGGCGGCTAAAGTTCTCGCTGCTCCCCACAGGCGGAGCGCGGCCTCAGGGCAGGCAAGGCAGGATGGAGGGGGAGTAGTAGTGTGGGAGTGCGGGCACCGCGTCACGTGGTATGGCGCGTAATGAACAGTCCGGAGGCCATAGGGATGAATTTCCAAGGCTTTACTCACAGTTCTCATAAGCAGCGCAAGGCTTCTCCCTGCTCCTCGCGGAGTCCTGCGGCCACCAGGGACGGGGGTCCGACTACCTCCGAAGAAGTCCAGTGTCAGGTAGCATCCCTACACCAGAGTGTTCCTGCACTACAGACTTTACCCCTTCCCGTCTGTGCGTGTGTAGATAGGCCGGGTCTCCCTCTGAGCTCCTCTCAGGTGTATGGCTCGGGTGGCAATTCCTCTCCATCCCAAGCCCGGCGGGATCCTCCGGGCCTAACCGGGCTTTCCCGTCCTGGAGATAGAGTACGAGGTCGGGTGTCGGGGGCCGGTACCCCTCTTGCAGCCGGAATCCCTCTGAATAGATCAGGTAGGCGAGGACAGGTGGCATGCTCCGCTCCGTCTGCATCCTCCCCGGGACTCATTTGCTTGGGAGCCACACTCTAAAGCTCCCGGGCCTTCTTGATCCTGGTCCTTGGCCGGGTTGAGACATTCCTTGTCTGCAACCTACCTCTCGTCCCATAGATCGGGGTACGAGGGCTGTGTCCCATGCCGGTGCAGGCCCACACAGGATCTGCGCTCCCGGAGGGAAGTCACATTACACACAGTAGTTTAGACCGCTTGACAGCCCAAGAACCGCCAAAGAACCAAGATCAAAGATGGCATACTATTAAATATGAAATTAGAAGTGTCACTAACTAACTGTTCCTCCACCTACACCCACTAACTGGTTCCTACTACTTTGTGTTCCCCAGTCTCCCTGTAACCAGGGGAGCAGCACCTAGTGCATACTAGCTCCCTCTGGTGGAAATGTGGTGTTGGATGCAAAAGGCTGGAACACTACCATCACACCAAGCTTACCTCAGAGGAGGAACACCACACTCCATTAAAGAAGTGCAGCATTCCTGTGGCGGCCGAACCCTCAGGGGCGCCACATGGTCTTAACCAGTCTAGACAGACCGCACCCGGCAGCCAGAATGGAAAGAGGTCAGGACCAAACCTCCGCCTCTGACCTGGAAGAGCTGGCGACCCCCCTCACCCTGGAGGGAACAAGCATCAAGCTATCCCTGGAGGATGCTGAATTCCTCCAGAACGAGATCCAGGAGCTGAGCCAACAGGTGAAATGGGCTCAGCGAGCAGCGGTCGCCAGGTGGAAGAAGGAGCTGCTGGCGAAGATAGCAGCCCAGCGACAACCAGAGTCATGTACCATCAGCGGCACCCGAGCCCAGGGAGAGCCAGATGAGAACCAGGAGGCCATGTGCAGCACAGGAGGAGGTAGGAAAAGTTCCCCTGTCTCGGGAGCTGAAAGCGCCGACCTGCTCCTGGGCCTTCTGCAGGACCCGCCGTCCCCGGCCACGGATGCCTTGGAGCAACTCCCAAGCCAGGCACCTCTTACCCCAGGCGCCGATGCTGTGGACCGGCTGCTCAGCTCCCTCCCGGAACCTCTGATCCCGGGCGCCAACCCCACGGGCCTGCTGCTCGACATGCTCCCGGAACCGCCGGCCCCTACACCCGCGTGGGTGTACGGGCACGCTACCTATGACTGGTCCGCTAAAGTGGAGGACCAGCAGCGACCCCCACTGACGCCGACACTAGCACCCCCGGTTGCCTGCCCAGGAGGAGAAGAGTTTAGGTGGGACAACCAGGAGGAGGATCTGATGGGGTTTCCGCAGGAGACCTAAGCTCAGGCACTGCAGAGAAAGGAGTTCTGCAGACGAGAGCTCCTACAACTGGAAAAGGAGCAGCGCACCCGGAGGGCGTGCTGCGAGCGGTTGGAGGCCCGGAATAAGGCCGCAAAAGACCAAGTCCGGCAAGCGGAATCTGCCCGTCCTAGTCCCCGTGAGGAGGGACTGGTCGTCAAATTTGACTTGGGAGCTGGGTGGGGCTTCATCCGCGATCCCCACTTCAGCAGAGACATATTCGTTAACCGGTGGGATGTTGAGCCCCATCTGGAACAGGGCCACCCCGACCGGAATTTGTACCCCGATGACTGTGTCACCTATACTAGGCACCATGGGGAACATGGGTGGTATGCCCTCCAGGTATACCACATGGTCGAGGAGGAAGAGGACATGCCCCTGCAGTTCATGGTTGATGACCCGGCTGGGTCAGCCAGCAAAAACCAGGCCTACCGACGGCGGGAATACCATCACTAAGCAAAAGTGAGTGGACAAACTGTAAAATAGTTACCCGTGAGGGTATACAGACTGCAGGCTGACGACTGTGAGCAGCCAAAAACTTTCCCCTTTAAATAGTTGCACTTATTCAAGTGCCCTCTATTGGTTTTATATTTGCAACCAAGCGACCTCAGAACAAAAACCCGTTTGGCGTGGCCGAAGACGTGGTCCAGCACCAGGATCACTTAAGCCCTGCAGCCACGCCCAGGGCCTACGTTGACGGGTCCCTCATGCTGCTCAATTTGCATCTTTACCAGTGAGATGGACACCCTGTTTGGGATCTCACTACAATTTGCTTGAAAAATGTTGAAAATGTTTTACATTGGGAAATATGTATATGCAAGTGAAAAGTTTTATATTGTTCTTGATAATGTTAATTTGTAACGTTTAAGAAATGTGCCTCCCATAAAGGGAAGAAAAAGTTTTATAATCTTCTAAGTGATGCATCTAAAAATTTTGTATGTCTAAAATACCGTGTTTTTGCTCAGTTCCAGCCCGCGGACGTGCTGTGTTTTACCAGGGGGGAGTGTGGCGCCCCTAGGGGTTTAGTCGCCACAGAGGTACTGCACCTCACCCAGAGGTGTGGTGTCTCCTTCTCTCAGGTAAGGAGGGAGTGCTGCCCGGGACCCCAACACCCGCATTCAACACTACACTACTCCAGGCCGGCTGGAAGGGCATTATGCACTCCTTCTGCTGCCCTGTCCCTGGCTGGAGTGGGGGGAACCAAAGAGAGGGGGAACCAGTAGTGGGTGTGGGTGGAGGATGCAGTACAGGGGAGCACTTTTATAGGAGGTATATATAAAGGGAAGCCATCTTAGGGTGGCAGTGCAGTGCAGTACTGTGCAGTCAGTGAGTAGTAAGGAGAGGAGGGGAGTAGAGTCTCTACAGGAGCTCTGCTCCAGAAGTGGGGCCTAGTAAGAGAGGCCCAGGAGGGGAGCAGAGGAGAAAGGCTCCCGTAACATAAGGGATCCCAGGGTGTACGGTGAGTGCAGGACGGCACCAGTACGCCCGAATCTGCCAAGCATCAGAGGGATCAGGCCGCAGGAAGGGACCCGGTCCCTGGACCAGCCGTGTTACTCCAGGTCTCGGCTGGAAAACTGGAGGCTTCTGCACTTCCATGGTGCAGTTGCCACAACCTCACTCTAGCCGCCGTGAAGGACACCAAATAGGTCCGGGAACTCCAGGTTGCCCAGAGGGATCTCAGAGTACCCGATCGGGACTTTGTGTGGGGAAGCACAGGGCAGGAGGGAGAAGACCCAGCGCGGGAAGTCGGTCTAGAAAGGAATATACAAAAGCGGGGTTCCGTCAAGCGCTCCTGATATACTTGAGAAAGTGCTGAACCCCTTGTCTGGTAGACGCAGTGCAACATGGGAGGCTGACACCCGTACAGTGTACCTGAGGAACTTAAACAGAACTGTGCGTAAACTCGGATGACTGCACTCCCCTGCCTCCGTCAGTTATTTTCGCTGCGCCATCTGACGCGCCCCTGGGCCTGTGTCGCGCTGCGTTGCGCACGCGGGAGCTTACCTGGAGCCGGATCTGTTGAGGGTTGTAGTCTCGTGGCGGTGACCCGGTCCGTGCCCAGGGAGTCAAACTGAGCGGCGATGTATCAGCGGTAGATGTTGGACGACTACGCCACCCGTTGAGTACAGCTAAGGAGCTGCTGCTGCAGGGCAGACCGCTGAGGCCGGTGGTAGGATTGTGCAGCGTGATAGTATAACCCCCAACGGGAGGGGTATGGCCTCAGGGCAGCCGACGTGGATGATGGGGGTAGCAGGAACCACTCGGAGACGGTACGGTGTAGTTCAGGGTCTTTACTGGTGACAAAGATAGACCCTCCCGGAGTACTGGCTAGCGATTGGGGCCTGGTCAGTCCTTGAGCAGATGGGATCTCCCCTGGCCAGGCGGAGTTGTAGGCCTCCCAAACTAACTGTACTCTTCTGGCTACCTTGCTAGAGGCGGGTATAAGTAGCCCACGTCCCTGAGTGTACCGTGTGGTGCTCACCCGTATGGCCGGTGACTCGGGTTTCTTGGCCAGAGGACCTGGAATCCCCTGCCTGACGGATTCTGCTGCTGGGTAGGAGTTAGTCCCCACAGCCTCGGACTCCGGGTCCGGTAAGAAATCTTCTCAGTCAGGGCGAGCTCTGCAGCTGCCAGCCCCTGACTCCTTGTAACACTGCTCCCACAGAGCTCCTGATGTTCTGTTCCTATATTTGCTTCTTTTCTCTGTCTCTACTTCTCTACTCACTAACCCTGCCTCAGCCCTAGGTTTATATAGGGGAAGTTCTTCCCCTCCCAG
Source organism: Phyllobates terribilis (assembly GCF_046119375.1). Classification (NCBI taxonomy): domain Eukaryota; kingdom Metazoa; phylum Chordata; class Amphibia; order Anura; family Dendrobatidae; genus Phyllobates; species Phyllobates terribilis. Next base: position 693,433,838 of record NW_027362763.1, on the reverse strand, counting down.
GACTGGGCAGGAGGTGTGGCATGCATAGGATTCCTGACCAAGAGACCTCCCACCTGCTCTCAGACGTAATATCTCTATCACTGTGGCAACCAGACCCCTGGGGTGTCACACATCTCTCTCTTGTACTACAAGCCCCAGCATCACCACCATCCATGCTACATTGCCCTGGGGCCCGCTCCACCTATGGGGAGCCGTTCGAACTCAGCTGCCCTACCAACCGCCCCAGAGGTCTTAAGCAGCGCTGGTATCTATTACCAGAAGCCACAGGTGGCGTCACGAACACTTTCTAAGAATTACAAATCCCATATAAATATTTCTCCCCCATTTTGTTGACCGCCCTGGGCCATGGACCGGGCCGCCGCCACTGTGACATATCCCTCCCCCAGCATCGATAGGCCCGGCACCGAGTACCCCACGGCCCTGGGGGCGCGTCATATATCGGAAGCCGACAATTTTACTACGACCCTGTTTATTAGACATGAGAGGATCAAGTTTGAGTGGAATTTTCTGTTTCATGTGAATTTGAACATTTGGAGATGCGGTTCACAAAAAAAGAAAAAAACTTGCCCGACGCCATTTCCCACACTGCTGAAGTATCTTTTTGCATTGATGAGCAGCCTCCCCATAATGCCCTGCAGCTATGACCTCTAGCGGATTATCACACCTTGTACAGTGGTGGTCAGTACCGGGGCCATCACAGATCACGCAGTTTCCAGTGAAGCACAGCTTGTACAGTAAAATCATTTTCCATCTCCAGAGTCACTGGCTAAGTCTCTCTTCTGTAGGCTGTTATGGTCAGTGGGGTCCTCTCTGTCCTGTAGAGTGTAAGCTCTTATGGTCAACAGGATCCTTTCTCCTGTAGAGTGTAAGCTCTTATGATCAGCGCGGTTCTGTCTCTCTCCTATAGAGTGTAAGCTCTTATGGTCAGTGGGGTCCTCCCTCTCCTGTGGAGTGTAAGCTCTTATGGTCAACAGGATCCTCTCTCTGCTGTAGAGTGTAAGTTCTTATGGTCAGTAGGGTCCTCTCTCTCTCTGCTGTAGAGTGTAAGTTCTTATGGTCAGTGGGGTCCCCTCTCTCCTGTAGAGTGTAAGCTCTAAAGGTCAGTGGGGTCTTCTCTCTCCTGTAGAGTGTAAGCTCTTATGATTAGCAGGGTCCTCTCTCTCCTGTAGGGTGTAAGCTCTTATGATCAGCAGGATCCTCAATCTCTCTCCTCTTCTTTCCACGTGTTTTATGACCAATCACAAGTTTTCCAGTATTGAAAACCACATGGTAAGTATGTGTACAAGACTCCAGTACTTATCCATGGAGAACATGATGGCTGCTACTTCCCAGCTCTGGAGCTAGATAAGACATAGCTAGAATTCCCTTAACTGGTGGTGGTGGTGGGGGGGGGATATGGTATAAAGAATTGGCTTACTGCCCTGGCCAATGCAGAGAGACTTGAAGGGGCCCCTAGCTATGTCCTTGTAGCCAAAGGCATATCTAGTATAGTACTGCTCTCCTCAAAAGAGAAACCTACAAGAAGCAAAATAAACATAAACCCTGCTGTAAATAAATAAAAAGCAAGTGCATTTAAATAAAATATGGTTCTTAGTAACAATATTTTTGATCAAAAATAGTATAAGGCTATGTGCCCACGATGCAGAAATGCTCAGGATTTTTTTTGAGCGTTTCTGCATCTCCCTGGCAGAAAAAACGCATGCGGATTGTACATGTGGATTGTACATGCGGATTGTACATGCGGATTGTACATGCGTTTTTCCTGCCAGGGACATGTGGAAGTGAAGCGTTCTTCACATGCATTTCCGCATGCGGGTTGACAAGCGCTTTCCAAGCGATTTTAGCATCACTTGGAAAGGGCTTGTCAACTTGGTCACACTATATAAATCCATGCAAACGACATGGATTTATATAGTGTGACCGTAAAGAATGGTAAAAAATAAAAAAATAAATATATACTTACCTTCCGATGGCCCCCGGAGTCTTTATCCGATGCGTCTCGGCTTGCCGGCATCTCGCGGTAGACTAAAGGACCTGCCGACGTCAGCGGTCGCGTGACCCGTCACATGACTAAATGACGTCACGGCGGGTCCTTTTCAGACCATCGCGAGTTGTCGGCAAGTCAGGACGCATCGCTATGGAGGCCGGGGGCCATCAGAAGGTAAGTATAATATTTATTTTTTATTTTATTCTTTCTTTTACAGGTTCTATGGTACCCGGGTCCGGATGCAGTGATGCGGAATCCATGCGCTCCAATGCAAGTCAATGGCGGCGAAAACGCCGCGTTTACGCAAAATAATTGGTAGTGCTGCGGATTTTTCCGCAATGATAATCCGCAGCGGAAATTTCCGCAGCATGTGCACAGCACATGCGGATTATCTTTAGGGAACATGGCAGACCTTCTACCAAGCGTTTTTTAAGTGTTTCTGCAGCGGAATTGCCGCTGCGGAAACGCTTAAAAAATGCATAGTGGGCACACAGCTAATAAGCCATCCCACAGCGACAAGGTGAGACCATTCGGGAAAGTCCTACACTATCTAATATTAAAAACCTTTCCATGTGTCAAAGTTAACCTCTGTGTGAATAAGAGCAGACAAAGGACTGGGTCCCGAACTTGGCTGATGTCCACAGTTCAGGACCCAGCCTCTTGTATGCCCTTATTCACACAGAGGTTAACTTTGATGCATGGTAAGGTTTTTAATATTAGGCATTGTATGACTTTCCCAAATTGGTTCACCTTGTCGATGGTGAGATGGCTTTTATACTATTTTTGATCAAAAATAGTGTTACTAAGAACCCTATTTGTTTTAAATGCACTTGCTTTTTATATATTTACAGCAGGGTTTATGTTCATTTTGCTTCTTGTAGGTTTTTCTGATTCATGGCCATTGAGAAACATACATTTATGTGCTGCATGTATACCAACTGAAACCAAGATCAAATTTTGTGTTTTTTCTCCTCTTAAGAGGCAAAGAAACCTTTCGGGTACCCTCAGGACCTGGACTTTTTACCCTTAAAGTTACACTGTACTTGCCAACTTTTAGGGAGGTAGGTCCTGGAGGGTAGTGACAGACAGTGGCATAACTAGAGTGGTTGCAGTCGCACCATGGTCCTGGAGCCTACAGGGGCCCAAAAGGTCAATTTGGGCCATATGAGAGTTATACTGTTAAAGACTTATAAATAATAATTAGGGGCCCTGTTGGAGATTTTACACTGAGGCTCACAAGATGGTAGCAGACAAAAGCAATGCCCTTTTTTGAATCACACCCCACCAAGACTCATAAATTTGAATGCTCCAGCCAATTACAGAGCATTCAATGTCCCGCACCTTCCAGTAGCTCTCCTTTACGGGAGTTTTCTGATGCACACGGAGGATGTCCTCACTCTTCGAAGAGTCCAGAAGGTCTCCCCTTTTTCTGGAACATTCACAGCTCCTTCGTATGTATTTATTTACCCCACCACCTACAATTGAGTCACATTTTTCTATATTGTGAGTTTAGCACTAAAGGGCTAGTCCTATCTTCATAAATGAGTGTTGGCGGATACTGCTTGTAAAAACAAGCACTTTTACAATTTGCTGCTTATTAAAATTTTCAGCCATTCTTGAGATATTGAGCTTTTCTTTTATTTACAGCTCGTTGTCTAGGAGACCGACCACCACTGCTGCCTAGCTTAGTTTCCAAGTGTTAATATCTCAAGAACCACTGAAAAATTTGATTTGCAGTAAATTACAGAATTGCTTGTATTTACAAGAACTATCTGATAATACCCATTTATAAAGACGGGAATAACTCTTTAAGACAAGACATAATTTTTGCAGTTATTTTTCAGGGGGATTTCTGGGATTACTCCGTGTGATTACAGATTAGACTTTCTTAAGGTTCACTTATATGTGTCAGTACAGTAAGAAGGTTTTTATCTACTAGGATGTTTACTTCATGTCCCCTGACTGTGATCGGGAAATCCCAGGAGATTGAAGCTTTTCCCGGGGGGCGGTAGCTGAATATGAATTATGCACTTTATGCGCTGAGAAAATCTGATAATAACAGATAATTACAAAGAAGAAAAAAACATGTTCAACTGGTAATTGGTAAAATAAATTAATATTATTCTTGAATTCATTAGATATAAAGTATGTGATTAGTGTTGTAAGAAGGTTATTTTTCATTATAGAGGCGTCACTGGAAGAAATACTGTGCTCACAAAACTTTTGGGAACTACAGCTAAACTGGGATCTCTTATCCTGTGTTTGCTAATAACGTGTGTCTTTTTAAAATATTTTTTACTATTTTTCGTGCATTTGCTTTTTCTGCTCGTACGGAGAGTGAAATATGATTATTAGTGTTGATCGAACACTAAAATGCTCGGGTGCTCGAAGCTTGGGCCGAGCTCACCGTGATACTCGGGTGCTCGACCCGATCAACTAGCCCAATGTTAGTCTATGGGAGACCTGAGCATTTTTGCGCCGGCACCCCCGGCAGTCTGTAAAAAGCCTAAAAAGTGCCCAAAACGATAGTGACAGTGCTCAAATGACATGGGGACAGCATGGGGATCGCCCCAGGAAGCATTTCTGACCCCCAGGTCACTGCTGTCAACAACGTGGTCAGAGGTATTAAGCCACTTTTACGGGCTCACAATAAAACGTTCAAAAACGAAACTAAAACTGCTTTCCTGTCAAATATGTTAAGGAACTTCCTTTCCAGGGTAAAGACTTGTGTATAAGGTAAAATAAATAGCCAAAAACAAAAATAGTCCTCCACACCTTGGGCTATGTTCACAAGTAGCATTTTTTATGCGTTTTTGCACTTTTGTATTGCTTTCAACCGTGACAAATGCATTCACCGGGAAATGTCATTTTAACATTTTACAACCTTACCTGGCCATGTGCTGAGTGACACATGCATACAGTGCTGAAAAGACATGGGGACAGCATGGGGAAGACCCCTGGAAGCATCTCTGACACCCAGGTCACTGCCTAAAAGTGTGCCCATCAGAAGTGATCCTTGCCGCATCAGAAGATGCAGACTTGCAACTATCCCCGTGCAAGTCCTTGTCCCAGGGCAGTGTTCAATTGTACCTCCCCCATTCCTTGCAATGCAAGCGCAAATATACAGCCAACCACCCACCCGCAGGCTGAAATACTATACTGCTAGCTTGCACTTGAAATGGGGCCTTTTAGTTTGGAGGAGGCCGAAGCTGACCACTACCTCATGGCTGCTTCGGCAGCGAAGTCTCCACACTTTTCTTAGCCTGGCCTGCTTTAGGGCAGCATTGGACGAGCCCACCAGACAACCAGACTCCTCCAGTGGGCCCTGGCTTCTCCATCAGGGGAGTTGAGAATGCCAAGGTGAGGAGCATGATGATGATGATAGAAGTTAGCATCTGCTTTGTTTTCTTGGAATGCAAGCGTAAGTATGCAGCCTTCCACTCACCCACCCCCAGGCTGCAATACCATACTGCTAGCTTGCTTGCACTTGAAATGAGGCCTTTTAGGCTTGTGAAGGCAGACGCCGGCCACCATTTCATGGCTGCGTCGGCGGCCTGATATCCATACTCAGTCCCCAGCCGCCCGGGTGTCCACACTCGGTCCCCAGCTGCCAGGGAGCGGCCGGGTGTCCATACTCGGTCCCCAGCCGCTCCTATTTGTCCCGGTGCGCCTTATACAGAAGCGCGCATACCAAAACATTACCTGTGCCCTCCCCAGTGCATTTAGTGGGAAGGACAGCTGTAGTGTGTGCACGCCAACCCCCTGTTCATGGCACATGCAAAGATGCCTCCCGCCCTGCACCTGTCGTTGCAGACTTGCAACTATCCCCGTTCAAGTCCTTGTCCCAGGGCAGTGTTCAATTGTACCTCCCCCATTCCTTGCAATGCAAGCGCAAGTATGCAGCCTGCCACCCACCCACCCCCAGGCTGCAATACCATACTGCTTGCTTGCACTTGAAATTGGGCCTTTTAGGCATGTGGAGGCGGAATCTGGCCACCACACCATGGCTGTGTCGGCGGCCTGGTATCCATACTCAGTCCCCAGCCGCCCGGCGGCCGGGTGTCCACGCTTGGTCCCCAGCCGCCAGGGGGCGGCCAGGTGTCCATACTCGGTCCCCAGCTGTCCCGCGGCCGGGTGCCCACACACGGTCTCCAGCCACCTGGGGGCGGCCGGGTGTCCATAAACGGTCCCCAGCTGCACCTATTTGTCCCGGTGCGCCTTATACACAAGCGCGCATACTAAAACATTACCCGTGCCCTCCCCAGTGCATTTAGTGGGAAGGACAGCCTAACTACAAACACGTGGACAAGTGAATGTGGCCAGGGATGGTCCATCTCACTGACGCCTTCACACTGGGTTAATATTGTGGAAGCCGGGACACAGTTGGACACTGGGATGCAACACGTCCTCCAGACATAGAGAATTGCGGGTCCTGGGTCAATCAGGCTTCAACACAAAGTTCAGAAGGCAGACAGCACCAGTGGTCGGCCTCCTACACAACAAGTAAATTATTCATGATCATGAGGCCATCCATCTCCTTAGCTTTCTGTTCCTTGGAATGCAAGCGCATGTATGTAGTAGCGACTAGGCCTGAGGTGGTCAGCGTTTTGGCGCATATCCTACCTCCTTCGAGGATTGCTGGATGTTTTCCTGCTACTATCCCAGTTCTATGACTCCCGTTAAAACAAAGCTTCAGGTGATGAATGACGGATGAGGTGGTGGCAAAGGAGAAAGAGCAGGAGGAACAGGGACCATTCACATCAATATCAGGCCAGTCAACCACACATGTCCTGTAGGATATGTTTCTGTACCAAAAGGAGAAGTTCGGCTACACAGTTATAGGGCATACAGTGAGTGCAATGCCTACCAAAAATTTGAGGCACTCCAATTTCCCTTGTAAGTGACATGGAGGTCAGAGGGCCTTAACTAAACTGTTTTTTCCATTTATAGCAACTGGGTCTCCTGTACACTGTTGGCCTAAGCAGTGAATGGAAGGCTTTCCAAAAATTATGAGGAACTGCAATGCCCCTTGAAACAGATGGGGATTACAGCATACTAAAAACCTTCTACCCATTATTGGGGAGTGGGTCTCCCTTAGTGTTCGCCTATGCATTGAAAAGCAAAAGCTGACAAAAATTAGGAGGAAATGCAATGCTTGTTGGAAGAGTCGTGGTGGTTAGAGGTAATTAAAAACAACATTTCAATGCCCCTTGGAAGAGCTGTGGAGTTCAGAGTGGTTTAACAAGATGGTTTTAATGCCCCTTGGAAGAGACGTGGAGGTCACAGTAGCTTAACAAGATGGTTTTAATGCCCCTTGGGAGAGTGGTGGAGGTCACAGTGGAATAAAAAGACAATATCAATGCCCCTTGGAAGAGACGTGGAGGTCCCAGTGGAATAAAAAGACAATATCAATGCCCCGTGGAAGAGACGTGGAGGTCACAGTAGCTAATAAGACGGTTTTAATGCCCCTTGGAAGAGTGGTGGAGGTCACAGTGGAATAAAAAGACAATATCAATGCCCCTTGGAAGAGACGTGGAGGTCCCAGTGGAATAAAAAGACAATATCAATGACCCTTGGAAGAGACGTGGAGGTCACAGTAGCTTAACAAGACAATTTTAATGCCCCTTACAAGAGCCATACAGTAAAGCATATTAAAAAGATTATTCCCATTATTGGGGAGTGGGTCTCCCATAGTCTTTGCCTATGCCTTCCAAGAAAAGCTGCCAAAAATTAGGACAGAGGAACTTGCAATGCTGGCAACACGGACCACGGTCACCCTGGTGGTATAGTGGTGGTGGAGGCTGAGGATAAGGAGAAGAGCAAAAAACAGCCGAAATGAGGAAGCGTATACCCATGTGTGGGTGTGAAGCGGTGCATGGGAATACACCTCCCGAAATAACACAGTGGATTTGACTTTATGGTACTCTGCTGTCATTTGGTGGTGATGAGAAGTCTGGCCCAATCCAGCCCTTGTTCATTTTGATAAGGGTCAGCTTGTCAGCATTGTCAGTTGACAGGCGAGTGCGCTTATCAGTTATAATTCCCCCAGCGACACTAAAAACATGCTCCGATAACACGTTAGCGGCAGGGCAGACCAGGACCTCCAAGGCGTACAGAGCGAGTTCATTCCCAGTGTCCAGCTTGGATACCCAATAATTAAAAGGCACAGAGGAATCACGGAGGACGCTGGTACGGTCGGCAAGGTACTCCCTCACCATCTTTTGAAACTTTCCACTCCTTGTGAGAGTACCCCAGGCCTCATGGCCTGTAAGCTGGGCAGGTCTCAGAAAACTGTCCTAGAACGTTGACAGTGTTCCCCTGCCTCTGCTGGATTGGAGTTGCTTCTCTCTCGCCTGAACGCCTTGGTTGGGCAACGAACTGTGACCTTTGCTGCTAGCGTGTTCAGATGGGAATTTTTTTAACAGTTCTGCAGCAAGGGCCTTCTGGTACATTTTTGTAGACCTCTCCACCTCAGGAATAAGAGAGTGTCATCAACCAGTAATGACTGTCACCCAACATTTTGACAACGCGAGGGTCACGGTTAAGGCAGCGTAACATAAAGTCAGCCATGCGTGCCAGACTGGTAACGGGCAAGACTTCCGTGACCTCACCTCCTCCTCCCCCCCCCCCCGTCCTCAGGCCACCCACGCTGAACCGACGGTATGACATTTGTACAGGTACTACCGTCTACAGCTCATGATACCAGCTCCTGTTCTTCCTCCTCCTCCTCCTCCTCCTCTCCCTCATTGTCCCCCAATGCACATTGGAATGAGATGAGGCTGGGCTGTGTGTAATCGCCCGCTACGGCTTCTTGATCCATCTCATCATACTCTGGCTGCAATGCCTCCTCTTTAATTCTCTGCAGAGAGCATTGCAAAAGACAGACAAGTGGGATGCTGATGCTAATGATGGCGTCGACGCTAATGATGGCGTCATCGCCACTCACCATCTTGGTGGACTCCCCAAAGTTTGTAAGGATGGTACATATGTCAGACATCCAGGTCCACTCCTGAGGTCTTATGTGTGGAGTCTGACATGAATATAAATGGCCTTTTTGCAGCTGGTACTCCACAACTGCTCTCTTCTGCTCACAAATACTTTGCAACATGTGGAGGGTAGAGTTCCAACGTGTGGGGACATCACACACCAGTCGGTGTGCCGGAAGCTGCAAACGCTGCTGCAACACAGCAAGGGCGGTGGAATCTGTAGCCGACTTCTGAAAATGAGCTGACAGGCAGCGTACTTTGAAGAGCAGATCTGGCAACTCGGGGTACAATTTAAGAAACCGCTGAAACACGAGGTTAAGCACATGAGCCAGGCATGGTGCGTGTGTGATCTCGCCTCGCCTCAGAGCCGCCACCAGGTTACGGCCATTGTCACACACGACCATGCCTGTATGTAGGTTCAGCGGTCTCAGCCACAGATCTGCCTGCTCTTTCACAGCTGTCCACAACTCACAAGCAGTGTGAGGTTTCTCACCTAAGCTTATGAGTTTCAGCACAGCCTGTTGCCGCTTGGCTGAGGCAGTACTGCAGTGCTTCCAGCTTGTAACTGATGTGGTGATATCTGAGATGGAGGCTGAACATGAGGAGGAGGAGGAGGATGATGCGCAGGAGCTGTACACTGTGGGGGCAACTCTGACTGACATAGGGCCCGCAATCCTCGGTGTGGGGAGGATGTGTTCCGTCCCAAGGTCCGACTGGGTCCCGGCTTCCACTATGCTTACCCAATGTGCCGTCAGGGAGATGTACTGTCCCTGGCCACAAACACTTGTCCACATGTCTGTTGTCAGGTGGACTCTCCCAGTAACTGCGTTGTTGAGGGCACAGCAGATGTTTTGGGACACGTGCTTGTGTAGTGCGGGGATGGCACACTGGGCAAAATAGTGTCGGCTGGGGACCGAGTACCGAGGGACGGCAGCCGCCATAAGGTTGCGGAAGGATTCCATGTCCACCAGCCTAAAAGGCAGCATTACCAACGCAAGCAGTCGTGAAATGTGCAAATTTAGGACTGTGGCCTGTGGGGCATTGGCTGCCAATTTGCGCTTTCGTTTAAAGGTCTGGGATATGGACAATTGAACGCTGCGGTGGGACGTGGACGTGGACGTTGATGCTGTTTCTTGAGAAACTGCCATAACAAGTGAAGACTGAGAGGAGGGGACATCTTTGCATGCAGTATGGACAGGGGATTGCCTTGCACGCACAACAGGGGGTTCTCTTACATGCACAACAGCGGAAGAAGCAGTGATGACACCTGCTGACACTGGTCGTGGACCCCGGGGTTCACCCCACAAAGTCGGGTGCTTTGCAGACATGTGCCTGATCATGCTGGTGGTGGTCAGGCTGGTAGTTTTGTCACCCCTGCTGATGCTGGCCTGGCAGGTGGTACAAATGGCCTTTTTGGGGTTATCAGCAGAGTCTTTAAAAAAATTCCAGACTCTGGAAGACCTACCGCTTGTACTGGCAATGTCCCTCGTGTTGGTGTTACGGGGAACGGTAGCCCGCTTTCTGTCTGCGGCCACCACACTGCTTCTTCCTGCTTGTTGGGGTACTCTGCCTCCCTCCCCCTGTGTGCTGCTGGCCTCGCTCTGTGTGTCCTCCTGCCACGTTGGGTCAGTTACTAGATCATCCACCACTTCCTCCTCTTCCACTTGTGCACCCCGGTCCTCCTCCTCACTTCGTGGCAATTGTGTCTCGTCATCATCATCCACCTCTTGTGACAAATTGCCAGCGTCGCCTTCCTGTGGCCGTGGCTGTTCAAATATTTGGCCATCGCTACATGGGTTCTCCTCTTCCACCACTTCAAGCGGAGCAGGCGAGGGGCCCAAATATGGAAATGGACCAGTGAACAGCTCTTCAGAGTGTCCAACTGTGGGATCAGTTGCTGTCTGACAACACTCGGCATGGTGGGAGGAAGGAGCATCAGGGTGAGGAGGAGTATGCGGTCGAGACTAAGACTTGACCGTGTAGAAGACAGACCGGAGGTGGTGGTGCCCAGGTGACTGGAAGTATTATCTGTTATCCAATTAATAACCTGTTCACCCTGATCAGTTCGCAATAGTAGTCTTGTTGTGTGCTTCCCTAGTAATTCGGTCAAGAACTGGGAGCGAGAAGATGTTGCTGTTGGTTGTGGCACATTTTCACCTTGGCCACGGCCCTGTCCTCTGCATGCACCATCACCAGAACGTCCAGTTCCACGTCCCTTGCCACGCGCCTTGCCCAATGTAAATGAAGTAAAATAGCTTACACTCGCACTATCAATGGCAAAAGGGTAATAAAAAGGAGATTAGAACCGTGGAAGAGGAAAACCACAGATCTAGTTCTTTGGCCTACACCAGAATCTTTTATACAGATATATTTGTGTCTGAACAGTCAGCGAGACACTCAAACTGTTTTTTTTTATGGAAAAAAGGAAAAAAAGTGGATAATACAGAGATTTGAAGCGTGGAACTGCAAAACCACAGTTCTAGTTATCTGGCCGAAACCAGACTCTTTTAAATAGATATATTTGTGCTTGAACACTCACAGACACACTCAAATTTTTTTTTTTGGGGGGGGGAATACCAAAAGGTTAATAAGACCGGTATTTGTACAGTCTGACTGAGGAAAAAAAAAAAAAGAGGATTTAGATGAAAAAAAAAGGATTTTTCCTGGCCCCTGAGACCTGGGGCTAAGTCTAGCAATTTGAGCAGCAGCAGCACACAGGACTGTAATGCAGTGTTTGTTGGTATAACCACTGCGTCTCCTATACAGCCTGCCTGCCTGATATCTGGGATGGATATTAGTCCTCAGAAGGACTGTTTGTTTGATTTTGCAAGCTTTAGAGACCATACACTACCTATTTCGCAGTATAAATCTCTCCCTAGCTCAGCAGCACCCTCCCTACACTGTATGATCCGGAGTGACTGTGTCCAAGATGGCGGTGCCCGGTTTTAAACACTCGAGGTGACGCTGTGCGGCCCGCCAATCACTGTAATGCCCACAACCAACATGGCTGCGGCATTACAGTGACTGGCTGGCAATCCCTGCATTTTCATTGGCTCTGTAAAGAGCGCCAAACATGCAGGGCGGAGACCCGAGCTCCCACCCGAGTAACCCGAAAATGCTCGGTGCTCGCCGAACATCCCGAATAGTGAGATGCTGGGGCGAGTACAATCTTCATTACAGTACAGTCTGAGTTTCTTGACCAACCGGCTCCAGTAACAATACAGTAGTTTCTTCCCAAGGCACAGTATTACAGTCTCTTCAGTAGCATAATTCAGCATAGATTAGATCTCTTAGCAGCACACTTCTATGCATACACAACCACAGACTTTTCCTTCACAAGGACACAATAGTACACAGCATTCTTTATCCTGCATAGAGATGGAGGGGGGGGGGGGTTTGATGAGGGAGATGATCCCTGTGACATAATTCCTTCCTGTCCTTATCTTCCTGCCTGACAATACTCTGCACTGTTCGTTCAGGGAGTTTATCTGACCTGTGTTTAGTTTCTCTACTGATCTGAATCCTGTTCAGTTGCCTTCTGTCAGAGCCAGATAACACACCACCTTTCTCTTCGGCTTTAGCCAGACTACAATAACAAGTTCCCCACAATCCCCCTGGGGCTCTGCTAAAACACTCCCTGTCTCCTGTGTCTGTGTTAACCCCTCTAGTTGCTGGATGCTTCTGAAGCACAACACTTCCTGTCTCCTGTGCTTGTGTTATTTGAAATAGTTGCTGGATGCTTTTGAAGCAACAGCTCTACTTCTACATGTCACACTCTTCCCTCCTTTTTGAATATCGTGCTCGACATTCGTCTTAATTGGTCAATCTGACCAATTCTGAGACAGTGGTGAAAGTTGAGTAACTTTATATACAAATTGGCATTGTTAAATTGGCATAACATTTATAAACATTTATAACAACCTATTATACGACCTTTTTCTTGTAGTACTCCTGTAAGAAATAAACAATTAACACAATTAACACAATCAGCATCTCTTCAGCTGGAGCTTTTCGTACGTCTTCAACCAGCTCTCTCTCTCACTGGGCCTTAACGGTTCTTTGTTTCTACAAAGTCTTTTAAGGAAAATCAGAGCATGGTAACAAGTCATTCCACCAGGCAACATCTTCCATACTGCCTCTCGGTGGTGAATACTACTCAGGTGGGCTTACCTTGTCCGCAGGCAGAGATACCTGTTTCCAGTCGACAGTCCTTTGCACTTGACTCGGTTCACCAAGTGTCTTGTACTTCAGCATCACGGACCTCCTCACTTCTCGAGTCGACATCCTCCTGGTGGGTTGTTCCTAAGATACCACACGTTCTTCGGTTACAGGAGTTTCTTACACCTCACTCATTTCCGATGCTACCTCAGATGCTCTTGGACCTGCCTCTGTAAGTTCCTGTACTTCTCCTGAATCGCCTGTTTCCACACGGTCTGGTAATTCCGCTACTCCTGAGTGTCACTCGGTCTCTTCAGTGATCGGTATTCGATCATCATATCTGGATTGGACTTCATCTGTACTCCTTGGTACAAACTCTGAAGCCTCGGGACTTAGTTCACTCTCCTGAGGATGGTACATCCCTCTCCTTGCCGGTCCGAGAAATACAACGGTGTGCTCTTCCTGATCGGAACTTTCAAGGTCACTATCCACCTCCAGAGCTTCAATCTGTGTTGGTCTCTTAGTCGATCCCGGTTGATGTCGGTCTGCTTCTGGGAAGTCTTGTTGTGGTGGGAGATAATCATAGGGTAGTAATAAATTCTGATGGACTATTCTGGTTTTCTTGTCCCCTCTTCAAATCGGATTTCCTACACTGGACTGTCATCGGCTTTCCTCTTTACGACCACGTACACCTTGTCTTCCCAGTAAGAGTGAAGTTTTCCTGGACCTTCTTTTTCATGTACATTCTTGACTAGCACCTGGCTTCCCAGTGTCAATTCTGCTCCATAACATTTTCAATATTAGTACTCCTTACTCTTGCTCTGACCTTGCGTAACCATTTTGAACGCTATGTTGTATGCCTCTGCCATGCGTTCCTTCCATTTCCGAACGTACTCCGGATACATTTTGTAAGTCTCTGACACCAGAGTATTGAACATGATGTAGATTGGCAGTCTTGGCGATCGTTCATACAATAGGAAGAAGGGTGAGTAACCCGTTGCATCGCTCTTTGTACAGTTATAGGCATGTACCACTTTTGACAGAGAACTCTTCCAGTCTTCCTTCTTGTCAGCTGTTAAAGTGCACCACATCGACAATAATGTCCAGTTAAAACGTTCCACTTGTCCATTACCCTCTGGGTGATAGGGCGTTTCATGGGATCTGTGAATTCTACAGTACTTTCCTAGCTTCGCAAAGAGCTAATTCTCAAATTCTCTTCCTTGGTTGTAGTGTAACCTCGTAGGGAACCCAAACCTCAAAGCAAAATTATTGAAGATCTTCTCTGCCGCTGTTTGACCTGCTTTATTGGTGGTGGCATATGCTTGGGCAAATCGAGTAAAATGGTCCATCACCACCAATATGTATTCGTAACCACCCTTGCACATCTCGAGATGTAGAAAGTCTATTGAGACGATCTCAAATGGATATGTAGTTTGGATGTTGTCCATAGGTGCCCGCGTTGATGTGTTGGGACGTTTATCTTTCAGACACCCTCACTCCCCACGTATCTCTCAATATCTCTCTGCATGTATGGCCAGAAGAAACGTTCACGGATAAAGTTGGTTGTCCTTTCCATTCCCAGGTGTCCCATGTTTTCATGGAGTTCTTTGAAGACCAACCTACGGAATACACTGGGTAGTACCAACTGCCGGTTTTGTCCTCCTTTACCATACAGGATACCGTCTTCACTGAGGTAGAGCTTCATCCATTCTTTAACTAAAACAGATACTGCTGGTTACTCATTATCTCTGTCCCGTTTACTTGGAAACCGATTTTGGTCCACATAAAGTAGTATTCTACCAATTATCTGATCTTCTCGTTGTGCTCTATGGATTTTTCCTTTTGGTAGTTGTTGAATGGACAGGGGGTAATCTTGTTCTCTCAATTTTATCGCGGATCCACCATCAACTGACACCACAATGGTGTGTCTTCCTCTTGATTTTCAATTGCAACGACGGGGTACAGCCTATATCAGAGTCATCTTTAGAGAATGCATGACACTCTTCTCTCAGCATCTGTTTTGCTATTGCTATATCTTCAGCACACAAGTGTTCCAGGGGTACTGGGGGATCCCAGGACCCTGAGGTGGGTACAGTTTCCTCCCCTGGGCAACTCCTGTTCCTTGGTGGGGATACTGAATTCATGGTAGACCTCTGGACGGGTCTCACACTGGCTGGATATACCGTTTTAACGGTTTCAATGTGACCTAATGCAATCTTTGGATCCAGTCTAATTTCGTATCTCGTAGAATTCATCTCCGGTACTGTCACTCAACCAAACCCACCAGTAGGAATCGTAAACACAGTCTAATTTCGTATCTCGTAGAATTCATCACCGGTACTGTCACTCGAGCAAACCCACCAGTAGGAATCGTAAACACAGTCTCACCTTGAACTAGGCCTTCCGGAAGTTCTGAGGAGTCATTTGGCATGAACAGTCTTTTCTGGACTTTTCTTCTCAGGTCTACCCGGACTCCACACCTCACCCCCACCATTTGGATTGCAGGGATGATGGTTTGGCGCTAGCCTACCTTGACTTCTTTTAGGTCCATTGTATTCTGTGCTTTCTTTACTCTATGAATCACATTTTCCACCACGGCGTTGGGTATGGCAAGTGATGTGGCAATTGCATCCACCACCAGCGTCCCTGACTTGTGTTTCGTGATGACCTCACTGATTACATTATAACGCAGGATAGGATCTTCTGCCATGTTCTGATCACTGGTCACGAGAAAAGGTACCAAAAGCTCAATGGTGTTGCTATTCTTCGTGACCCTCAGTTGGAAAGTCACTTCCACCCAGCCTATGAAAGGGTTTTTTTTCCTGTTGCCAGCTTTGCTGTGGAGTTCCACTGGTCCTAAGAGTTTTTTTAGCGACTGAAGGCAGGTATGTGGCAGGTAGCACCTTCTCCATTCTTCATTTAAAAGGCTCGCTTGGGCTCCTGTGTCCCACAGTGCTTTTACCAGGAGTCAGTCTAGCTGGCACTGTATAAAGCACCTTTCACTGATTAGGCTGATGAGGCTATCTTTACTGACTGAGGAATCCTCCTCCCAGGAGTACATCGTTTGAACTCCGCACTGGGCATTAAGTAACTGATGCCCCTGTACCTCTTCCAACTGTTGTAGACAGGAACACAATTGGGGATAGGACTGATGCAGCCGTTTTACCTCATGCGCCGTTCTGGGGTTTGGTAAGATTTGGATTTTCTTCTGGGGCCCCCTCCGTGTCGCAGTTACCTGTTGCCCCGCACTGGCAACCTCCTGTCTTTTAACCCAAACGAACGTGACCATTGGCATTCCTTGGCATAATGTCCTTCCTCATCACATCTTAGACAGTGAATACACACCATACTCTAATTTGATGAACGGCACACTTCACAAGCTGGGTATCTTCTGTTTTGGAACCCACTCCTGGGTCTGAGGGATAGCGGTTCTGGCCTGGAACAAATAAACTATTTCACCTCAATCAACTCGGCTCACAGTTCTCTTATTACTTCCTCCAAGTCAGAGCTGTCGGTCCTTCAGATTGGCCACCAGGGGTCTCCAACTTCAGCTGACTCATTTTGGTGATTTTAGGAGCAGAGCCTTTCTTTAACTTCTGTTCGCTCTCTGACTCCAAACTAGCTGCCTCATTCATTTCTTCAATTAGGACTCGTCCAGAATGCCAGGATCTTCTAGGTAATGTTTCAGCTGCAACTTAATGTCTTTGCTGATTAACCCGATTCCAAAAGATCTCAAGAACTTCTTCTGGATTAGTCCAGCATCAAACTTCGCCGCTTCTACATCTCTGGATGCAAACAACAGTCTATCCTTCAGTTCAATTGCTCTGAACAAGAAACTTTGGGGTGATTCAGTATTTTTCTGTGAGAGGTTAATGAGACAGTGGAACAATTCTGAAGTACTCTCTTCTTTATAATGCCCTTTTAAAATCATCTTCAGCTGTTGCAAGGTCAATTGACTCTTCATTTCTAGCATACTACGGAGGTTCAGTCCTGGGCTGATCGCTTTCACCACCCCCTCAACGATCCCATCTGATTGATGCTTTCTAAAAGCCTGCATCAATCTGGTGCAACAAGTTCATATAAGACAGTTTCTCTTTCTGTTCACACTCTCCAATCTGTCCCGGGATCTTGAATTCTTTCCTTATGGTGATTTGTGGTGTTAGTGTGGCGCCCCTGAGGGTTCAGTCGCCACAGGGGTACTGCACCTCAGTTCGAGGTGTGGTATCTCCTCTTCCAGGTAAGGATGGAGCATTTCTCAGGACCCCACTTTACCACTCAACACTACACCACTCCTGTCCTGTAGGGGGCCTAAATGCACCAGGGTGCTGTACCGGCCCGGGATAGAGGAGATTCGGGGAACCAAAGATAGGGGGAACCATGTAGTGGGTGAGGGTGGAGGATACACTTTTAGCAAACACTTATTGATTCAAATTTAATCTACGGCCGTCTTAAGTTCAAGGTCTTTGATTGAGGGTCTTCTGTCAGGGTCCAGCAAGAGGCTGTAGCTGGCGGAAGGTTCGCGGTCCTCGTACCCTGGCCTTGAGACGAGGAGCGGGTCAGAGTTAACCACTGTCTCTACCCGGTCAAGGTCCTGACCTAAGAAGGCCCTGGAGTGGAGCAGAGGAGATAGGCTCCACAGGCGAAAGGATCCCAGGGGGATACGGACGGAGCGGAGTCGCCACCTGTATTCTTTACTCTGGCCTAGTCAGAGGGATTCCTGCTGCAAGAGGGATAACCGGCCCCCGATATCTGACTATGTTACTTCACGTCTCAGTCAGAAAAGCCCGGAGGCCTAGTGGATCCCAGGGGGATACGGACGGAGTGGAGTCGCCACCTATATCTCTCATACTGCGTTTATCCAGTGGGACCCGGCCGTATACCACGTTCTAGCCACACACAGTCAGGAGAAGACTTAGTGGGAGAACTTACCAAGGAGAGGAACACACACCAGAGGGGTCTCGACAGGGGCTCCTGATCTACCTCGGAAGTGCTGAACCCCCTTCCCGGTGGCCGCAGTACGCCGTGTGTAGCAGAGAGAATCTTTGCGGCTGAAAGTTCATCTGAAAGTGAGTAAAGACCCGGATGACTTCACACCCCGCCTCAGCCTGTTATTTCCTGCGCGGCAATGCACCCACCATTCCTTCTCACACTGCCCTGAGGCCTGCTCCGCCTGTGGGGAGCCGTCTCATCTTAGCTGCCCATAACACCAGCCTCAGTGGACTGTAGCAGCACTGGTGTCCATCACCGGAAACCACAGGTGGCTTAGTCGAAATACCACTCATCCTTGAAAGCCCATTATTTTTAGTGTGACTGCCCTGGGCACGGAACGGGTCTAGGTCACGACTGCATCCCCCGCGACCCCTACACTGACCCGGCTCCGAGTACCCCAAGATCCCAGGGAGGGTGACTGAGGTGTCACATATTAGAGAGGACTGTCTTCCTGATTTATCTAACCAGAGCAGGTTAAAGGTTTTGTCAGAGTCTGTCTCCCATTCAGAGGTTTTGATCGATTCCTGCAGGGCTGTTGTTAGGGCTTTGAATCGTTCTTTCAATTCCTGTAGTTCTGTCTGCTGAAGCAGATTTCCGCTTTTGGTAATTGGTGCCGCCCCTCCATGCTCCAACTTCAACCTAGTTAGAAACTGTATTAGCTCCTGGAGGAACTTCCCCATGGCGTCTTTAGCTCCTTTCTCCCCCAGCTCATCCACTTTTTCATTAATGGCAGCTAACAGTTGCCTGTGGTTGTGCGCTTTAGAAATCTCGTTCTTCTGACATCTTTATATGTTCTGTTAGGCTGTGTGCCCACGTAGCGTTTTACAAGCGTTTTTGATGCGGAATTTCCGCAGCGGAAACGCTTGTAAAACGCTTGGTAACCCGCACCCCATGATCCCCAATGGGTTTCCGCAACTTCTATGCACATGCTGCGGTTTTTTCCGCAGCGTTTATGCCGCGTTCAAAAATCCGCAGCATGTCATTTAATTTTGCGTTTCCGCATGCAGAATTGCCTTTGTCCAATGCATAAAAAACGCAAGGCAATTCCGCATGTGGAAAACGCGTGAAAAACGCGAGAAAAAAGCGCGATAAACGCGTGCGGAATTCCGCATGCGTTTTTCCGGGAGAGGACTTGCATTTATGCAGCAGAAATTTTCTGCTTCATAAATGCAACGTGGGCACATAGCCTTACTGTTCTCAATTCTTCACAGGTTAACTGAAGAAGCAGCTCACTAATTCTGTCCATTTGTATTTCCACATCCATTGCTGCTAGTGAGTTTTCCTTAGGGCTGGTCCCCTTTAATTGGTGTAGCACAGTTGAATTGAGGTGCTGTGCTGCTGTGTTTTTCCAGACACTTTTCCTCTTCTCCCTCTACACGCTAATTTCCGATCAGGACACCCCGTACAGGTCACCAATGTTACACACACGCCGCTAGGTTCAGATAAGGCGAGACGGGTTTCATGAATTCCTTGGAATCCTGGGGGAACCATTACTCAAGGCAACCAAAGGATGCAGCTTCTCTCAGGCACACAATAGATTCAATTGCTGACCAGACACATCTGACAAGAGTCTTTTTCATCAGTTTAACAGTGGAATTTAATCTGAAGCACGGCCAGTGCAATTCAGGGATATTACAGCAACAATCTTCATTACAGTACAGTCTGAGTTTCTTGAGCTATTGGCTCCAGTAACAATACAGTAGTTTCTTCACAAGGCACAGTATTACAGTCTCTTCAGTAGCATAATTCAGCATAGATTAGATCTCTTAGCAGCACACTTCTATGCATACACAAGCACAGGCATTTCCTTCACAAGGACACAATAGTACACAGCATTCTTTATCCTGCATGGAGATGGATGGCTTGATGAGGGAGATGATCCCTGTGACACAATTCCTTCCAGTCCTTATCTTCCTGCCTGACAATACTCTGCACTGTTAGTTCAGGGAGTTTATCTGACCTGTGTTTAGTTTCTCTCCTGATCTGAATCCTGTTCAGTTGCCTTCTGTCAGATGCAGATAACACACCACCTTTCTCTTCGACTTCAGCCAGACTACAATAACAAGTTCCCCACAATCCCCCTGGGGCTCTGCTAAAACACTCCCTGTCTCCTGTGTCTGTGTTAACCCCTCTGGATGCTTCTGAAGCACAACACTTCCTGTCTCCTGTGCTTGTGTTATTTGTAATAGTTGCTGGATGCTTTTGAAGCAGCAGCTCTACTTCTGCATGTCACAGGTGGAACATCGTGAGGTGGTGAACCAGCATGTAGGTGATGGAGCAGTGTGAAGCTGGTGGATCAGTGTAGAGGTGGTGAACCATTGTGGAGAACCAGTGTGAAGGTGGTGAACCAGTGTGGAGGTGGTGGACCAGTGTGGAGATGGTGGACTAGCTTGGAGGTGATGGACCAGCGTGAAAGATGTGGACCAGCATAGAGGAGGTGGACCAGTGTGGAGGTGGGGAACCAGTGTGGAGGAGGTGGACCAGTTTGGAGGTTGTGGACCAACGTGGAGGTTGTGAACCAGTGTGGAGGAGGTGAACCAATCTGGAGGTGATGGACCAGTGTGGAGTGAGCTATAGTGAGGGATGTCATCACCAGTTTGGTTTTTATAATTTCACCTTAAGTTATAAAAGAAAAGATCAATATTTTTTTGTCCTTAGCACTAATTATGTTTTGTATGCTTTGATAAACTTGATACATTTTGCAGACGTTATAGCCTACGTTTACGCTGTCTAATCATCAGCCAGGACCAGTACATCTGTCCCACTCCATGCCCCCTGTTCTTTGTGAAAGAAGAATTACTTGTTTGACCATTGTTTTGTCTTTGAAGTACTATATTCCCTATCGTGTATATCAGTCTGCAAGGAATCATGATGATTCTACAAATGTATTCCAATCTATTAGCACTGAAAAGGTGTGACCGACCACATAAAGTGACGAAATACCCATCCTAAGCTTTCCACCAGCTGCAGCCACCTCCTGACAGCACAATCTTCTATAATCTTTTTCACAGTAATGTGTCGAGATGTGAAGGTTGCATCAATAACCTGAAACATTTATGAATGCAGTGAGTAACTCTCGCCTGACTTCTTTTATACCCGTTACAGGAAACTGATCACATACTACGGAGATTACTTAGAATTTCATAGGATTTTTTTTGTTATGTCGTATGAACTAAAACCAGTTGTGTTCCGTCACTGAGAACACATCTACTGGAATTAGTATTACAGAAGGTGTATAATGTATGATGACTTCCATATCTAGAATGTTCTCCAGCCTTGAAGATCCAGTCTTGTAGATAAATTCCCCAGCCAAGGCAAGGTGGCCTGATGGCATCCCTATACATCTGAGTCACATGCCCCACAAGACACACCAGAACCATGCACCTGCCAGCTGTAGACCCCTTTGCTTGCTAAAGCTCAGTGCACCTTCTTTTATTTCATCTGCAAAGAAGTCCTTTTAACCAGGTCAGAGAGCGATGATATAGCTTAGCATTGTATATTTGGTAATATCCTAAATCACTATATCCAAGCTCTGCCACTGGGGATGCACAGGAATGGTCTAAAAATACCTGGGAATTCCATAAAAATGGTCACTTTTGGCCAAGTTAGCAGAAACCCCAACCCTTTTGCAGTTTGGTTGGCAAGATTGTCCTGGAAAAATGGAGACTGTTCGCACGTACACTAGTGTTCAAAATAATAGGAGTGTGTTCAAAAATATGAGTTAAGCACAAAATCTTTCTACTAGTTGTTATTTCCAGCATTTGGGAACATTGCACACTGTTTTCTAATTCAACACATGAAGAGAAATGTATATAATTTCTAACTACAAGTACTTTATAGAAAATTACAAAAAATGAACACTGGGCTGTTCTAAGAAATAGTAGTGTCTGCATTTGTCTTTACAAACTCACAATATGTACTTTTTTTGAGGATTTAGCATTCCTGTGAATCACTAACATAATATTTAGTTGTATACCAACTGCTTTTTTAGAACTGCTTCACATCTATGTTGCATAGAGTCAACCAACTTCTGGCACCTGTCAACTGTTATTCCAGCCCAGGATGCTTTGACTACATCCCACAATTTTTTCGCATTTGTTGGCTTTGCATCTGAAACGGCATTTTTGATGTCACCCCACAAGTGTTCTATCAGATTAAGGTCCGGGGATTGGACTGGACCTCAATTTTGATGTACTGGAACCAAGATTTTGCTTGTTTACTGGTGTGTTTAGGGTCGTTGTCTTGTTGAAACACCCATTTCAAGGGCATATCCTCTTCAGCATAAGGAAACATGACCTCTTCAAGTATTTTAATATATGCAAACTGGTCCATGATCCCTGGTATGCGTTAAATAGGTCTGGCACCATAGTAAGAGAAACATGCCCATATCATGATGCTTGCACCACCATGCTTCACTGTCTTCAGAGTGTAATGTGGCTTGAGTGCAGAGTTTGGGGTCATCTGATGAACTGTCTGTGGCCCTAGAACCTAAAAAGACTTCTCCCGAATATCCCCCATCCTCTGGAATTCTGTGCCTCAACACGTCCGACTATTCGCCACATTCGGATCCTTCAGACAGAACCTGAAAACCCATCTCTTCAAGAAAGCTTATAACATGCAATAACCACGCTGCCACATCATCACCACCAGCAGAGCTGCTGCAACCCCCCACCTACTGTCTCCTTCCCATCCTGTAGCATGTAAGCCTGCAAGAGCAGGGTCCTCTTCCCCCTGTACCAGTCTATCATTGTTAGTTCATTTACTGTAAAAGATATCTGTATTTTGTATGTAACCCTTTCTTATGTACAGCACCATGGAATCAATGGTGCTATATAAATAAATAAATAATAATAATAAAAAGAACAATTTTACTTTTCTCAGTCCACAAAATGTTTCTCCATTTCTCTTTAGGCCAGTTGATGTATTCTTTTGCAAATTGTATCCACTTCAGTACATGTCTTTTTTTTAACAGTGGGACTTTGCGGGGACTTCTTGGTAAGAGATTAGCTTCACACAGGAGTCTTCTAACTGTCACAGTACTCTCAGGTAACTTGAGACTGTCTTTGATCCTCCTGGAGCTGATCATTGGCTGAACCTTTGCCATTCTGGCTATTCTTCAATCCATTCGAATGGTAGTCTTCTGTGTTCTTTCACGTCTCTCTGGTTTTGCTTTCCATTTTAAAGCATTGGAGATAATTTTAGCTGAACAGCCGATCATTGTCTGCACTTCTTTATAACTTTTACCCTCTCCAATCAATTTTTTAATCAAAATACACTGTTCTTCTGAACAATGTTTCGAACGAACTATATTTCTCAGGGTTTCAAGGAGAAATGCATGTACAACATGTGCTGGCTTCACCCTTAAATAAGTGCCACCTGGTTCATACCTGTTTCTTCACAGAATGATTGACCTCACTAACTGAACTCCACACTGCTATTATTTTGAACACACCCCCTTTAAATTAATTATTCAAATACACAGACTCAAAAACATGCGGATCATGAATGCGGAGTCTGTTGGTTTTCTTAGAATCTACTGCACCAACTGGTAAATTGTTTGACATGTGGTGACATAATTTATACCAAAAACAGTGATTAATCTAGTTAGTCATATTGGACTGCTATTATTTTGAACACTACTGTGATTGGAAATCAAGCTATAAAGTTGTTTTCCATTTAAAGGGGCTCTTCATTACTATAAAGGTTAAATTTAAAGGGCCCAGGATGGTAAGGATAAAAACCATATACTTCCACACTTTGTTCCCCGCCAGTCTCTTGGCATCAACTTCCGATGGAGGGAGGGTGTGACTTAGGCATCAATGACCACTAATCAGTGGCATCATTCACATTCTGTCAGCACAGGAAGAAACTGTTGACCATGGAGATGATTAGGAGTCACTTCGGCATTCATGTGATGCTAGAAGTTGAGGTTAGGAGACTGGTGGGGTACACAGTTTGGGGTGCAGAGGAGCCGCGCCAGTAGAGTAAGTGAGTATAGTTTTTTTCATATACCATTCTGGACCCATTAAATTTAACTTTTACAGTAGTGTGAAACCGCTTTAATACTATAGACAGTGGTCCAACCCGATGCTCCTGGACCCCATTGCAAAATCAGTAACTGGGAACCATTGGTGGCATGCAGTAGAGGGGTCTTTGTCTGGTGGCTAGGTTCTTCTATTGCGTCTGCACCGCAGGGAGTCATGGGCTGTTAATCACAATGCCAGGACCTCAACATGTGGTCTGAGTGGATGGCTCCAATGTGAAACAGACTATTACTATCTATTTATCTGGTGGATTTTTTAATTTGGGCCATCTTGGACATTATCTAATTGATTTCTTTGACTTTTATAGATGCAATAGGGCAGATTTTTTTATAGACAATGCAGGGGCTGTTTCCTACTCCAAGTTCATTAAGAAAAGGCACATACTCTTTTATGAATTTGACCCATTTTTTGGGCTGACATAAATTAAGAGAATCTGTTGGGTTGCGCATGGCCAGATTCCTCTGGTTAAACCCTGTTCTCTTTTTGGAAAAAGCCCCCAAACCACCCAAAAATCAAAACAATTTACGGAAATTACCGTAAAATGTCACAATGAATTAGCTCCTACGACTTTTACATATCCACCGAGCCTGCACGGCTATGAGGAGTTCTTTAGTTATAGTTGTTGGCCAATGAGCATTTTGAAAGTCAGTGGCCATCTCATCTTGGCTCATATCTCACCGTGAGTCAGTGATAAATGGAAGGCACACTTTATTGTGAACTTTCATGTGAAACACGGTTTTCCTGCAGTCCACACATCTCCTTGCAGTGGCAGAACAAATGAAGCTTAATCTCGACATCTCATCACTCGTGCTCTTCATTAGGAGCTGCATCCATCACGCTCTCTTGACACTCTCGGTAAACATTTCATAAACATGGACGTGTGCCGCGGTGAGGTGACACTCCGCTGTTTTGGATTCTTTGTTCCATGCTGCCCCATTATTTTCACTGTAGCAAGTCATTTGTTAGCTTAATTTCCTCTATTGAAGTCTTGGCGTAAGCAAAAACCCGTTGGGGCTTATTTATTTAGCAGGATTTCGGCCGAGCTGGTGTCCATCACGACACAGGTTTATAGTATCCTTCAAAGAGAACTATAACATGAAAATAGGTAAAAACAGGAAGACTGGTAACATTTGGTGCCACCAGATCTGTCTTTGTTGTCACTATGACGTGGACACAAGGATTTCTTGTCGACCCTGTCTCATTTTTCGAAGAAACAGCTGCTCTTTTAGTGCATCACCATTTTTCCTCTTGGCAGGAAATGTAAATATGAAATATAATCTACAGTCTATCATCATAATCTACAGCAGGGGTGGGCTGTAGAGACCGTCACTGTTGTAGAGGGCCGAACCTATAGGCTGAAATTGATTCTGCTCAATATTAAAGTTAACATATTCCTTATAATTATAATTTTATATTATTAATTGTATCACTTGATATTGAGCAGAATTAAGTATGCTGACACCCCCCAATATACCACATGAGCCCACACACAACCCCTATATACAGTATGAACCCCCATACAGCTCCCTAAATAGAGCATATACAGTTAGGTCCATATATATTTGGACAGAGACAACATTTTTCTAATTTTGGTTCTAGACATTACCACAATGAATTTTAAACAAAACAATTCAGATGCAGTTGAAGTGCAGACTTTCAGCTTTCATTTGAGGGTATCCACATTAAAATTGGATGAAGGATTTAGGAGTTTCAGCTCCTTAACATGTGCCACCCTGTTTTTAAAGGGACCAAAAGTAATTGGACAATTGACTCCAAGGCTATTTTGTGGACAGGTGTGGGCAATCCCTTCCTTATGTCATTCTCAATTAAGCAGATAAAAGGCCTGGAGTTGATTTCAGGTGTGGTGCTTGCATTTGGAAGATTTTGCTGTGAAGCAAACATGCGGTCAAAGGAGCTCTCCATAAAGGTGAAACAAGCCATCCTTAAGCTGCAAAAACAGAAAAAACCCATCCAAGAAATTGCTACAATATTAGGAGTGGCAAAATCTACAGTTTGGTACATCCTGAGAAAGAAAGAAAGCACTGGTGAACTCATCAATGCAAAAAGACCTGGGCGCCCACGGAAGACAACAGTGGTGGATGATCGCAGAATAATCTCCATGGTGAAGAGAAACCCCTTCACAACAGCCAACCAAGTGAACAACACTCTCCAGGAGGTAGGCGTATCAATATCCAAATCTACCATAAAGAGAAGACTGCATGAAAGTAAATACAGAGGGTTCACTGCGCGGTGCAAGCCACTCATAAGCATCAAGAATAAAAAGGCTAGACTGGACTTTGCTAAAAAACATCTAAAAAAGCCAGCACAGTTCTGGAAGAACATTCTTGGACAGATGAAACCAAGATCAACCTCTACCAGAATGATGGAAAGAGAAAAGTATGGCGAATGCGTGGTACAGCTCATGATCCAAAGCATACCACATCATCTGTAAAACACGGCAGAGGCAGTGTGATGGCTTGAGCATTCATGGCTGCCAGTGGCACTGGGTCACTAGTGTTTATTGATGATGTGACACAGGACTGAAGCAGCCGAATGAATTCTGATGTATTCAGAGCCATACTGTGTGCTCAGATCCAGCCAAATGCAGCCAAACTGATTGGTCGTCGCTTCATACTACAGATGGACAATGATCCAAAACATAAAGCCAAAGCAACCCAGGAGTTTATTAAAGCAAAGAAGTGGAATATTCTTGAATGGCCAAGTCAGTCACCTGATCTCAACCCAATTGAGCATGCATTTCACTTGTTAAAGACTAAACTTCAGACAGAAAGGCCCACAAACAAACAGCAACTGAAAACCACCGCAGTGAAGGCCTGGCAGAGCATCAAAAAGGAGGAAACACAGCGTCTGGTGATGTCCATGAGTTCAAGACTTCAGGCAGTCATTGCCAACAAAGGGTTTTCAACCAAGCACTAGAAATGAACATTTTATTTACAATTGTTTAATCTGCCCAATTACTTTTGGTCCCTTTAAAAACAGGGTGGCACATGTTAAGGAGCTGAAACTCCTAAACCCTTCATCCAATTTTAATGTGGATACCCTCAAATGAAAGCTGAAAGTCTGAACTTCAACTGCATCTGAATTGTTTTGTTTAAAATTCATTGTGGTAATGTCTAGAACCAAAATTAGAAAAATGTTGTCTCTGTCCAAATATATATGGACCTAACTGTACTCCCATATAGCCCCCTATATACAGGATGAGCCCCTACATAGCCTCCTATATACTGTATGAGTCCCCATACAGTCACCCTATGTACAGCATGAGCCTCTACATAGTCCCAAATATACAGTAGGAGCTCCCACATAGCCCCTTTATAAAGTATAAGCCCCCACATAGCCCCCTATATACAGTATGATCCCTCAAATAGCTTCCTTATATGAGTATGAGCCCCCATATAGCCTCCTATATAAAGCATGAGCCCCCACACAGCCCCCTACATA
Source organism: Phyllobates terribilis (assembly GCF_046119375.1). NCBI lineage: Eukaryota > Metazoa > Chordata > Amphibia > Anura > Dendrobatidae > Phyllobates > Phyllobates terribilis. The sequence continues at coordinate 693,406,212 of NW_027362763.1, read as the reverse complement.
GAGTATATGCCTCCACATAGCCCCCTAAATTCAGTATGAGCCCCTACATTACCCCCCTATATAAAGTATGAGGCCCCACACAGTCACCCTATATACAATTTGAGCCCTTACATAGCCCCTTTTATACAGTATGATCTACATAGCTCTCTATATACAGTATGAGACCTCACATATCCCATTTACATACAGTATGAGCCCCCTTACAGCCCCCTATATGCAGGCACACATCCTGTATTTCTCAACATTGAAGACACCAAGGAATGGGCAATGTTGGGGACCGGAGACCCAGTGGTTGACCAAAGACACTTAGTGCAGCAGATGAAAGACACTTCATGCTTACTTCCTTTCAAGATCGGAAGATGTCCAGCAGTGCCATCAGCTCAGAACTGGCAGCTACCAGTGAGACCCAGCTATACCATCCACTGATCAGAGAAGTGTGGCCAGGGGTCGTCTTCATGGAAGAATTGCTGCCAAAACCCCCAGACCTTCTACATGAAGGCAAGGCTTAGTGACTCAACTATGCACAATAACAGAAGAACTGAGGTACAGAAAAATGACAACAGGTGCTCTGGACTAAAGAGCCAAAATGTGAAATATTTGATTGTAGCAGAAGGAAGTTTGTTCCCAAAGGACTTGATAGCGACACAACAATTAGTATCTTCAGGAGCAGTCGAGCACGGTGGAGGGTCCTGCAAGTTTGGGGCTACATTTGAGCATATGAAGTTTGTAATTTGGTCATGATTAATTGTGTCCTGAATGCTAAGAAATACAGACAATTAGCCATCATGTAATATCACCAGGAAGATATCTGATTGGCTCCAAATTTCTTCTGTAGTAGAAAGACCCTAAACATTCAGCCAATGTCATTAAAAACGATCTTCAGCATAAAGAAAAACAAGGAGTCCTGGAAGTGATGATCCGGCCCCACAGAGCCCCGATCTCACATCATCCAGTCTATCTGGGATTATATGATATTAATTCATAAAAATAAACTATTAACACTTCTATTATGATCATTCTTATTTTTCAGCATTTTTTCCACACCCACCTAAAACTTTTGAACAGTACTACTGTATGTGTACCATAAGCAGTTTTAGCTTGTTGTGAGGGATAAGCGTGTAACACCAATAGGTTTTTCTGAAAGAATTGGTAAGGAAATGAAAGGGAAATAATTGAGAGATGTCTGAAAGTGGACAGTCCCTTTTAGCATTGTGGCTTTTTACCCTATGGTAAAGACAATGTAACACGCTACAAAGTTTGTATTAGCAATGATTGGTCCAATGAAAGTGAGTCTGGTTTTCACAGTCCCTGGATCTTCATCCTTTAAAGCATCTCTGGGACCAGTGGTAGACAAAGACTCATCATAATGCACAATTCCACCTTTTTTGGAAGTAGTAGTGGCCCCTCATCTATCGGGCCACTGTGCGGCTGCACAGGTTGCACCAATGATATGTTTGCCCCTGTTTGGGATGAGGTAGAATGGACTGTTCAGAGCATGTCAGTACCTACATCTAAGTTGCGTCAACTGCAAGAAGCTATCCTGTCCATATGGGCCAATATTCCTGCAGAAACAATTTCAAAACCTAGTGGAGCCTAGACCATGAAGAACTGCTGCGGTTCTGATGGCCAAAGATTATGCAACGTTCTACTAGATGGGCAACTAATAAAGTGGCCAATTCAGTGTAAGTAGCATAGTGGAGCCTAGACCATCTAGAATTGCTGTGGTTCTGATGGCCAAAGACTGTCCAACGCTCTACTAGATGGGCATCTAATAAAGTGGCTAATTCAGCCAAATCAGTGTAAGTAGCCTAGTGGAGCCTAGACCATGAAGGACTGCAGCAGTTCCGATGGCCAAAGATTGTGCAATGTTCTACTAGATGGGCGTCTAATAAAGTGACCATTCAATGTAAGTAGCCTAGTGGAGCCTAGAACATGAAGACCTGCTGTGGTTCTGATGGCCAAAGGTTGTCCAATGCTCTACTAGATGGGCGTCTAATAAAGTGGCTATTCAAGGTAAGTAGCCTAGTGGATCATAGACCATGAAGAACTGCTGCAGTTCTGATGGCCAAAGGTTGTCCAATGCTCTATTAGATGGGTGTCTCTAATAAAGTTTGCCATTCAGTGTAAGGAGCATACCTCCACCATACCCTGCATATGTAAGATGAATGAGAGCATTTACTCATGTTGGCGGCCTCCTATTGATAGAGATTCAGGATTGTTGACTAACGAGGGCTAATGGATTGTCTATTGAGCTATGATAACCTCGGCTTGTGGACAATTAATTCTCGTAATAAAACAAGATGTTTCCTGTAACAGGCCATTTGTGGTGAAAGATAAAAAAACATAACGATCGTGATTCATCACCGATCCTACTACACCCAAGGATGATTTTCATGAAATGTGTTGTTCTTATCAGAAGATCTTGTTAAAAAAAAAATGTCTGCAGATCGGCGGCTGGACAATGTGTGGAATGTATACATCCAAGTCCCATCAACGTAATGTAAACGTTTTAACACATGACAGAGTGCAAATCATTTTGGCATTAGGATACGTGAAGGAAAATGAAATAACTTAATGTGGTTTCAACCTTCTGAACCCGTCCATGACCTTCCGAAGCGCTACAGGAGTTGGAACGGTTAAGTGCTAACTAAGCAGTTTAATGTAGTGATAATCTCTTGTAGCTAATGGATATTGTGTTTACATTACCTCTCCGGTCTGGTATACATTGTGGCATCTACAAAGAAGAGCAGTATGCTATACAGTTCAGAGATAGCAACACAAAGACGTTGCTCCAAAAAGGCGATTTCTTCCAGAAATATGTTCAAAAATTCTCATATTAGAACATTGCATGGTTAAAAAGGGGTGTCCAGAATAAGAAAAACATGGCTGCTCTCTTTCAGAATCAGCGCCACCCCTGACCATGGATTTTGCCTGGTATTGCAGCTGAATCCCATTGAAGTGACCATGCTTTTCTCATGCTTTATGTGTGAGCGTATACCACAGAGAAGCTCTGTGGGCATTTGCTTTTTCTCCTCTATGACGCAGGACAGTAAAAACATGGCCGCAGCATACAGGAAAAAAAGCAAATGTCCACAGAATAGGTCACCATTGCAGCCTGACTCAGTGTGTTCATACTCTGCAGCTGATGAGTGTGCTGGAGAGCAGCAGGACCCAACTGTGTTACAGCCAATGCCCCTGTGCTGCAGCTCTCCGGCACTGCTATTTTCTCATGCTGCTGTTCTTCTGTACTGCTGTTTTCCTGTGCTCCAAGCTCTCCAGCACTGCTGCTTTTCTGTGCTCTGACTCTCCAGCACTACTATTTTCCTGTACTCCGGCTCTCCAGAGCTGCTGTTTTCCTGTGCTTTGGCTCTCTGGCACTGCTGTTTTCCTGTCCTTATGCTCCCCACAGCTGCTGTTTTCCTTTGCTTCAGCTCTCTAGCGCTGCTGTTTTCCTGTGCTTTGGCTCTCTGGCACTGCTGTTTTCCTGTCCTTATGCTCCCCACAGCTGCTGTTTTCCTTTGCTTCAGCTCTCTAGCGCTGCTGTTTTCCTGTGCTTTGGCTCTCTGGCACTGCTGTTTTCCTGTCCTTATGCTCCCCAGAGCTGCTGTTTTCCTTTGCTTCAGCTCTCCAGCACTGCTGTTTCCCTGTGCTTTGGCTCTCTGGCACTGCTGTTTTCCTGTCCTTATGCTCCCCACAGCTGCTGTTTTCCTTTGCTTCAGCTCTCTAGCGCTGCTGTTTTCCAGTGCTTCAGCTCTCTGGCACTGCTGTTTTCCTGTCCTTATGCTCCCCAGAGCTGCTGTTTTCCTTTGCTTCAGCTCTCCAGCACTGCTGTTTCCCTGTGCTTTGGCTCTCTGGCGCTGCTGTTTTCCAGTGCTTCAGCTCTCTGGCACTGCTGTTTTCCTGTCCTTATGCTCCCCAGAGCTGCTGTTTTCCTTTGCTTCAGCTCTCTAGCGCTGCTGTTTTCCTGTCTGTATGCTCTCTAGCACTGCTGTTTTCCTGTGCTCTAGCTCTCCGGCACTACTATTTTCCTGTGCTCTGGCTCTCTGGCACAGCAGTTTTCCCGTGCTTCAGCTGTCTGGTGCTGCTGTTTTCCTGTGCTCTGGCACTCTGGTGCTGCAGTTTTTCTGTTCTCCAGCGTTGCTGTTTTCCTGTGCTTCAGCTCTCTGGCGCTGCTGTTTTCCTGTGCTCTGGCACTCCGGTACTCCGACTCTCCAGTGCTACTGTTTTGCTATGCTTTGGCTCTCCAGCACTGCTGTTTCCTGTACTTCAGCTCTCTAGCGCTGCTGTTTTTCTCTGCCTCAGCTCTCTGGTGCTGCTATTTTCCTGTGCTCTGGTACTCCGGTGCTGCTGCTTTTCTGTGCTCCGGCTTTCTGGCACTAGTGTTTTCCTGTGCTTTGGGTCTCCAGTGCTCCAGTTTTCCTGTCCTCCGACTCTCCAGCACTGCAGCTTTCCTGTGCGCTGGCACTCCAGCGCTGCTGTTTTCTTGCACTCCTGCTTTCCAGCACTGCTGTTTTCCTGTGCCCCGGCTCTCCAGCACTGCTGTTTTCCTGTCCTCCGACTCTCCAGTGCTACTGTTTTGCTGTGCTTTGGCTCTCCAGCACTGCTGTTTTACTGTCTTCCGACTCTCCAGTGCTGCTGTTTTCCTGTCCTCAGGCTCTCTGGCGCTGCTGTTTTCCTGAGCTTTGGCTCTCCGGTGCTGCTGTTTTCCTGTCCTCAGGCTCTCTGGCGCTGTTGTTTTCCTGTGCTCTAGCTTTCTGGTGCTGCTTTTTTCCTGTATTCCTGTGCTTCAGCTCTCTGGCGCTGCTGTTTTCCTGTGCTCTAGCTTTCTGGTGCTGCTTTTTTCCTGTATTCCTGTGCTTCAGCTCTCTGGCGCTGCTGTTTTTTTGTGGTTTGGCTCTGTGACGCTGCTGTTTTCCTGTGCTCTGGCTTTCTGGCACTGTTGTTTTCTGTGCTCCAGCGCTGCTGTTTTCCTGAGCTTTGGCTCTCCGGTGTTGCTGTTTTCCTGTCCTCAGGCTCTCTGGCACTGCTGTTTTCCTGAGCTTTGGCTCTCCGGTGCTGCTGTTTTCCTGTCCTCAGGCTCTCTGGCGCTGTTGTTTTCCTGTGCTCTAGCTTTCTGGTGCTGCTTTTTTCCTGTATTCCTGTGCTTCAGCTCTCTGGCGCTGCTGTTTTCCTGTGCTCTAGCTTTCTGGTGCTGCTTTTTTCCTGTATTCCTGTGCTTCAGCTCTCTGGCGCTGCTGTTTTTTTGTGGTTTGGCTCTGTGACGCTGCTGTTTTCCTGTGCTCTGGCTTTCTGGCACTGTTGTTTTCTGTGCTCCAGCGCTGCTGTTTTCCTGAGCTTTGGCTCTCCGGTGTTGCTGTTTTCCTGTCCTCAGGCTCTCTGGCACTGCTGTTTTCCTGTGCTCTGGCTTTCTGGTGCTGCTGTTTTCCTGTGCACTGGCCCTGCTGTTTTCCTGTGCTTCAGCTCTCCAGCGCTGCTGTTTTCCTGTGCACTGGCCCTGCTGTTTTCCTGTGCTTCAGCTCTCCAGCGCTGCTGTTTTCCTGTGCACTGGCCCTGCTGTTTTCCTGTGCTTCAGCTCTCCAGCGCTGCTGTTTTCCTGTGCTCTGGCTTTCTGGTGCTGTTGTTTTCCGTGCTCTGGTGCTGCTCTGGCGCTGCTGTTTTCCTGTGCTTTGGCGCTGCTCTAGCACTGCTGTTTTCCTGTGCTTTGGCTCTCTGGTGCTGCTGTTTTCCTGTCCTCAGGCTCTCTGGCGCTGCTGTTTACCTGTGCTCTAGCTTTCTGGTGCTGCTTTTTGCCTGTGCTGCAGCGCTGCTGTTTTCCTGTGCTTCAGCTCTCTGGCGCTGCTGTTTTCCTGTGCTCTAGCTTTCTGGTGCTGCTTATTTCCTGTATTCCTGTGCTTCAGCTCTCTGGCGCTGCTGTTTTCCTCTGCTTTGGCTCTTCAGTGCTGCTGTTTTCCTGTGCTGCGGCACTCCAGCGCTTCTGTTTTCTTGTACTCCTGTTCTCCAGTGCTGCTGTTTTCCTGTCCTCCGACACTCCAGTAGCAAGAAGAGACAAGAGATGAAAACACACTGAGCCAGGCTGCAGCTGCGACCTTTTCTGTGGGTGTTTGCCTTTTCCCCTCTATGACGCCACCATGTTTTGATTGTCAGGCATTAGATGAGAAAAAGCAAACGCCCTTAGAGAAGTTCTGTGATGTACGCTCAATTGGTTGAGAGGAAATTTTTCACCATTATTACTGTGGGGTATAACTTTGGAACGGAGGGGCACAGAAGAAAGAGGAAAATTGTTCCTGAATTAACGAAGGAGCAGCAACTGGAGGATGTACTCATTTTAAATTAAAATATCCAGTGAAAACGTCTCTTTACGTCATCCATTCGTTCACTAACATAAAATTGCTACAAAAAGAAACATTATTTTTGCAGCTGAATGGGCCACCTTAAAATTTGGTGTCTCTAGGAGTATGGTTGTTAAAACGAGATAGAAGGAGAAGAGGTGGAATGGAGAACAAGGAAATATGGGAATAGATTTATGTAACTTCTGAGGCCCGGTGACAAAAAATAGCTTTCCATAGCTTGCACAATGGTTACTTACAGCTGATGTTTTTATAAAAAGAACCACAATTCCAGGGCACTAACTTCTGTTCTTACAAGTGGATATTTTGATAGAGATGCATTTACTGATATAAAATGTAATATTTCTGTGGAATTATGATTTTACTTGTCTTTCCTCCAATATTTAAGTGTTGTAGGGCCCGTTATCATATCATGGACTTGTGCCTACAAGAGGATTCTGCTTTCTACTTTTTGACCCATTGACTGTGGGAAATCAGCTAGATGTCATTACTGTAGTCGGGCTTCTGATGGACGCAATCAAAGGACTTTCACGGTAAGGGATTGAATGATCCTACATGAAGTTGTGAAGTTAATTGACCAGATATATTCAATGACTAATCATATTTGATAAATTCCAAAAACATTTCTAATAAATTGGATTCATGCATAAACTAATCCCTCCCCATCACCTCTTGCTAACTATCTCCTTTCTTAAGAAATTCTCCAGAAATCAGTGGCTAGAGCACACATCATCACTTCCTTCCCTTTCAGCAGATGGGATTTTCTTTTTAGTAGAACATTTCTTTAGAGGAGACGAGAGTGGGTAGACGTTGCTGAAATATCTTGTTAATTTCTTCTTGAAATTCAAAGATAGTATTTTAGCTGGCCATGAGCATTGCATTTTAGATGGGGGCTCAGTAGACACCACTATGTCACCGAGGTTCTACAAAGTCTAATGCTAAACTTGCATGTTCTTCTCATTAGTTCATGGCTTATCTCTGGGTTGTTCAATTTCCTTGCACATACCAAAATTTGATTGTTAGGTCAATTGGCTTCATGTGGAGTTTCGTCAAATGTATATTTATTACTGAGATTATAGAGATTAGATTCTGTGTCCAAATTACGACATAGACAAATGCGAGGATGTCTTAATTACTATCTCAAGGTCCTTGTAGGCACAAATTTTAGAAAAATGCTGGGGAACAAAAAGTGCAATGGTGTCTTATCTGATGGCAAAGGGCAATATGATGCAGGGAATTGCTCATGTGGTACAGTTGTGTATCACGCAGCAAAGCTCGAGCTTGAAATTGTCAGCTGCTGCAGTCCCACAGGTTAAAAAGACGTTAAAATTCCAGAAGAGAAACAGATTAGGTGTGTCCTCTGCGCTACTGATGGAGATCCCAAAAAATAATCCAGGAGACAAGGTGGACTTGTTGCAGTTTTATTATCAACGCGTTTCGAAGTCATCCAACTTCTTCAGCAGGATATAACCACACACTGAAATTCAATTCGAAACGCATTGATAATAATACCACATTAAGTCCACCTTGTCTCCTGGATCATTCTTTTGGATCTCCATCAGCCGCGCAGATGACCCACCTAATCTGTTTATGTAGGCACAAATTGTCTCACCCTTTAGATTCATTCAACCCATCAAGTAGGCAACATCTTAAGGGATATAAATGCTCCTTTCCTCACCCTCTGTAGCCTTTGCCCATTCCATCCATGAATGGCCATCCTTCAAGTTTACAGCATTATACTAATGTCCACCTGTACAAAAAGGTCTTCAGTGCCTTTAGCTAAACTTGGCCATAAAGGAAGTGAATAAGGGAAAATAAATGATAAAATTCATAGCCAATGGGACCTTCTGATCTTTGACCCGTGGGGTTTCTATAAGAGAAAAAGAGAATTTGAGCTGACTCTGTTGTGTCCCAACCATCTGCCCGGCAGCTTTAGAAGGCATCTGGCCATTGTCCAGCACCATCGTTCCATTGAAATGATGTGGAATGTATGAATGTACAAGCAAGGAATTGGGTAAATTGTGGCAGGGACTGTTGACTGTATGATGCTTCTCCGGTATCTTACTTCCTTTGTCACGATTAAGTTAAAAAAGTAGAAAAAAAAATGTTGGGGTTCTGTAAATTTTGCTTAAAACCATTGATTATAGCAACAACCACGTGACTCTTCGAACCCCCACGCTCCGCACCCTCCACTATCCCATCCGCACAGTTCATCAATGGGGCTTCAGTTAAAATTAGAGCAGGAATAATTCATCTTATGAATCTATATAACAGCCGGGGAGATTTAAGAAATGCATCTAGCATCTATAAATTACCGTCCCATGCAAGAATTTATGTATCCTAAAAATGATGGATTCTCGAAATGGCTTGACGCCCAGTTTCTCTAATTTCACTAATTTCCATTTCGGGGTTGAGGTTGAGACTCATAAAAAATGAAAATATGATGGATCATTGCAACATTTAGGGTCAGAAAGGGATTAGAGAAGATAATGGGATCCCAGTAAAATGCTTTAAAGCAGATCTTAAAATATTTTAATAAAATCTATATAAAAAAGTAAAGAAAAATAGTGTAAAAGAATAAATATACTACTCACATCATGACCTACAGAATGGTTCGATTGACTGGCCGTGTCTTCAACCGATTTATATTTTGCCTATTAAGTCCCATTATTCCCCCCGATTAAACGTGTTATTCTTTTAGGAGAAGTCTTTTTTGATTTATTTAGAAAGTGATTTGGACACATTTTTCTCTGGCTTCAGAGAATTCATAATTTCTGTTCTATGTCTGGAAAAGTTCCATCTAACTCGACTTCCAAACCAAATTAATGTCTTCCAGAATGACCTGTGGAATTAATGAGGTTTTGCTGTTGCTTCTCCCAAATGCAGGGTCAAGTAATTCATTTTTTGGCAGAACGAACCCTTTTTTTTTTTTAAAAAAAAAAAAGAAAGAAAAAAACTGTGTTATATATATTTTTTTAACTCTGTGTAAAATGATAACAAATTTTGACATCTTCTTTGAAAATACAACATCACTGTCACTCTCGGCTCATCGGCTCCTAAATGTATCACTTGCCCTTTCTACATCTCCTGTAGCCACACCCTTTAATGGAGTCAGTCATGGCTGATAGATGGGGTATCGAGGAAGTCAATACTCTGTTGGTTTCTTTGATTCCTGTGTGCTGATGTTTGCTACTTAAATTCTCATTTGCCATATATTAAATTATTGCTGTGGTCAATTTTCTTTTGCCTTTCTTTCTCTTTTGTATTTTCTTTTCTTTTACTAAACAGCACAAAAGTATAAGAAAATATTTTTCTTCTAGAATTACAAAATTAGTTCCCAAAACCAAAATTATTTTGGAGACAAATAACAAAATCTGGACCATCTCCTGGTCTTTAGGGGGCACAATCTACAATACTTTTATTATAGCTAGATCTTACATAAAAAGTACAGTACTGCTTCTTTTTTAACCCTGATTACAGTATATCCGGAGCTGAAGAAAGCTAATCGGTAGGATTGTTCGGTGTCGGACCGCCACCGATCTTGACCAATAACCGATTCACCACCTATTCCTTGGATAAATATTTAAAACCTAAAAAACCCTTTAAGAAAAAAAGGATTCCTGTGTAAGCAGATAGATTTTTTTTTAGGTAGGATACATATTACCAAGATTTGGATCACATCAATGTTGGTAAGGTCACACACACCTGGCCATATTTTTGCACTAAGCCATAAGACAGTACCTATAAAAACCTATGGATCTCTGATATTGAGACAGTGGCATTCGTGCCTTACAGAAAACATTTGTGGCATAACTCATCATATGACAAATTATAGACTAAGCGACGCCAATAGAAAAAACTATTTAAAAAATGACATGTCCATCCAGCCTGTGGTTCCATAGTACCCAGCTGTAGGGACTCACTGTGCAGTTTATATGTACTCTGGTGCTCAAATAGTTGGCCAACTATTTTATGTAGACAACCTAAGATAAAATCAAAATGAGCATATACTCTGTAGTAAGTGAATAGTAATAGTACATATAAATAACATAGAGTACTTAGTTAACATTATTTTGATCAAAAAAGCATAAAAGCCATCCCACCACGACAAGGTGTACCTATTGGGATAGTCCTCTCCTCTAGTATTAGTAGAAAGGGGGGCTGCTCTTCTGTTTAGTTTTGCTGTAATTTTTTGTACTTTGCACAAACAGGAGAGTGCCCCCCCCTTTCTTAGTTAGGCATTTCATCTACACAGCTTCCCATGAGCAGGTGTTTGAACAGACATTCTGCGGTCCTTCTCTGCCCCCATCTACATTGAGATCGGCTGATACAAGGTGAAGTTTTAATAATAGAGGATAGGACCATTCCGATGGGTTCACCTTGTCGCGGTGGGATGTCTTTTATGCTTTTTTGATCAAAATAGTGTTAACTAAGTCCCCTATTTTATTTACATGTACTATTGCTATTCACTTACTTACTACGGGGTATATGCTCATTTTGTTTTTATCTTAGGTTATTTATTGAATGGCCACAGTGTGAGCATGCTCATACACATAGCACGTTTACCAACTTATGCTCCGGCTCATTTCTTTTGGTTTGGCTGTAGTTTCTTGTACTTTGTACAAAGAAATGAGTCGGATCATAAGTTGGTATATGTGCTATGTGTATGAGCATGCTCACACTGTGGCCATTCATCAGACAACCTAAGATAAAAACAAAATGAGCATATACCCTGTAGTAAGTAAGTGAATAGTAATAGTACATGTAAATAACATAGTGGACTTAGTTAACACTATTTTGATCAAAAAAGCATAAAAGTCATCCCACCGCGACAAGGTGAACCCATTGGGATAAACCAACTATTTTGTGTCTAAGGAGCCCTGTGGACGCTTCCTTGATAATGAATGATGAGGGAAAGAAGGATTGGGCATGTAAAATTTCAACATGCCTCATCTTTCGTTCTGATTGATGTGTCTGTCACTAGCTTATTGTCCCTACTCATTTAAAACAAATGCATGCTTGTCTGAGAGTGGCATGCATGTGCATAGGGGAATCGGAAAGAATAGCGGTCAATCAAAAGAGTCTTCAGTCCCCTGTTATTGATGGCATATGGGCACCTCTAACCCGCAGTGATATAAAGTGCTGGGTGGAGCGACCTCTTAAGCGGCTCTTAGTGGTTATAGGTGCCGCCACCTGGCGCCGGTGGATCTAGATGCAATTGCTTTCACTAATTTTGCAACATTTTGCGATAATATGCGCAGGTGCAAATCATTGGAAAAAAACACTCTGCAAGGAATCTCAGACTCATCCCTGGGATCTTGGTTGAAAGAAGCGAACGTCAAAAGCCAAATAAGCTGTAATCGTCGGCACAGATACAGAATCCCAAGTTATTGATTGAAACACATAAAACTGCTCTTCACAAATGTATAATTACATTCCTCTCGCTGCAGCTTTTATTTACAGATGATACCGTCGGGCTGTAATGGTTTGCAGCTGCAAAGGCTGATTTGGTCATTTTTATAGGTTAATAACTTTCCAATATGGCTCATTATCCTAGTGGTATCCACAGGCAACGCAACGAATGTGGGTGATTTTAATACTTAGTGGGATTCTTTGCTTTTAGCAATGTGGATTCCATTAAAGAGCGAGTCACTAATATACATTCACCTATTATTACTATTGGTATTCTCCAGGTTTGTTTTCCACCTATCTGTTATTAAAAGGGAATAGTAATTCAGGATCTGCTTAAGAAATGGCTTAAATAGTTCCCAAATTGATCAGAATGATTTCTTTAATAAGTTTTTCCCATAAAAAAGTCGCCTAAATTAAAACTACTGCCAATCCAATTTTCTCCAACTTTTAGCACCCTGTCATTCTTTACAACCAAAATAAAAATATATTTACCAACTCTTCTGGACTGTATAATGAGACCTTTTGGATTCCAGGAAAAAAGGATGTCCTTCTGAATTCCTGGAAGAGTTTGAAACTCCACTGGATTCACATCAAAAGCTTCTGAAATCTCAATGCTGTAAGGATCTTTCCTGGTGTGGAGAACGCTGCCTGAAAAAGAAGACATGATCATAGATGAAAAATGTACTGTGGTGTTCAACACTCTATTTCCTCCTGAAAAGTTGGAAAATATAGCCCCCACTAGAGGGAGCTAAAGAGTTTACTGCATACAGATTTCTTATTTATCCTGGAGTGATCCTGTGAACCAATCAAGGTCGTCTTTGGTTGAAAAGTTAACGTAACGTTACATTCTTAAATGATTTTTCCAAGAAATTAAATTGAAGGCTTATCTTTAGAAAATACCAGCAAAATATGATTGGTTGACTTTCACCCAAAGAACTTTACTTCCCTCTATTGCACACCAAACCCTTATAAAACCTCAACACTGTAAGGTTCTTTCCCATTCTGAAGAACATTGCCTGAAAAAGGAAACATGACCATGGGTGAACATGTTATGGTGGTGTCCAACACTCTCTTTCCTCTTGAAAGAACGTAGAAAGAAGATGGCAAGAATAGTTCATATAAGGAAAAAAAATGTGTCTCCATGTAGCACCCACTAGGGGGAGATAGTGAACTTACTGCATACAGATTTGTTATGCATCCTGGAGTGATCCTGTGAACCAATCAAAGCCGTCTTTGGTGGAAAAGTTATGGAAAATTTACCATTCTTAAATGAATTCTCCAGGAAATTAAATTGAAGGCTTATCTTTAGGAAACACCAACAAGATATGATTGGTTGGCTTTTACTCAAAGAACTTTATTCCCTCGAATCGACACCAAAACCTTCTGAAACCCCAACACTGTAAGATTCTTTCCTGGTGCAGAGAACATTGCCTGAAAAAGAAAACATGACTAAGGGTGAACATGTTCTGGTGGTGTCCAACACTCTGTTTCCTTCTGAAAGCACTAAGAGAAAAGTTTGCAAGTAAGGTTTATATATATATATATAAAAAAAAGTGTCTGCATATGGCACCCACTAGGGGGAGCTAACGAACTTACTGCATACAGATTTCTTAATAATCCTGCAGTGATCCTGTGAACCAATAAAGGTTGTCATAGGTGCAAAAGTTATGCAAAACTTATCATTCTTATATGAATTTTCCAAACATATGAACTCCAATTGTTCAGGAGAAAGAAGGACTGTCAGCATTTACTGCAGTACTTAGCAGAATGGTGGACGTCACCGCCGCATCTTGACCATGCTTAGCCCCATTCACTTGAATCAGCTGAGCTGCAGTACCAGGCACAGCCACACTTGTATAGGTAGCACTATTCTTGAGTACTAAAATAAAGGAGGTGCTGCTCCTTTAATTTTCAGATATATGGGATCCTAGTGGTGGGATCCCATTAATCTTAAGGACTTCAAAGTTATATACAAAGGAGCTCTTTGTCAACCACTCCTATCGGATGTAGGATTCTAAAGCTTCGTTATCCCACTATTATTTCCTATTTGTGACACTGAATTCTCCAGTCCCCCATTTATTTCCTATACTCTGCACTGTTGTTTATCACTGAAGCAATTATTACCAGTGAAATTACTGGATATTTTCTTTACATAATTTCACAATTCCAGATGTATCCCCTCGAGCCGCGTCGTGTTCCCACCCATATTCCATGAAGATATTATCCCACTGTGTAAAGGCTGCTACGTGCGTGATCACTTTTACACCTGTTCTGTTGCTTATGTGTTCCTAAAATATGTAGAAGAGAAGGACAATTCATGTTATTAGTATTATGGCTGTAGAATTGACGTTTTCTAGTTATTTGCTTGCATTTTAGCAGATCACAAAGACTAGATAAAATTGTGTTAGTATGTGATGGTCATGATTTAGAGGGTAAGTGAGCATTTTAGGGGCGGTCTCATGAAGATAACACTTTTTAAAAGTTGTCCAGAACTTTTTACTCCTGGTGATGAACTATTATTTCCGCTGAGCAGCCTTTAGTAATACGTTTACTCTGCAGCGGCCACTACTGGTGAAATACAGCATTACATGATTGGGCAGAGCAGCTCTCCATTTGGGCATATCTACAATTTTTTTCTTTCTTTCATGATGTTCATGTGACTCTACAGGGAATATAGACAGGGTATCATCTGCTGATATGTCACGGTCCTTTGTCACAGATTCTATACGTTTTATTGGACATAGTGTCAATTTTGTGAATCTATTGACATGAGTTTCTAATAATGTGTTAGGGTGTACGGATGTTCAATTTTCCTGCAGCGCCATCATTGGAGAAATGAAGCATTACACAGAGCACATTAAAAGCAATCTTGTCTTTATAATTAATGTCAGGACACGTCCTCGAGAGCGAGAAATGATTCTTGTAGCCAATATCCATTTGGACCAAGAGATGAACAGAACTCAGAATTCCCAAATAGGGTATAGAAAAAAAATTGGTTTTGTAAACCAGGCAACTAATATAAAGAGTAGTGATGGGCGAGCACAAAAATGCTCAGGTGCTCGATGCTCGGGTCGAGCACATTGGAATATTCGGGTGCTCGACCCGAGCAACGAGCCCAATGTAAGTCTATGGGACACTCAAGCATTTTTCAGGCGGCTCCCCCCGGCGGTCTGCAGAGGGCCTAAAAATTGCCCAAATCGATGGGAACAGTGCTCAAATGACATAGGAACAGCATGGAGAAGACCCCTGGAAGCATTTCTGACTCCCAGGTCACTGCTGTCAACAATGTTGTCAGAGGTATTTCTCCACTTTTACGGACTCACAATAAAACGTACAAAACTAAACCAAAATGGATTTTCCTGGGAAATATGTTAAGGAACATCCTTTCCAGGGTAATGACTTGTATATACGGCAAAATAAATATACAAAAACAAAAATGCTCCTCTACACCTTTGTCTTGGTTGAAAGCAATGCAAAAGTGCATTTGATGCGTTTGATGCGTTTTTGATGCGTTTTTGCACTTTTGCATTGCTTTCAACCAAGACAAATGCATTCACTGGTAAATGTCAATTTAACATTTTACAACCATATCTGGCCATGTGGTGTGTGACACATCATCAGACACATCCTGTTTCATTTATTATGGAGGGACTCTGAAAGTCACAAAGCCTATTTTTATAGGGCCATCAGGCGGCCCTTACTATTCTTAAAGGGCCAGCAGTCGACCCTTGCTATTGTTAGAGAGCCATCAGCCGGCTGTGCTTTGTTGTTCCCATTATTAACTAGTGGGTCTCCTATACTGTTATTGTGTATGCAGTGACTGCAAGGGCTGCCATAAATTTGTAGGCACTCCAATGCCCCTGGAAGAGACGTAGATGTCGGAAAACCTCCTAAAAACAATGTTCCCATTATTAGGAAGCGGGTCTCCCATAGTGTTTGCCTATGCAGTGAATGCAAAAGCTGCCAAAAATGAGAGCCTCCTAAAAACAATGTTCCCATTATTAGGAAGTGGGTCTCCCATAGTGTTTGCCTATGCAGTGAATGCAAAAGCTGCCAAAAAATTGGAGGAACTTCAATGCCCATTGCAAGACACATAGAAGAGGTGATATGGTAGATATGGTGGTGAATGATATGGTGATGGAGGATGAGGAGAAGGAGGAGGACAAAAGCAAATAGACAAAATCAGGAAGAGTATACGCTGGGTGTGAAGACAGAGGTGCATGGGAATAGAATTAGACCTCCCAAAAATAGACACTGTTTTTGAGTTTAGATTACGCTGCTATCATTCGGTGGTGTTGAGAAGTCTGGCCCAATCCAGCCCTTGTTCATTTTTATAAGAGTCAGCTTGTCAGCATTTTCAGTTGACAGGCGGATACGCTTATTGGTTATTATTCCACCGGCGGCACTAAAAACCCACTCTGATAAAACGCTAGCGGCAGGGCAGGCCAGGACCTCCAAGGCATAGAGAGCCAGTTCATTCCACGTGTCCAGCTTGGATGCCCAGTAATTATAAGGCACAGAGGAATCACGGAGGACATTAGTACGGACGGCAAGGTACTCCCTCAGCATCTTCCGAAACTTGCACTCCTTGTAAGAGTACCCCACGCCTCAGGGCTTCTAAGATGGGAGGGTCTGAGAAAACTGTCCCAGAACTTTGACAGTGTTCCCCTGCCTCTGCTGTGTTGGAGTTGTGTCTCTCTCGCCTGTACTCCTTGGTTGCCCAACGAACTGTGACCTCTGCAGCCAGCGTTTACAGATGGGAATTTTTTTAATAATTTCACATCAAGGGCCTTCTGGTATTGCCCCATTTTTGTAGACCTGTCCGCATCGGGAATAAGAGATAGAAAGTTCTCCTTGTAGCGTGGGTCTAGAAGTGTCACCAACCAGTAATGATTGTCACCCAAAATTTGGAGAACGCGAAGGTCACGGGAAAGGCAGTGGGACGGTGACGCTAATTATGGCGTCATCGCTGTTCACCATTTTAGTGGAGTCCTCAAAGTTTTGGAGGATGGTACATATGTCTGACATCCATGTCCACTCCTGAGGTCTTATGTGTGGAGTCTGAACTGAATACCGACGGCCTTGTTGATGCTGGTACTCAACAACTGCCCTCTTCTGCTCACAAATTCTTGCCAACATCTGCAATGTAGAGTTCCAACACGTGGGGACATCACACAACAGTCGTTGAGCTGGAATCTGCAAACACTGCTGAATCACGGCAAGGGTGGCGGAAGCTGTAGGTGACTTTCTAAAATGGGCACACAGGCGGCGTACTTTGACAAGCAGATCCGGCAGCTCCGGGTAGGTTTTGAGAAACCGCTGAACCATGACATTAAGCACATGGGCCAGGCAATGTACGTGTATAAGCTTGCCTCGCCTTAAAACCCCCCTCCAGGTTCCAGCCATTGTCACACACGACCATGTCTGGCTGTAAATTCAGCGGTGTTAGCCACAGATCTGCATGCTCTTTCATAGCTGTCCACAACTCTTCAGTGCTGTGTGGTTTGTCACCTAAGCATATTAACTTCAGCACAGCCTGTTGCTGCTTGGACGAGGCAGTGCTGCAGTGCTTCCAGCTTGCGACTGATGTGGTCATTTCGGAGATGGATGCTGAAGAAGAGGAGGAGGTGCAGGAGCTGTAGAATGTGGGGTCAACCCTGATTGACCCAGGCCCCGCAATCCTCAGCATGTTCTGTCCTAAGGTCCGACTGGGTCCCGGCTTCCACAATGTTAACCCAGTGTGCCATCAGCGAGATGTACTGTCCCTGCCCACAAGCACTTGTCCACGTGTCCGTGGTAAGGTGGACTTTCCCAGTAACTGCGTTGTTTAGGGCACGGCTAATGTTGTGTGACATGTGCTCATGTAATGCTGGGACGACACACAGGGAGAAATAGTGGCGACTGAGGACCGAGTATCAAGGGTCGGCCGCCGTCATCAGGTTGTGGAAGGCTTCCGTCTCCACGAGCATAAAAGGCAACATTTCGAGCGCAAGCAGTCGCAAAATGTGTGAATTTAGTAGTGAGGCCTGTGGGGCGTTGGTTGCCTATTTGCGTTTGCGGTCCGAGGACTGGGGTATGGACAACTGAACGCTGCGCTGGGACAAGTACTTGGACATGCTTGCTGATGGTGCTACTTGAGAGTGTGCAATGACAGGTGTAGGGCAGGAGGCATCTTTGCATGCACCATGGACAGAGGATTGGCTTGCACGCACAACAGCGGAAGCAGTGGTGCCACCCGCAGACACTGTTCCTGGACCCTGGGTTTCGGCCCACAAAGTCGGGTGCTTTGCTGCCATGTGCCTGAGCATGCTGGTGGTGGTCAGGCTGGTAGTTTTGCTACCCCTGCTGATGCTGGCCAGGCAGGTGGTGCAAATGGCCATTTTGTGGTTATTGGCAGAGTATTTAAAAAACAACCAGACTCGGGAAGACCTAACAGGTGTACTGGCAACTTCCGTCGTGTTGATGTTATGGGGAACGGTTGCCTGCCTTCGGTCTGCGGCTACCACACTGCTTCTTCCTGCTTGTTGTGGTGCTACACCTCCCTACCCCTGTGTGCTGCTGTCCTCACTCTGTATGTCCCCCTGCCAGGTTGGGTCAGTTACTATATCATCCACCACTTCGTCTTCCACTTCCGCACCCTGGTCCTCCTCCTGACTTTCTGCCAATTGTGTCTCATCATCGTCCACCTCTTGTGACAGTTTCCCACCATTGCCTTTGTGTGACCGTGGCTGCTCAAATATTTGGGCATCGCTACAAGCGATCTCTTCTTGCCCCGCTTCAAGTGTACCAGCCGAGAGGCCCGAATCTATAAATGTCCAAGTGTGGGATCAGTTTCTCTCCGGGCACTCGGCATGGTGGGAGGAAGAAGGATAAGGGTGAGGAATATGCGGTCCAGACTCATGGCTACTGAGACTTGACCATGTGGAAGACAGGGTGGTGGTGGTGGTGCCTAAGTGACTGGAAGCATTATCCGCTATCCAGCCAATAACCTTTTCACACTGCTCTGTGTTTAATAGTGGTGTTCTGCGGGTCTCTATTAATTGGGACAGGAAGGTCAAGCAAGAAGATGTGGGTGTTTGTTGTGGCACAATTTCAGCTAGCCCACGGCCTTGGCTCCATCCTCTGCATGCACTATCATCACTATCACGTCCACTTTCCCGTCCCTTGCCATGCGCCTTGCCCATTTTAAATGGAGGACAATATTTTGCACTTTCAGTACAAATGGCT
Organism: Phyllobates terribilis; assembly: GCF_046119375.1. Taxonomy (NCBI): domain Eukaryota; kingdom Metazoa; phylum Chordata; class Amphibia; order Anura; family Dendrobatidae; genus Phyllobates; species Phyllobates terribilis. The sequence continues at coordinate 693,387,226 of NW_027362763.1, read as the reverse complement.
GGATCTGAACCGCAGTGATATCTGATACGTGTCGTTTTAAATAGCTGGCCTGTAAGTAACTATTTTTAACAGCGACCTCGTGTCAATAACTTCGCTAACACACTGCAACAAAATTTCAATGGAGGCCAGACATGGCAGAATTTTCAGTGCACTCATATGTGATCCATGTGACGGACAAACCACAGTTTTAAGATGGATTTTTAGCGCTGTCATATGGAAAGGATCTGGCTGTATTCTGCAGTTCCAACAAGCAAATGGCGCAGAAAAACCGTGTTCTCCGGATTGTTTTTAAAGCAAATAATCAGGATTAAGATAAAAAAAAAATATTCCTGGCCCCTGATACCTGGGGCTATTTCTAGAAATATCTGTAAAAGCACCAGCAGACAGAACTGGAATGGACCCTCTTTCTATATACCCTGCCTGCCTGCCTAGCACTGATATCTCTGCAGTTGGATTAGTCCTCAGAAGGACTGTTAGTTGAGATGGATATGTGTCTTTATAGTCTGGTATACCTACACTAACTAAGAAACAAGCAAATCTCTCCCTAGCTCAGCAGCACCTCTCCCTACACTGCCTTACTTCGGAGTGACTGTGACGAGCATGGCGGCTCCAGGTCTGATATAGACCTGATGACGCTGTGCGGCCAGCCAATCACTGTAATGCCACAACCAACATGGCTGAGGCATTACAGTGTGTGGCAGACAATCCCTGCATGTTCAGTGGCGCTCTAAGGAGCTCCAAACATACAGGGAGGAGACCCGAACTCCCGCCGAGCAACCCGGAGCAGTTGTGATGCAGTGAGATGCTTGGGCGAGCACCGAGCAGTAGCAAACATGCTCACTCATCACTAGTAAAGAGTAATTTTAACTTACATTTTTTCCTCTCTAAATCACTATAAGTGAACATTTTTAATATATCTTATTATACAAAAATGCCTTTCAGTAGTCACTTATTTGCCTCCTTTCAGCCTCGTCCGGTCATTAATCTTTCTGAATTACAGGATGAAATCAGTACACAGAAACCTGTAGAGAGAGCAATCAGGTCAGATGCTGCAGTTCACAGAAGTCTGCAGAAAGGGGGAAGAGGGAGGAGGAGCATCAGGAGGGAGACAGAGACAGAGAAACACACAGAGACCCTGCTGAAACTTCTAGTCAGTATGTACTTTACCTCAAGCTGGATTCACAGCTATACTGCTAAGTAGTGTTGTTTAATGTCCTCTGTGCTGCTGTCGCTTCTATAGGTGTCTTACAGAGAGACAGGGGAGCAGGATCGCCTTTTCTTTATGTGTAAAGAAGACACTATAGTGCAGACCTGGGCAAACTGTGGCCCGCGGGCCACATCCGGCCCTTTGACCGCTTCTGTGTGGCCCGCTGACACAGTCAGCCAGACGCAGGAGAAAGCCTGAGCTATTATCTTACTCAGACTCAGCATTCTGATTGTAGCTCCGCCCCCCTGTGGATGCCATCTTCTCATTGGTGGATGTGGGGATGCTCAGTTCCTTGCTTGCAGAGCAGAGCTACTGTAATGTCTTCAGGTCAGGAGTGTTCAAGAAGAGGGAAACTTGGACTACTACACCCATCTGCTGCACATAGTGGGCAAGTGACATCTAAGTTGAGCCCCATGGTATAAAATAACAGCTAGGAGCTGACATTGTGTCTACTGTGCTGATCAGTTCACAGCACAGCACTGCCTCCTTTCTCAGACCGCAGTTTACACTCAGTGAGAGCAGCTAATTATCTGCAGCTTACTGAGTCTTCCCCTGGCAGCTCAGACTGATCGGAGAGAACATTTGTATTCCTAGTGAATGACTCCAACAGTGAAGTGCCCCTCCTCACCTGGGATATTCTATGTGCTCCCCAAACTGCACCCCACATACTCTGCTGCCTCTCCACCTTTGAGTGAGGGTTAACCCTTACCTCACCCTTTACACTGAGCTTTTGAGTTATTGCGCTGTGTTCTATGTCCTGTGCAGGTGAGGTAAGTGTTAAGCTCCTCACAATGCTCCCTGCTGTGATCTGTGACTTATCACAGCCATAGACTTTAATAAAGATCCCCCCCACCTGCCTGTTACCTCCTGCCCCACATGTGATGTGGATCTATGCATGTGGAACAGGGGTGGGCACATGCTCCCAATTTATGTATTGATTGATCAATTGCCAATGCTTGCTATGATAAACTTTATTGTAGCAAGTATTATCAGGGTGTGTTCACACAACTGTATTTTCGGTCCTAGTGCTTTTCGTGAAAAAAATAAAATAAACCTGACTTCACACGGACAGGACTAGTAGCAATGCTTTGCAATTGAGCTATTCAGATTACAGTTTAAGTCCATGGCCCCACTATCAGTATTTGGCAGAATTTTTTTCTCAGGAGTGGGAGCCAAAACCAGGTGAGGAACAATCAGAGAATAATAGAAGATATAATAGAAACAAGTCACCAGTTCTGCATTTATCACCCGCTCCTGAGGAAAAATACTGACTGAATACTGATAGTGGGGCCGTGGCCTAACACAGACCAAATATCCGTGTGAAAAAGATCACAGCACACACCAGTTTCTTCTGTGTATCGGATAACACTCACTTATTGAAGTCAGAGTTTGCAAAAAAAAAATTGAATCACATATTAATCATCTGTATGGCATCTGATTTTTACAGATACATTTCGATTACAATCATACGAAACTGTATTTGTTTTTGTACATTTTATTCACTTCTGATATATAAAAATGGATCACAATACAGATGATAAAAATAGTCTGCCTTTCTGGATGACAATCATGACATCGCTCGTGTAAACGTAATCATATAATCACCTTCTTTTTATAAAGCGATAAAATTAATATTGAGCAGAATTAAAGGGGCGGCCTAAAACAGAAGGTAAATTTCATACTAAATGTCTATTTAATTCAATCCAATCACTTATCTAGTACAGTTCAATTAAAAATTCCCTACCGTTTCCTCTCTACTCTAACTTCTTGTTTGTTTTTTCTCATCCAATGATGTTTTGTTGAGAATTCCAGTGCATTTTGGGATACTCACATGGGACGTCATCAAGGGGAAAAGGATGCGATCACTGACGCTGCTTTCCTCACATTTAAACGAAGCACCATCAGTGACCTCTGTTTCGGAGTCTGGGTTAGTCCCTGCTTGCTGCGTGGTGTCCTTACAATTTCCACTGACAGCGCACTCTCTTGCTGGCTCATCACTTCTCTTTAGAGCCAGCAAGGGAGTGCACTGTCACTGTTCATTCAAAGGAATATAGTGCCGGGAGCTCATACTGTCCATAGGTCATAATTTATAACCGATGCATTATCAGTAGAGCAGGGACTAGCCCAACCTCTGAAACAGACATAATTGATGCCACTTCATTTCATGGAGGGGGCAGAAGCTGCGGAAGTGACCACAGCTTCTACCACCTTATGACGTCCTGTGTGAGTATTCCAAACAAAATGCCATTGGAGGTTAAAAAAAAAAGACTGGAAGTCAGACTGGAGAGGGTATATTAGGGAATTTTCAATTGAAGTATATAAAAAAAGGAGATTAGAAAATTACATTATTTAGATAAATGTTTAGTATGAAATTCACCTTTGGTTTCAGACCACCCCTTTAAGTTCAGCCGACTGGTTCGGCCCTCAAAAGCAGTGCCAGTTTCTCATGTGGCCCCTTGGGAAAATTAATTGCCCACCCCTGCTATAGTGGGTTGTCTCAAATCACTCTGGAGCTGAATTCAAGGAAAACCCATAGAAACTGGACATTCAGAAGATACAATGGTTAAATATGCAGGATATAAGTTTTATAACTAGTGTTATATCCCATGTATGCCCATGTATACAGACATATGAGACAGAGAAACACGCAGAGGCCCTGCTGTAGCTTCTAGTCAGTATGTACCTCATTTCGAACTGGATTCACAACTATACTTCTCAGTACTGCTTTTTAATGTCCTCATGTCCTCAATGCTTCTGTTGCTATACGGGTCTCTTATAGAGAGATAGGGGTAACAGGGTCTCTTCTTCTCTATGTGTATGACGCGCCCCCTGGGCCAGTGTTGTTTGGGGGATACCCGAAGCCGGATCAGATGGGGGTTGTAGTCTCCGAGTGGCGGTGACCCGGTCCGTGCCCAGGGTGTCAAGCTCAGTGTGTGGCAGTCCTACAAATGTTACTGGATGTTCTTTAGTGTCAACTACGCCACCCGTTGATTTGCGGTCACTACGGCCGCCGCTGCAGCAGGGTCCGCTGAGGCTGGTGGTGTGTGTGCAGCTCAGGTAGTATAACCCCCAACGGGAGGGGTATAGCCTCAGGGGGTCAGTTGCAGAGGATGGTGGTTGTGGAGGTGCAGTGAGGATGGTAATGAAACTCAGAGTCGGGCTGTGCAGTTCAGGGTTTTTACTTACTGCTTTTGTGTTGGTCACTCCGGCCTTGAGTGACCACCCGAGCCGTGCTGCGTCCACCAGGTCCTGGACTCGGCCAACCCCCAGGTGATTCTGGAGCGTGTTCCTGAGCTCCCTTTCTGACTTGTCCTTCCCTCTGGCCTTCCCCACCAGGGATCCACCTAAGTCCGGCTCCCTCGGGCCTCTTGTTGGTAAAACCCTTGTCTCTGGGTTCCCTGACCCTATTCTTGGTTTGCCTTCCGGGTGGATTTAGTGGGTGGTCGTGGCAGATCCTGCCCACGACCTCCGGTCTCTGGCTAAGGATTAGTGCCCTCCACCAGCTTGGGATCCGGTACCCTTGTGCCAACTCTTCACCCTCTGGTCTAATTTTGGGTTCTTGGAGTTCCCTCTTCTCCCCCTCTGGGTCCTTCTTTTCTCCTCTCTCTCACTCTCTTGGCCTTGGAGCTGGCTGAGCTACTCTGCTTGTCTGACCAAACCTCTACAAAAGACCCTGTTCTAAGATGGTTCCCACCTTATATACTCCCTCTATGTGTGAGCTCAGGTGACCAGCACCCATTGAGCTCCTAGCATTACCCAGACTGCTCCCCGTATCTGCCCCTACACTACTGGGATGTTCCACCCCCCTCCCACTCCAGCCAGGGACAGACGCTGTCGTACCTGCACATTTCTCTAGTGGGAGTACCATTGGTCTGTCCCCCGGAAATGGGATGTATGTAGTGCATGCAGCCTACTGAGCTCAGTTCCACACTCCATCCTTACCCGGGAGTGGAATACCACACCTCTAGCTTGAGGTGTAATACCCCTGTAGCAGCCGAATCCTCAGGGTGCTACATTCCCCCCTGGTAAATCACAGCACGTCCTCGGGCTGTAAGATATAAAAAACATCCAAAACATACAATTTTTTTTTTTTCATAAACATAAACATATAAAACATCACATATATTATCAGCAATAAAACTTTTCATATAAAACTTTTCATAAATAACATCCTTGTAAACACTCTTGCTCCTCCGGCCACGGTGCAACTTGTGACCGGGAAAAGTGCGACAGTCTCCTTTAGAAACACGGTTTTCCTATAAAACCTGTAGAGGGCGCCTTAGAAAGCGCAACTATATACAGGGGGAATATGGCCGCTCTCAGTCCTCGGCCAGGTAATGGGAATAGGGACACACGGGTTAACAGTTCACTCTTGTCCCAACGGGGACATATTTAAAGCAGCAACAGTTCACTGTACCCCGATGGGTAACTATTTACAGTCTCTTTACCGTACTTTAACGACGGCGTCCTCCTGCTCCTTCTTTGGATTCAGACCCGTCCGGGTCCTCCTGCTCCTCCTCACACCGCAGCTCCTCCTCCGTCAGGCGATGTACATGGAGGGCGTAGGGTCCTTTGGCACACTTGTGCCGGGTGAAGGTGACCTCGTCCCCTACATACAGGTCACGACCTCTGTGTCCCTCCGGCAGATGGCTTTCTACGTCTCTGCGGGTGACAAAGACGTCGCCGGGGGTATGATGGTCTCTTATGAAGCCCCACCCATGCTGCAGGTTGAATTTAATCACAGTCCCGGTGGTACGGGGACCATGAGCTGCACGGGGATCTCTCCTGGTCCGGCTCTTCTGCTCCGCGCTCCTTATCTGTGCTTGCTGTTCCCGGACCCGCCTCTCTCTCCGCTCCTTCTCGAAGACCTCGAGCTGCTGGCGGCAGCACTCTGCACGCTCCGCTGCGGCCGCCCGAGTCTCCTGAGTGAACCCCATGAGGTCTCCTCCGGTGGGGTCCCACTCAAACTGTGCCTCCTCTAGCGGGGGCTGGGTCCTCCTGACGGGCTTCGGAGCCGGAATCAGGGGCTCACACAGGGGCCTCGCCCTTTGGAGTTCCAGTTGGTAGTACTCCTGGGGCCATATGAAGGGCTGCCCATCCGGGCACGTATGCTGGGCGAACAGGTCCTCACCCAGGTGCGGTACTTTTGGTGTTATGGGCGCTGTGGTGGTAGCGGCGCCCGGGTTGACCAGGCCTTGCGACCAGGCTTGGGGCACGCTAAAGGAAAAGGGCACCGTAAGAACGGCGGCGCCCGTGGTTACTCGGCCCTGCGACCAGGCTGGTGGCTCCGCGGAGGTAGGGGGCGCTGTTGGAATGGCGGCGCCCGGGTGTACTAGGCCTTGCGACCAGGCCGATGGTATTTCCTGCTTTGCCGCGCTCGGGGTCGAAGCGCGTGACGTCACAGGGGTCGCGGCCGCGGTTTCCGGTTGAGGCCTAGTCTGTGGCGGTGACGATGCAGCGACGGGCACGGCTGGGGGAATTTCGGGCTCTGCGACTGGGAGCTGGGGCAGGCACGCGGTTTCCCGGCTCGGGGTAGAGACGTCCCCTTTACCTGCCTCCATTCGTTCAGCTCCCTTCTCGGCGCCGTCTCCGGCCTTGAGTCCTCCTGCACCATCCTCAGAGGCGGTCTGTCTCCTCGTCTCGGGTGGCGTGCTCCGCTGACGGGTTTCGGTCCGCTGGGCCATCTCTCGGCTCCACTCCGCCAACGTCTCTCGCTGCACCCGGGCCATCCTCCGTGCGAGGCCCTCCAGCGCAGTCTGTGCACACTCCCGGTCTCGGGGGAGCTGTGCCAGGACCTCCACTAGGCCTAGTGGGGTTGTGGCTTGTAGCAGGCTCCTGACCACTGGGTCGGTGCTGCCTGACTCTCCCTCCATCTCCGGGTAGGCTTTCTCTGGACTCCTCCCCAGACTTCTTGTCTCCGGGTGCGCTCTCTCCAGACTGCTCCAGGCGACACCCATCTTTGCTCTCTTGTTCTGTCTCCACCCACATTGAAGGTGGTCCCGGGGCAACTTTGTGATTGTCAGTTCCAGGGGCAGTTCTCTCACGCTGATGGACACTTCCAGCATCACAGTCTCTGTTGGTGGGCGCGGTTTCCGCTTTTGGCGCCATTCTTCGACCTGGCCCACGATGGGAGGTGACCTCTTGCCACCCTCTGGCACGCCCATAATGGCGTCCGCTCTTCCAAGGCGGGAAATCTTTGGAAATGGCGGGAAAAAGCTGCAAATGGCGGACAACCGGCGGGAAACGACCTGTGATGGGGTCCGTTGGCGGGGACCCTCCGGAACCGGCGGGAGACTTCTTTTTAAGGTAACGGTGAACTTTTCTTCAGGCACGCAGTACCCGGTTGTTGCGGGCACGTTATCCTGCCGACTACGCCAAAGTTGACGCGCCCCCTGGGCCAGTGTTGTTTGGGGGATACCCGGAGCCGGATCAGATGGGGGTTGTAGTCTCCGAGTGGCGGTGACCCGGTCCGTGCCCAGGGTGTCAAGCTCAGTGTGTGGCAGTCCTACAGATGTTACTGGATGTTCTTTAGTGTCGACTACGCCACCCGTTGATTTGCGGTCACTACGGCCGCCGCTGCAGCAGGGTCCGCTGAGGCTGGTGGTGTGTGTGCAGCTCAGGTAGTATAACCCCCAACGGGAGGGGTATAGCCTCAGGGGGTCAGTTGCAGAGGATGGTGGTTGTGGAGGTGCAGTGAGGATGGTAATGAAACTCAGAGTCGGGCTGTGCAGTTCAGGGTTTTTACTTACTGCTTTTGTGTTGGTCACTCCGGCCTTGAGTGACCACCCGAGCCGTGCTGCGTCCACCAGGTCCTGGACTCGGCCAACCCCCAGGTGATTCTGGAGCGTGTTCCTGAGCTCCCTTTCTGACTTGTCCTTCTCTCTGGCCTTCCCCACCAGGGATCCACCTAAGTCCGGCTCCCTCGGGCCTCTTGTTGGTAAAACCCTTGTCTCTGGGTTCCCTGACCCTATTCTTGGTTTGCCTTCTGGGTGGATTTAGTGGGTGGTCGTGGCAGATCCTGCCCACGACCTCCGGTCTCTGGCTAAGGATTAGTGCCCTCCACCAGCTTGGGATCCGGTACCCTTGTGCCAACTCTTCACCCTCTGGTCTAATTTTGGGTTCTTGGAGTTCCCTCTTCTCCCCCTCTGGGTCCTTCTTTTCTCCTCTCTCTCACTCTCTTGGCCTTGGAGCTGGCTGAGCTACTCTGCTTGTCTGACCAAACCTCTACAAAAGACCCTGTTCTAAGATGGTTCCCACCTTATATACTCCCTCTATGTGTGAGCTCAGGTGACCAGCACCCAATGAGCTCCTAGCATTACCCAGACTGCTCCCCCTATCTGCCCCTACACTACTGGGATGTTCCACCCCCCTCCCACTCCAGCCAGGGACAGACGCTGTCGTACCTGCACATTTCTCTAGTGGGAGTACCATTGGTCTGTCCCCCGGAAATGGGATGTATGTAGTGCATGCAGCCTACTGAGCTCAGTTCCACACTCCATCCTTACCCGGGAGTGGAATACCACACCTCTGGCTTGAGGTGTAATACCCCTGTAGCAGCCGAATCCTCAGGGTGCTACATGTAAAGCAGACACTATAGCAGGTAGTCTCAAACCACTCTGGAGCTGAATTCAAGGAAAACCCATAGAAACTGGATATTCAGAAGATACAATGGCTAAATATGCAGGATACAAGTCTTATAACTAGTGTTATATCCCATGTATGTCCAATGTATACTGACATGGGAGACAGAAACAGAGAAAAACACAGAGACCCTGCTGCAACTTCTAGTCAGTATGTACTTTACCTCAAGCTGGATTCACAGCTATACTGCTTAGTACTGTAGTTTATTGCCCTCCGTGCTGCTGTTGCTTCCATGGGTGTTTTACAGAGAGTTAGGGTAGCTGGGTCTCCTCTTCTCAGTGTGTAAAACAGATACTTTTGTAGTTAGTCTCAAACCACTGTGGAGCTGAATTCATGTAAAACCTTAGAAACTAGGCATTCAGAAGGGAAAATGTCTAAAAATGCAGGATACAAGTCTAATAACTAGGGTTATATTCAAAATATACAGACAAGCCAATTTATCCTAAAAAGGCACCTGAAATTATAGGTACACTCTAAGCCAGCCATATACTAGGACCAGATCACTTCTTGGACGAAAATTTGTGTAGATTTTGGGCAAAGGACTTTAGCAGAGATTTTTCTCTCGGTAGAATTATTGTACTTTATTCTTACAGTTTCACAACTCAGCGGATACAACTGCAGCGTATCAGAAGATTGTTAACATAATCCCAACACCAGAAACAGGTCAATGTCATGTACATTGTGGGGACTTTTTCCTAATTGTTGGATCCTTGAGAGGAAGTGGATGGACAATGGATGTCTATGGAAAGGGAAGTCAAGAAACGCAACAGATGGTTGTCTTCAAGGGATACTTCAGGATTTCTCTGTAGGTCACCGGCTTATAGGATGTTTTGATCACATTTTGTTACGGTCAACCCAATGAGATTACTGGCCTGACTTCTGCTTCATGATGTACTTTTATAATATTTCTTTTAGATTTACTGCTCATAACTAGAAAGGGCCCACATCTCTTAATGGAAGCTTGATGCGTTTTTTGTTATCTGAATCAATTTAACCTTTGCTAGACCTGTATGTTGGCACTCACTAAACCAAGGTGTGGCGTTTACGGGAAGTCAGTACAAATACAAAGACCAAAATGGCACTGGAAATTGTTGAAACCAGAGGGATCGAGAATGTGAATATGATTTCTTATGTTAATTTAAGCAGTTTAAAAAAAATATGGATCTTTTTTGCATCAGTCATATATTTAAAGGGGTTTCCCGGCCTTGGAGTACAAGTCTGCAGTCAATCTATGTGACTGCAGACTTGTGAATGCTCACAGCTTGCGCAGTGAGTGCTGTAATGATTCTCTGCTGCCGGCACCAGAAGTGAGTGGTAATGTGGCTGAAAGTATGTGATTTGCCGCATTCCAAATAGACTTGTCCAGCTTTGCTCAATTGAGCAAGGCCACACTTGTCTAGTTGGCATGTGACCACATATGTGCAAATCACATACTTGCAGTCACGTGCCGGCCCGCTTCTGTCACCAGCATAGGAGAAGCCTCACAGTGCAGACTGTGCGTGAGGATTCACAAGTCTGCAGTCACATGACTGCAGACTTGTACCCAAAGGTCAGCAAACCCCTTTAACGTTGAGGATACAAACCGGAAAGACTTTGCCAGTAGTTTCCCTAACCTAACGAGACACTTTCTGGTTCCGCATTTTGGTTCTAAATATGCATCTCCTGAGAAAAGTAATACAATTAAAGGAAAAGTATTAATTGAAAGTGACAAGTTAAAATTTTTATAAGAAACATATTTTTCATTGTTTTTGAGACTTTGTTATATCTAAAAAAAAAAATCTGGAAATATTCAAGTTCTCAATTAGTTCTCAAACTGTGACAATTAGTTAATATTTCTTGCAGTCTTTAGATCACTTGTCAGATTTTCTGTATAGACTGGGACTGCATGAGCATAGACATCTCAATATCATTAGAGGGGGGAATCAATTTTATTTTACAATGGAGATAAGTCAGAATAGAAATACTATACAAACCTAAAAAGCTATATGTGATGTCATCCCCTGTTTTTTTAGGGGTAAGGGCTATTTTCCCAGCACTTTCGGTTACAATTTTTGAAATTTCTTTGTCAAATCACTTCCATTCATTTAAGCTGCCATAAAGTGCACACTTCCTGCTGTATTGTCTATGCAGGAAGGAAGGGTGTGTCTCCAATATGGCCGCCCCCTGTGAAAGTTAAATGAAGGACAACAAACTACAATATTTAAAGAAAGAAGAAACCCATAATTTATAATTAATATATTTAATTTTAAATAATAACCTTGATATTAAATAAATGGAACATTCCCTTTAAATGTCTGGAATATTTCCTGATGACGTCACTAATGACCCTTAATTGTGTATTTTGATACATTTTTACTTATCTCTCTCTGCCCATTACATTTCTGATCCTCTATGGCGCTGTTATTATCATGCCCGTTATCTCTCCGCAGCTCTGATGTTTGTCCCTACGGTATGCGTCTTCTATTAGCCAGGGAACTTCATCTCGGCTTATAAATCATCGTAAAACATGTCTCACCCTGGACGGGATGATGCAGCACGAGGTTATCTCTATGTAACTTTCATTTAAAGACTAATTGACCAATTTGTTTTCTCTTAAATAAAGATCAATTCCAGATGTGTTCTCTCCCTTTAAGTGGCCATAAAACAACAGTTGGAGAAAACCGAGGGTCCTACAATAACTCGCTCATTAGATTCACAAGGTTCAGCCTGCTTCGAAAACGAGCTCAATAAAAAAAATAAAAAAAAAAGTTTAGAAAATTATTATTATTATTTTTTTTAGGTTATTATTTATTATATATGGCCGAGATTTGCAGAGCAAATAAAAAAGGGCGAGAAAAATGTGAAATTCAATTTAAAACAGAAGTTCCCACAATTCTATAACCCCAAAATGGATTTTCCCAAGTATAATACTACACAAATACACATTTCTTATGAAAAAAAAATACCCCTTAAATGTATTTTCCACACATCGCAGTGTGGCAGCCAAGTGTGGAGAACGTCAGTCTCCTTCACTACAATGCAGAAAAGGGCATTTGACAACCAGTCCAAAGACATTTTTGGTTGTCATCTTGAGTTACAATCTAAACCAGGTCTGAACTACACATGGCCCGCATGCGGCCTGTCAAGAGTTTTGTTGTGGCCGGTTCCCTACTTTCCTTCTTCCTATATTGAAATGTATTTGCGTCTTTCAGATGGAGGGGGCAGTTTGGGTGAGATATTATGGAAAGGGGCAGTTTGGGGGGCTATTTTGGAGAGGAGCAGTGTGGGTGGGGACATTATGGAAGGGGGCAGTGTGGGGGAGATATTTTTTGCAGAAAGCAAAGTGAGGGGCAATTATTTATTCAGGGGCACAGCATGGGAGATATTTATGGGGCAGTATAATGATACTTTTCTTTTTAAGGGCACCGTGTCAGGATGTGTAGCTGTAGACGGAGAAGAGAGAAGTCTAGAGAGATGATCTGTGGAATGAAATCTCATCATTGCGTCTGAATTACAAGGAGACAAAAGGGATGGGAACAACTCCAAGCAGAAAAGATGTCATCTATAAGATACCTGGATGCAAATGTTTATTTGTGATACTGCCTGCAACTCTACAGTACTGAGGTTCCTGTATTGTCCACAGTCTGGTGATGGCTGATAGCAACAAATCCCAGTATCGCCTTACCATTGTTATTGACTTACTGAGAATTGTAGGTTCATGGGATATAATTGTACATGGGGCTGACCTGACATTACAGTTGATTGCTGTAGTAAACTTGGTGATGTATTCCTGTACTAACAGTGTTTCTGGTGCTGCATTCATGTACTGACGGTGGGTTTGGTGCTGAATTCATGTACTGACAGTAATTCTGACACTGCATTCATGCACTTTTTGTGCTAGCATGCATTACGAGAAAAAAAGGCTTTCAGTACATTTTTAAAAAAATTAAAAATTGAGGACATTCTCACTGTAGTGTTTTTTTGGAGGGAGATTTTTCCCACATTGTTATCACTCAAAGATGAAGTGAATATGAATGATTAAAAATGTACCAATTGTTCAATCCCTAAAAGTGGTTGTCTAATCAGAGACAACCCTTTTCTCCTTCTCTTCCGCTCTGCTCTGTCAACAGGGTGTCACTGTTGACGTCATGGTGATTGTTGGCCGGCTCCTGACAGTTAGACAGTGAAGAGCCGGCTGTCAATCATCATGACATCAGCAGTGATGCCCCAGTGACAGAACAGAGCAGAAGAGAAGGAGCTGCTTTCTCACAGGGATCAGGAGAATTGTCGACAGGAGTGGTCTTTGACTGCACTGAGCTGGCATAGACTGTCACAATCTTTAACCACATACCGAAAAAAAAACACAAATGTCCTGTATAACCCCTTTAAGAAACCCTCTAAAAAAATTGGAGAAAAACCCATTGGACCCAATTCATGATGACAGGTTAAACATGCCTCCTAATGAGTTTGGTACATCTTACTCCAGTCGGACTCTGCATCATGACTGGCAAACAACCACCACTCTGGATGATTCAGTCATTAAATTATTTTATTTTTTTAGGTTATTCCAGTTTTTTTTTTAAATCTTTTTTCACTGTTTTCAAATTTTAATTTTTAATCTTCAATTTTCTTATTATTCTGAAAACTGAAAACTTTAAGAAAGCCTCATAAGTTTTAAAACTTTTGAAGTTTCCACCTTAAAGTAATTCTGCTGTACCTTATCATACTTCTCATGTAGAATTTAATTTCGATTTTATTGTTTTTAACCTTTCCGATTTTTTTGTCACAAAAATTTACAGAACTGTTCACGGTTTTCAAACTAATTCCTAAATTCACGGCCCCAAAATGATTCTGCCTTATGATATTCTTGATGTATTTTTATGATGTCGTGGAGCCGTCATCCATCAATGTTACAAAATGTTCTCTTTCTCCCTGAATCTGCATTTTTTACATTTTATGGTGTCTGTCGGGAGAGTAGAAGAAACACATATTTTTTATTTGTTTTTATTTGAAAAGTCGAGAGACCAACAAGCTAATAATTTGTTTTATATCCATGTCTGGCTTAATAGACAAATTGTCCGGTGCGAATAAAACTGCGAGGCATAAAGTACTATTCAGCATTTCAGCAGATCCTAAATATACTTCCCCGACCCACAAGAAAAGACGATTCCAGACAGTATTTAGAATATTTATGGACTTGAAACCGAAATATAGAAAGGCTGTGATTACTTCTTTTGACCACATCTTCTTTATTGGGCTATTACTAAATTCAAAATCACTTGCACAGAGTGTTTGTAGTGCCAGAGCCTCTTTGTGTCCAATCTACACGGAGAAATATGTACTTCAAGAGGGGAAAAAAAAAATTCTAGAAATGACTTCTTTGATAGGCGATGACAAGATTTTTTTTTTGCCTGGTGACCACATGAATGCATCAAACTTCTCAGACAATGCTTTTTAAGTTAGAAATAAATGGTTTCGCTTACCAGAGAAACCATACCAAATAAAATGCCCAGTAGGTTCCTGTAAATATTCATAGTACACGACCATAATTGCTGTACAACATACAAAAATAAGATCCTTATTATATTTTTCTATTCTGGACCAAAAACAGCAGTTACTTTTCCATTTTTTTTTGTTTCTAACTTTTTTTTGAATAGAGTATTCACAAATGTGAACTTTTTGGAACCAATGTCGATTTAGTTGGAGACTTGGATTATTTTTTTAAATTATTTTTTTTTTTTTTACATTTTTTGGGGGGTAAGAATGTCTTAAAATATTTCAAATTTTTCTCATCATCATAAATAAGTAAAAATGCAAAATCAACTTTATAATTTGCCTCCTAATAAAAATCTTCTCTGTTTAATAGTTTTGAGCTCTTTGCTACCTCTGCAGCTTTTCAGGGATGGCCGGTTTCCTAGGCAAGCTCTTTGCTATAGAATTTATACGATACAACAAAGTTCAGTACCCATGTGACAATTTGGACCAGCGATGTGACCGAACTGTGCCGCTGGTCCAAAACGTCAATCTTCAGGAGCTCACTGCCCACTGCCCCTGACAAGGAGGAAGTCAGGAGGCAGGGGAACTCTGTGCTTCGGAAGATGAAAATAAACTTTTAAAACGAAAAAAGTTGTATCACTTTTTGTAAAATGTGTTTTTAGCTGCTTTTTTTTTTAGGAGACAAATATTTTTACTTTTTCTGCTGGATTACATAGATCACAACTGGGGTCTATTATTTTCTTTTCATTTTGACAATAAAATGCAAAAAGAACAAAATAAAGTAATGAATTAGACTGGATTCCCCTAATTGAATAATAGAGATAGTTTAGGGTCAACAATCCTTTTTTAATTTTTTTTTTATATTTTTATCTTTTGCTAACATTATTAGAGATGAGTGAATATATCTGAGTGGAATTGAATATTCTAAAAATCTGCTTTCACCGAAATGCAGATTTTTTGTAATTCGCTTCCATGCGGATTCAGCAAAATGGCGGTCACTGACTGCCATTTTTCTGTACCGTGAAGGGCCATCAAAAAGCTTAAAAAAAAAAAAAGAAATTATACTCAGTTTAATGCTCTCTCCTTTCCTTCAGACCCTCCGCTCTTCACTGTCACCCATCTGGTCATCTCTGCATTTCCTTATCATCACTGGGAGCACCGAATCCCTGAGCCTCTTCGCGCTAGACCAAGTCTTCCGGCACTGATGAGGCTCCGGATGGTTATGTACATGCGCTCGCAAGGTCTTAGAGCACGGCATGACATCATAATGCTGTGACCCCATGTGCGTCTGCACAGAACCGTCCTGGGCCTCATCAAACCTGGAGGTCCTGGCCTAGCATGAAGATGCCAGGGAATTCAGAGTGACCACCGGTGGTAAGAAGATGCCAAGAGGTCCGGACATCTGGCAGTGAGGAGCATGGGGCCAGAGACGTGAGTGATAAGGTGAGTATTTTTCATCTTACATTTATTATGCTATTATGAGGTTTAGACCCAAGAGCATAATAATTGACATTCAATTCGCTGAGAATAACTTCTCCGCAAATAGAATTTCCCAGGAAAATCTGCGAAAACAGGTCAATTTGAATCGACTCATCTCTAAACATTTTGAATTCCTAGTAGGTCATAAAATGCCTTTAATGATTATTCAAAGATATATCTTTACAAGAAAGATTTCTCTTCAGGCCAACATAGGAGCCACATTACCAGCAGAAAAAAGCCACCTGTGTCGAAATTAGTTGGCCAAGGCCATGTGATTGAGATGATATTTAGAGCTCCTTCACCCCAATGACACCTGCTCTTCTGTCCTTGAGTCCACACAAACACCTGACCAGTGGCAGCATGTAACCTGATCCCTCAGTGAAATGGAAATCTGTCTTCTCTCTCCTTCTAGTAGTATCTCAGAATAAATAATGAGTTCAGAAGCCATGTTTCATCTAATAAGATATATTACAAAGTTTCTTGTATTGTCTTATACCATTAATTATTTACGTCTATCCATTTATCTTTTACAACAGCTTTATTAGGAACGTTTTTATAGTCTTTTATATACTGTTTTTATGTTCATTACACATTAGGCATGTTTTGCGCCTTTTAGCAAAAAAAAGACCCAAAAACATATGATAATTATGAAGCAGGCCAGACGAAATGAGTCGCTTTTCTCAACGCCCACTCACTTTTTTTGGAAGCCAAAACCTCTTGAAGGAATTAGGCAACACAGCAAATGCTTTAAAATTATAAGAAATAATGATCTCTTTACCATGGTGACAAAACCACATAAAAGTTTTCTTGGACAACCGCTCGTTTCTACTTTAGGATCTGGAACGTGGGAAAGCGAAACATTTATAGGGAAATGCAAGGACTCATCGTCACCCACAGAATGATGACACTTTTAAGATCATTCAGGACGGAGAGGGCTCGAGTAAATGAAACTGATTTTGAATAAAAATTTATAAAAAATAAATAAAAATGGGAAAAATGTAAAACAAATAGAAATATTAATTTATTTTTTTCATATTTTAAAAAATGCAAAATATAAAATATTGAGGAAATCACACTCGGCATTCACCGCGCGCTCTGCCTCTCCCCATTCATTGGGAAAGCGTGCGGTGGATGATGGGTGTGACTTGGGGGGCAACCCCGCCGACAGCCCAGCATCCACCGCGGGGACCGCGTCACTGATGTCACGCCTCTCTTGAGATGACATCAGTGGCGGGTCATGTGATGCCTGTGAGCAGCCAGCGATAGCGCCGCTCACAGGCAGTAACTGCAACGCAAGGTAATTACAAAAACCCTTATGGGCCCCGGGGGAATAATAAAAAGTAATGGACATCTTCTTTAATTTCTAGTATATGTTGTGGACTAGGTAATTTAGGGTTATTGATATTCATTATCTCTGGTGGTCTAGGATAGTTATAAGTTAACTAATTTCCTTAGGTCTAAGGGGTAGCGTTTCTCCTTATGGAGAGTGACACACCAGCTCTGGCACGTCAAGGTAAGGAGGCTTATTCGCCATGCAATGCTCCTCTGGGAAATTTAATATGCAAATTGCCTCTTCAGAGAAAAAGAGCTGGTGTGTCTGTGGCGCCCCTGAAGGTTCGACCGCCACAGGGATGCTGCACTTCTTTAATGGAGTGTGGTGTTCCTCCTCTGAGGTAAGCCCAGTGTGAGAGTTGTGACCTAACCTTTTGCATCCAACACCACACTTCTCCACCAGAGGGAGCTAGTATGCACTAGGTGCTGCTCTCCTGGTTACAGGGAGACTGGGGAACCAAGAGTGAGGGGAACCAGTTAGTGGGTGAGGGTGGAGGACTTACAAGTTAGTTACACTTTAAATTTCATATTTAATAAAAAGCCATCTTTGATCTTGGTCTTGGTTGCTGTCAAGCTACTGTGTGTAATGTGACTTCCCTCCGGGAGCGCAGATCCTGTGTGGGCCTGCACCGGTAAGGGACGCAGCCCTCGTACCCTGGCCTTGGGACGAGAGGTAGGTTGCTGACAAGGAATGTCTCAAGCCGGCCAAGGACCAGGATCAAGAAGGCCCGGAGCTTAAGAGTGTGGCTCCACAGCAAATGGATCCCAGGCAGGATGCAGACGGAGCGGAGTACGCCACCTGTCCTCGCCTACCTGATATATTCAGAGGGACTCCGGCTGCAAGAGGGGTATCGGCCCCCGACACCTGACCTTGCTACTCTACGTCCTGGATGGGAAAGCCCGGTTAGGCCCAGAGGATCCCACCGGGTATCGGACGGAGCGGAGCTGCCACCCATGCCCTTGTTCTGAGAGGAGCTCAGAGGGAGACCCGGCCTATTTGCACACACACGGACAGGGAAGGATTTGGTCTGTAGTTCAGGAACACTCTGCTGTAGGGTCCCGACTGAATGCTGGACTTACTCGGAGGTTGTCGGACCCCCGTCCCTGGTGACCGCAGGTCTCCGCGGGGAGCAGGGAGTCGCCTTCCTCTGCCATCTAAGTGAGTAAAGCCTTGGAAGTTCACCCCTATGGCCTCCGGACTGTTATTCTGCGCCACACCGCGGGATGCGGGATCCCTTCTCCTCAACTACTACCCTCCATCCTCCTGTCCCTCTGCCCTGAGGCCTTGCTCCGCCTGTGGGGAGTAGTAAGAACTCTGGCTGCCATAAAACCATGCCTCAGCGGACTACAGCGGCGCTGGTGACCCTTCACCAGGCACCACAGGTGGCTTAGTCGTTAATTAGCCACTCAACCCGGACAAGCCCATACCATCTCTTTCTAATGTGACGGCCCTGAGCACGGGTCAGGCCCGGGCCACGGCTGCATTCCACCATCTCTCCATCACAGGGCCCGACACCGAGTCCCCCAACACCCAGGGTAAAACACGGGCTTTACGAGTAGAGGTGTCACATGTCACTCTCCATAAGGAGAAACGCTACCCCTTAGACCTCAGTCTAGAGCCTCTCACCTAGCCAAATCAGTTCTCATACTTTGCACTGACGAGGGCCTACAGCCCGAAACACCATGTCTGCAAATTGAGATTCTGATTTGTCTTTTATCCTAAATCATATTGCACGACTCGTTAAAGGGTTGATTGTGACTTGTAGGATTGCTGCTTCCAATAGGTGGCGCTATAGAGTACAAGTCCTCTTTTTCTCTGAAGAGGCAATTTGCATACTAATTTCCTTAGAGGGCTACTGTGTTTTTGCAGTTTGCAATCAATACTATGTATATAACTCAGTGTTTTCACATTGAATATTTTGAAAGGTGAGTTAGTGTAGATATTCATGTAATATCCCTGGTGGTCTAGAGTGATTTAGTAGTTAATTGCTAATATCTCGGGTGGTCTAGGGGTTAATATTCATAGTAATCTAGGATAGGCATAGTTTATTTAAATTCCCTAATGGGCTAGAGTGGTTAAGTAGTTAATATTAACACTCAATATTAGATATTAACCTCAATATGAACTTTTTTTTAACTTAACCCTCCGCCACGTACAATAGGCCTGACAGGCACATCTCTTTTACTTTCATTTCTCCTTCCTCACCAGATTGTGAGGAAATCCCCTCCCTCCAGGTAGTCTCCTGTCTCTAGCAGCTCTGTGAAACCTCATACCACAGTTGGATTGCAGAGCTTCAGGAGGACAGATATAACTGCGCTAATCTCTCAGGCTCATTGTATGTGAACACGTCACACTCAATAAGGTTGGTATTTTATGTTTTTATTCATCACAATTGTTTATTTAGCTTGTTTTATGAATGTATAGCACAAAGTGTGAGGATATTTCATAGAAATAAGACAGATTAAAAAAGAAAGTGTGCTGCTCAGGCATATACAGTAGTTCACTAACACATATTCCTTCTCTTGCTTCAGATTATCTGCTGAAATGGAGAGGAAAATGTACAATTTATCAAAAAACCTTGATGTTGAGGAAATAACAAACATGCTGTTAGATGATGCAGACCCCACACTGAATGAGGATTTAGGAGAGGAAAGTGAGATTGATTCTCATGATGAGGTGGAAGTATGTGAAGTGGATTCTGAAACAGAGCAAGATGGTGACAGTGATGAGGATGAAGATGTAGAATCTTATTATATGGGAAAAGATTAAAAAAACCAATGGAACAAGAAGCCACTCCAGAAAAAACGTAGGGAACCTCAAAACATTATTACTCACCTTCCTGCAGTTTTAGGAACTGCAAGTAATGCAAAAACTGCAGTTGAATGCTGGAATAGTTTATTCACAGATGACATTCTGGACTCTATTGTCACATATACCAACCAATATATAGACATTATAAAGGACAAGTTCATCTGCAACAGAACCATCAAGGCCACAGATTAAATAGAACTGCGTGCTTTTTTTGGATTATTATACCTTGCAGGAGCTTATAGGGCAAATAGACAAAGTTTGGAGGAACTTTGGAGTAAAGATGGGGATGGAGTTGAAAAATTTGGCCTTGTTATGTCCATAAAAGGATTCAAGCGTCTAATTCGTTGCCTTCGGTTTGACGACAGAACTACCTGAACCGAACGGAAAACACATGATTATCTGAAAATGCAGAAGCTTTCATATGTCGGAACTATAAGAAAAAATAAAAAAGAATTGCCTACACAGTTTGTAAGTGTGAAAGGGAGACAACAGTACAGCAGTATGTTTGCATTCCATAATGGAAAGGTTTTGGTTTCCTATGTACCACAAGCAAAAAAAATTGTACTTCTTCTATCAACACTTCATGATGATGATGCCATCGATCCTGTGACTGAGGCACAAAAAACCCCGGAGATAATTACATTTTATAATGCAACCAAAGGGGGTGTTGATACAGCTGATCAGATGTGCTCAACTTTCAACGTCAGCAGAAACACCAAACGCTGGCCAATGGTCATATTTTTTGCTATGTTGAATTTGGGTGGTATAAATTCACAAGTCATTTACCTTGAAAACAAGCTTGAACCACTCCGTAGACGATTCTATCTGAAAAAATTGGCCCATGAACTAGTGCTTGGAGAGCTACGCAGGAGAAGTATGAAAACAATCGGTATCCCCCCTCGCCTTCAAGTTCAGCTCAAAAGATTCCGCCCAGAAGATGATAGTGAAAATTCACCACCTGCACCACCTCCCAAAAGAAGGAGATGCACCACCTGCACCACGGAAAGCGGAATCAGAAGGCTTTCTAATTATGAATGTCACAAATGTCATAATGCAATCTGCCTGACACATGCAAAAATGATGTGTAATTCTTGCTCTTTGCTCTGCAAGTGTAATTTTTCTGGGGAAACTTCAGGATCTAATTCTGATTGAATATGTGTTTAATAGTACTTAAGGTACCTTAAAATTAAGTTTGTTTCCATAAATTTTCTTTGTAGAGTTTTTGGACAGAGTCGAACTGGGGACTATTTGGCGGGAGTTTTGAAATGTTTGTATTTCAGAGTTATTAGTTTTATGTTAAGTAAATGTTTTTTTTTTGCACCTGATTATGTGTAGTCTCTTTTATTACATCCCTATGAAGGTCACTGATCACTTTTAGAGCACAGAAATTGCAAACATTAGATATTATAGGTATTTTTCTAGCCTGCGCCTGACAGTCACATTGTATGTGAACTCGTTAGAACCGATATTGTATGTGACAGAGGGTTAAACTTCTCCCTGGTAGATTGGTGGACCAAGTTCAACACTGTAAAAAAAAGTGTCAACTTTTGTGAAAAGTGCATGCTCCACATAAGTGCAGATTGCAGGGATTACAAGCCGTATTAGTCGTTGAACGGTTAAGGACTGATATTAGCAGGTTTTGTTTCCGCTGCGCTGGTTGGACTGGGAATGTTTGCATGGAAGTGTTGGGGTTTCTAGGGTAATATAGTTCTAAAACAAGATGATGTATCATTGGCATGTAATAAAACCATGTTGTCACACTCCCCCTAATCAACAGCCATTTAGTGCATGCCTAATGGAACCAGTGACAGATTAGTTCTCACCAGCTGAGGTATTCCGCAGCACCAGGCTTTGATCTTTTGTCAGATTCTGCCTTTTATTCCGTGCGCTGTTTTCATTTTACGGCATTTTGGCTCAGATCCCTGGATACTTTATAGATTTTTCGTACACATTAATATAAGCAAACACGATGTGCGTGCCACGATTACCCGTCTTGCTGGCGTGACCTCATGCTGGTACCCACCAGGCAATGTTAGATCATTTCACTCCGCAGGTTCACAAAATCAAGTTTCTGCAATTGTAACATAAAAATGTAAAATAATTAAGATTTACTCTGCTGCTATCGTGAATAAGTCGATCTGATTCTGGGTGTAAGCACAGAAGAGTTGGCCCAGCTCTGCTGACAAAAATTCCAAAGGCTATGCTGCCTCCATATCACTGCCCTTATACTGTCAGTCACAGTGACATCAAGAGTACCACCAATAATATCAGCTTTCATAGGGTTGCCCTTTCTGCATCCTTGCCAACCCGGCCAGGAGGTCTGGATACTGTGAGGGATATAGAAGAAGCGGAGACCTTCCGGATGCCTAGAAAGTTTGGCACTTGGCATATTTCCCATGCTCTGAAAAAATTTCCTGAATCCTCCATAGAAGCAGGCAATCAGCGTTTCCTGAAGGCTTCCTGTGCGGCTGCTAGGATGTTATATTATTAGACTGAACCCTTGTGTCCAGACACACATTTAGGGGGTGGGAAATAGGGTGGTGGAAAGTGTGACCTGTGAAATGGGGCATGGTTGGTCAAACCATTTTTAGGTGGCGTTTATCACTTGCTATGCTCTCTAATCTCTATTTAAAAATACATTTTACTTTCAATAAATTTTACATAAATCAATAGTACAGATGAATATAAGAAACGTTGTAATATATTTTATCAGAGAAATCTGCCTTTTTCTCCACTTATGAGACACTTCTTCCCTTCCCCCTTGTTTTCTGAACTTGTCATCCACTAAGAAAAACATATGCGCTATATCAGTAGCGCCTATGGAGAGAGAATAGGGAGCAAGAATGAGGAGCAGGGTGAGGAAACAGGCAAAGGAAGATCTATTAAGATCGTGCTGAGCTTTCTAACAAGTCTTTTACCTCAATCTGCAGCTGGATTCACATGTTCACAGCTCAGTATTCCTGTATATTGTTACCCAAGGATGCTGTATCTGAACATGTGCTACATACAGACAGGAGAGTAGGAATCCCTTGAGTCTGTGTGTGTTGGGTATGGGAGACATCATATCATCTAGTCTCCCCCCATTAACTCAGAATCAACTGCATATTAAGAGGTAGAGGAGCAGGGAGGAAAGCTGTTGAATATGCATGCAGGATACAAGTCATAAAGGCCAGAAAGAATATTATTTTTCATGCACTCACACATGACATCTTATACTCAAAAGTTATTTCCAGGTATAGGTACTCTTTAAAAAAGTTGGGAAGTACATTTTTTTGATAACAGGTCAGGGCACCGTCTCTTCCTCTCTTTGGTCTTACTGGCAGTCAATTACAATTTAAGAACTACTACTCTCCATTTCTTCATTCTCCGCAAGGTCATTCTTAAAGGGCTATTCCAGTTTAAGCAACTTATCATCTGTCCACTTCCGATAATTTCACTTTGCCATAGACTTGGAAAGAAATGATGGACCTACTGCTCCATTTTAGTCCTCTTGGCCACAATCTTGCAGCCCAGGGAAAACAAAGAGCAAATAGGGAACACAAGACCCCCATGCTGCCGACCGGTAGGAGTTGAACAGTTGTCACCCATCCAGTAGATAGGGGATCAATTGTGTAAACTGGAAAACTTCCTGTAATGCATATTCCAAAAAAACATGCTAATGTCAGTGTGGATTTTTGTGATACAAGATCTATTGATAAGTAGTGATGCGCGAACCCGAACATTAAAGTATGGGGTCCGTACCGAACACCTAGTGTCCATGCATGAACCCCGAACACGGACTTCTCCAGGAAGTCCGTGTTACTGTTCGGGTTCGGCAGCCCAATCATCGTCCGTTTACCACGCTGTCATCTGTGTGACAGAGCGAGAAACACCGGCGACTCTGATCGGCGGTAAGTTAGTTACTGCCGGTCAGAGAGATGAGGTTCCCACGCTGTCAGACCACAGCATGTGAGCCAGCTGCTGTGACCAGCGGTAAAAAGGTTGTTGATCTTTTTACCGACCAGAGCCCCTGTTTGCCACTCTGTCACGCAGGTGACAATGAATGTTCTGGCCCCCCATTATCTGATTGGGATCTGGGTTCGAGTTCAAGTTCGGGTACCATTCTGGTACCAGAACCAAACCTTTTTTCAGTGGCCGAACCCACCATACTCGAGCATCCACTGGTTCGCCCATCATTACTGGTAAGTAATTGTAAACTTGCGTAAGGAGTTGTCCATCACTCTAAAAACATGACTGCGTTCTTCTAAAAACAGCCTGTCCAAAGGTTGTATGCGATTTACTTCAATGAAGCGGAGCTGTAATACCAGACAGAACCCTCGTACAGAGATTGGCGCCATTTTTGGAAGAAAGACTCAATTTTTTTGGAATTCTGAACAAACACCTTTAATAAACACTGGATTTCCATGATTGGATTGTTGAGAAATCCAATCTTCCGAAAATGTAATGGCCATCAAACACACTTCTCCGTGCATTTAATGTCTTCCTTCCCGGAGAATCTACTGTTGGTTCAGCTGCAACATCTTAATTTCATCCTATTTTTATACTCTTAGGCCACAAGATATATTATAAAGTGCGATATAATAGGGGCCCCGGGTATTCGGGCAGCGGTGTCCTTCCATCACCATGCAGAATAACAGGCGGGGAGCACAGTGCGTCTGTGTCTATTACAGCAAACCACAAGCTCTTAGCTTGATCTATGGCTGCAACGTGCTGCATGGGGCTTAGACCGCGATTTATTAACCCCTTTGTGGCCGTCCTGCATTTCAGCTCAGGTTACAGGGGAATATTGTTTTCCGTTTCTTTAAAGTAAAAATTAAAATCTAAACTTCATTTTGCATCTTGATATGTGCTATATTGAGTAACTTTGCAAAAAACTTAACCTACATTACATCTTACACCGTCCATTCATACTTAGAGTTGCATTTCCTTGTACCTCTTAGTAGCCGCTACTTGTTCAGTGTCTACAGAAAGTCTCAAGCAGAATTTGTATTATTATTTACTATCTGACTCCTTATATCATATAGTTGCCGACATTTGTGTTGGTAATTTAAGGAAGTTTTCGTTTCATCCCAACCATTTTTGGGCAAGGTTTTGCCCTGGGATGCCACACATTTTCCAGGAATATTTTTGAAATTTCGGGTAGGTTGGCATCTACGGTTTACCTTTCATTATAATTTTGGAGTATGGTGGGAAACTGGAGAACCCCACACCAGTACAGGAAGAAAATCCAAACTCCATGTCCTTGGTCGGATTTGAACCCAGAAAACCAGTGCTGTGGTGCAACAGTCCTAAACACTGGGACCCAAATTGGGAGTTGTACTTTCACCACTGCTGGAGACTCACAAGTTGGAGTCAAAGCCGGTGGTGGGTGGTGTAACACATAGTGATACAAATGACGAAATGAAAGGAGGGTTGCATGTTATATTCAATTTAGTCAAAACTGTCACACCCCAAACTTTCCTCTTTTAATATTGACCATATTGAATAGTCATTGCAATTTTACAGTCTCCATAACTAGAGATGAACAGATCTTTTGAAATACAAATTTGTATACTTTGCCAATTTTTCCTCAAAAATTTGATTTGAGGTGTGACTCTCAATGCTGGAATGCTTGTAAATTATTAGAATATACACGTAGGGGACAGAGGGAAGAGAAAGAACCATAAGAGCTTACACTCTACTGGAGAGAGCAAGAGAGGGAGAGAGAGAGGACTCTGCTAACCATAAGAGCTTACACTCTGCTGGAGACAGAGAGAGAGGACCCCGGTGATCATAAGAGTTTACACGCTACAGGAGCGAGAGGACCCCATTGACCTTAAGAGCTTACACTCTACAGGAGAGAGAGGACCCTGTTGACCATAAGAGCTTACACTCTACAGGAGATAGAGGACCCTGCTGACCATAAGAGCTTACACTCTACAGGAGAGAGAGGACTCTGCTGACCATAAGAGCTTACACTCTACAGGAGAGAGAGGACTCTGCTGACCATAAGAGCTTACACTCTACAGGAGAGAGAGGACTCTGCTGACCATAAGAGCTTACACTCTACAGGAGATAGAGGACTCTGCTGACCATAAGAGCTTACACTCTACAGGAGAGAGAGGACTCTGCTGACCATCAGAGCTTACACTCTACAGGAGATAGAGGACCCTGCTGACCATAAGGGCTTACACTCTACAGGAGAGAGACTTACCCAGTGACTCTAGAGATGGAAAACGACTCTGATGTACAAACTGTGCTTCGCTGGGACCTGCTGATCTGTGATGGCCCCGGTACTGACCACCACTGTACAAGGTGTGATAATCCACTAGATGTCATAGCTGCAGGGCATTATGGGAAGGCCCGCGAGTCCTTGTGAAATGACGTTAGCCCACTATTTGATGCTTCAGCAGTGTGAGAAATGATACCGGGCAAGTATTTTTTTTTGTGCAAATCGCAAGTCATATCTCAAAATGTTTGAATGTGCCTGAAACTGAGATTTTCAGAATATTCCACTCGAATTGTATCCTCCGCGGAGCGATCCAATCATCTCTATTCAGAACTCTTATAAAGCCCATATACACATTACTAGTGTTGAGCCACCCCCTTAGTGTTCGAGTTCGGTTCGGTTCGTCGAACACCCGTGTGTTCGCCGAACTGTTCGTCGAACTGTTCGTCGAACACCGTTAAAACCAATGGCAGGCAAACAAAAACACATAGAAACACATAGAAAACACCTTCAAAGGTGTCCAAAAGCTGACAAACTGCTCTGAAGACACAACTAACACATGGAAAAGTGACAAGTACATATAGTCATGCGAAAAGAAAAGAGGTGGAGGAGTAAAAGGAGGGGGAGACACAGATATAGGCATGTCATGCCCTTCTAAAATCCAAAAAGTGAGAAGCCGACACGGCCAGTCCGCTCCTGCCCGTGCCACCTCCGTGTCGCCGGGTTTGTGCCAGAGCCGCGGTGAACCCTGACGGCCAGCCCCCCTCTCCCAATACTGGTGCCTGTCCGCTGGTGGGTCGAGCGAGCCCCCCTGTGGTGGAGGCAGCTCTAAGCTTTTTAATTTAAATTGTCTCTCTAATTTGAATGAATACACTTTAAATCCATTTACAAGGATCTATTGGAGGGCAAGTCTCATGCCAGCAGCCGCATAATTCCAGCTCCAGTAGCGTCCACTAAAGCTGCTGCAGTTAAAAAGCTTTTATAAGGATCGAGTTCAGCTGTCCACCGCAAGGCATCCTACTGCCAGTCCCAGCCCCTATGCCTTGGGGTGCCTCCTGATGCTCTTCACTGAGTATCCAGTGGTCCCGAAGCATTTCCTTTGAAAAAATTAAGTGTCCAAACTACAGGTGGTGTAGCTTGCTTAACAGCCGGGATAATCCGCTGACTAGCAGACACTGCTACTAGGCACAAAGTATTTCCTGGGCTAGATGCAGTTAAAAATTTGTAATTAGATACTCTCGTTGGATGCTGAGAAAGCATTCCATAGAGTCTCCTGGCACGCCATATATGATTCTCTTAAAAAGCTTGGGGTAGGGGTCTAGGGGACCCTTTTATAGCCAAAATCACGGCCCTGTATCGCAATACGTCACCTAGGCTGAAGATAAATGGAACTGTATTACCCTGAGGGCTCGGTTGCTACAGAGGTATTGCACCTCACCCAGAGGTGTGATATCTCACTCTCAGGTAAGGATGGAGTGTGGATCAGGACCCGACACCTGCATGCATTACACCACATTGCCGTGGGGCAGGGCGACCAATATGCCCCTGAGATGGGCACGACAGTCCCTGTCCCTGGCTGGAGTGGGGGGAGGGAACACTGAGGAAGGGGAACCCTGTAGTGCAGGAGCAGGGAGGAAGCAGTTCCTGGGTGCATTGAGAAGGGAGTATAAAAGGTGGGCACCATCTTAGTTCAGTGCAGAGAAGTCTGAGCAGAAGTGGCAGGGAGCAGGGGCTCTGCATGAGATCTGCTCCGGAGGCGGGCCTAGTAACAGATGCCCAGGCCTGGAAGAGGGAGAAGGAAGGAAGAGGAGTGGAGAAGGCTCCAGGAACGAGGAATGAAGGGATCCCAGGGGTGCGGACGGGCGAGTCGCCACCGCACGCCCGAATCCACCTGCGTGGAGGGGTCAGGCCAAAGGGGGAGACCGGTCCCCGAAATTAGTGGAGGCAGGAAACGACCCTCAGCTAGAAACCGGAGGCTGTGACATTTTATGTGGCGCAGCCCCTCGCTACACCCACTAGGAAGGCACCACATAGGGTCAGGGAAACTGGCGCCAAGTTTACCAAGAGGAGGCCCGAGGCAGCCGGACAGAAGGGTTGGTAAGAAAGGCCAGACAAAGGACACACAAAGGGGGTCCTGTGAAGCGCTCCAAAGTTATCTGGGAGTTTTCTGAGCCCCTCACCTGGTGAGCACAGTACGACGTGGGCAGCCGTTACCTGCAGACGTGGTCTGGATAATAAGAACTGTGAGTAAAGACCCTGGAGTGCATCACTGACTCCGTGTCGTTACTGCTGCTGCCCTGCACCATCACCCCCATCCTCCGCATACACTGCCCTGAGGCTATACTCCTCCCGTGGGGAGTTATGCTACGCTCTGCTGCACCCACAACACCAGCTTCAGCGGTCTGCCCTGGAGCGGCGGTTCACTCTGACCGCAATCCACGGGTGGCGTAGTCGGACATTTAAACATCAAAACCACATAAATAGTTCCGCCACTGGTTTGACTGCCCTGAGCCACGGAACCGGGTCGCTGCCACGGAGACTACAACCACCAGCATCCACCAAAAAGGGTCCGGCTCCGGGTGTCCCAAGGCCCAGGGGGCGCATCAGAACATTTTCATCACCTTTCACAATCACCAATGGGACAAGGCAGGGATGTTCTCTGTCCCCTCTCTTATAAATCCTAGTGACGGAGCACCTGCTCTCATCAATTCGCCATAACCCCAATATTAGGTGGATTGAGGTGGGAGGCACCGAGTACAAGTGCTCTCTATTTGCTGATGATGTCCTAGTATATATCACTCAATCACATATATCCATCCATGCTGTTATGGCTGAAATAGATCACTTTGTTACATGGTCAAATTTTAAAATCAATGCAGCGAAGTCTGAGGCCCTCGATGTCTCCCTCCCCAAATCCATATAGGATTCCATCCAGTCCAACTTTCCCTTTGCCTGGCCCTCACAGGGTATCAAATACTTAGGAATTCCTATTCATAGAGACCTCTCCCATCTATGTTATCTTAATTTTGGACCCTTTATTGAACAACTCCATACAGACCACGGTTGGCAAGTTAGAACTGTAAGATTCACTACGTGAACCACTGGTGTTTTGTGGAAAAGCACATGTACACTGTGTTCCAAATTATTATGCAAAAAGTGTTTAAGAGTGATAAGGGAAGAATTTGTTTGTTTGTCAGTTAAACTCATTGATGGTGATGTGTGTCAGGGCTCTTTATATCACTGTAAGCAATTGCAGACACCTGTGCTAATTAGTTTGGCAGGTGTGTCCGATGAAAGGCAAGACTACTTAAGAAGGCTGTCTCACATTATTAAGCAGCCTACATTTTCTGCCAAAATGGGAAAGAAAAAGGATGTGTCGGCTGCTGAGAAGCAACAAATTGTGGAGTGTTTAGGTCAAGGCATGACTACAATCAACATTGTGCGATGATCAGGATGAAGTGTCTTGGCAATCAAGAAGTATGTAGCTGATTCACAGTACACACGTGTGCGTGCTGATAAGGGCAAATTGAGGACTCTTTCCTACAAGCAATTACATCAGGTTAAAAGAGCAGCGGCAAAAAAGCCTTGTCATAGCAGCAGACAAGTTTTTGAAGCTGCTGGTGCCTCCAACGTCCCCCGAACAACAAGATGCAGGGCCCTTCAGAGGTTTGCAGCTGTGCATACGCCATCCTGTCGACCTCCTCTATCCACTTCACACAAGCAGAAACGGCTCCAGTGGGCCAAACATTACATGAAGACTGATTTCAAAACTGTTTTGTTCACGGATGAGTGCCGTGCAGCGCTCGATGGTCCAGATGGATGGAGTGGAGGATGGCTGGTTGATGGACACCCCACGCAAACACGGCTACAGCGCCAACAAGGAGGAGGTGGAGTAATGTTTTGGGCTGGAATCATGGGGAGAGAGATTGTCGGCCCCTTTAGGATCCCTGAAGGCGCTAAAGATGAACTCCATAATGTATGTGGATTTTCTCAAACAGCACTTCCTGCCATGGTTCAAGAAGAAGAACCGTGTATTTCACAGCAAGATCATTTTTTTGCATGATAATGCACCATCTCATGCTGCACATAAAACATCTGCATCTCTGGCTGATATGGGCATAAAAGGGGACAAACTTATGGTGTGACTCCAATGCTCCCCTGACCTCTACCCCATTCAGAACCTCTGGAGCATCATCAAAAGGAGTGTCTATGATGGCGGGAGGCAGTTCACATCTAAGCAACAGCTCTGGGAGGGTATTCTGTCCTCATGCAAAACAATTGAAGCAGAAACCATCCAAAACCTGACAAATTCAATGGACGAGACAGTTCAGAAGCTCCTTTCGAACAAGGGGTCCTATGTGAAAATGTAACATCACCTAGAATAAAGTTTTTAGTTGAAAACTGTTTGATTTCAGTTTCTAATAACCTGCTAATGCTTATAATTTCAAAAATGACCATTTTTTTGGTCTTTATTAAAATGAAAAGGTTGATCGAAAAGTTTGGCGGATCTAAGAGTGTGGCAACCCAGTAGTCATGATTACTTCGAATTCTGACAACATGAGGGTCATGTTGCAGGTAGCGCAGCAAGAAGGCACTTATGTGTCTTGCGCATCTCGGAGCCCCAAAATTATTTTCCGGGCTAGATGCAGCTAAAAATTATTATTAATTTTAAATCTGGTGGAGCTTAGTATAGATGGCCTAATAGGATCAGTGCTGCACACTGCTACAAAGCCCAAATTATTTTCCAGCCAAGATACAGATAAACATGATTAGTAATTTTAAATCTGGTGGAGCTTATTATAGATGGCCTAATAGAATCAGTGCTGCACACTGCTACAAAGCCCAAATTATTTTCCAGCCAAGATACAGATAAACATGATTAGTAATTTGAAAGCTTAAAACGGTTGGTAGGGTGATTTTAACCAATCATCCATCTTTTACTCTCCCCAGGATGACACAGGGGTAGAAAAGTCGTTTCGGATCCATGATTTGTTCATCTTTATGAACGTGAGTCTGTCTACATTATCAGTGGAGAGCCGCGTGCGCTTATCTGTCAGCACACCACCAGCAGCGCTGAACACACGTTCAGACAGAACGCTGGCTGCGGGGCATGACAAGATCTCCAAGGCGTAAGTGGCTAGCTCCGGCCATTTATCCAGATTGGAAGCCCAAAAAGAGCAAGGGTCCAGTGACACAGTCATGGCTTCAATGTTTACTTGGAGATACTCCTGTACCATCGTCTCTAGGCGTTGACTATGTGTCAGACTTCTTGTCTCCTGTGGCCTTGCAAAGGATGGGCTAAAAAAGTGGTGAAATGATTGCGCAAAATTGATGTTACCAGCAGATACTGTGGTTCTGTTATGGTTTGAGTGCTGAACACTTGACGGTCCCACGGTTGGCAAGTTGGAACTGTGAGATTCACTACGTGCACCACTGGTGTTTTGTGGAAAAGCACATGTAAGATTCTGCAACAGTCTCTGCTGATACTCCTGCATGCGTGCATCCCTTTCTATGGCAGGAATAATTTCTGCAAATTTACTTTTGTACCGGGGATCTAACAGTGTGGCAACCCAGTAGTCAGGATTATTTCTAATTCTCCCAATTCGAGGGTCATGTTGCAGGTAGTGCAGCAAGAAGGCACTCATGTGTGTTGCGCATCCAGGAGCACCAAGTCCCTGTTGTGTTGGTGGCGAGGTAACAATCATGCTTCCTTCCTCTGTCCTCTCCCCCCAACCTCGCACAACAGAAATGTGATCAAGGTCTCCCTCATCTGATGAGTCTTCCATCAGTTCGTCCTCCACTTCTTCCTGGGCTCCTGCACCTTCCTCACTAGTTTGGCTGCTACCATGCGCCCTGGTAAAACCATCTCCCCCACCCTCACATGCCTGCCGCCTTGGTGCTGCCGACCATCTGGACCTTGCAGATGTTAGCCCTTCCGCATACAACTCCTCCTCCTCTACTTCCTCCACCTCCTCTTGTGCCACCACCTGACTCCGAATTCTGTTTAACATGTGCTCCAGCATGTAAATCACCGGAAAAGTCATGCTGATAATGGCATCGTCAGCACTAAACATCTTCGTCGCCATTTCAAAACTGTGCAGAAGGGTGCATAGGTCCCTGATCTGAGACCACTCCTCCAGCGTGATTTGCCCCACGTCTGGATCTCGTTGGCCCAGGCTATACGTCAGAACGTATTGCACCAGGGCTTGTCGGTGCTGCCACAGTCGCTGCAACATGTGCAGAGTTGAATTCCACCGGGTAGGCACATCGCATTTTAGCCGGTGAAGTGGCAGGCCCAACGACTTCTGTAGAGATGTAAGTCGCTGAGCTGCGGGATGCGAACGGCGGAAGTGAGCACACAGCGACCGTGCCCTCTGCAGAAGGCCATCTAGTCTGGGATAGTGGGCTAAAAATTGCTGGACAACCAGGTTCAACACGTGAGCCATACAAGGCACGTGTGTGACATTGCCCCGGCGAAGGGCCGCACCCAGGTTTGCAGCATTGTCGCACACGGCCTTCCCTGGTTTCAGGTCCAGTGGAGACAACCATTCATGAAATTGGTTCTCCAGAGCTGACCACAACTCCTCAGCTGTGTGACTCACATTTCCCAGACATTTCAAAGTAAAAACCGCCTGATGACATTGAGCCCTACTGCCAGCATAGTAAGGAGGTGTGCAGGATCCCTTCTGCGCAGTTAGAAAGCTTGTGGCATGACCAGACAGGCTTTTGGTGCAGGTGGAAGACCGAGAGGAGGTTGAGGAGGCAGAAGCAGTGGAGGAACTTTGACATAAAGAGGATTGACGCACAACTCGTGGGGACGGCAAGACTTGGACAGCAGCCCCTTGTCCTGCTGTCACCATAGTTACCCAGTGCCCAGTCAGCGACATGTAATGCCCCTGTCCATGCCTACTTGTCCAAGTGTCTGTGGTGAAATGCACCCTGTCACACACAGAGTTTCTCAAAGAAGCGGTGATGTTGTGTGCGACATGCTGGTGGAGCGCAGGCACACCTTTCTTTGAGAAGTAGTGCTGACTGGGCATCTGGTACTGGGGCACTGCGACGGACATAAGGTCTCGAAAATCCTCTGTGTCCACCAGGCGGAAAGGCAGCATTTCTGTAGCCAAGAGCTTGCAGATGGTGAAATTCAACCTCTTAGCTTTCTCATGGCTAGGAGGAAATGGTCTTTTACTTGTCCACATCTGAGGGACCGAGGGCTGGCTATTGTGCTTAGACGGGGTTGATAAGGGTGTCTCCGGCAAACTGCCGGTCTGTGAGGAAGATGCAGGCGGACATGTTAGGTTGCCTTGATCCAAAGGTGGTGCTATCGATGTCGGACAGCGCTCAACACCAGCTGGTGTTACCACCTCCAAAGAAAATGATGACCTGCCAATCACGCTGGCTGTTGCGGGTAAAGAGGTGGCAGGTCTGCGCCCCAAAACAGGTGTGACTGCTGTCCCCCCAGTCACAGAGGATGAAGAGGCCGTGGATGCACAAGATATGGCAGACGGTGGTTGGCCCGGCCGGCTAGGCCGCATTGTAGCACACTGAGCTTCCCACGGCAACTTATGCTTCATGTCCATGTGCCGGTTCATGCATGAAGTACTCAAACTATGTATTTTTTGGCCTCTACTTAGCTTTTGCTGACAAATGTTACAGATAACATGAGTTGGGTCATCTTTATCGATCTGAAAAAATGCCCAGGCTATGCAAGGCTTAGCACCCATGCGACCTGAAGAGCCACCACGACTTGTGGTGAGAGGCAGAGTTGTGTTTGAGGATGCAGTTGTTGACGTGCTTCCAGTACTACGTCTCTGTCCAGGAAGGCGCAACCTGACCTCGTCGTCACTGGCATCTTCCTCCACCTCCTCTGCTGACCTCATCTCTTGGCTGACTGTGGGTTGACAGTAAGTGGGATCTCCAACCTCATCATCATCACCCTGTGCTTTATTACACCCGTCGTCCTCAGAGCCAACCTGTTCCTGCCCTGACAAAAAACTAAAGTTGTCGCTCCAATCAGGTATTTGAGTCTCATCATCGTCTTCCTCATTGTCTCCACCAACAGGAGTTACAGTTTGGGAATGAGGGTCTACATTATGGTCAGAACCTTCTGCGTCTGGTCCTGGATCCGACTCATAAAGATTCTGGGCATCAGTGCAGATCATTTCCTCGTCTGGATTCACAGAAGCGCTGGAGTCGACCTCTGATTCCCAGGCTATAGTATGAGTAAACAGCTCTGCAGACTCAACCATCTGTTCTACCTCATACTCAGACGGGCAGCTGGAGATTTGGGAGCTGTGAGGAAGCAAGTGCGATTGGGGTGACACCTTTGAGGACTGGAGTATTTGTGATGTTGAAGTTGATGTGGAGGAGAGCCCACTTAAAGGAGCACTTGATATCCATTGAAGCACCTGCTGTTTTTGTGCCTCATCTGGAATTTGTAGCGATTGGCGTGGCCGTAAGAAAGGGATCTTATCACATTGTCGGCTAAAAGAAGTAGACATTTTAGTTTGGCTGGAAGATGGTCTTTCTTCTGCAGATGTTACTGTTGCTTTAACACCTACCCCACGGACACAACCTTTTTTCCCCTTCCCAACACGCCTATTCCCCTTTCCACCAGCAGCAGGCCTTTTTCCACTCATTTTGGTGGTTAACTAATTCACAACTCTGGAGTTGTTTGCACAAAAAAACAATGGATGGGAACCGAGCAGAGCTGAGTGGCCAAACTGTAGTATTAGGCCAAAACTATTGGCTGGGTTAGATGCAGAAAAAAATTATATTCAATTTGCAACCTGATGGAGGTCAGTATAGATGGACTAATAGAACAAGTCCCACACACAGCTAGAAGCCCAAATATTTTTTCAGAGGTAGATGCAGAAAAAAAAAAATTCAGTTTGCAACCTGATGGAGGTCAGTATAGATGGACTAATAGAGAAAGTCCCACACACAGCTAGAAGGCCAAATATTTTTTCAGAGCTAGATGCAGAAAAAAATTATATTCAGTTTGCAACCTGATGGAGGTCAGTATAGATGGACTAATAGAGAAAGTCCCACACACTGCTAGAAGGCCAAATATTTTTTCAGAGCTAGATGCAGGAAAAAATTATATTCAGTTTACAACCTGATGGAGGTCAGTATAGATGGATTAATAGAACAAGTCCCACACACAGCTAGAAGCCCAATATTTTTTCAGAGGTAGATGCAGAAAAAAATATATTCAGTTTGCAACCTGATGGAGGTCAGTATAGATGGACTAATACAACAAGTCCCACACACAGCTAGAAGCCCAATATTTTTTCAGAGCTAGATGCAGAAAAAAATTATATTCAATTTGCAACCTGATGGAGGTCAGTATAGATGGAGTAATAGAACAAGTCCCACACACAGCTAGAAACCCAAATATTTTTTCAGAGCTAGATGCAGATAAAAAATATTTTTAATTTGCAACCTGATGGAGGTCAGTATAGATGGACTAATAGAGAAAGTCCCACACACTGCTAGAAGGCCAAATATTTTTTCAGAGCTAGATGCAGAAAAAAATTATATTCAGTTTGCAACCTGATGGAGGTCAGTATAGATGGTCTAATAGAGAAAGTCCCACACACTGCTAGAAGGCCAAATATTTTTTCAGAGCTAGATGCAGAAAAAAATTATATTCAGTTTGCAACCTGATGGAGGTCTGTATAGATGGATTAGTAGAACAAGTCCCACACACAGCTAGAAGCCCAATATTTTTTCAGAGGTAGATGCAGAAAAAAATATATTCAGTTTGCAACCTGATGGAGGTCAGTATAGATGGAGTAATAGAACAAGTCCCACACACAGCTAGAAGCCCAAATATTTTTTCACAGCTAGATGCAGATAAAAATTATTTTTAATTTGCAACCTGATGGAGGTCAGTATAGATGGACTAATAGAGAAAGTCCCACACACTGCTAGAAGGCCAAATATTTTTTCAGAGCTAGATGCAGAAAAAAATTATATTCAGTTTGCAACCTGATGGAGGTCAGTATAGATGGACTAATAGAGAAAGTCCCACACACTGCTAGAAGGCCAAATATTTTTTCAGAGCTAGATACAGAAAAAAATTATATTCAGTTTGCAACCTGATGGAGGTCTGTATAGATGGATTAATAGAACAAGTCCCACACACAGCTAGAAGCCCAATATTTTTTCAGAGGTAGATGCAGAAAAAAATATATTCAGTTTGCAACCTGATGGAGGTCAGTATAGATGGACTAATAGAGAAAGTCCCACACACTGCTAGAAGGCCAAATATTTTTTCAGAGCTAGATGCAGAAAAAAATTATATTCAGTTTGCAACCTGATGGAGGTCAGTATAGATGGACTAATAGAGAAAGTCCCACACACTGCTAGAAGGCCAAATATTTTTTCAGAGCTAGATGCAGGAAAAAATTATATTCAGTTTACAACCTGATGGAGGTCTGTATAGATGGATTAATAGAACAAGTCCCACACACAGCTAGAAGCCCAATATTTTTTCAGAGGTAGATGCAGAAAAAAATATATTCAGTTTACAACCTGATGGAGGTCAGTATAGATGGACTAATACAACAAGTCCCACACACAGCTAGAAGCCCAATATTTTTTCAGAGCTAGATGCAGAAAAAAATTATATTCAATTTGCAACCTGATGGAGGTCAGTATAGATGGAGTAATAGAACAAGTCCCACACACAGCTAGAAACCCAAATATTTTTTCAGAGCTAGATGCAGATAAAAATTATTTTTAATTTGCAACCTGATGGAGGTCAGTATAGATGGACTAATAGAGAAAGTCCCACACACTGCTAGAAGGCCAAATATTTTTTCAGAGCTAGATGCAGAAAAAAATTATATTCAGTTTGCAACCTGATGGAGGTCAGTATAGATGGTCTAATAGAGAAAGTCCCACACACTGCTAGAAGGCCAAATATTTTTTCAGAGCTAGATACAGAAAAAAATTATATTCAGTTTGCAACCTGATGGAGGTCTGTATAGATGGATTAATAGAACAAGTCCCACACACAGCTAGAAGCCCAATATTTTTTCAGAGGTAGATGCAGAAAAAAATATATTCAGTTTGCAACCTGATGGAGGTCAGTATAGATGAACTAATACAACAAGTCCCACACACAGCTAGAAGCCCAATATTTTTTCAGAGCTAGATGCAGAAAAAAATTATATTCAATTTGCAACCTGATGGAGGTCAGTATAGATGGAGTAATAGAACAAGTCCCACACACAGCTAGAAGCCCAAATATTTTTTCAGAGCTAGATGCAGATAAAAATTATTTTTAATTTGCAACCTGATGGAGGTCAGTATAGATGGACTAATAGAGAAAGTCCCACACACTGCTAGAAGGCCAAATATTTTTTCAGAGCTAGATGCAGAAAAAAATTAAATTCAGTTTGCAACCTGATGGAGGTCAGTATAGATGGACTATTAGAGAAAGTCCCACACACTGCTAGAAGGCCAAATATTTTTTCAGAGCTAGATGCAGAAAAAAATTATATTCAGTTTGCAACCTGATGGAGGTCTGTATAGATGGATTAATAGAACAAGTCCCACACACAGCTAGAAGCCCAATATTTTTTCAGAGGTAGATGCAGAAAAAATATATTCAGTTTGCAACCTGATGGAGGTCAGTATAGATGGACTAATACAACAAGTCCCACACACAGCTAGAAGCCCAATATTTTTTCAGAGCTAGATGCAGAAAAAAATTATATTCAATTTGCAACCTGATGGAGGTCAGTATAGATGGAGTAATAGAACAAGTCCCACACACAGCTAGAAGCCCAAATATTTTTTCAGAGTTGGATGCAGATAAAAATTATTTTTAATTTGCAACCTGATGGAGGTCAGTATAGATGGACTAATAGAGAAAGTCCCACACACTGCTAGAAGGCCAAATATTTTTTCAGAGCTAGATGCAGAAAAAAATTATATTCAGTTTGCAACCTGATGGAGGTCTGTATAGATGGATTAATAGAACAAGTCCCACACACAGCTAGAAGCCCAAATATTTTTTCAGAGGTAGATGCAGAAAAAAATTATTTTCAGTTTGCAACCTGATGGAGGTCAGTATAGATGGACTAATAGAACAAGTCCCACACACAGCTACAAGCCAAATATTTTTTCAGAGGTAGATGCAGAAAAAAATTATTTTCAGTTTGCAACCTGATGGAGGTCTGTATAGATGGATTAATAGAACAAGTCCCACACACAGCTACAAGCCAAATATTTTTTCAGAGGTAGATGCAGAAAAAAATTATTTTCAGTTTGCAACCTGATGGAGGTCTGTATAGATGGATTAATAGAACAAGTCCCACACACAGCTACAAGCCAAATATTTTTTCAGAGGTAGATGCAGAAAAAAATATATTCAGTTTGCAACCTGATGGAGGTCAGTATAGATGGACTAATAGAGAAAGTCCCACACACTGCTAGAAGGCCAAATATTTTTTCAGAGCTAGATGCAGAAAAAAATTATATTCAATTTGCAACCTGATGGAGGTCAGTATAGATGGACTAATAGAATGATGCTATGCCCAAAAGATTTTACTTCACTAGGTGCAGTAAAAAAATTGGTATTCTATACACAGGTGGTATATCTTGCAACACAGATAGGCTACTCCACTGACTAACACACTCTGCAATAGGCCAAAAAGGATTAGCTTTGCTAGATTCAGCCAAATGCTGTGAAAAAAACTTGCACAGCACTGGCACAGACCTGCCTGGCAAAAACTGATAGGAACTGATGTAACCTAGTCCTGAAAAGGACTCCAATTACAATTAGTCTTTACTCCCACAATCTATCTATTTAAGAGCACAGACCTGCCTGATAAAAGTCGTAGGAAATGCTGTAACCTAGTCCTTAAAAGGACTGCAATCACAACTATTCCCTACTCCCAAGCTATCTGTAGATTTGTGCGAAAATTGGCTTGAAATTAACAAGGTATAGCGCACACAGCAACAGCGGTGCCGTCTAACACGCAGCTGCAGCAGTGAGAAAATGGTGGCTACGTGGAAAATGGCTTGGTCTTATAGGGCAAGGACATGTGACATACACTGCCAATCACACATGCCCTTGCTTGTGTGAAAAAAAGCACTTCTCTCCGTGTGTGCGCTGCTGATAGGCTGACAGATTGCACCTCCTCACTGTGAATGCGGGAAAGAGAAAAAAAAATGGAGATCTTCATTGTTCCTGCAGAGATCCATCCCCTGCCCCTCCCCCCACCCCGCTGTACACTCAAACTGCGTATTAACATTAATTTTCATCATTACTGAGAAAAAATCCAGTTATGATTTTGGTGCACGAACAGTTATCGAACATAACCTCGAACAGCCGAATTTTTCTCAAATTGTTCGTGCTCGCCGAACGGCTCGAACACCGCCCAAAACAGCTCGAATTTGAGATTGGCGAACAGTTCGAGTAGAACAACGCTCATCTCTACACATTACATGAAAG
The DNA here is from genome assembly GCF_046119375.1 of Phyllobates terribilis. Taxonomy (NCBI): domain Eukaryota; kingdom Metazoa; phylum Chordata; class Amphibia; order Anura; family Dendrobatidae; genus Phyllobates; species Phyllobates terribilis. The sequence continues at coordinate 693,347,601 of NW_027362763.1, read as the reverse complement.
GGAATGAAGCTGCTGACTTTCTGACCTGCTGGTTGATCATCTAAAGTCTGATTGTTTCCTGAGAGATGATGTTGGAGGAGATAAGGATCGAACAATTTAAATTTCAAACACCTGAACCTTTTGTTTCTAGGGAAGATGAGCCGCTGCCATAGCTTTCTGGTATAGGCTTTTCCCCCTCTGCCCATTGAAAACACTTGAACTCTTGGATGCACTCGGCGTTAATGGAAGAGTCAGGAGAGACAGTGGTCAGCCGAACAGCCGATATCTCATATGTATGTGCACCTTAAGAACACTTTGCCCTTTTGTATCTTATATGAGTAAGTAAAATTTGTACTTATATGTATATTCAGATGTTGCCTTATCCGACCTCTTGAGGTCCTGCAGTATTATCCCCTAATTTTTGGCTGGAGTTCAGGAGAGAGCCCATTTTGACGGTGAGCAGAGGTTATACAATACTGACGATATCCAATCTCGGTAATTACCAGATTTTATTAATCAGGGGCTCAGTATTTAGGATAAGCACATAATACTTACATTCATTATGGATTTCTGGAACTGTCAAGGTATAATGAATAGCAGCACCTACGTCTGATGAGAGTTGTATCCATTACTGGCCTCCAGGGACGACTTATGAATTGAGCTGTAAATAATATTATTAATGAGTGTACTGGTGCTAGGACACATGTCATGCGGGCTAGAACATTTAATCTTTTACTGTTATTATTTCTATCATTTTTATGCTATTAGGACTAATTACAGCCAGATATGGAATATCTTTCATTTACCTGCTATCCCATATGCTCACCAATAGGGGGCAGAACTACAGTAGTTAAAAGAGTGTGACAACCATTCTTGAACCAGAAAAATGGTTAGAAAAGTTGTTACTTCTTGCAACTCTTCCTGGCGACCTTCCCTGCTCTGTCCGACTTGAGGTGTTCTTCCAATACATAGACAGTTCTTCAGTGTAGGAAAAAGGTTTCGCCTGGAAAGGCTTCACCTTTGCAAAATCAGATGTTTGCCAGGAGTGGTGAGAAACAGACTGGCTCCAGTTTCTGCAAAGTTTTCCAGGATTTTACATTGATGGCATATCCTTAGGATCAATGTGTGATGGTTCCCACTACCTCAACCAGTTAGCAGGACAAACGGGAGATATTCACTGAATGGCAGCCCTGATAAAGTAGCACTGTAGCTCGATCGGTGGGGAGTCTGTGAACCATGGTCTATGGAAAGTCTTGAATCAGTCACCAGGGTTTTTTCAACTAATCTGAGAGCAGCCTGATGTAGAGTCAGATGTAGATGTAGAGATACCTTGAATCTAGTGATATGTCACTTACTGGGCTACTTGCTGTAGTTTTGATAAAATCAATTTTATCAGCAGGAGATTATCACAAGAGGACTAGTAAACCTGCTGCCATGCCTCTATATTCATGAGCTCTGTCTAATCCCGCCCCACCACTGATTGGCAGTTTTGTGCCTATGCAGAGTGCACACAGAAAGCAGCCAATCAGTGGTGTGGGCGTGTTTACAGAGGTGTCACGCAAGGTGTGGGAAAGACTTAGTGCAACACAAAGGGAAGAGGGAAGCGGAGCCCAGACTCTAGGGAAAGGGGGGAAGTGGAGACTTCCTAGGTTGATCTAGCGTCACTCTGTCTCCCCTACTGTCCCTATATTGGCTCTTCACCAATCGCCGCATGCGTGCCTCGCCCTGTCTTTCCCTGGTGTACTGGTGTATGGCTAAGGCTAGGGATGGGAGGAGATGAGCACTAGTTGATCTCCACTAAACACTATAGACAACAGGGGTGGACGAACAGAGGGAAATTGCTTGGCTTTAGACGAACTCCAGACAAATGCACATACATCCTCAAGCTCCAGAGAGGACGAAATACTGCTCTTGCTAAAGCTTTCACAGGTAGTAATGAATATCGCCAGCACCTCCCTCTGAAACACAGCAGATATTTATACACCCAGGCAGGGTGTCAATTAGCCAGAGGGAGGTAGCCGCTGGGTCCTAGAGACAGCCTCTAAGAAGATGTCTGTAATGGCAAACATAGAGATCTCCTGCAACCAACTGCAGGGCGACTTTCCGTAACCTCTGACAAACCCGTGACAACAAGGCTCAGCATTCAGAGAGGTAGATCGGCAGCAGATAAAACCACAGCAAGTAGCCCAGTAAGATACACATCGCTGGAATCAGGATCTCTGTCCCTACATCATTCCCTTTTAGGCTACCATAAATAATTGTTCAGTCACTATTTCTCCTGACTCCCCCATACACATTAGATGGTTGGCCTATCCTGCCGGAATCAAGGGGTTTAGCCCACTTTTATCTAACTTGTATGGGGGCTTTAATGCTTAATAGCTGATGACCAAGTGCTCAATTAACGAAATATCTATTCTGAATACCCCCCATACAATGCATGCTCAGTTTGTTTGAGCATTCAAATGTTTTCAATAGGGAAAGGGAATAAGCCGCTGACAAAGATATTTGACAATAGCTTATTGCCACTATATTTATGCACTTAATTTAGGGTGCAGACCAAGACCACCTGTTGGAAAGTCACCATATAGTACAGGTTGAGCTCATGATGGGAGGCTCCTATTTCTCCCGAAGAAGCTCAACCATCACCAGATCTAATGATCATTTTCTGCTCTCAGTATAAGAAACATTTTGCTGCCGATCCTGTTAATAAAAAGTTGTCATGTGCAGAGATGACAAGGTAGTCCACATTTTTTTTCCATTGGGTTTATTTCCGAAAATATGTATTTCACTCAGATTAAATATGCAAACGCACAATTAGATGCATTTGGAAAATGTCTCATCTTAAGAGGATTAAACTGAAAAGATCATGTTAAGAAATCATTCTCATCACTGGTTGAGTTTCTTCTGTGGAGACTCTTGGGGTTGGTCATGTCTTCATATTACCGAGAGTTCAATAAACGTTATATCTTGCCGTCTTAGGCTAATAACCTCTACAGATCACAATGACTTCAAATTTTCCGACCTAAAAAGGCATTTCTTCTCCAAGGAATACTTATGTGTATGATGCACGGTTTGAAATGCCTCTATGAATACATAATTTCCAGAATATGAACATGAACTATGTCATGTCATGTATCTTAACCTTTTTATTAGTTATCCTTAGAATGTTGCTTCTTTCCAAGGCCAGTCTAGTGTTGGTGAGAAGATCAAGAGCAATTTTACAAATACACAATTATATACTATTTCTTTACCCAACTGGTTATACCCAAATACTGCCATACAATGATAAATAATATACCCACACAACACTGTAATTTATTACCTAATTAATAATGCCATACCATGCCTATACTAGCTCCTACAGTATCCAAATAATTGTTGAAAACACTACGGCCCGCATTATAAGACTCACGGATAGGGGTTGTGGAAAATATACAACTCACACCCCATATTCGTGTAATAGTGCCAACTCGGGAACAGATAAGTGCACACAGGAGGAACACGAGTATAATGGCATAAAGTAGCTTCATTATTTTATAAAATATCCATACATAAATCCAAAATACATTATAAAATGTGCAAACATGCAGAACAAGCGGTCCCATTGTATACTTTATGCCATTATGCCAGTATCCAAATAATGTAACCGTATAGTGCCCACATTACACAGCCACTTTCATCTCATTCTCCAAATAAAGTTGTCATTCAGTGTTCAAATAATATCGCCTTTTGTCACATCGGTGACTCACACGGTTAGTGGGCGCAATCCTACTCAATGCAATTTGCTGCTCTGCTCCTCCCAGTGTCAGGTAGTCTTGCTGAGCTGCCTCTATTCCCAGCTCTGCTGCATCCTCCTGTTGCTGAAGAGTCTCCACCTGGCTACAGGGAGGCACGGCGTGACATTGCAGAGGCATTTAACCCACTGTGTCCAAAGTTTTTCTTCCATTGCCTATCCCTTGCCAGCAGGGGATATATTAGATAGCTCCTCCTCTACATCTTGCCTGAACTTAGGTACTAGTTGCAGTCTGTCTCTAGTTTTCCTGCTAAGGTTCATTATTGTTTAACTCTCTTGTTACTGAATCGGCTTGTTTACTCATTCTGTCTGATCTCTCCACTCTTGACCTTAACTTCCTATGTTGAACTTGTGCTGCCCGCTCCAACCTTGGATTTTCTGACCACATCTCTGTATTCACCCTCCATTCTTCGTCTTGTGCCTTTGACTGGTTAGGTCAGCAGCTTCAGATCCAGGCACTGCCCTGGAGTGGTACCTGGTGACTACCCTAACGGACCAAGCTTAGCCAACCAGCTTCTCCATCCTTCATTGACTGAGCCTGAAATCCCATTCATATGGTGACAAGTTAATTATTAGCTCATTCACAAACTAGGCTTGCTCCTGGAGTTTGTCAACTCCCTACTTTGCGCATGTGCCAATACCGATCCTGTTGGCGCAGACACAGAATTTCAGGACGATGAAGGATAGATGAAGGATGGATGAATTGGGTTGGCAAAAAAAACTAAGTGAAGGTGCAACATGGGCAGGCCAACTCAGCTACTCCATCCTTTAATGATTCGTAGCACTCCCACTTATGCACAAACAGACCCATTTTTGGCTCATTCACAAACCAGACTTAATCCTAAATATTCTTTGCATGTGCCGATGCCAAGCTTGTTGTGTATTTTCTTAATTTATAACCCAACTAACGCAAGTGCTATCAATTAGTGATGAGCGAGCATGCTCGCTACTGCTCGGTGCTCGCCCGAGCATCTCACTGCTTGAGATGCTCGGCGCTCGCCAAGTATTTCCGGGGTTGCTCGGCAGGAGCTCGGGTCCTCTCCCTGCATGTTTGGCGCTCTTTAGAGAGCCAATGAACATGCAGGGATTGCCTGCCACTCACTGTAATGCCGTAGCCATGTTGCTTGTGGCATTACGGTAATTGGCTGGCCGCACAGACCTGGCGCCGCCAGGTTCGTCATAGTCACTCCGGAATCAGACAGTGTAGGGAGAGGTGCATCTGCTTCAGGGAGAGATTTGCTTGTGTATTAGGTAGTGTAGGGAGAAAAAACGTATGTGGCACCCCAGGGGTCTGGTTGCTACAGTGGTAGAAATACCATGTCTGAGAGCAAGCATGGGTTTTCCTGGTCAGGAGCACATTTGCATGCAACGCCTCCTGCCCCAGTCCACGGAGGGGAGTAACCTGCCCTTTATAAACTGGATCTGGGGCTGGATTGTCTAGTCTAGTTCCAGAGGAAGGGACAGAGCAGCAGCAAGGAGCTCTGTAGGAGCCAGGAGCTGAAGACCAGGGACTGGAGCAGCAGAGCTCGTCCTGGCAGACGCAGAGAACCGGACACTGGAGTCCGAGGCTGTGAGGATATCTATATCGAGCAGCAGAAACCACCTGGCAGGGGATTTCAGGTCCTCTGGCCATAGAAAGCCCGGAGGCTCAATCACACGCAAGGGACCGGCACCGCCATCGAGGAGCGGAAGGAACCAAAGGCCCCAAGTCACCAGCCATACGGGTGAGCACCACACGGTACACTCAGGGACGTGGGCTACTACACGACCACAGCAGGGTAGCCAGGAAGAGTGCAGTCAGACGGGAAGGCCTATACCTCCACCTGGCTAGGGGGACTCTTGTTCGCTCACAGACTGACCAGGCCTCTAATGTTAGCCAGTACTCCCGGCAGGGCCTGCTTCATTACCAACAGTAAAGACCCTGAACTGCACTGCACGGACTAATTTCTGCTGCGCCCACGCACCACAACCCTCACCATCTATAGACGCTGCCCTGAGGCTATACTCCTCCCAAGGGGAGTTATACTTCCCTCTGCTGCGCACACAACATCAGCCTCAGCGGTCTGCCCCGCAGCGGCGGTTCTCAGTGACCGCAATCCACGGGTGGCGTAGTCAGACATTTAAACATTGCAAAACCAAATAAACAGGTCCGCCACTGGTTTGACCACCCTGAGCCACGGGACCGGGTCACCGCCACGGAGACTACAACCCCCAGCATTACACAGAGACCCGGCTCCGGGTATTTCCCCACACACGGCCCAGGGGGCGCGTCACGTACATTAAACATATCCATCTTAACAAACAGTCCAGAGATATCAGGCAGGCAGTGTATATAGGCAGACAGGCAGGCAGGGTATATAGCAGACTGCAGTGCATATAGCACAAGAGGCTCCATTCCAATTCTGCCATCTGCTGCTGTTAGATATTTCTATACAAAGGCCCAGGTCTCAGGGGCCAGGAATACTTTTCTTTGGATCTTAATCCTCATTATTTTCTTAAAAAGCACTCCAGAAAACTCAGTTTTTCTGCGCCATTTGCTTGTTGGCACTGCAGAATACAGCCAGGTCCTTTCCATATTAGAGCGCTAGAAATCCAGCTATTTAAAACTGTGTTTTCTCCGTCAAACGGATCACAAATACAGTACAGACCAAAAGTTTGGACACACCTTCTCATTTAGAGATTTTTCTGTATTTTCATGACTTTGAAAATTGTACATTCACACTGAAGGCATCAAAACTATGAATTAACACATGTGGAATTATATACTTAACAAAAAAGTGTGAAACAACTGAAAATATGTCTTATATTCTAGGTTCTTCAAAGTAGCCACCTTTTGCTTTGATGACTGCTTTGCACACTCTTGGCATTCTCTTGATGAGCTTCAAGAGGTAGTCACCGGAAATGGTTTTCACTTCACAGGTGTGCCCTGTCAGGTTTAATAAGTGGGATTTCTTGCCTTATAAATGGGGTTGGGACCATCAGTTGTGTTGTGCAGAAGTCAGGTGGATACACAGCTGATAGTCCTACTGAATAGACTGTTAGAATTTGTATTATGGCAGGAAAAAAGCAGCTAAGTAAAGAAAAACTAGTGGTCATCATTACTTTAAGAAATGAAGGTCAGTCAGTCCAAAAAATTGGGCAAACTTTGAATGTGTCCCCAAGTGCAGTTGCAAAAACCATCAAGCGCTACAAAGAAACTGGCTCACATGAGGACCGCCCCAGGAAAGGAAGACCAAGAGTCACCTCTGCTTCTGAGGATAAGTTTATTCGAGTCACCAGCCTCAGAAATAGCAGGTTAACAGCAGCTCAGATTAGAGTCCAGGTCAATGCCACACAGAGTTCTAGCAGCAGACACATCTCTACAACAACTGTTAAGAGGAGACTTTGTGCAGCAGGCCTTCATGGTAAAATAGCTGCTAGGAAACCACTGCTAAGGACAGGCAACAGGCAGAAGAGACTTGTTTGGGCTAAAGAACACAAGGAATGGACATTAGACCAGTGGAAATCTGTGCTTTGGTCTGATGAGTCCAAATTTGAGATCTTTGGTTCCAACCAACGTGTCTTTGTGCGACGCAGAAAAGGTGAACGGATGGACTCTACATGCCTGGTTCCCACCGTGAAGCATGGAGGAGGAGGTGTGATGGTGTGGGGGTGCTTTGCTGGTGACACTGTTGGGGATTTATTCAAAATTGAAGGCATACTGAACCAGCATGGCTACCACAGCATCTTGCAGCGGCATGCTATTCCATCCGGTTTGCGTTTAGTTGGACCATCATTTATTTTTCAACAGGACAATGACCCCAAACACACCTCCAGGCTGTGTAAGGGCTATTTGACCAAGAAGGAGAGTGATGGGGTGCTACGCCAGACGACCTGGCCTCCATTAACCAGACCTGAACCCAATCGAGATGGTTTGGGGTGAGCTGGACCGCAGAGTGAAGGCAAAAGGGCCAACAAGTGCTAAGCATCTCTGGGAACTCCTTCAAGATTGTTGGAAGACCATTTCCGGTGACTACCACTTGAAGTTCATCAAGAGAATGCCAAGAGTGTGCAAAGCAGTCATCAAAGCAAAAGGTGGCTACTTTGAAGAACCTATAATATAAGATATATTTTCAGTTGTTTGACACTTTTTTGCTAAGTATATAATTCCACATGTGTTAATCCATAGTTTTGATGCCTTCAGTGTGAATGTATAATTTTCAAAGTCATGAAAATACAGAAAAGTCTTTAAATGAGAAGGTGTGTCCAAACTTTTGGTCTGTACTGTACGTTGTCAGAAAATACTGCCATTTCCGGCCTCCATTAAAAATTTCCTTTAGTATGCCAGTGAAGCAATTCACACCAGTTTGCTGTTCAAACTACTTACCTACAGGCCAGGTATTTAAAACTCTGTTTTCTCCGTCACACGGATCACATATAAGTTTGCTCCAAACTCAGTCATTTGTAGTGAGCGTGGAAGATACTGTCCTCCACTTAAAATGGGCAAGGCATGTGGCAAGGGACGGGGAACTGGATGGGATGGTAATGGTGCATGCAGAGGCCGAGGACAAGGCAGTGGGCAAGCTGAAATTGTGCCAGAACAAACACCCACATCTTATCGCCTGACCTTCCTGTCAAAATTTATAGGGGACCGCAGCACACCATTATTGAACCCAGAGCAGTGTCAAAAGGTTGTTGGTTGGATAGCGGATAATGCTTCCAGTCACTTAGCCACCACCACCACCACCACCCTGTCTTTCACACGGTCAAGTCTCAGTAGCCGTGAGTCTGGACCGCATATTCCTTACCCTAATCCTCCTTCCTCCCACCATGCGAGTGCCCAGAGACAACTGATCCCACACTTGGACACTCTGAAGAGCTGTTCACTTTTCCATTTATAGCCTCTTGCCTAGTCCACTTGAAGTGGGGCAAGAGGAGATCACGTGTAGCGATGCCCAAATATTTGAGCAGCCACGGTCACACGAAGGCGACGGTGGGAAAGTGTCACAAGAGGTGGACGATGATAAGACACAATTGCCAGAAAGTCAGGAGAAGGACCAGGGTGCGGAAGTGGAAGACGAGGTGGTGGATGATATAGTAACTGACCCAACCTGGCAGGAGGACATGCAGAGTGAGGACAGAAGCACACAGGGGTAGGGAGGCAGAGCACCGGAAGGAAGAAGCAGTGTGGTGGCCGCAGACAGAAGGCAGGCAACCATTCCCCGTAACACTAACACGAAGGAAGTTGCCAGTACAACTGTTAGGTCTTCCCGAGTCTGGTTGTTTTTTAAAGACTCTGCCGATAACCCCAAAAAGGCCATTTGCACCACCTGCCAGGCCAGCATAAGCAGGGGTGGCAAAACGACCAGCCTGGCCACCACCAGCATGATCAGGCACATGGCAGCAAAGTACCCAACTTTGTGGGCCGAACTCCAGGGTCCAGGAACAGTGTCTGCGGGTGACACCACTGCTTCTTCCGCTGTTATGCATGCAAGCCAATCCCCTGTCCATGGTGCATGCGAAGATGCCTCCTGCCATGCACCTGTCGTTGCGTACTCTCAAGTAGTAGCATCAGGAAGCACGTCCATGTCCTTGTCCCAGTGCAGCGTTCAGTTGTCCATACCCCAGTCCTTGGAAGGCAAGCGCAAATATGCAGCCAGTGCTCCACAGGCGACACTAGTAAATTCTCACATTTCACGACTGCTTGCGCTCGAAATGTTGGCTTTTAGGCTCGTGGAGACGGAAGCATTCCGCAACCTGATGGCGGCGGCCGTCCCTCGGTACTCAGTCCCCAGCCGCCACTATTTCCCCCGGTGTGCCGTCCCCGTGACTCGCCCCCTGGGCCGTGGGGCACGCGGATCCGGGCGATAGGGGAACGATGGGGGTAGTAGTGGCGGCCCGGTCCCGCGGCTCAGAGTGGTCAGACCAATGGTAGTCTGCTACTGTACTTTAGATAATGTCCGACTACGCCACCTGTGGATTGCGGTTATTAGGAACCGCCGCTGCAAGGCAGTCCGCTGGGGCCGATGATGAATGCAGCTGGGATGGTGTGACTCCCCACGGGAAGAGTGCGGCCCCAGGGCAGTGTAGTGGATGGTGGGAGTGATGGTGGTGAGAGTCCCAGTACCGGTAGTTCCGGAGGAGCGAAAAAGCACACAGACAACGTACCAACGTACTGCAGTCCAGGGTCTTTACTCACGGTTAATATCCAAGTCACTTCTGCAGGGAATGACTGCCCGAGCCGTGCTGCGTCCACCAGGTGAGGGGCTCGGTCAACTCCCAGGCAGTTCAGGAGCATGGCACAGGACCCCCTTTAATCCTTTCTCTGGCCTGCCTCACCAGTGACCCACTTTTGTCCAGCTGCCGCGGACTTGTGCGGGTAAACGTGGGCCCCGTCCTCCGCTGTCCTATATGGTGCCTTCCTAGCAGGTTTGATGAGGTGTCGCACCAATAAATGATCACGACGACCGGTCTTTGGCTGAGGGTAGTTTCTCCTCCACCAACTTGGAATCCGGTACCCTTAATCTGCCTGACCCTTCACCCTGGATTCTCGTGGGTTCTTAGGGTCCCTTCCACCTTCTTGTTCCTGAGCCCTTCTGTTTCTCTCTCTCTTCTCCTTCTTTCCTGTTCTGTCTTCTCCTCCTTCCCTTGGCCTCTTCTCCAGGCCCACTTCTCCTTCTCCTCTCAGACTCCGGCCTCTTCTCTAGGCCTGCCTCTGGAGCAGCACTCAGCCTGAGCTGCTGCTCCCTGTCAGCTCTCCTCTCCTCACAGACTGAACACTGTTCTAAGATGGTGCCCACCTTTTATACCTCCCTCTGACCATGAGCCCAGGTGACCAGCAACCAATGAGCTCCTATCTACGCTCAGGAACCAACCCCTATCTGCCCCTACAGCACTGGGTGTTCCACCCCCCCTCCCCACTCCAGGCAGGGACATAGTCGGTCGTGCCTGCACTTCTGTCTAGTGGGAGCACCGTTGAGCTGTCCCTCGGAAATGGGGTGTGTGTGCTGTATGCAGCTAACTGAGCCCTGGTCCATACTCCATCCTTACCCGGGAGTGGAATATCACACCTCTGGTCTGAGGTGCAATACCCCTGTAGCGGCCGAACCCTCGGGGCGCTACACCCGCATTACACAAGTCCCAAAACATTAGCCGCGCCCTCAACAATGCAGTTACCAGGAAAGTCCACCTAACCACGGACACGTGGACAAGTGCTTGTGGCAGGGACGGTACATCTCACTGACGGCACACTGGGTTAACATAGTGGAAGTCGTGACCCAGTCGGAACTTGGGACGGAACACATCCTTCCGACGCCAAGAATTGCGGGCCCTAGGTCAATCAGGGTTGCCCCCATGGTCTGCAGCTCCTGCACCTCATCCTCCTCAGCCTCCTCCTCCTCTTCAGCCTCCATCTCCGAAATGACCTCATCAGTCACAAGCTGGAAGCACTGCAGCACTGCCTCGGCCAAGCGGCAACAGGCTGTGCTGAAGCTAATAAGCTTAGGTGACAAACCACACAATGCTGAAGAGTTGTGGACAGCTCTGAAAGAGCAGGCAGATCTGTGGCTCACACCGCTGAACCGACAGCCAGGCATGGTCGTGTGTGACAATGGCCAGAACCTGGTGGCGGCTCGTAGGCGAGGTGAGCTCACACACGTACCATGCCTGGCCCATGTGCTTAACCTCGTGGTTCAGAGGTTTCTCAAATCCTACCCTGAGCTGCCGGATCTGCTTGTTAAAGTACGTCGCCTGTGTGCCCATTTTAGAAAGTCAGCTACAGCTTCCGCCGCCCTTGCCGTGTTTCAGCAGACTTTGCAGCTTCCCGCTCATAGACTGGTGTGTGATGTCCCCACGCGTTGGATATCTATACTGCAGATGTTGGGAAGGATTTGTGAGCAGAAGAGGGCAGTTCTTGAGTACCAGCATCAACAAGGCCGTCGGTATTCAGTTCAGACTCCAAACATAAGACCTCAGGAGTGGACATGGATGTCAGACATATGTACCATCCTCCAAAACTTTGAGGACTCCACTAAGATGGTGAACGGCGATGACACCATAATTAGCGTCACTATCCCGCTGCCTTTCCCATGACCCTCACATTCTCCAAATTTTGGGTGACAGTCATTACTGGTTGGTGACACTTCTAGACCCATGCTACAAGGAGAGCTTCATATCTCTTATTCCTGAGGTGGACAAGTCTCCAAAAATGGGGCTGTACCAGAAGGCCCTTGTTGTGGAACTATTAAAATAATTGCCATCTGAAAACGCTGGCGGCAGAGGGCACACTTCGTTGGACAACCAAGGAGTACAGGAGAAAGAGCCACAGCTTCAATCCAGCGGACGCAGGGTAACACTGTCAAAGTTCTCGGAGAGTTTTCTCAGACCCTCCCATCGCACAGGCCCTGAGGCGTGGGGTACTCTCACAAGGAGTGCAAAGTTTGGGAAGATGCTGAGGGAGTACCTTGCTGACTGTACCATCATCCTTCGTGATTCCTCTGTGCCTTATAATTATTGGGTATCCAAGCTGGATACGTGGAATAAACTGGCTCTCTATGTCTTGGAGGTCCTGGCCTGCCCTGCCGCCAGCGTTTTATCAGAGCGGGTTTTTAGTGCCGCTGGTGGAATTATAACTGATAAGCGCATCCACCTGTTAACTGAAAATGCTGACAGGCTGACTCTTATAAAAATGAACAAGGGCTGGATTGGGCCAGACTTCTCAACACCACCGAATGATAGCAGCGTCACATAAACTCAAATCCAGTGTCTTTTCTTGGGAGGTGTATTCCCATGCACCTTTTCACACCCACACATGGGTATACGCTTCCTGATTTTGGCTATTTGCTCTTGTCCTCCTCCTTCTCCTCATCCTCCACCACCATATCACCAGCGTGACCGTGGTTCGTGATGCAACACACACATAATTTTTTTTTAGGGTGTTTATGATGCCCGTAAAAATTTTTTTTTATACAGTATGTTCATGTATACCCCCCAGGGGTAAATGTTTGTCAGCCCATACACTTAGTGCATGGGTATTACAAGTATAGGAGGCCCGCTCCTTTCTAATGGGAACATTTTTTTATGAGGCCCTCCTCCACGTCTCTTCCAAGGGGCATTAAAGTGCCTCCAAATTTTTGGCAGCCCTTGCATTCACTGCATAGGCCAACACTATGGGAGACTCTCTCCTTTCTAATGGGAATTTGTGGTTACTGTGGCCCTGCTCAATGTGTCTTTAAATTCTTAGTGGGGATTTTCCTAAAATTGGTCTGCCATTGGACTCACTGTATACCCTATAACTGTATAGCAGACCCTCTCCTTTCTAATAGGAACATGTCGTACTTGTTACTGTGGCCCTGCTGTGTGTGTCTTTAAATTCTTAGTGGGGTTTTTCCTAAAATTGGTCAGCCGTTGAACTCACTGCATACCCTATAACTGTATAGCAGACTCTCTCCTTTCTAAATGGAATTTGTCATTACTCTGGCCCTGCTCAATGTGTCTTTAAATTCTTAGTGCGGTTTTTCCTAAAATTGGTCAGCCGTTGGACTCACTGCATACCGTATAACTGTATAGCAGACTCTCTCCTTTCTAAATGGAATTTGTCATTACTGTGGCCCTGCTCTATGTGTCTTTAAATTCTTAGTGGGGTTTTTCCTAAAATTGGTCAGCCGTTGGACTCACTGTATACTCTATAACTGTATAGCAGACCCTCTCCTTTCTAATGGGAACATGCCGTACTTGTTACTGTGGCCCTGCTCTGTGTGTCTTTAAATTCTTAGTGGGGTTTTTCCTAAAATTGGTCAGCCGTTGAACTCACTGCATACCCTATAACTGTATAGCAGACTCTCTCCTTTCTAAATGGAATTTGTCATTACTGTGGCCCTGCTCTATGTGTCTTTAAATTCATAGTGGGGTTTTTCCTAAAATTGGTCAGCCGTTGGACTCACTGCATACCCTATAACTGTATAGCAGACTCTCTCCTTTCTAATGGGAACATGTCGTACCTTGTTACTGTGGCCCTGCTCTGTGTGTCTTTAAATTCTTAGTGGGGTTTTTCCTAAAATTGGTCAGCCGTTGGACTCACTGCATACCCTATAACTGTATAGCAGACCCTCTCCTTTCTAATGGGAACATGTCGTACTTGTTACTGTGGCCCTGCTCTGTGTGCCTTTAAATTCTTAGTGGGGTTTTTCCTAAAATTGGTCAGCCGTTGAACTCACTGCATACCCTATAACTGTATAGCAGACCCTCTAGTTTCTAATGGAAATTTGCCATTATTGTGGCCCTGCTCTATGTGTCTTTAAATTCTTAGTGGGGTTTTTCCCAAATTTTGGCAGCCCTTGCAGTCACAGCATGGGCATTACCACTATAGGAGACCCGCTCCTTTATAATGGGAACATTTTTTTTACTGAGACCCTCCTCTATGTCTCTTCAAAGGGGTATTAGGTTGCGTCCAAATTTTTGGCAGCCCTTGCAGTCACTGCATACGCAATAACAGTATAGGAGACCCACTCGTTAATAATGGGAACAACAAAGCATAACCGGCTGATGGCTCTCTAACAATAGCGAGGGCCGACTGCTGGCCTTTTAAGAATAGTAAGGGCCGTCTGATGTCCTTATAAAAATAAGCTTTATGACTTTCAGAGTCCTTCCATCATAAATAAAACAGGATGTGTCTGATGATGTGTCACACACCACATTGCCAGATAAGGTTGTAAAATTTTAAAATGACATTTCCCTGTGAATGCATTTGTCTTAAAAAATAACGTAAAAAACCCCCCCAAAAATAGGATCTTTCTTTAGTATAAAAAACAGCATCACCAATTTAACCTCAATGTAATCACATTGTTCAGCTCCTGCACCGTCTCCTCCATCTCCAAAATGACCACATCATTCACAAGCTGACAGCACTGCAGTAACAGGCTGTGCTGAAGATAACATGCTTAATGCTTAATTAACAAACCGCCCAGTGCTGCAGAGTTGTTGAAAGCTGTAACACAGCAGCCTGATCTGTGGCTCTCACCGCTGAACATACAGCCAGGCATGGTCGTGTGTGACAATGGGCGGAACCTGGTGACGGAGAAATGACAGCCAGAGTAGATACGATTTCCCTCTATGCCAGTCCTTTCACCGAGCTAAATACAACCCTCAGCAAAAAAAGCTGTGAACTGGCTCCGTACCATCCCTGGCCACATTCACCTGTCCATGTGTTTGTGGGTAGGCGGTCCTTCCCAGTAAGTGCACTTGGGAGGGCACGGGTAATGTTGTGGGACCCGTGCTTGTGGAAGGCGGAGACGATACCGGGAAAAATAATGGCGGCTGGGGACCGAGTATGGATACCCGGTCTCCGCCATAAGATTGTGGACAGCTTCCGCCTCCACGAGCCTAAAAGGCCATATTTCAATTGCAAGCAGCTGCCCAGAAATCTGGCAGTTTAGTGTTGCGGCCTGTGGGTGGGTGGCTGCATACTTGCGCTTGCATTCCAAGGAATTGGGTAGGGACAACTGAACGCTGCACTCGGACAAGAAAGTGGACGGTGATTGTTGCAAGTCTGCAACGACAGCTGCATGGCGGGAGGCATCTTCGCATGCGCCAAGGATCACTTATGATGGGCACACTTTAAGGCAGTGACCTGGGAGTCAGAGTTGCTTCCAGGGGTTTTTCCCATGCTGTTCCCATGTCTTTTCAGCACTGTATGCATGTGTCTGATGATGTGTCACGCACCGCATGGCCAGATAAGGTTCTAAAATGTTAAAATGACATTTCCCAGTGAATGCATTTGTCTTTGTTGAAAGCAATACAAAAGTGCAAAAACGCATCAAAAACGCTACGTGTGAACATAGCCCAAGGTGTGGAGGAGTATTTTTGGTTTTGGTTATTTATTTTGCCTTATATACAAGTCATTACCCTGGAAAGGATGTTCCTTAATATATTTCCCAGGAAAATCCATTTTGGTTTTGTTTTTGTATGTTTTATTGTGAATTCGTAAAAGTGGCGTAATATTCTGACAATGTTGTTGACAGAAGTGACCTGGGAGTCATAAATGCTTCCAGAGGTCTTCCCCATGCTGTTCCCATGTCATTTGGGCACTGTTCCCATCGATTTGGGCAATTTTTAGGCCCTCTGCAGACCGCCGGGGGGGAGCCGCCTGAAAAATGTTCGAGTTTCCCATAGACTTACATTGGGCTCGTTGCTCGGGTCGAGTACCCCAGTATTCCAATGTGCTCGACCCGAGCAACGAGTACCCAAGCATTTTAGTGCTCGCTCATCACTACTATTAATCAATGAAGGAGGTAGGTGGGCAGAATAACTGAGAGAATGAGCACCGGCCCACACCAAGCATATCAGATAAAAGATCGAATTCTGAGAAAGTGGACCACATATTTTCCCAATACACAAAGGTTCTTCTTATGGCAAGCTGCACAAAATGCTGATGAGCTTGGCTCAGGATGGATTTTAGCCTGATTAATGCCTGTGACATCTAAAGACCCTACTAGATCCAAACTCATAAGTGACACCTAACTAGATCCATAGTCTAGGAAATGTCTTAATGACCATAAATGTTACAGAAATGTTAGAAAAAAAATTGAAAACCTTCAAAAAAACCTTGTACTTCAGTGTTTAATAATTGTCCAAAATGCTGATAATTTCCTTTATTTTATGCAGTGTGTCTCTCATGAGATGTCAACTTTTATTAGCGTTGCTCTCTTTCAAGACTGTCAAATTTGGCAGCCATTTTCCCTTGTAGGAAATAATGAATTGCCTGCCAAATGACTGCTCGAATGTTAAAAGATTTCTAGGGAGAAACTGAAAAAATAAAATAGATGGCGAGGAGAACATTTTAAGAGCCGTGTGATTTCCTAGGAGTTTTGAACATAAATATATCACTTTAGGTCTGATGCACGTTACAGCGTTGCGGGTGCATCAGCTGCGGCTCATGTGTGCCGGCCTCATACAAGGTCACATATAATCATGACACCATATTACTGAACGCTGTTATTATTGGACCGGTCACTTGTGATTATATTGGAAAGTTTCCTTAAGTAAAGTTTAGAAAAAACTTCCATTACATTAGGCAACAGGAAATGTGAACCTTATTTATCCCCTAAGCAGATGATGGAATCCTTGTCCAAATCTTATTTTTTTTATTTGTGACTATCCCACTGATTTTATATGGAATTGGCCTAAAATTTTCATATCTGTGGTTCTAAGTCATAGTCCGGCTAAAGATTGGTGAAGATGGAATATTACGTGGCCATGCCCATTGGATATCAACAGAATCCCGCCATTAGCTAATGGGCATGGGGACAGTGCCATAGTGTCTACCATACGTACCAGCCAGGGAGTGTCCAGAAATGCCAAGAAAGCAACCAGGAATGCTTACTTTTGGACAGGGTTGGCATAAAATGCCACGTGCGCCAGTTTTGGTCTGCATCATTTTTAACAGTATTTGCATTCTCAGGGTGTGGATACTGTTAAAAACTAAGGAAACATAAATCAAACTGGAGAAACTGGAGAGACAAAAAGCGCAAATATGGTCTTATCTGATAACAAAGCGGTATAAAATGTTATAGGGTTGTGACAGTCACAACTCCTATAGGAGCATGTAAAGGCCACCAAGGAAATATGTTGCAATAAATGAGGAATACGTTGGTTCAGAGTCCGCGCTGCCCAAGGTACACAGATACGATCACACATGAAGGTGAAGCATGAATGCGGTTTATTTTGTCAACGCATTTCAAGGTTTTCAAACTTCTTCATCAGGACCAAACCACAATGAAAAAGAAACACATTCATGCTTCACCTTTGTGTGTGATAGTGTCTGAAAACCTTGGGCAGCGCAGACTCTGAACCACCGTATTCCTCATTTATTGCAAAAACTGGAAAAACACAGTACTAGGGTCCTGCAGGGGACGTCTGTTGGCACAATGACATCACTTCTTCTCCCCGCCTGCGCTGGGCTGCAAAATGCAGAGGATAAGAAAGACGACATCATTGCTCATTGTAGGGGGCTTTATTTGTATTTTTTAGTGCCAGGACACAGGAGCATTTAAAAGGGGATTATTATTGTATGGGAGCACATAACGGATGCTTACTCTACCGGCGCTGCTTATGATATATAGAATCTCAGGGAAGGGCACTATTACTATATGGAGGCACAGAGGGGCAATAATACTATATGGATGCACAGAGGGGCAATAATACTATATGTAGGCATAGAGGGGCAATAATACTATATGATGGGACAGTGAGGGCACTATTGCTATATTGAGGAACAATGGGGATTCCCTTTTCTATATGGAGGCACTATTTGTATGTCAAGGAACAAAGGGGACACTTGCACTTGAATGTGGCGGCACTATAGGAGCACTATTACTATATTTAGGCACATTGGGGGCATTAATAGTGTGTGGGGCACTATTACCATGTGGAGGCTCAATATAAGTGATATTACTAAATGGCATATAGGGTGGCACTATTACTATATGGGGCACTATTAATACATGAGGAACAGCAGGGACTGTCATTACTACGTGGAGGCACAGAGGGGCCACTATTACTAGATGGAGGCACAGAGGGGCCACTATTACTATATGGAGGCACAGAGGGGCCACTATTATTATATGAAGGCACAGAGGGGCCACTATTACTGCATAGAAGCACAGAGGGGCCACTATTACTGCATATAGGTATAGAAGGGGCACTATTACTATTTAGAAGCAGAAAAGGGGGCAAAATTATTACATTTTGGTGGTAGTGAAAGAGTCCAGGCTCAAATGTTGCCCTAGAGTGAATATGTCACTAGTTATTCCCCGGTGTACCTTCTAATCTGCACAGCTACTAATCTTATCCCATTCAGTCTTGATCCAATCCTGTGCTCGGCACTTATTATGTCATGCATCATTTTGCTTTTGGAGCAGGTCACCCTGGCATAGCCTTGACCTATAAATCAAGAAAAAAGAGGTCTGGCGTAGATATTGGAATTTCCCCTCTACCAGGTCCTCAGAAGGCCGGGGCAAGGGCAATTTAATTTCTTTTTTTTTAAACCTTATGTTTATTATGCTTTGGGGTCTGAATGCACCTTAATCCGAATAGAATAAATCTGATGCAAATCGAATTTACCATCCGAATTCAAAGAAATTTGGCGAATTTGAATTTTGGCAGATTCACTCAGGTCTAATCTACTAATGGTAGATTTTTAACAGGCCCTGTACTTTGTTCCACTGGAGATACAGCATGAACTACTTTCAAAGAACTTTAGTAAAGTGGAAGACGGAGGCCATCAGTGGTCGCAGCCCCTATGCAATTGCCTTTTTAACTCTTCCTATAATTTGGCTTTGTGTCACACTGGCTGTCTTTCATCCTCTGTTGCTGAGGGAGTCTAGGATGGAAGCTGTCAAGTGAAGAATAGTTCTGCTAACTGTAATTAAAGTCAAGAAGCAAGCTGATTTTGACTCGAACGGATAAAAACCCCAAAAAACTCACCTCTCCTCTGTATCTGTCCATTTTGTTGGATTCAAGTAAATCTCAAATCAACACCAAATTCCAAAAATATTGAATTTGGGCAACTCTAAGTTTTATGAAAAATCAAAATTATTTCAATTCACCTGTCATCCATTTACCCATCTCTAGTGGCCACACAATAGGTCATGTGCGAATGGTCGGGATTAGTGTTCCCTACTTTATAAGACCATGTTCCCACACAGTGTAAATGCAGCATTTTTTCCGTGATTTTCTTTTTTGCTGAAACTCTGCTGCATTTAATAGTTCAAGATAATTGGATGTGATTTCATGAAATCTCCTGTCTACCGTACATTTAAAGACTTTGTTGAACTGTGCGTTTTTTGTTGCATTTTTTTTTCTTAAAAAAATGCACGTAAAAAAATGCAGCTGCATTTCTAATTGCAGAATCAAAGCTTTTTTTGTACTAAAAAAAGCATTAAAAACGCTGCTTCAAATCTGCCCCCAAAAACTGCATCAAAAAAAGGTACAAATGCTTAAAAAAAACTGCAAAAAAAGCAAATCAGAGCAAATTGTGGTGCGGACAACAGCAGAAATCATGCAACTAAAATGCAGCAGAAAAAAAAATACAACATTTATGCTATGTGAACACAGCTTAAAGAAGTTAAAAAAATGTAAAAAAATAAAATGACTATACAGTTAAGCTCCCATACACATTAGAAAAAATCATCTTAAACCCAAAATTTTAGCAAAATAGTCTGACTGCCATATGTTTATTAAAAACTTCCAGATTCTCCAGTGGTGGCAGATGACTAGGTAAAGAAGGATTATGCCTTTAGGATTTCAACATACCCAAGTTTTTTTTTGCCAGGACCCGAAAAGTCACCAGGAGTTTGGCATCACATTTTTCCCATTGAAAAAAAAAAACATGCACGCTTGTTTAAGTCGAGCATGCATGTTTATCTTGGAGTAAAGAGAAAAAGTTATTTCATGCATATAGCCAGCCAAAAACCCAGGAAAAGTTTATAGGGAAAATAATGGGTGTTTGGGGACTTTAAAGAAGTTAACTCATAAAAAAACGAAGAAATGACATCAAAACCGATCTAAAAATTGGCTATTATAAAGAATTACAGAACTAAAAATAGGAATAATTAACAACAGTGTTTCGGGTAAAGGGGGTCTGCAGATGAACACATCTTTCCTCAGTCGTACTTTCATCGTTCTATTCTTTTTCCTCTTTTATACGAGGGTGATGTCATCTTTGTTTTGAGGAAAAGCAGATTTTAGATTTTGGCCCCAGTAACTTTGTGATGCCTAATTACTGTCATGTTATGAGAAGTATAAAAAAGATCCAAATACAACATAAAATAGCTTTGATATAATAAATAATACTATCACTGTTTAAAAATGTTACAACTTTCCCCTTATAGTTTCCGAGAAAGATATTGTCCAGCACCACTGAACGCGCTTTGGTATTCCAATATTCGAGATAAGGAGGAACTGAAATTCTTCAGACTTAACTTGATGTAAATCATTTTAGCACAATGATAGCTTTGTGTTTTACATTTCGCCTGGTGATTACAATCATTATCCTCCTTGCGGGTCTTTAATTTTCTAGTGTAAAATGTCATCGATTATTAAGGGGATAGTAAGGGAAGTCAATGTTTCATAACCTACTGTGATCATTCACGTGGACTGCTTTACATAGATTTTTTTATAAAATATTACCATTCGGCTTCTTTCAGCTTCCTCTAAATTAAAGGAGTTGTTTTTCTTGATCAGTCTCTTTTTTGTTAGAATCTTTGACCAAAAATAAGATGATGACTATCTCGCTCAAGAAACTTGTAGCCATCAACTTGAATCTGTTGGGAAGAGTACTGTACCAGGATGTTCATGCACTTCACCAGGACTGGGCACCGGCGGCCATCCACAGCATGAGCTGGCTGTAATATATGGAAGACCTCCCCGGATATTGCGTGGACCAAAACTGGGTTCCAATTCTCCAGTTGTAGAGAGGTGACAATTTACCTTTGATAGACAATACTTTCTGGATGAGAAGCGCCTGAGTTGTTGGGAGGGTCAATAGCAAAAAATAGATGTCCGAAGCCTCAGATGTTTTCCAAACATTTTCTTTCTTCATATTGCAACATCTTATAATAGGACATACATTGGTAACGTTTAACCATGACACGTCCAGTTACCATGTCCTACTGCCTAAGTTGAAGAATAGCTGTGAGTCAGAAATAATGGATATGGTCCAACCAAGAGATGTAGAAAACAATTTGACTCATGAATGGTTATCAATAGAGATGGTTTAGTCGAGTCATCACAATTGACATTTACATCTGAGTGAACTTCTTTCTTTTGCCAATTCCTCCACTGGTCACCGACTACCAAACTCCAAATTCAGTTTCAAAAACTAAAATGATTTACAAGACTTTCCTTATTTTGTCTTCTCTATACAAATCTAAACTAGCTTCCAGATATCTCCCAAAAAGTAATAACCAGTCCATACCTTACATTCATTCCTAATCCACCGACACCTCCCAACACGTATTCTCACTAGCCCATCCCATCCCTTCCATCCATACATCTCCTAATGTCTAGTTCATAATTTATCTCCTCCTACATTTCTGAGCTAATCTCCCATTACTATCCAACACATAATCTCCAGTCTATAATCTGTTCTCTCCATACATCTCTAAACTAATCTCCCACTACTACCTATCACATAATCTCCAGTCCGTAAGGTGTCTCTTCCATATCTCTGACATATTCATTGCTAATTTCCCACAGGTAGTCTTCAGTCTATCTCCTGTCCCATTCTTACTGTATATCTCTGACATATCTCTTGCTACCTCCTCACACATGATATCTGGTCCAGAACTTGTCCCCTTCATACAACTCTGCCATATTCCCCTGATACTTCATCCTACATGAACTCCAGTCCATAACATGCCCCCTCCATACATCTCTGCCCTAATCTCCCAATATATCCCCACATATAATCTAAAGTCCACAACTTGATCACTCTCTACATCTCTGTCCTAATCTCTCTCTCCCTTCCCACAAATAATCTCTGGCCCGGAATTTACATCTCTGCCATAATCCTCTGATACTTCACGAAACACAAACTCCATTCCATAACTTGTCATCGCCATACATCTCTTTCCTAATCTTCCGATATGTCCCCACATACAATCCTGACAAGACCTCTTTCTTTACCCTTCTCTTATCGGTACCGCACAATACCATTTTCTCCCATGCTTCCCCTGTTCTCTAGAACTCACACCCCCAACTGATCAGACACTTCTCCACCTTCAAAAACTTCAAAAGTAACCAGCAAGCCCATCTATTAGAAAAAGCGGGCAACCTCAAATAACTCCGCTGCCATCACACTTCATCTATGAGCAGGTTCTAGCATCACCTACTGTCTGATCCCCCTTCTTTGTCGATTTTGACCCCTCGTGGGCAGGGTCCTTTGTCCTTTTGAACAAGTCTGTCACTCATTTAGTCATGGATATTATCCTCGCTTTCTAGCTTATGTTATTATTAGAGATGAGCGGATCATTTGGCGCAACATCGGTCCACGGTCCAGGTCATTGTTCTCTGGCCATGGTCAGGACGTGAGTAATTTCCTTACCCTTTGGAATATCAGATTGGTTTATGATTAGCCAGATTGATGTCACACCAGGCCGGCAAATCAAACGCCGTACCGGAAAATCCAGAAGCTCAAGAAATTTGCACATCTGCAGTCCATTGCCAGAGAACACTGACCTGGACAATGGACCAGGGTTGCGATGCGTTCATCTTTTGTTATTATCATGGTATACCTATTATGTTATTTACTATAAACCCTTCTTTTTCATTTTCTTGGATTACAAACACCGGAATTACGATATGGGCACTTTAAAACGAATAACAGTAATAAATAATAATAAAAACATTAACAAGTGGAAATCGTGACATCTTAACAAGCACTGAAACTTTTTTTCTAATGCCTGCAAAGTACATAAAAATACCAGTGAATCAGAAAAAAAATATGCTCTGGTAAATGAGCCCGAGAGGATTTCACATATGACAAACACATTAAACATGAATATGGTCATTTTACTTTCCAGAATTAAGCTCCCATTGTTAGAGATATAATTGAAAATACACAAAAGAAATGCGTAAGTAATAATCACGATGACGTTATTTACTACCGGCAGGAAGGTTACACGGTAATACAAGAGGTAATGCAATTGTATTATATGATGTAAACTCTAAAATATGTAATAGAAATTCCTATTCAATGATATAATGCATTCATACACCAGGAATAGGAATGTAATAGACACATGTAAGGGTTGGAAGCTGAAGAGCATAGACCATGTTGGCAGCTTAGATGGTCCAGTAAAGACCAACTGGACTCGTGTGCCTCCAATTCCCCTAGTGATTTTCCTCTCCGAAGAGGCCATCTGCATGTTACTCTTTCATGGCCACTGTTAAATTATTGTTAATCTTACTATCTACAGGATGTTCGATGTACAAAGGACCCTAGGGTAATGGATGGAAGGGCCGAGATTATAGGAGCTGTTTTTTTTTTATAGTTAGGTGGAGACAAGAGTGAACTTCACTTTTAATATTATTGTGCTATATGACAACCGTAACAATGTCCTTAGAGACTGTATAATGATTTCACTAACGCTGGACCCTTGAACACACATAAATACTGAGATTTCAAAATATGATTATTATAATACTGCATTCAACTACTATAAAACTGCTTGAATAAAAAAAAGCAACTGCTATAATAGTACCCCCTATGTACAAGAATAAAACAGCGATAATATATAAAATATTTATAAAATTGCCCCTACTTACAAGAATATAACTACTATAATACTGCTCCTATGAACAAGAATATAACTACTATAATACTGTCCCCTATGTACAAGAATATAACTACCATAATACTGCCCCCTATGTACAAGAATATATCTACTATAATACTGCCCCTATGTACAAGAATATACCTACTATAATACTGCCCCTATGTACAAGAATATATGTACTATAATACTGCTCCTATGTATGAGAGTATAACTACTATAATAGTGCCCCCTATGTACAAGAATATAACTACTATAATATTGCCTTCGATGTACAAGAATATAACTACTATAATACTGTCTCCTATGTACAAGAATATAACTACTATAATACTGCCCCCCTATGTACAAGAATATAACTACTATAATACTGCCCCTATGTACAAGAATATAACTACTATAAAACTGCCCCGTATGTACAAGAATATAACTACTATAATACTGCTCCTAGGTACAAGAATATAACTACTATAATACTGCCCCTATTTACAAGAATATAACTACTATAATACTGCCCCCTATGTACAAGAATATAACTACTATAATACTTCTCCCTATGTACAAGAATATAACTACTATAATACTGCCCTTATGTACAAGAATATAACTACTATAATACTGCCCCTATGTACAAGAATATAACTACTATAATACTGCCCCCTATGTACAAGAATATAACTACTATAATACTGCCCCGTATGTACAAGAATATAACTACTATAATACTGCTCCTAGGTACAAGAATAGTTTGGAAATTTCAAGACTGCTGCATCCCTCTGCAAGACATCTTACAATTTTGGACTTTTCAGAGCCCGTCAAATCTCTCTTCTGACCAATTTTGCCAAAGGAAAGGAAGTTGCCTAATAATTAAGCACACCTTATATTGAGTGTTGATGTCATTAGTCAACACCCCTCCTCGTTACAGAGATGCACATCACCAAATTTACTTAATTGGTAGTTGGCTCTCAAGCCTATGCAGCTTGGAGTAGGACAATATGTATAAAAAGTATCATGTGATCAAAATACTAATTTACCTAATAATTCTGCACACAGTGTAAAGGTTATTTAGTTAACATAATTTTGATCAAAATAATGTAAAATCCATCCTACCATGTCATAGTAACCCTTATGGGACAGTCCTAACTCTAATATTAAAACCTTACCATTTGTCAAGTGACATACATATGGATAAGGGCAGAGAGACTGAACTCGTAGTAGAAGCATAGACTTTCTTTGCAGTTTAGTGTGCTTTAGTGCATTTAAGGGTGTGGCTGCCCTTTGTCTGAGCTGAAAGGTTCATTTTGCCTCTCAGGTCTTTGCTTCTACTACGGGTTCAGTCTCTCTGCCCTTATCCATATGTATGTCACTTGACAAATGGTAAGGTTTTAATATTAGAGTTAGGACTTCCCATAAGGGTTACCGTGACGTGTTGGGGTGGCTTTTACATTATTTTGATCAAAATTATGTTAACTAAATACCCTTTATTATTTATCATTATTTTTGCACTGTGCGATTTATCCATTTACTTCCAGTTATTTGGGTATTTTGCTTGTTTTTGGTTTTTCTCTGTCTAGTGGCCTTATGTGAACATGCATTTACATTTTGCATGCACATTAATTTACGTTTCATTTCAGACTCCCAGATTTTTTCCTTGCAGTTTAGTGTGCTTTAGTGCATTTAAGGGTGTGGCCACCCTTTGTCTGAGCTAAAAGGTTCATTCTGCCTCTCAGGTCTATGCTTCAACTACGGGTTCAGTCTCTCTGCCCTTATCCATATGTATGTCACTTGACAAATGGTAAGGTTTTAATATTAGAGTTAGGACTGTCCCATAAGGGTTACCGTGACGTGGTGGGATGGCTTTTACATTATTTTGATCAAAATTATGTTAACTAAATACCCTTTATTATTTATTATTATTTTTGAACTGTGCGATTTATCCATTTACTTTCAGTTATTTGGATATTTTGCTTGTTTTTGGTTTTTCTCTGTCTAGTGGCCTTATGTGAACATGCATTTATATTTTGCATGCACATTAATTTATGTTTCAGTTCAGACTCCCAGGTTTTTTCCCCTATGTAGAAGAATATAACTGCTATAATACTGTCCGCTATGTACAAGAATATAACTACTATAATACTGCCCCCTATGTACAAGAATATAACTGCTATAATACTGCCTCTATATATAAGAATATTAGTACTATAATATTGCCCCTATGTACAAGAATATAACTACTATAATACTGCCTCTATGTACAAGAATATAACTGCTATAATACTGCCTCTATATATAAGAATATAACTACTATAATACTGCCTCTATGTACAAGAATATAACTGCTATAATACTGCCTCTATATATAAGAATATAACTACTATAATACTGCTCCTATGTACAAGAATATAACTACTATAATACTGCCCCTATGTATAAGAATATAACTACTATAATACTGCTCCTATGTACAAGAATATAACTACTATAATACTGCTCCTATGTACAAGAATATAACTACTATAATACTGCCCCCATGTACAAGAATATAACTACTATAATACTGACCCTATGTACAAGAATATATGTACTATAATACTGTTCCTATGTACAAGAATATAACTACTATAATACTGTTCCTATGTACAAGAATATAACTACTATAATACTGCCCCTTATGTACAAGAATATACCTACTATAATACTGCCCCCTATGTACAAGAATATATGTACTATAATACTGTTCCTATGTACAGGAATATAACTACTATAATACTGCTCCTATGTACAGGAATATAACTACTATAATACTGCTCCCTATATTAGAACACAGGCTTGTGATATATTATATACTCCCAATACCTAGATGTCCCTGTATCTTATCAATGACCTCACTGACAACCTGCTGCTCTGCTGTGTAACCAGTGAGGCTACCACCCATTGTTTGACTCCATGCCATTGTTTTTATGATACAGAAAACACATGTCTAATGAATCTTTCTCTGAGATAGCTGTAAAAGTCCATACAATAAATAAGTCAGTGAAGCATGTGTTAATTAAGTCCAGGATAACGTCTTATAGACTGTAGATCTTGTAATAACGGCTTGGTGTCCCAACTCTGCCATAAATATTTGGTCAGTTG
This sequence comes from Phyllobates terribilis, assembly GCF_046119375.1. Classification (NCBI taxonomy): domain Eukaryota; kingdom Metazoa; phylum Chordata; class Amphibia; order Anura; family Dendrobatidae; genus Phyllobates; species Phyllobates terribilis. The sequence goes on along the minus strand of NW_027362763.1, from coordinate 693,320,385 downwards.
CCTCTGTTGGTGCTGAAGATTAGCAGCTGTCTGATGGAATGTGGGGACGAAACGAGTGCAATTTCCTATGAGACGTTTAATCTCCCATTTTATGAGCTCTGCTGTGCACACTGCGGCCATATTCAGGGGAAGAAATTCTCTCCTTAGTTGATAATATGCTAAAACTCTACATGATAAAGGTCAATAAATATTCAAAATTCAACATATTTCTATATTTATAAAGAATAGACTCATCTCATTTGATGGAAATCTACATTTTTTTTCCAAACCATCAATAGTTCAGATAGAAGACCAGATTTACACTTTTGTACTCTGGTCTACATTTCAGAACACCCCTTTGTTTCTTGAGAGTTTTCCAGGTTAAAGGGATTGTCTGATTTATAAAACTAATTTTTCAACCCAATTAGGGAATTGTAAATTATTAGAATGATCCCCCTTATTTGGCAGAACAAAGGCTGTAAAATAGCCTCTCAATCTGGAGGACCCGGCAAGTTAGGACATTACACAGACAGCCCATAGATTTCAGTGAATGCATTGCAATACTTTATTTCCCCTGCGGGGGCACTGCAGGGAGTCTGGACTCTTCTTTCAAAGTTTTGTGCACATCTAAATAAGATAGACATTGCCGGGACGGAGGTCAGATGGAGTCCAAAATTACTTCATTGATTAATGGCTCCGTCAGGGCTCTGTCTGGGTTTCTTTCGGAATCCTGTTCTTTGGGGAAACCCCGATGCTCCTTTGCGGCTCGGCTGGGATTTCCAATGAACTCCTGTTTTTTGGGAAATTGCGATTGAAACCACAACGCAGTACTGAATGTGGAGCACTCTATGAGCGTGAACATAGCCTTATCCATCCCAGCTTAGCCACGGAGGCTGTAGACTTTCATAGACAAATGGGAGGCCATTCTCAACAGGGGATAAAGTCATCTTTTAATGGAACACCATGAATATATATAAAATCCCTCTATATATACTGTACAACCCTTTTGAGGTTTTTTTCTGACCCCTTTCTCCCTATTTTCACAGATCTCAGTTCAGATCTGTCTGTCTGTAAGGCAACTATTGGTAGCAGTAGCTCTATCCCACTTATGATTAACTGGTTCTGTAGCATCCAGACTGGACCTTATGTTTCTGCTAGAGAACCTCCTTTTCCTGTGAGTTTATTGAGTCTCAGTATTTTGTTGGCTCCAGAACTTCAACACGTGTTTGTTGGCAAGTAGTTAGTTCGCTGCAGGGGATGTACATAGAAATCAAGAATTTCTAATTGGGCTCCCCCACAAAAAGAAATCTTTCATTGCCTCATAAAGTATGATGCTACTAAAAGTGCCACTAAAAACAGTGAATTCCCCCACAGTACCCTCCACAAGAACAGTAGGATGACCCTACAGTAACCACAACTCCCTCCTCAGCAAAGTATGGTGACCCCAACACAGTATGATGCCCCAATTGTAACCTCAACACAGCCCTCTATTCAGTATAATGGCCCCAACACAATCTTTATACATTATAATGTCCCTCCATACGGTGTAATGGTCCCCACAACCCTCCACACAGTATGCTGGCCCTAACACAACTTTCCGCACAGTATGATGACCCCAACACCCTCCACACTGTATAATGGCCCCCACTAGCCCTCCAAACAGTATAATGCTCCCTCACATAGCCCTCCATATAGTATAATGGCCCCCATATAACTCTCCAAATTGTATAATGGGCCCCACATAGCCCTTCAAACAGTATAATGCCCACCATATAGCCCTCTAAACAGTATAATGACCCCCACATAGCCCTCTAAGCAGTATAATGACCCCCACATAGCCCTTCATATAGTATAATGGGCCCTACAAAGCCCGGCAAACTGTATAATGGGCCACACATTGCCTTCCACATAGTATAATGGGCTCCACATAGAATTACACCACTGTCCTCTCTGCAAAAAACAGACTAGACATTTCTAAGCCCCATCCCATAATGAAGTCCAGCCCCCGCTTAGCCATCTGCTAAACAAAATTAAAGATTTTGAGTGGGAAAATTCAATAACATGAACAAAAATCTAAAACTTTACAGAAATATTGACTTCTTGTTATTTTCACATTCCTGCAGTCAATCCTATACAAAATAGGCTTAAAGCATATCATGGGAAATAATTTCTTTAAGACGCAGGGAAGTGACACATGGTATCTATGTTCTCTTCTGGTACGTGAAGTCCTATTCTCTCACACATAATTGTTCATCAGTCTCGGGGTGAATCTCCGGTTAATATGCACTTTGGAAGCTGGCATGTAACTGAGCCCAGTGCTGAGAATCTGGAGAAATACATAAATATATGCAAAGTAGATAAAGGCGCACATTTTCTGATATTGCAGCCTTCAATAAGAGATCTCTCCATCCATAAAACAAACTTGTCATGGCACGTCAGGACAACGCATGGCCGAACGGTGAAAGCCAAAAAGTATTAAGTTAATGTTATTTTTCTCATAAAAAAGCAAGATAATGAAAATTTCAGAATGCAAAAATGTAATGGCAAAGAAAACATTCAGTAGACTGGCGGGAGTATTAGTTGTTAATAGTTTTATTTATAAGGGACAGTATTATAGAAGTTGTATTTTTGCAAATACAGGGCAGTATTAAACTAGTTTTTGTGGTCAACAATGGGCAGTATTAAAGCAGAACTGTCCCTGATTTTACAAATCGCTTAGATGAGATACATGTACTTATTTCCTAAAGGGAACTTGCTATGTCAGAAAAGCTATTTACCTGCAGATGTAGAGGTAATCTGCAGGGAAATAGCACTGACATACAGGGAGAAAATGAAGTTATATTCTCCCTTCAGCTGCTTACTTCAAGTCGTAGCATTCACTTCTCACTACACAGTCTTCACTCCCCTGCACATTGATGGACAGCCTGCCCTGTACACACACGATGCAGAGCAGGCTGTCAAACATTGTGCCATTGATTGGAAGAGAGTGGCTGCAGGGAGAATATAACTTCATTTTCTCCCTATAGCTGTGACTCCAGTAAACCAGCCAAATATTGTTTACACATTATTTACACACAGATTACCACTATATCTGCAAATAAATAGTGTTTCTGGAGGTTATAGGATCCCTTTAAATCCATAAAAAGGCTGAATAATCCTTTTTGAAGGTTTAAACACAATCGTTACCCACTTAGCCAAAATGATAGCTCCTCAGAGTCCCTCCTCCCTGCTGCTGAACCTCTGTCCACCTAGCCAAATGATAGCTCCTCAGAGCAGTGGCGCAACTAGAGTCCAATGGGACCCGGGGCAAGATTTGAACCTGGCCCCCCTCCCCCACATGATGGTCAGATGTATGGGCCCTTGTAGCGTTTTAAATCCTAAGGACATATGAGTTGCCCTCCCTCCTCCATTATGTAGTAATGTCCCTCCTCCTAGTATATACAGTATGTCCCCCATCCTGGTATATATGTCCCTCATCTTGGCCCCATCCTGGTATATATATGTCCTCCATCCTGGTATATATCTCCTATTCTCGGCCCCATCCTGGTATATATGCCCTTATCCTGGGCCCCATCCTGATATATATATCCCCCATCTGTCATGTTAGGTGTCATAGAAAGATTGAAAATCTCTCTTCTCTCTCCAAAATCCCTCTTCCCTCCTCCCCTATACCATTTGTCAGAGGAGAAAAGCTGACAATCTAAGGCCAATTTCACACGTCCGGATATTTCCGGTACCGGAAAAAATGTTACCGGAGATATCCGTGCTCCGTGTGCCCATGTGTCTCTGTGTGTTTTACGTGTGGCATCTGTGTGCGACATGTGTGCCACATCTGGATCACACGGATGGGCGCCTGGGAATCAGCGCTACAAGTAGCACTGTTCCCAGGCACCAGTGCTGAACGCTGCCCTCATCATGGTTCCCTGCCAGTGCTGTGATCAGCACCAGTAGGGACCATGTTGAGGGCAGTTGTAGTGTACTCGCCATGTCCCCACCTGTAAAAATAAGAATAAAATAATAAAATCCTTATACTCACCTCTCCTAGGTGTCCCCTGCTGTCATCCATGCAACCACTGCTGCAGAGGAGTGTCACATCATCCGTGTGGTACGTTTTTTGGACCGTGTGTCCGCAAAAAAACAGACTTGTTTCTGTGTGGAGCACACGGACACACACGGTCCACAAAAACACACTAAGGTGTCCACAGACCCATTCATTTGAATGGGACTGCGTGTGTCAGTGTCTCCGGTATGTGTGGAAACTGTCACCACTCGTGCGGGAGATACTGACATGTGAAAGAGGCCTAAAGAGCTGTCTGTATGCAAATTAGCACACACAGGAGAAGTGACTTGTAGGCAAATGCTAGCACAAATGGTGCGACTAACACAATCAACATGCGAGTGTGTTTTCCAGTGGCACAGGCTTGTGATAAATTTACACCTTGGTGAGAAAGATTTAGTCCCTGGCTTCAAAAGAATTCAACAGAAATCTGCAGTCTGTCCGGCACTGACACAAAATATGGAATATCTAAAGTTCTATACCTCCGATAATAATGGGGCCCATATTTTTAGTGGCAGGGTCTGCCAAGGAACAATATGCATCATTTTCCGTAGCGGTATGCCCCCCCGTTGAGCGGTAATGCAAAAGTACAAAATAACAGACCGCAGCTATGTCATGTGTGGTCTCTAAAGAAAGCTAAATTCATAATGGAAAATATGGCGTCACTTGCAAGCTTCTGCGATCAATTAGCGATAAGTTATCCCAGACGTTGGGGATTCTAATAAAAATATGAAGGCTGGGGCCCAGCCCAGGTGAGGTCATTACAGGTGGTGTGTGGGCAGGTCTTCCCCTTCAACATAAAAGACCCAGCCGAAGGTGGGTCAGGACTCATGTTGGAAGAACTTATTTATGTGTAACATGGGTCACGTTCGCTGAATGGGCATAGGAGCGCTTCCCTCCAGCTATGCTGAATTGTCTCTGCGGTCTTTATAGTAAGGTTCTTTGGTTAACCCCTTTTTATTTTGTGTAACTGTATATTCTGTACTGTATTGTCTCCATTTGTAAAATCTTTGTATATTTTTCATAAACACTGCCTCCCTTTTGGATTAAATATAAAATTTAATAGTACCGTTTCTTTTGCTCTGTAATCGTTCCCTCCTCCGAAGCCATATGCTACCAGAAAGCAGGCGTCCAATCAGGCCTGTATTGTATTTTAAAAGCTGGTCAGTGGTGGCAGCGAATAATAATAAGTGGGTTATCGTGAAGCTGGCAGTGACCGTACTGGGGCGTATACACATATTCCATGCGTTGGAATCCGGAGGTGTGTACGCCATATGCTCTCTGCTCGCTTGCCGATAGCTACATAGCGAGTAATGGGCATCGTGTGCTCGTGAATCCCTGCTCAATCCTGACAGAGTGACGGCAGCGATGGGATATTGTGTGATCTCCACGGTGTCATCCCTGTGAATCCCTGATACTAGGTATGGAGCGAACCCAGAGTATAATGACACTAAAAGAGGAGGGAGCCCTACAACTAGGGAAAGGGAGAGTGGAGACCCCTAAACAGATCTAATGACAAACCCTGACTCCCCTATAGATCCTAATTAGGTTCTGCACGTATCACCAAGCAGGAAATCTGGCCCTAGCTGCCCCTAAGGCTTGACCCTAGGTAGGGAGCAGGAGAGGTGAGCACAAAGTCAGCCCCACTACAAACTAAAGTACACACAGGGGAAACAAATAGGAATGCACTTAGCTCCAAGATGACACCAGAGAAAGCATGGCAACAATCCACAAAGGGACACCAAGGTAATTCCAGTCGACTACTAGAATCTCAGGCCTGAATAGGTATAACATGCTATCACTAGCAACTCTCTGAGGATCTGAGTGTATTTAAGGACACAGCAAGGAAGTGCTGATTAACAGCAGAAAGGTGAGGATACCTCAGGGTCCTAAAGGGAAAGGTATAATCCGTAAGCAAGGTGAGGATCACAGCTGGGTCCTTGTCAGAAAATATTAAAAATCTCTAAAATCCCTCTCTCTCGCCAAACCCCTCATCCCCCCCTCCCCTATCCCATTTGCAGTAAAGATGGCAAATAGCCATGTAAAAAGCTGTTTCTATGTAAAATGGCAGTGTACACAAGAAGTGACATACTTAATTATCCAGGTTAATTACCATGCAAAAGAGAGCTCCTGGTAGCACAAAGACTAGAAAGATGTACATTGTGCCTATTAATAGAGACATGTGTGATGAATAGACACTGTTTAACATATGGGCCAGGGACTGAATGAGTTGTGTATTTGATTAGAGATAAAGAGTACAAAACCTGAAAGAGATCAGAAACATCTCGTTAAGCAGCAAAGGGAATCTATCACACTCATTGACATTCACACTTCCACATTCCTTTCATCCCTAGACGTCTACCAGACACTGAGGCACCGAAGGAAAATATAGAATAGGGGAATTTCTATAATTCCGATTATGATGAGACATATATTTTTAGCGGCAGGGCTAATTGGGGAACAGTTCGCATATTTTTTCATATCTGTGAGCCCTCCTGGTGAGCTGTAACTCAACAGTGAAAAGGTAACTGACAGCAGCTGGGTCATGTTTAATATCTAAGGAAAGATAAAATCCAAATAAAAAACATGGCATCACTTGCTAACTTCTGCGATCATTCAGAGAGGAGTTATCGCAGAAATTGTGGATTTAATAAAACCGTGAAGTGCAGAGACCAGCCCACAACTCGGCCCACGTGAGTTCATTACAGGGGGAGTGTGTGGACAGGGCCCAATTCGGCATAAAAGATCAAGCCGACTGATGATCAGTGTTTGTGCTGAGAGATACGTATTTTTGTGTAAGCAGGGACCATGTTCCCGTAATGGTCAATCGGAGTGCTCTCCTCTGGCTAAACTGAATCATGTCTGCGATCGGTGTAGTAAGTAGAGATGAGCGGTGTTCGACTTGAACTGTTCGCCTATCTCAAATTCGAACTGTTTTGGGCGGTGTTTGAGCCGTTCGGCGAACCCGAATGATTTGAAAAAAATTCGGCTGTTCGAGGTTATGTTCGATAACTGTTCGTGCACCAAAATCATAACTGGATTTTTTCTCAGTAATATTGAAAATTAATGTTAATACGCAGTTTGAGTGTACAGCGGGGCGGGGGGACGGGCAGGGGATGGATCTCTGCAGAAATAATGAAGATCTCCATTTTTTTTTCTCTTTCCCGCATTTACAGTGGGGAGGTGCAATCTGTCAGCCTATCAGCAGCGCACACACGGAGCGAAGTGCTTTTTTTCACACAAGCAAGGGCATGTGTCATTGGCAGTGTATGTCACATGTCCTTGCCCTATAAGACCCAGCCATTTTCCCCGTCGCCACCATTTTCTCACTGCTGCAGCTGCATGTTAGACGGCACCGCTGTTGCTGTGTGCGCCATACTTTGTTAATTTCAAGCCAATTTTCGCACAAATCTACAGATAGCTTGGGAGTAGGGAATAGTTGTGATTGCAGTCCTTTTAAGGACTAGGTTACATTATTTCCTATGACTTTTATCAGGCAGGTCTGTGCTCTTAAATAGATAGGTTGGGAGTAAAGACTAATTGTAATTGCAGTCCTTTTCAGGGCTAGGTTACATCAGTTCCTATCACTTTTTGCCAGGCAGGTCTGTGGCAGTGCTGTGCAAGTTTTTTTCACAGCATTTGGCTAAATCTAGCAAAGCAAATCCTTTTTGTCCTCTTGCAGTGTGTGTTAGTCAGTGGAGAAGGCTATCTGTGTTGCAAGCTACACCACCTGTGTATAGAATACAATTTTTTTACTGTACCTAGTGAAGTAAAACCTTTTGGGCATAGCATCATTCTATTAGTCCATCTATACTAACCTCCACCAGGTTGCAAATTCACAATAATTTTTATCTGCATATAGCTCTGAAAAAATATTTAGGCTTCGGCTTGTAGCAGTGTGTGGGACTTGTTCTATTAGTCCATCTATGCTAACCTCCAGCAGGTTGCAAATTCAATATCATTTTTTTCTGCATCTAGCTCTGAAAAAATATTTGGGCTTCGGCTTGTAGCAGTGTGAGGGACTTGTTCTATTAGTCCATCTATACTAACCTCCATCAGGTTGCAAATTCAATATAATTTTTTTCTGCATCTAGCTCTGAAAAAATATATCGGCTTGTAGCAGTGTGTGGGACTTGTTCTATTAGTCCATCTATACTAACCTCCAGCAGGTTGCAAATTCAATATAATTTTTATCTGCATCTAGCTCTGAAAAAATATTTCAGCTTGTAGCAGTGTGTGGGACTTGTTCTATTAGTCCATCTATACTAACCTCCATCAGGTTGCAAATTCAATATAATTTTTTTCTGCATCTAACTCTGAAAAAATATTTCGGCTTGTAGCAGTGTATGGGACTTGTTCTATTAGTCCATCTATACTAACCTCCATCAGGTTGCAAATTCAATATAATTTTTTTCTGCATCTAGCTCTGAAAAAATGTTTCGGCAAGTAGCAGTGTGTGGGACTTGTTCTATTAGTCCATCTATACTAACCTCCAGCAGGTTGCAAATTCAATATAATTTTTATCTGCATCTAGTTCTTGAAAAATATTTGGGCTTCGGCTTGTAGCAGTGTGTAGGACTTGTTCTATTAGTCCATCTATACTAACCTCCAGCAGGTTGCAAATTCAATATAATTTTTTTCTGCATCTAGCTCTGAAAAAATATTTCGGCTTGTAGCAGTGTGTGGGACTTGTTCTATTAGTCCATCTATACTAACCTCCAGCAGGTTGCAAATTCAATATAATTTTTATCTGCATCTAACCCAGCCAATACTTTTGGGCTAATACCACAGTTTGGCCACTCAGCTCTGCTCGGTTCCCATCCATTGTTTTTTGTGCAAACAACTCCAGAGTTGTGAATTAGTTAACCACCAAAATGAGTGGAAAAAGGCCTGCTGCTGGTGGAAAGGGGAATAGGCATGTTGGGAAGGGAAAAAATGGTTGTGTCCGTGGGGTAGGTGTTAAAGCAACAGTAACATCTTCAGAAGAAAGACCATCTTCCAGCCAAACTAAGATGTCTACTTCTTTTAGCGGACAATGTGATAAGATCCCTTTCTTACGGCCACGCCAATCGCTACAAATTCCAGATGAGGCACAAAAACAGCAGGTGCTTCAACGGATATCAAGTGCTCCATTAAGTGGGCTTTCCTCCACCTCAACTTCAACATCACAAATACTCCAGTCCTCAGAGGTATCACCCCAATCACACTTGCTTCCTCACAGCTCCCAAGTGTCCAGCTGCCCGTCTGAGTATGGGGTAGAACAGATGGTTGAGTCTGCAGAGCTGTTTACTCATACTATAGCCTGGGAATCAGAGGTCGGCTCCAGAGCTTCTGTGAATCCAGACGAGGAAATGATCTGCACTGATGCCCAGAATCTTTATGAGTCGGATCCAGGACCAGACGCAGAAGGTTCTGACCATAATGTAGACCCTCGTTCCCAAACTGTAACTCCTGTTGGTGGAGACAATGAGGAAGATGATGATGAGACTCAAATACCTGATTGGAGCGACAACTTTAGTTTTTTGTCAGGGCAGGAAGAGGTTGGCTCTGAGGACGACGGGTGTGATAACTCACAGGGTGATGATGACGAGGTTGGAGATCCCACTTACTGTCAACCCACAGTCAGCCAAGAGATGAGGTCAGCAGAGGAGGTGGAGGAGGATGCTAGTGATGACGAGGTCAGGTTGTGCCTTCCTGGACAGAGACGTAGTACTAGAAGCACGTCAACAACAGCATCCTCAAACACAACTCTGCCTCTGACCACAAGTCGTGGTGGCTCTTCAGGTCAAATGGATGCTAAGCCTTGCATAGCCTGGGCATTTTTTCAGATCGATAAAGATGACCCAACTCGTGTTATCTGTAACATTTGTCAGCAAAAGCTAAGTAGAGGCCAAAAAATACATTGTTTGAGTACTTCATGCATGAACCGGCACATGGATATGAAGCATAAGTTGCAGTGGGAAGCTCACTGTGCTACAATGCGGCCTAGCCGGCCGGGCCAACCACCGTCTGCCACATCTTGTGCATCCGCGGCCTCTTCATCCTCTGTGACGGGGGGGACAGCAGTCACACCTGTTTTGGGACGCAGACCTGCCACCTCTTTACCCGCAACAGCCAGCGTGATTGGTAGGTCATCATTTTCTTTGGAGGTGGAAACACCAGCTGGTGTTCAGCGCTGTCCGACATCGATAGCACCACCTTTGGATCAAGGCAGCCTAACATGTCTGCCTGCATCTTCCTCACAGACCGGCAGTTTGCCAGGGACACCCTTCTCAACCCCGTCTAAGCACAACAGCCAGCCCTCGGTCCCTCAGATGTGGGCAAGTAAAAGACCATTTCCTCCTAGCCATGAGAAAGCTAAGAGGTTGAATTTCACCATCTGCAAGCTCTTGGCTACAGAAATGCTTCCTTTCCGCCTGGTGGACACAGAGGATTTTCGAGACCTTATGTCCGTCGCAGTGCCCCAGTACCAGATGCCCAGTCAGCACTACTTCTCAAAGAAAGGTGTGCCTGCGCTCCACCAGCATGTCGCACACATCATCACCGCTTCTTTGAGAAACTCTGTGTGTGACAGGGTGCATTTCACCACAGACACTTGGACGAGTAGGCATGGACAGGGGCGTTACATGTTGCTGACTGGGCACTGGGTAACTATGGTGACAGCAGGACAAGGGGCTGCTGTCCAAGTCTTGCCATCCCCACGAGTTGTGCGGCAATCCTCTATATCTGCAAGTTCCTCCACTGCTTCTGCCTCCTCAACCTCCTCTCGGTCCTCCACCTGCACCCAAAGCCTGTCTGGTCATGCCACAAGCTTTCTAACTGTGCAGAAGGGATCCTGCACACCTCCTTACTATGCTGTCAGCAGGGCTGAACGTCATCAGGCGGTTTTTACTTTGAAATGTCTGGGAAATGTGAGTCACACAGCTGAGGAGTTGTGGTCAGCTCTGGAGAACAAGTTTCATGAATGGTTGTCTCCACTGGACCTGAAACCAGGGAAGGCCGTGTGCGCCAATGCTGCAAACCTGGGTGCGGCCCTTCGCCGGGGCAATGTCACACACGTGCCTTGTATGGCTTACGTGTTGAACCTGGTTGTCCAGCAATTTTTAGCCCACTATCCCGGACTAGATGGCCTTCTGCAGAGGGCAAGGTTGCTGTGTGCTCATTTCCGCCGTTTGCATCCCGCAGCTCAGCGACTTACATCTCTACAGAAGTCGTTGGGCCTGCCACTTCATCGGCTAAAATGCGATGTGCCTCCCCGATGGAATTCAACTCTGCACATGTTGCAGCGACTGTGGCTGCACCGACAAGCCCTGGTGCAATACGTTGTGACGTATAGCCTGGGCCAACGAGATCCAGAGGTGGGGCAAATCACACTGGAGGAGTGGTCTCAGATTAGGGACCTATGCACCCTTCTGCACAGTTTTGAAATGGCGACGAAGATGTTTAGTGCTGACGATGCCATTATCAGCATGACTATTCCGGTGATTTACATGCTGGAGCACATGTTAAACAGAATTCGGAGTCAGGTGGTGGCACAAGAGGAGGTGGAGGAAGTAGAGGAGGAGGAGTTGTATGCGGAAGGGCTAACATCTGCAAGGTCCAGACGGTCGGCAGCACCAAGGCAGCAGGCATGTGAGGGTGGGGGAGATGGTTTTACCAGGGCGCATGGTAGCAGCCAAACTAGTGAGGAAGGTGCAGGAGCCCAGGAAGAAGTGGAGGACGAACTGATGGAAGACTCATCAGATGAGGGAGACCTTGATCACATTTCTGTTGTGCGAGGTTGGGGGGAGTGTGCAGAGGAAGGAAGCATGATTGTTACCTCGCCACCAACACAACAGGGACTTGGTGCTCCTGGATGAGCAAGACACATCAGTGCCTTCTTGCTGCACTACCTGCAACATGACCCTCGAATTGTGAGAATTAGAAATAATCCTGACTACTGGGTTGCCACACTGTTAGATCCCCGGTACAAAAGTAAATTTGCAGAAATTATTCCTGCCATAGAAAGAGATGCACGCATGCAGGAGTATCAGCAGAGACTGTTGCAGAATCTTACATGTGCTTTTCCCCAAAACACTAGTGGTGCACTTAGTGAATCTAACAGTTCCAGCTTGCAAACCGTGGGACCGGTGAGTGTTCAGCACTCAAAACGTAACAGAAACACAGTATCTGCTGGTAACATCAATTTTGCGCAATCATTTCACCACTTTTTTAGCCCATCCTTTGCAAGGCCACAGGAGACAAGAAGTCTGACACATAGTCAACGCCTAGAGACGATGGTACAGGAGTATCTCCAAGTAAACATTGAAGCCATGACTGTGTCACTGGACCCTTGCTCTTTTTGGGTTTCCAATCTGGATAAATGGCCGGAGATCGCCACTTACGCCTTGGAGATCTTGTCGTGCCCCGCAGCCAGTGTTCTCTCTGAACGCGGCTCTCCACTGATAATGTTCATAAAGATGAACAAATCATGGATCCGAAACGACTTTTCTACCCCTGTGTCATCCTGGGGAGAGTAAAAACTTGATGATTTGTTAAAATCACCTCACCAACCGTTTTAAGCTTTCAAATTACTAATCATGTTTATCTGTATCTTGGCTGGAAAATAATTTGGGTCTTGTAGCAGTGTGCAGTACTGATTCTATTAGGCCATCTATACTAAACTCCACCAGATTTAAAATGACTAATCATATTTATCTGCATCTTGCCTGGAAAATAATTTGGGCCTTGTAGCAGTGTGCAGTACTGATTCTATTAGGCCATCTATACTAAACTCCACCAGATTTAAAATTACTAATCATTAGTGTTGAGCCACCCCCGTAGTGTTCGAGTTCGGTTCGGTTCGTCGAACACCCGTGTGTTCGCCGAACTGTTCGTCGAACTGTTCGTCGAACACCTTCGAACACCGTTAAAACCAATGGCAGGCAAACAAAAACACATAGAAACACATAGAAAACACCTTCAAAGGTGTCCAAAAGCTGACAAACTGCTCAGAAGACACAACTAACACATGGAAAAGTGACAAGTACATATAGTCATGCGAAAAGAAAAGAGGTGGAGGAGTAAAAGGAGGGGGAGACACAGATATAGGCATGTCATGCCCTTCTAAAATCCAAAAAGTGAGAAGCCGAGACGGCCAGTCCGCTCCTGCCCGTGCCACCTCCGTGTCGCCGGGTTTGTGCCAGAGCCGCGGTGAACCCTGACGGCCAGCCCCCCTCTCCCAATACTGGTGCCTGTCCGCTGGTGGGTCGAGAGAGCCCCCCTGTGGTGGAGGCAGCTCTAAGCTTTTTAATTTAAATTGTCCCTCTAATTTGAATGAATACACTTTAAATCCATTTACAAGGATCTATTGGAGGGCAAGTCTCATGCCAGCAGCCGCGTAATTCCAGCTCCAGTAGCGTCCACTAAAGCTGCTGCAGTTAAAAAGCTTTTATAAGGATCGAGCTCGGCTGTCCACCGCAAGGCATCCTACTGCCAGTCCCAGCCCCTATGCCTTGGGGTGCCTCCTGATGCTCTTCACTAAGTATCCCGTGGTCCCGAAGCATTTCCTTTGAAAAAATTAAGTGTCCAAACTACAGGTGGTGTAGCTTGCTTAACAGCCGGGATAATCCGCTGACTAGCAGACACTGCTACTAGGCACAAAGTATTTCCTGGGCTAGATGCAGTTAAAAATTTGTAAGTAGATACTCTCGTTGGATGCTGAGAAAGCATTCCATAGAGTCTCCTGGCACGCCATATATGATTCTCTTAAAAAGCTTGGGGTAGGGGTCTAGGGGACCCTTTTATAGCCAAAATCACGGCCCTGTATCACAATACGTCACCTAGGCTGAAGATAAATGGAACTGTAGCACCGAGGGCTCGGTTGCTACAGACGTATTGCACCTCACCCAGAGGTGTGATATCTCACTCTCAGATAAGGATGGAGTGTGGATCAGGACCCGACACCTGCATGCATTACACCACATTGCCGTGGGGCAGGGCGACCAATATGCCCCTGAGATGGGCACGACAGTCCCTGTCCCTGGCTGGAGTGGGGGAAGGGAACACTGAGGAAGGGGAACCCTGCAGTGCAGGAGCAGGGAGGAAGCAGTTCCTGGGTGCATTGAGAAGGGAGTATAAAAGGTGGGCACCATCTTAGTTCAGTGCAGAGAAGTCTGAGCAGAAGTGGCAGGGAGCAGGGGCTCTGCATGAGCTCTGCTCCGGAGGCGGGCCTAGTAACAGAGGCCCAGGCCTGCAAGAGGGAGAAGGAAGGAAGAGGAGCGGAGAAGGCTCCAGGAACGAGGAATGAAGGGATCCCAGGGGTGCGGACGGGCGAGTCGCCACCGCACGCCCGAATCCACCTGCGTGGAGGGGTCAGGCCAAAGGGGGAGACCGGTCCCCGAACTAGTGGAGGCAGGAAACGACCCTCAGCTAGAAACCGGAGGCTCTGACATTTTATGTGGCGCAGCCCCTTGCTCCACCCGCTAGGAAGGCACCACATAGGGTCAGGGAAACTGGCGCCAAGTTTACCAAGAGGAGGCCCGAGGCAGCCGGACAGAAGTGTTGGTAAGAAAGGCCAGACAAAGGACACACAAAGGGGGTCCTGTGAAGCGCTCCAAAGTTATCTGGGAGTTGTCTGAGCCCCTCACCTGGTGAGCACAGTACGACGTGGGCAGCCGTTACCTGCAGACGTGGTCTGGATAATAAGAACTGTGAGTAAAGGCCCTGAACTGCATCACTGACTCCGTGTCGTTACTGCTGCTGCCCTGCACCATCACCCCCATCCTCCGCATACACTGCCCTGAGGCTATACTCCTCCCGTGGGGAGTTATGCTACGCTCTGCTGCACCCACAACACCAGCCTTAGCGGTCTGCCCTGTAGCGGCGGTTCACTCTGACCGCAATCCACGGGTGGCGTAGTCGGACATTTAAACATCAAAACCACATAAATAGTTCCGCCACTGGTTTGACCGCCCTGAGCCACGGAACCGGATCGCCGCCACGAAGACTACAACCACCAGCATCCACCAAAAAGGGTCCGGCTCCGGGTGTCCCAAGGCCCAGGGGGTGCGTCAGAACATTTTCATCACCTTTCACAATCACCAATGGGACAAGGCAGGGATGTCCTCTGTCCCCTCTCTTATACATCCTAGTGACGGAGCACCTGCTCTCATCAATTCGCCATAACCCCAATATTAGGTGGATTGAGGTGGGAGGCACCGAGTACAAGTGCTCTCTATTTGCTGATGATGTCCTAGTATATATCACTCAATCACATATATCCATCCCTGCTGTTATGGCTGAAATAGATCACTTTGTTACATGGTAAAATTTTAAAATCAATGCAGCGAAGTCTGAGGCCCTCGATGTCTCCCTCCCTAAATCCATATAGGATTCCATCCAGTCCAACTTTCCCTTTGCCTGGCCCTCACAGGGTATCAAATACTTAGGAATTCCTATTCATAGAGACCTCTCCCATCTATGTTATCTTAATTTTGGGCCCTTTATTGAACAATTCCATACAGACCACGGTTGGCAAGTTAGAACTGTAAGATTCACTACGTGAACCACTGGTGTTTTGTGGAAAAGCACATGTACACCGCGTTCCAAATTATTATGCAAAAAGTGTTTAGGAGTGATAAGGGAAGAATTTGTTTGTCAGTTAAACTCATTGATGGTGATGTGTGTCAGGGCTCTTTATATCACTGTAAGCAATTGCAGACACCTGTGCTAATTAGTTTGGCAGGTGTGTCCAATGAAAGGCAAGACTACTTAAGAAGGCTCTCTCACATTATTAAGCAGCCTACATTTTCTGCCAAAATGGGAAAGAAAAAGGATGTGTCTGCTGCTGAGAAGAAACAAATTGTGGAGTGTTTAGGTCAAGGCATGACTACAATCAACATTGTGCGATGATCAGGATGAAGTGTCTTGGCAATCAAGAAGTATGTAGCTGATTCACAGTACACACGTGTGCGTGCTGATAAGGGCAAATTGAGGACTCTTTCCTACAGGCAATTACGTCAGGTTGAAAGAGCAGCGGCAAAAAAGCCTTGTCATAGCAGCAGACAAGTTTTTGAAGCTGCTGGTGCCTCCAACGTCCCCCGAACAACAAGATGCAGGGTCCTTCAGAGGTTTGCAGCTGTGCATACGCCATCCTGTCGACCTCCTCTATCCACTTCACACAAGCAGAAACGGCTCCAGTGGGCCAAACATTACATGAAGACTGATTTCAAAACTGTTTTGTTCACGGATGAGTGCCGTGCAGCGCTCGATGGTCCAGATGAATGGAGTGGAGGATGGCTGGTTGATGGACACCCCACGCAAACACGGCTACAGCGCCAACAAGGAGGAGGTGGAGTAATGTTTTGGGCTGGAATCATGGGGAGAGAGATTGTCGGCCCCTTTAGGATCCCTGAAGGCGCTAAAGATGAACTCCATAATGTATGTGGATTTTCTCAAACAGCACTTCCTGCCATGGTTCAAGAAGAAGAACCGTGTATTTCACAGCAAGATCATTTTTCTGCATGATAATGCACCATCTCATGCTGCACATAAAACATCTGCATCTCTGGCTGATATGGGCATAAAAGGGGACAAACTTATGGTGTGACCCCCATGCTCCCCTGACCTCTACCCCATTCAGAACCTTTGGAGCATCATTAAAAGGAGTGTCTATGATGGCGGGAGGCAGTTCACATCTAAGCAACAGCTCTGGGAGGGTATTCTGTCCTCATGCAAAACAATTGAAGCAGAAACCATCCAAAACCTGACAAATTCAATGGACGAGAGAGTTCAGAAGCTCCTTTCGAACAAGGGGTCCTATGTGAAAATGTAACATCACCTAGAATAAAGTTTTGAGTTGAAAACTGTTTGATTTCAGTTTCTAACAACCTGCTAATGCTTATAATTTCAAAAATGACCATTTTTTTGGTCTTTATTAAAATGAAAAGGTTGATCGAAAAGTTTGGGGGATCTAAGAGTGTGGCAACCCAGTAGTCATGATTACTTCGAATTCTGACAATATGAGGGTCATGCTGCAGGTAGTGCAGCAAGAAGGCACTTATGTGTCTTGCGCATCTCGGAGCCCCAAAATTATTTTCCGGGCTAGATGCAGCTAAAAATTATTTTTAATTTTAAATCTGGTGAAGCTTATTATAGATGGCCTAATAGGATCAGTGCTGCACACTGCTACAAAGCCCAAATTATTTTCCAGTCAAGATACAGATAAACATGATTAGTAATTTGAAAGCTTAAAACGGTTGGTAGGGTGATTTTAACCAATCATCAAGCTTTTACTCTCCCCAGGATGACACAGGGGTAGAAAAGTCGTTTCGGATCCATGATTTGTTCATCTTTATGAACGTGAGTCTGTCTACATTATCAGTGGAGAGCCGCGTGCGCTTATCTGTCAGCACACCACCAGCAGCGCTGAACACACGTTCAGACAGAACGCTGGCTGCGGGGCATGACAAGATCTCCAAGGCGTAAGTGGCTAGCTCCGGCCATTTATCCAGATTGGAAGCCCAAAAAGAGCAAGGGTCCAGTGACACAGTCGTGGCTTCAATGTTTACTTGGAGATACTCCTGTACCATCGTCTCTAGGCGTTGACTATGTGTCAGACTTCTTGTCTCCTGTGGCCTTGCAAAGGATGGGCTAAAAAAGTGGTGAAATGATTCCGCAAAATTGATGTTACCAGCAGATACTGTGGTTCTGTTACGGTTTGAGTGCTGAACACTTGACGGTCCCACGGTTGGCAAGTTGGAACTGTGAGATTCACTACGTGCACCACTGGTATTTTGTGGAAAAGCACATGTAAGATTCTGCAACAGTCTCTGCTGATACTCCTGCATGCGTGCATCCCTTTCTATGGCAGGAATAATTTCTGCAAATTTACTTTTGTACCGGGGATCTAACAGTGTGGCAACCCAGTAGTCAGGATTATTTCTAATTCTCACAATTCGAGGGTCATGTTGCAGGTAGTGCAGCAAGAAGGCACTCATGTGTGTTGCGCATCCAGGAGCACCAAGTCCCTGTTGTGTTGGTGGCTAGGTAACAATCATGCTTCCTTCCTCTGTCCTCTCCCCCCAACCTCGCACAACAGAAATGTGATCAAGGTCTCCCTCATCTGATGAGTCTTCCATCAGTTCGTCCTCCACTTCTTCCTGGGCTCCTGCACCTTCCTCACTAGTTTGGCTGCTACCATGCGCCCTGGTAAAATCATCTCCCCCACCCTCACATGCCTGCCGCCCTGGTGCTGCCGACCGTCTGGACCTTGCAGATGTTAGCCCTTCCGCATACAACTCCTCCTCCTCTACTTCCTCCACCTCCTCTTGTGCCACCACCTGACTCCGAATTCTGTTTAACATGTGCTCCAGCATGTAAATCACCGGAATAGTCATGCTGATAATGGCATCGTCAGCACTAAACATCTTCGTCGCCATTTCAAAACTGTGCAGAAGGGTGCATAGGTCCCTGATCTGAGACCACTCCTCCAGCGTGATTTGCCCCACCTCTGAATCTCGTTGGCCCAGGCTATACGTCAGAACGTATTGCACCAGGGCTTGTCGGTGCTGCCACAGTCGCTGCAACATGTGCAGAGTTGAATTCCACCGGGTAGGCACATCGCATTTTAGCCGGTGAAGTGGCAGGCCCAACGACTTCTGTAGAGATGTAAGTCGCTGAGCTGCGGGATGCGAACGGCGGAAGTGAGCACACAGCGACCGTGCCCTCTGCAGAAGGCCATCTAGTCTGGGATAGTGGGCTAAAAATTGCTGGACAACCAGGTTCAACACGTGAGCCATACAAGGCACGTGTGTGACATTGCCCCGGCGAAGGGCCGCACCCAGGTTTGCAGCATTGTCGCACACGGCCTTCCCTGGTTTCAGGTCCAGTGGAGACAACCATTCATGAAATTGGTTCTCCAGAGCTGACCACAACTCCTCAGCTGTGTGACTCACATTTCCCAGACATTTCAATGTAAAAACCGCCTGATGACGTTGAACCCTACTGCCAGCATAGTAAGGAGGTGTGCAGGATCCCTTCTGCGCAGTTAGAAAGCTTGTGGCATGACCAGACAGGCTTTGGGTGCAGGTGGAAGACCGAGAGGAGGTTGAGGAGGCAGAAGCAGTGGAGGAAAAATGACATAAAGAGGATTGACGCACAACTCGTGGGGACGGCAAGACTTGGACAGCAGCCCCTTGTCCTGCTGTCACCATAGTTACCCAGTGCCCAGTCAGCGACATGTAACGCCCCTGTCCATGCCTACTCGTCCAAGTGTCTGTGGTGAAATGCACCCTGTCACACACAGAGTTTCTCAAAGAAGCGGTGATGTTGTGTGCGACATGCTGGTGGAGCGCAGGCACACCTTTCTTTGAGAAGTAGTGCCGACTGGGCATCTGGTACTGGGGCACTGCGACGGACATAAGGTCTCAAAAATCCTCTGTGTCCACCAGGCGGAAAGGCAGCATTTCTGTAGCCAAGAGCTTGCAGATGGTGAAATTCAACCTCTTAGCTTTCTCATGGCTAGGAGGAAATGGTCTTTTACTTGTCCACATCTGAGGGACCGAGGGCTGGCTATTGTGCTTAGACGGGGTTGATAAGGGTGTCCCCGGCAAACTGCCGGTCTGTGAGGAAGATGCAGGCGGACATGTTAGGTTGCCTTGATCCAAAGGTGGTGCTATCGATGTCGGACAGCGCTCAAGACCAGCTGGTGTTACCACCTCCAAAGAAAATGATGACCTGCCAATCACGCTGGCTGTTGCGGGTAAAGAGGTGGCAGGTCTGCGCCCCAAAACAGGTGTGACTGCTGTCCCCCCAGTCACAGAGGATGAAGAGGCCGCGGATGCACAAGATATGGCAGACGGTGGTTGGCCCGGCCGGCTAGACCGCATTGTAGCACACTGAGCTTCCCACTGCAACTTATGCTTCATGTCCATGTGCCGGTTCATGCATGAAGTGCTCAAACTATGTATTTTTTGGCCTCTACTTAGCTTTTGCTGACAAATGTTACAGATAACACGAGTTGGGTCATCTTTATCGATCTGAAAAAATGCCCAGGCTATGCAAGGCTTAGCACCCATGCGACCTGAAGAGCCACCACGACTTGTGGTGAGAGGCAGAGTTGTGTTTGAGGATGCAGTTGTTGACGTGCTTCCAGTACTACGTCTCTGTCCAGGAAGGCGCAACCTGACCTCGTCGTCACTAGCATCTTCCTCCACCTCCTCTGCTGACCTCATCTCTTGGCTGACTGTGGGTTGACAGTAAGTGGGATCTCCGACCTCATCATCATCACCCTGTGCGTTATCACACCCGTCGTCCTCAGAGCCAACCTGTTCCTGCCCTGACAAAAAACTAAAGTTGTCGCTCCAATCAGGTATTTGAGTCTTATCATCGTCTTCCTCATTGTCTCCACCAACAGGAGTTACAGTTTGGGAATGAGGGTCTACATTATGGTCAGAACCTTCTGCGTCTGGTCCTGGATCCGACTCATAAAGATTCTGGGCATCAGTGCAGATCATTTCCTCGTCTGGATGCACAGAAGCGCTAGAGTCGACCTCTGATTCCCAGGCTATAGTATGAGTAAACAGCTCTGCAGACTCAACCATCTGTTCTACCTCATACTCAGACGGGCAGCTGGAGATTTGGGAGCTGTGAGGAAGCAAGTGCGATTTGGGTGACACCTTTGAGGACTGGAGTATTTGTGATGTTGAAGTTGATGTGGAGGAGAGCCCACTTAAAGGAGCACTTGATATCCGTTGAAGCACCTGCTGTTTTTGTGCCTCATCTGGAATTTGTAGCGATTGGCGTGGCCGTAAGAAAGGGATCTTATCACATTGTCCGCTAAAAGAAGTAGACATTTTAGTTTGGCTGGAAGATGGTCTTTCTTCTGCACCTACCCCACGGACACAACCTTTTTTCCCCTTTCCAACACGCCTATTCCCCTTTCCACCAGCAGCAGGCCTTTTTCCACTCATTTTGGTGGTTAACTAATTCACAACTCTGGAGTTGTTTGCACAAAAAAACAATGGATGGTAACCGAGCAGAGCTGAGTGGCCAAACTGTGGTATTAGGCCAAAACTATTGGCTGGGTTAGATGCAGAAAAAAATTATTTTTAATTTGCAACCTGATGGAGGTCAGTATAGATGGACTAATAGACCAAGTCCCACACACCGCTAGAAGCCCAAATATTTTTTCAGAGCTAGATGCAGAAAAAAATTATTTTTAATTTGCAACCTGATGGAGGTCAGTATAGATGGACTAATAGACCAAGTCCCACACACCGCTAGAAGCCCAAATATTTTTTCAGAGCTAGATGCAGAAAAAAATTATATTCAATTTGCAACCTGCTGGACGTCAGTATAGAAGGACTAATAGAACAAGTCCCACACACTGCTAGAAGCCCAAATATTTTTTCAGAGCTAAATGAAGAAAAAAATTATTTTTAATTTGCAACCTGATGGAGGTCAGTATAGATGGACTAATAGACCAAGTTCCACACACTGCTAGAAGCCCAAATATTTTTTCAGAGCTAGATGCAGAAAAAAATTATATTCAGTTTGCAACCTGATGGAGGTCAGTATAGATGGACTAATAGACCAAGTCCCACACACCGCTAGAAGCCCAAATATTTTTTCAGAGCTAGATGCAGAAAATTTTTTTATTCAATTTGCAACCTGATGGAGGTCAGTATAGATGGACTAATAGACCAAGTCCCACACACTGCTAGAAGCCCAAATATTTTTTCAGAGCTAGATGCAGAAAAAAATTATTTTTAATTTGCAACCTGATGGAGGTCAGTATAGATGGACTAATAGACCAAGTCCCACACACTGCTAGAAGCCCAAATATTTTTTCAGAGCTAGATGCAGAAAAAAATTATTTTTAATTTGCAACCTGATGGAGGTCAGTATAGATGGACTAATAGAACAAGTCCCACACGCTGCTAGAAGCCCAAATATTTTTTCAGAGATAAATGAAGAAAAAAATTATTTTTAATTTGCAACCTGATGGAGGTCAGTATAGATGGACTAATAGACCAAGTCCCACACACTGCTAGAAGCCCAAATATTTTTTCAGAGCTAGATGCAGAAAAAAAATATTTTTAATTTGCAACCTGATGGAGGTCAGTATAGATGGACTAATAGACCAAGTCCCACACACTGCTAGAAGCCCAAATATTTTTTCAGAGCTAGATGCAGAAAAAAATTATTTTTAATTTGCAACCTGATGGAGGTCAGTATAGATGGACTAATAGACCAAGTCCCACACACCGCTAGAAGCCCAAATATTTTTTCAGAGCTAGATGCAGAAAATTTTTTTATTCAATTTGCAACCTGATGGAGGTCAGTATAGATGGACTAATAGACCAAGTCCCACACACTGCTAGAAGCCCAAATATTTTTTCAGAGCTAGATGCAGAAAAAAATTATATTCAGTTTGCAACCTGATGGAGGTCAGTATAGATGGACTAATAGAATGATGCTATGCCCAAAAGATTTTACTTCACTAGGTGCAGTAAAAAAATTGGTATTCTATACACAGGTGGTATATCTTGCAACACAGATAGGCTACTCCACTGACTAACACACTCTGCAATAGGCCAAAAAGGATTAGCTTTGCTAGATTCAGCCAAATGCTGTGAAAAAAACTTGCACAGCACTGGCACAGACCTGCCTGGCAAAAACTGATAGGAACTGATGTAACCTAGTCCTGAAAAGGACTCCAATTACAATTAGTCTTTACTCCCACAATCTATCTATTTAAGAGCACAGACCTGCCTGATAAAAGTCGTAGGAAATGCTGTAACCTAGTCCTTAAAAGGACTGCAATCACAACTATTCCCTACTCCCAAGCTATCTGTATATTTGTGCGAAAATTGGCTTGAAATTAACAAGGTATAGCGCACACAGCAACAGCGGTGCCGTCTAACACGCAGCTGCAGCAGTGAGAAAATGGTGGCGACGGGGAAAATGGCTTGGTCTTATAGGGCAAGGACATGTGACATACACTGCCAATCACACATGCCCTTGCTTGTGTGAAAAAAAGCACTCCGCTCCGTGTGTGCGCTGCTGATAGGCTGACAGATTGCACCTCCCCACTGCAAATGCGGGAAAGAGAAAAAAAAATGGAGATCTTCATTGTTCCTGCAGAGATCCATCCCCTGCCCCTCCCCCCGCCCCGC
This sequence comes from Phyllobates terribilis, assembly GCF_046119375.1. Lineage (NCBI taxonomy): Eukaryota > Metazoa > Chordata > Amphibia > Anura > Dendrobatidae > Phyllobates > Phyllobates terribilis. Next base: position 693,297,189 of record NW_027362763.1, on the reverse strand, counting down.
TGTACACTCAAACTGCGTATTAACATTAATTTTCATCATTACTGAGAAAAAATCCAGTTATGATTTTGGTGCACGAACAGTTATCGAACATAACCTCGAACAGCCGAATTTTTCTCAAATTGTTCGTGTTCGCCGACCGGCTCGAACACCGCCCAAAACAGCTCGAATTTGAGATTGGCGAACAGTTCGAGTAGAACAATGCTCATCTCTACTAATCATGTTTATCTGTATCTTGGCTGGAAAATAATTTGGGCTTTTGTAGCAGTTTGCAGTACTGATTCTATTAGGCCATCTATACTAAGCTCCACCAGCTTTCAAATTAATAATAATTTTTAGCTGCATCTAGCCCGGAAAATAATTTTGGGGCTCCTAGATGCGCAAGACACATGAGTGCCTTCTTGCTGCACTACTTGCAACATGACCCTCAGATTGTCAGAATTCGAAGTAATCCTGACTACTGGGTTGCCACACTCTTAGATCCCCCACACTCTTCGATCAACCTTTTCATTTTAATAAAGAACAAAAAAATGGTCATTTTTGAAATTATAAGCATTAGCAGGTTATTAGAAACTGAAATCAAACAGTATTCAACTCAAAACTTTATTCTAGGTGATGTTACATTTGCACATAGGACCCCTTGTTCGAAATGAGCTTCTGAACTGTCTCGTCCATTGAATTTGTCAGGTTTTGGATGGTTTCTGCTTCAATTGTTTTGCATGAGGACAGAATACCCTCCCAGAGCTGTTGCTTAGATGTGAACTGCCTCCCGCCATCATAGACACTCCTTTTGATGATGCTCCAGAGGTTCTCAATGGGGTTGAGGTCAGGGGAGCATGGGGGTCACACCATAAGTATGTCCCCTTTTATGCCCATATCAGCCAGAGATGCAGATGTGTTATGTGCAGCATGAGACTGTGCATTATCATGCATGAAAATGATCTTTCTGCGGAATACACGGTTCTTCTTCTTGAACCATGGCAGGAAGTGCTGTTTGAGAAACTCCACATACATTATGGAGTTCATCTTTACCCCTTCAGGGATCCTAAAGGGGCTGACAATCTCTCTCCCCATGATTCCAGCCCAAAATATTTCTCCACCTCCTCCTTGTTGGCGCCGTAGCCGTTTTTGCATGGGATGTCCATCAACCAGCCATCCTCCACTCCATCCATCTGGACCATCGAGCGTTGCACGGCACTCCTCGGTGAACAAAACAGTTTTTAAGTCAGTCTTCATGTATTGTTTGGCCCACTGGAGCAGTTTCTGCTTGTGTGCAGTGGATAGAGGAGGTCGACAGGATGGCTTACGCACAGCTGCAAACCTCTGAAGGACTCTGCATCTTGTTGTTCGGGGGACATTGGAGGCACCAGCAGCTTCAAAAACTTGTCTGCTGCTATGACAAGGCTTTTTTGCCGCTGCTCTTTTAACCTGACGTAATTGCCTGTAGGAAAGAGTCCTCAATTTTCCCTTATCAGCACGCACACGTGTGTACTGTGAATCAGCTACATACTTCTTGATTGTGCGATGATCAGGATGAAGTGTCTTGGCAATGTTGATTGTAGTCATGCCTTGACCTAAACACTCCACAATTTGTTGCTTCTCAGCAGCCGACACATCCTTTTTCTTTCCCATTTTGGCAGAAAATGTAGGCTGCTTAATAATTTGGGGCAGCCTTCTTAAGTAGTCTTGCCTTTCATTGGACACACCTGCCAAACTAATTAGCACAGGTGTCTGCAATTGCTTACAGTGATATAAAGAGCCCTGACACACATCACCATCAATGAGTTTAACTGACAAACAAAAAAATTCTTCCCTTATCACTCCTAAACACTTTTTGCATAATAATTTGGAACACAGTGTACATGTGCTTTTCCACAAAACACCAGTGGTTCACGTAGTGAATCTTACAGTTCTAACGTGCCAACCGTGGTCTGTATGGAGTTGTTCAATAAAGGGCCCAAAATTAAGATAACATAGACGGGAGAGGTCTCTATGAATACGAATTCCTAAGTATTTGATACCCTGTGAGGGCCAGGCAAAGGGAAAGTTGGACTGGATGGAATCCTGTATGGATTTGGGGAGGGAGACATCGAGGGCCTCAGACTTCGCTGCATTGATTTTAAAATTTGACCATGTAACAAAGTGATCTATTTCAGCCATAACAGCAGGGATGCATATATGTGATTGAGTGATATATACTAGGACATCATAAGCAAATGCAGAGCACTTGTACTCGGTGCCTCCCACCTCAATCCACCTAATATTGGGGTTATGGCGAATTGATGAGAGCAGGTGCTCCGTCACTAGGATGTATAAGAGAGGGGACAGAGGACATCCCTGCCTTGTCCCATTGGTGATTATGAAAGGTGATGAAAATGTTCCATTTATCTTCAGCCTAGGTGACGTATTGCGATACAGGGCCGTGATTTTGGCTATAAAAGGGTCCCCTAGACCCCTACCCCAAGCTTTTTAAGAGAATAATATATGGCATGCCAGGAGACTCTATGGAATGCTTTCTCAGCATCCAACAAGAGTATCTAATTACAAATTTTTAACTGCATCTAGCCCAGGAAATACTTTGTGCCTAGTAGCAGTGTCTGCTAGTCAGCGGATTATCCCAGCTGTTAAGCAAGCTACACTACCTGTAGTTTGGACACTTAATTTTTTCAAAGGAAATGGTTCGGGCCCCCGGGACACTCAGTGAAGAGCATCGGGGAGGCACCCCAAGGCATAGGGGCTGGGACTGGCGGTAGGACGCCTTGCGGTGGACCGCCGAGCTCGATCCTTATAAAAGCTTTTTAACTGCAGCTGCTTTAGTGGACGCTACTGGAGCTGGAATTACGCGGCTGCTGGCATGAGACTTGCCCTCCAATAGATCCTTGTAAAAGGATTTAAAGTGTATTCATTCAAATTAGAGAGACAATTTAAATTAAAAAGCTTAGACCTGCCTCCACCGCAGGGGGGCTCGCTCGACCCACCAGCGGACAGGCACCAGTATTGGGAGAGGGGGGCTGGCCGTCAGGGTCCACCGCGGCTCTGGCACAAACCCGGCGACACGGAGGTGGCACGGGCAGGAGCGGACTGAACGTGTCGGCTTCTCACTTTTTGGATTTTAGAAGGGCATGACATGCCTATATCTGTGTCTCCCCCTCCTTTTACTCCTCCACCTCTTTTCTTTTCGCATGACTATATGTACTTGTCACTTTTCCATGTGTTAGTTGTGTCTTCTGAGCAGTTTGTCAGCTTTTGGACACCTTTGGAGGTGTTTTCTATGTGTTTCTATGTGTTTTTGTTTGCCTGCCATTGGTTTTAATGGTGTTCGAAGGTGTTCGACGAACAGTTCGATGAACAGTTCGGCGAACATACAGGTGTTCGACGAACCGAACCGAACTCGAACACTACGGGGGTGGCTCAACACTAGTAGTAAGTTCTTCTGTTTATCAATTTTATTTTCTGTAACTGTATATGCTGTATTGTTTTGTCCCCTTTGTAAAATCTTTTGTATATTTTTTTATACAAAAGAACAGACTGCAGCCCCCTCAGCAGTTGATCATTGGTCAATCGTGCAATTGTCCGGACGATAGGGGGCAGCAGAGAGCTGTTTGCTCCAGAGATCACAGTGGGCGGTCTCTGTGATTAATCGGGATCGTGTGAATCCCTGACAGTCCTAAAGAGAGAGGAATCATAAAAGGATCAAGGAGATGTTTGTAAGGCCAAACATAGCGACCTTCTACAGCCAGACACCATATGACTGTCTGTCAACCCTGACACACCTGTGACACCATCCTGGTATGTATGTTCCTCACCCTGTTATATACATCCCACATCCTGGTATATATGTCCCCCATCCTGGTATATATGTTTCCCATCGTGGTATATATATCCCCCATCCTGGTATATATGTCCCAAATTCTGTCGCTGTTCTTTAATGCATAGAAAAAAAGGAAATGATTCTACTCATCTTCCTACTGCTCCCCTGCCACATCACGTCCTTTTCTGAAGCCGGCAGCTGACTTTAGCGCGCAAGCGACAAAAGCGCATGACGTCACTGCCATGCGCCCCCAGTCACGTGCACGTCGACGGCAGCTACTGGCCTCTAATTGGCCGGCAGTTCTCTGTGCCACAATACACTTGAGCTGAATGTTCGTCCAAGGATGCACATCCAATTGAAGTTTGCGCTGGTGTCGGCAGGCTCCTCACTCGCACAGGCTCAGTCGTGGTCGCGGTTGCGACTTCTGCAACCAAGATTGTTACACCCCTGCCTTAGAGTCCCTCCTCCCTGCTGCTGAATCTCTGTTCACCAACCCTGACTAACAGCTTTCTAGTTCCATCTTCCCTGCTGTTACTGAATCTCCACCCACCTGGCCTGATTCTATTAAGGAGTCTTTGTGCATTTTATAAAATTATATCAAATATCTTTTAAAAACATTTAAAAAAAAGTGAATGTGGTTCAGATTTTAGATCACTGGTAATATGGTAATATGAAAATACTACACAAAAAAAACATGTAAAAGCCAACATCCATATATGTTATATTTGAATTTTTATTTACATATCATATCCATCAATTATGTTACACATACTGGCTGTGTATGGGGTAATCTTTAACAGGTAGAATGATAATACATACATGCAGGCATGAAAGTAAGTATATACAGTACAGACCAAAAGTTTGGACACACCTTCTCATTTAAAGATTTTTCTGTATTTTCATGACTTTGAAAATTGTACATTCACACTGAAGGCATCAAAACTATGAATTAACACATGTGGAATTATATACTTAACAAAAAAGTGTGAAACAACTGAAAATATGTCTTATATTCTAGGTTCTTCATAGTAGCCACCTTTTGCTTTGATGACCGCTATGCACACTCTTGGCATTCTCTTGATGAGCTTCAAGAGGTAGTCACCGGAAATGGTTTTCACTTCACAGGTGTGCCCTGTCAGGTTTAATAAGTGGGATTTCTTGCCTTATAAATGGGGTTGGGACCATCACTTGTGTTGTGCAGAAGTCTGGTGGATACACAGCTGATAGTCCTACTGAATAGACTGTTAGAATTTGTATTATGGCAAGAAAAAAGCAGCTATGTAAAGAAAAAGGAGTGGCCATCATTACTTTAAGAAATGAAGGTCAGTCAGTCTGAAAAATTGGGCAAACTTTGAAAGTGTCCCCAAGTGCAGTTGCAAAACCATCAAGCGCTACAAAGAAACTGTCTCACATGAGGACCGCCCCAGGAAAGGAAGACCAAGAGTCACCTCTGCTTCTGAGGATAAGTTTATCTGAGTCACCAGCCTCAGAAATCACAGGTTAACAGCAGCTCAGATTAGAGACCAGGTCAATGCCACACAGAGTTCTAGCAGCAGACACATCTCTACAACCACTGTTAAGAGGAGACTTTGCGCAGCAGGCCTTCATGGTAAAATAGCTGCTAGGAAACCACTGCTAAGGACAGGCAACAAGCAGAAGAGACTTGTTTGGGCTAAAGAACACAAGGAATGGATATTAGACCAGTGGAAATCTGTGCTTTGGTCTGATGAGTCCAAATTTGAGATCTTTGGTTCCAACCACCGTGTTTTTGTGCGACGCAGAAAAGGTGAACGGATGGATTCTACATGCCTGGTTCCCACCGTGAAGCATGGAGGAGGAGGTGTGATGGTGTGGGGGTGCTTTACTGGTGACACTGTTGGGGATTTATTCAAAATTGAAGGCATACTGAACCAGCATGGCTACCACAGCATCTTGCAGCGGCATGCTATTCCATCCGGTTTGCGTTTAGTTGGACCATCATTTATTTTTCAACAGGACAATGACCCCAAACACACCTCCAGGCTGTGTAAGGGCTATTTGACCAAGAATGAGAGTGATGGGGTGCTACACCAGATGACCTGGCCTCCACAGTCACCAGACCTGAACCCAATCGAGATGGTTTGGGGTGAGCTGGACCGCAGAGTGAAGGCAAAAGGGCCAACAAGTGCTAAGCATCTCTGGGAGCTCCTTCAAGATTGTTGGAAGACCATTTCCGGTGACTACCTCTTGAAGCTCATCAAGAGAATGCCAAGAGTGTGCAAAGCAGTCATCAAAGCAAAAGGTGGCTACTTTGAAGAACCTTGAATATAAGACATATTTTCAGTTGTTTCACACTTTTTTGTTAAGTATATAATTCCACATGTGTTAATTCATAGTTTTGATGCCTTCAGTGTTAATGTACAATTTTCATAGTCATGAAAATACAGAAAAATCTTTAAATGAGAAGGTGTGTCCAAACTTTTGGTCTGTACTGTATGATCCAATATATCTATAAAAGGTACACTTAAAAAAAATACACTGCTCAAAAAAATAAAAGGAACACTTAAACAACAGAATATAACTCCAAGTAAATCAAACTTCTGTGAAATCAAACTGTCCACTTAGGAAGCAACACTAATTGACAATCAATTTCACATGCTGTTGTGCAAATGGAATAGAAAATAGATGGAAATTATTGGCAATTATCAAGACACCCTCAATAAAGGAGTGGTTCTGCAGGTGGGGACCACAAACCACATCTCAGTACCAATGATTTCTGGCTGATGTTTTGGTCACTTTTGAATGTTGGTTGTGCTTTCACACTCGTGGTAGCATGAGACGGACTCTACAACCCACAGAAGTTGCTCAGGTAGTGCAGCTCATCCAGGATGGAACATCAATGCGAGCTGTGGCAAGAAGGTTTGCTGTGTCTGTCAGCGTAGTGTCCAGAGGCTGGAGGCACTACCAGGAGACAGGCCAATACACCAGGAGACGTGGAGGGGGCCGTAGGAGGGCAACAACCCAGCAGCAGGACCGCGCTACCTCCGCCTTTGTGCAAGGAGGAACAGGAGGAGCACTGACAGAGCCCTGCAAAATGACCTCCAGCGGGCATGTGTCTGCACAAATGGTTAGAAACCGACTCCATGGGGGTGGTATGATAAGTTATATTCTTGTACATACGGCGCAGTATTATAGTAGTTATATTCTTGCACATAGGAGCAGTATTATAGTAGTTATGTTTTTGAACATAGGAGCAGTATTATAGGAGTTATATTCTTGTACATAGGAGCAGTATTATAGTAGTTATATTCTTGTACATAAGGGGCAGTATTATAGTAGTTATATTCTTGTACATATGGAGCAGTATTATAGTAGTTATATTCTTGTACATAGGGGGCAGTATTATAGTAGTTATATTCTTGTACATAGGAGCAGTATTATAGGAGTTATATTCTTGTACATATGGAGCAGTATTATAGTAGTTATATTTCCATACATAGGAGCAGTATTATAGGAGTTATATTCTTGTACATAGGGGCAGTATTATAGTAGTTATATTCTTGTACATAGGAGCAGTATTATAGTAGTTATATTCTTGTACATAGGGAGCAGTATTATAGTAGTTATATTCTTGTACATATGGAGCAGTATTATAGTAGTTATATTCTTGTACATAGGGGGCAGTATTATAGTAGTTATATTCTCGTACATAGGAGCAGTATTATAGTAGTTATATTCTTATACATAGGGAGCAGTATTATAGTAGTTATATACTTATACATAGGGGGCAGTATTATAGTAGTAATATTCTTGTACATAGGAGCAGCATTATAGTAGTTATATTCTTGTACATAGGAGGCAGTATTATAGTAGTTATATTCTTGTACATAGGGGCAGTATTATAGTAGTTATATTCTTGTACATAGGGGCAATATTATAGTTGTTATATTCTTGTACATAGGGGCAATATTATTGTAGTTATATTCTTGTACATAGGGGGCAGTATTATATTAGTTATATTCTTGTACATAGGGGGCAGTATTATAGTAGTTATATTCTTGTACATAGGAGCAGTATTATAGTAGTAATATTCTTGTACATTGGGGTCAGTATTATAGTAGTTATATTCTTGCACATGTGGGACGTATTATAGTAGTTATATTCTTCTACATAGGAGCAGTATTATAGTGGTTGTTTTCTTTTACATTTACATAGGAGCAGTATTATAGTAGTTATATTCTTGTACATAGGGGTCAGTATTATAGTAGTAATATTCTTGTACATAGGGGCAGTATTATAGTAGTTATATTCTTGTACATAGGGAGCAGTATTATAGCAGTTATATTTTTGTACATAGGAGCAGTATTATAGTAGTTATATTATTAACAATAGTGGCAGTATTATAGTAGTTATATTCTTGTACATAGGAGCAGTATTATAGTAGTTATATTCTTATAGCGGGCAGTATTATAGCAGTTTTTTTTTCATTTTCATTGATGGTGCCTCCTATAATCATTTCATGGTATATTACAGTTTAATAAGGGACATACTAAATAAGCCACATTTCTAGTTGTCACCTCCCTCAGCATAAACATAGTGATGAATTCAGACTACAATGACATTTTCCAATAAACTTGGGATTTTTTACGAGCGGGTAGAAGGATTTGTTCATTAGCAGAATTCCAGAAACAGCAGAATTTCTGTCCAGTGACTGTTTTTGTTTTTACATTTCAATCATATTCAAGTAATTGTGAATGATTTTCTGAATCAGTTATAACCAATGGACGAGCATGGAACTGCTTCAATAAAAGATCCTATTACTTGAAGAAAATATCCATGTTATTCCTGGACAACCCCTTTAAAGTGAACTTGAGTAAATGCAAGAAAACACCAAGAAATCAATGATTTACAGAAGGATTTATTTTATCTAAGAACCATCATAAATTTTATAGACCTGAATACAAGATGTTATGTGAACTTTCATGAAAGGAAATTTGTACAGATCCTAAATAAACTGTATAGACATAAAAGTGAAATGAACTTGAAATGTTTGACTTTGGGTTTCCAGTGTCCAGGCTGCAGAAATACAAACTATTTCTTTCATTTTCTTATAAAGGTCAAATAAGAATATAATTTTAACTGTAGGAAAGTAATCTGCCCTTTGGTGGCTATTTTCATATCGATAGTATATTTAAATATATTTTATTTTATGTTTTTTCCTGTTTTCTATGATTTGGAAAAGAAAATGATGAAATATGCAAATTGGCATGCCTATTATTCTGGAAGACTCACTGTGTACATACATTACATTACTGATCCTGTACTGTTCCTGGTTACCTCCTGTATTATACTCCAGAGCTGCACTCACTATTCTGCTGGTGCAGTCACTGTGTACATACATTACATTACTGATCCTGTACTGTTCCTGGTTACCTCCTGTATTATACTCCAGAGCTGCACTCACTATTCTGCTGGTGCAGTCACTGTGTACATACATTACATTACTGATCCTGTACTGTTCCTGGTTACCTCCTGTATTATACTCCAGAGCTGCACTCACTATTCTGCTGGTACAGTCACTGTGTACATACATTACATTACTGATCCTGAGTTACCTCCTGAATTATACTCCAGAGCTGCACTCACTATTCTGCTGGTACAGTCACTGTGTACATACATTACATTACTGATCCTGAGTTACATCCTGTATTATACTCCAGAGCTGCACTCACTATTCTGCTGGTGCAGTCACTGTGTACATACATTACATTACTGATCCTGTACTGATCCTGAGTTACATCCTGTATTATACTCCAGAGCTGCACTCACTATTCTGCTGGTGCAGTCACTGTGTACATACAGTTAGGTCCATATATATTTGGACAGAGACAACATTTTTCTAATTTTGGTTCTAGACATTACCACAATGAATTTTAAACAAAACAATTCAGATGCAGATGAAGTTCAGACTTTCAGCTTTCATTTGAGGGTAGCCACATTAAAATTGGATGAAGGGTTTAGGAGTTTCAGCTCCTTAACATGAGCCACCCTGGTTTTAAAGGGACCAAAAGTAATTGGGCAGATTAAACAATTGTAAATAAAATGTTCATTTCTAGTACTTGGTTGAAAACCCTTTGTAGGCAATGACTGCCTGAAGTCTTGAACTCATGGACATCACCAGACGCTGGGTTTCCTCCTTTTTGATGCTCTGCCAGGCCTTCACTGTGGTGGTTTTCAGTTGCTGTTTGTTGGTGGGCCTTTCTGTCTGAAGTTTAGTCTTTAACAAGTGAAATGCATGCTCAATTGGGTTGAGATCAGGTGACTGACTTGGCCATTCAAGAATATTCCACTTCTTTGCTTTAATAAACTCCTGGGTTGCTTTGGCTTTATGTTTTGGGTCATTGTCCATCTGTAGTATGAAACGACGACCAATCAGTTTGGCTGCATTTGGCTGGATCTGAGCACACAGTATGGCTCTGAATACATCAGAATTCATTCGGCTGCTTCTGTCCTGTGTCACATCATCAATAAACACTAGTGACCCAGTGCCACTGGCAGCCATGCATGCCAAAGCCATCACACTGCCTCCGCCATGTTTTACAGATGATGTGGTATGCTTTGGATCATGAGCTGTACCACGCCTTGGCCATACTTTTCTCTTTCCATCATTCTGGTAGAGGTTGATCTTGGTTTCATCTGTCCAAAGAATGTTCTTCCAGAACTGTGCTGGCTTTTTTAGATGTTTTTTAGCAAAGTCCAGTCTAGCCTTTTTATTCTTGATGCTTATGAGTGGCTTGCACCGTGCAGTGAACCCTCTGTATTTACTTTCATGCAGTCTTCTCTTTATGGTAGATTTGGATATTGATACACCTACCTCCTGGAGAGTGCTGTTCACTTGGTTGGCTGTTGTGAAGGGGTTTCTCTTCACCATGGAGATTATTCTGCGATCATCCACCACTGTTGTCTTCCGAGGGCGCGCAGGTCTTTTTGCATTGATGAGTTCACCATTGCTTTCTTTCTTTCTCAGGATATACCAACCTGTAGATTTTTCCACTCTTAATATTATAGGAATTTCTCGGATGGGTTTTTTCTGTTTTTGCAGCTTAAGGATGGCTTGTTTCACCTGCATGGAGAGCTCCTTTGACCGCATGTTTACTTCACAGCAAAACCTTCCAAATGCAAGCACCACACCTCAAATCAACTCCAGGCCTTTTATCTGCTTAATTGACAATGACATAATGAAGGGATTGCCCACACCTGTCCATGAAATAGCCTTGGAGTCAATTGTCCAATTACTTTTGGTCCCTTTAAAAACAGGGTGGCACATGTTAAGGAGCTGAAACTCCTTAACCCTTCATCCAATTTTAATGTGGATACCCTCAAATGAAAGCTGAAAGTCGGAACTTCAACTGCATCTGAATTGTTTTCTTTAAAATTCATTGTTGTAATGTCTAGAACCAAAATTAGAAAAATGTTGTCTCTGTCCAAATATATATGGACCTAACTGTACATTACATTACTGATCCTGAGTTACATCCTGTATTATACTCCAGAGCTGCACTCACTATTCTGCTGGTGCAGTCACTGTGTACATACATTACTGATCCTGTACTGATCCTGAGTTACATCCTGTATTATACTCCAGAGCTGCACTCACTATTCTGCTGGTGCAGTCACTGTGTACATATATTACATTACTGGTCCTGAGTTACATCCTGTATTATACTCCAGAGCTGCACTCACTATTCTGCTGGTGCAGTCACTGTGTACATACATTACATTACTCATCCTGTACTGATCTGTGGCACCCCAGGGGTCTGGTTACCACAGTAATAGAAATATTATGTCTGAGAGCAAGTGGGAGGTTTCTCTGGTCAGGAGCCCTCAAGCATGCAACACCGCCCGCCCAGACCTGGGAGGGGAGGAATCTGCCCTTATAAACTGGGTCTGGGGCGGGATTAAGGGAGTCAGAGCCTGGAGACAGTTCCAGACACAGGGAAAGTGTCAGCAAGGAGCTCTGTAGGAGCAGGAGCGAGTGCCAGGGGCTGGAAGCTAGATAGCTCGCCCTGGCTGAAGACATTAAGGCCGGACACGGAGTCCGAGGCTGTGGGGACATCCAGGTCCAGCAGCAGAATCCAACCGGCAGGGGATTCCATGTCGTCTGGCCAGAGAAGCCCGGAGGCACGGTCACAAGCAAGGGACCAGCACCGCCATCGTGAAGAGGAGGCTAACAGAAGGCCCCAAGTCGCCGCCCGTACGGGTAAGCACCACACGGTATACTCAGGGACGTGGGCTACTTCTACCCGCACACAGCAAGGTAGCCAGGAAAGAGTACAGATAGACGGGGAGGCCTACAACTCCACCTGGCCAGGGGAGATCCTGCTAGCTCTCAGACTGACCAGACCTCTACTGCTAGCCAGTACTCCCGGGAGGGTCTGCTTTATAACATCAGTAAAGACCCTGAACTGCACTGCACGGACTCTGAGTTACTCCTGCTGCGCTCGTGCACTATCACTCCCATCATCCACACTAACTGCCCTGAGGCTATACTCCTCCCGTGGGGAGTCATCCCGTTCTTAGCTGCACACACAACACCGGCCTCAGCGGTCTGCCTTGCAGCGGCAGTCCCCACTGACCGCAATCCACGGGTGGCGTAGTCGGACTATTATCTCACTAATAAGACTGCCACTGAATTGACCACCCTGGGCACGGACCAGGTCGGCGCCACGGAGACTACAACCCCCAGCGATCCGGCTCCGGGTATTCCCTGCACAGCACAGGCCCAGGGGGCGCGTCAGATCCTGAGTTACATCCTGTATTATACTCCAGAGCTGCACTCACTATTCTGTTTGCCCATGTATGCAGTGCAGTGTGTGAGTCACCCATGTGATAGAACCCTACCTTCACTTGCAGGTTGTTTCCAGGAGAAGATATTAAACATTGTTTCTTTCTCACAAGTCTCTGTCCTGACTGTCCCGTCTCTGAATGAAATCGCAGCTCCATTTTTGCAGGAGACCCATCTGGGTAATCGCGCACCTTCTGCCAGTCAATGTTATGACACTTGGGTGAATTTATGTCGCTATTGCAGAGTTTTCCCTGGGATTATGTCTGTTGCATAAACATAAATTTCTCGTTTGATCTTTGCATCATGTCTAAATGTAACGTGATATTCTGTTTACATAGGACTGAAGCTGAAGCCTAGAGAAGTCTTCAATGTAGTAGGGTGGGGAATGCTGAACATCACTTACCATGCACGGCTTAGAGTTAGGCTGCATTCACCTACCCAAGTCCATATTCACATCCGTCAAAAACGCATCATTTTTCTCTCATGTGACATCTGTTTTGCCTTAAAAACAATACCACACTGTGCCCTAATAACAATACCATAAAGTGCCCAAATAACAGTGCCATACAGTGCCCTAATAACAGTGCCATACCGTGCTCTAATAATTATTAGAGCACTGTATGGCACTGTTATCAGGGCACTGTATGGCATTGTTACAGTACCATACAGTGCCCTAATAACAGTACCATATAGTGCCCTAATAACAGTGCCATACAGTGCCCTAATAACAATACCATACAGTGCCCTAATAAAAGTATCATACAGTGCCCTAATAACAGTACCATATAGTGTCCCAATAACAATCCCATACACTGCCCTAATAACAGTACTATACAATGCCCTAATAGCAGTGCCATTCAGTGCCCCAATAACAGTACCATACACTGCCCTAATAACAGTGCCATACAGTGTCCTAATAACAGTGCCATACAGTGCCCTAATAACAGTACCATATAGTGCCCCAATAACAGTACCATACACTGCCCTAATAACAGTGTCATACAGTGCCCTAATAACAGTACCATACAGTTCCCTAATAAAAGTACCATGGAGTGCCCTAATAATAGTGCCATACAGTGTCCTAATAACAGTACCATGGAGTTCCCTAATAACAGTACCATATAGTGCCCCAATAACAGTACCATACACTGCCCTAATAACAGTGCCATACAGTGCCCTAATAACAGTACCATACAGTTCCCTAAAAACAGTACCATATAGTGCCCTAATAACAGTGCCATACAGTGCCCTAATAACAGTACAATATGGTGCCCTAATAACATGGCCATACAGTGCCCTAATAACAGTGCCATACAGTGCTCTAATAACAGTACAATACAGTGCCCTTATAACAGTACAATACAGTACCCTAATAACAAGGCCATACAATGCCATAATAACAGCGGCATATGACACGCCCACGGGGATGGGGACGACTCGGTACCCGAGCCTTTGCCTGGCCTTTGGGGATGTCGCGGTGGTCGGCTCCCGGGCCCGTACCCTGGGGTCAGCTTTTAAAAGGGGATTGTTTGCTAATTTCATGAAAGTTCGTGACGCCACCTGTGGTTTCTGGTGAGAATCACCAGCGCTGCGGCAGTCCACTGAGGCCGGTGATAAGCCAGCTCGATGGTATAGCTCCCCTCAGGTGGAGCTAGGCATCCCGGCAGCGTACGGAGAGGGGGATGCAGGACAGGCGAGACCCAGCCGGGTCAGAGCAAGAACAGGGGCACACACGAAAGTCACTTCAGTACCTTTTACTGATGGAAATTCAGGCACATCCTGGAGCTCTCTAGGGTGAAGGGTGCATATCAGGATCCTCCCCAATGAGCGAGTGTAGGGCCTCCTGTTTCTTGCCTCTGCGTAGTAAGTTTCTGACCTGCTTGAAGCTAGGCCTAACTTTATCTCTGTCCTGCACTGGCTGACGTTGTGGTAGGGCCTACTCTTGGAGTGCACGCTCCCAGCTTACGGGGCCTAAGTGTCTCCTGGCTCTGTTACGTATCAGCTCTCAAGTGAACCTGGGACCTGTAGTTCTCCAGGGATTCCGGTTATGCCTTACTGGGTCGTAGAGATCCCGGTAAGCTCGGACCCGGTGTCCGGTATATGTTTTGGGGTGAGCTGGGTAAGCTCCTCTGCCCCCACTGCTACTCACTTTCCACTCGCCTTTGGCCACGCTCGGGCCCTCACTAGGCTACTCACACTAACGGCAGCTTGCCGCTCTTCACCGATCTTATGGCGCCGGCACACCTTAAGCTCACTATTCTGAGCTACAACTGAGTCTAGACTGGGCTTACTTCTGCAGACAGACTTCTGCAAGAACCGAACTGAGAACTCTGTCCCTCTCTGACTGTGAGCAGGAACTCTGTTCTGGCTAGACTGAACTAGACTAAACTGCCTGGCTCCACCTTCCCTATTTATATCCCTAACGGGCTCCCTCTGCTGGTCTGAGGTGGAAGGTGGAGATGTGTGAATGTTTATGGGGGCCTCTTGTGGAGGATTCCATCAATGCACTCTTCTAGGATCTGTGGTACCAAGCGCAGCTGGGCGCCACACATACAGTGCCCTTATGACAGTGGCATGCATTGCACATACGATTTTGTACAGAGTGAAAATAATACTATCAGATAGTGTGTAACCAACATAAATAATACTGCTAAATACTTGCTCTGCTTCTATTTGTACTATATATTGTGTATATAAAGTGGGAAAATAACAGTACCACGGAGTGCACTAATCACTGTGTCGTATAGGACACAAACGGTTGTGTAGAGAGTGAAAATAACATTTTCAGAATGTTCAACCAATACGTCCATATAGTGCAGATAACAGTATCATACAGGGTGCACACATTATGCTTATGTAGTGCCCATATAGTGATTGCAGTATGTCTGATCCCAGCCTTCTGTGCAATGTGCATCACAGTAATATAGATTTCTAATAAGCCCATTATAATTTGGGTTTGTTCTCCGGGTCAGTTGTCCTGCTGACATGCACCCTTTACATTCAAATTTGTTTGCCTTTATTGTCAGGACTTTTTTGTATTTGCTGTGTGACTTTTGTTGTGTTTCTAGCGTGTTCCAGATTGTAGTGATAACACCACAATATAAGTCAATAATACTATGACCACTCCTGGCTGAACTCGTCCAAAACCCTCCGATCTGGGGTAAGATGGCGCCCTCTAGGGAGTATTGTCTCGCGGATCTTTCAACCGCTCCCCCACCCAAAATAGATATTTCACTTTGAAACTATGAGAAACTCTTTAAAAATGTAAAAAGATTTTGCGAGAGCGACCTTATCCAAACACAATATTTCACCCTGAGTAGATACATTTACTCAATACAGTATATCACAGAGATAAGTAAAGACCGGAGTCTATTCATCACGACTAATGTTCCTTCTCCGTGTGAGGATTCGGCCCGGCACTAAGCTGTAAAGTAGCCTGATACCAGGGCTGTACTGCTGATATATGGAGGCAGTGTGACATACTGGGCGGAGAGTGCGGCACAGTATATAATAATGAGGCGTGGAGTAAATCACTGCCGCTCTTATCTTTGGGTTTTATATGTCTGGCTAAAGATTGGAAACGATATTATTTAAGACCTTCCTTCGTTCTCATGTCAGGGAGGTGGACTGTATGTTAGTCTAGGGAAGTGTTTCCTAACTCCAGTTCTCAAGAGCCACCAAGAGATCATGTCTTCAGAATTTCCTTAGTATTGCACAGATAATGGGATTATCACCTGGGCAATATACTAAGGAAATCCTGAAAACATGATGTGTTGGTGTCTCTTGAGGACCGGAGTTGGGGAACACTGGTCTAGGACTTCACCGAGAGTCTTGATCATATGACTGTCTTGGAAAAATTAAAAATTTTACCTGTTGACCATTTATTGGGCAACCAAAAATCTCCTTGGAGCTTTACCTAAATTGTTTGAAAGAGCGCTAATTCACACGTGCCAATCCTCTCAACTTGTCCTGGATTCTCGATAAAAATGGGGGGGAGCTTCTGACCCCTCTGCAGGGAAGACGAGTCTCGGCAAAGTCCAATTTTTGGCTTCTACAAACGAAAAACTTTTATAGATATGATCCCTTCAAGAGTCAGCAAAGGGACTTCTTGAAGTATGTTTGGGGTCATTTTTCTGCTGGAAGATCCACGACCTAGGACTAGTGATGGGCGAGCACTAAAATGCTCGGGTGCTCGTTGCTCGGCTCGAGCAAATTGGAATGCTCGAGTGCTAAACCCGAGCAACGAGCCCAGTGTAAGTCTATGGGAAACTCGAGCATTTTTCAGGTGGCTCCCCCCGGCGGTCTGCAGAGGGCCTACAAATTGACCAAATCAATGGGAACAGTGCTCAAACGACATGGGAACAGCATGGGGAAGACCCCTGGAAGCATTTCTGACTCCCAGATCACTGCTGTCAACAACGTTGTCAGAGGTATTACACCACTTTTACGGACTCACAAGAAAACATGCAAAAACGAAACCAAAATGGATTTTCCTGGGAAATATGTTAAGGAACATCCTTTCCAGGGTAATGACTTGTATATAAGGCAAAATAAATAACCAAAAACAAAAATACTCCTCCACACCTTGGGCTATGTTCACATGTAGCGTTTTTGATGTGTTTTTGCACGTTTGCATTGCTTTCAACCAAAACAAATGCATTCACCTGAAAATGTAATTTTAACATTTTACAACCTTATCTGGCCATGTGGTGTGTGACACATCATCAGACACATCCTGTTTCATTTATGATGGAGGGACTCTGAAAGTCACAAAGCCTATTTTTATAGGGCCATCAGGCAGCCCTTACTATTCTTAAAGGGCCAGCAGTCGGCCCTTGCCATTGCTAGAGAGCCATCAGCCGGCTATGCTTTGTTGTTCCCATTTTAAACGAGTGGGTCTCCTATACTGTTATTGCGTATGCAGTGACTACAAGGGCTGCCAAAAATTTGGAGGAGCTCCAATGCGCCTTGGAAGAGACGTAGAGGTCAGAGAGCCTCCTAAAAACAATGTTCCCATTATTAAGAAGTGGGTCTCCTATAGTGTTTACCTATGCAGTGAATTCAAAAGCTGCCAAAAATTTGGAGGCACTCCAATACTCCTTAGGAGAGATGCAGAGGCTGGAAAGCCTCCTAAAAACAATGTTCCCATTATTAGGAAGTGGGTCTCCCATAGTGTTTGCCTATGCAGTGAATGCAAAAGCTGCCAAAAATTTGGAGGCACTCCAATGCCCCTTGGAAGAGACGTAGAGGTTGGAGAGCATCCTAAAAACAATGTTCCCATTATTAGGAAGTGAGTCTCCCATAGTGTTTGCCTATACAGTGAATGCAAAAGCTGGCAAAAATTTGGAGGCACTCCAATGCCCATTGAAAGAGACGTAGAGGTCGGAAAGCCTCCTAAAACAATGTTCCCATTAATAGGAAGTGAGTCTCCCATATTGTTTGCCTCTGCAGTGAGTGCAAAAGCTGCCAAAAATTTGGAGGCACTCCAATGCCCCTTGCAAGACACGTAGAGGAGGTGATATAGTAGATATGGTGGTGAATGATATGGTGATGGAGGATGAGGAGAAGGAGGCGGACAAGAGTAAATAGACAAAATCAGGAAGCGTATACCCATGTCTGGGTGTGAAGACAGAGGTGCATGGGAATAGAATTAGACCTCCCAAAAAAAGACACTCTTTTTGAGCTTAGGTTATGCTGCTATCATTCAGTGGTGTTGAGAAGTCTGGCCCAATCCTGCCCTTGTACAATTTTATAATAGTCAGCCTGTCAGCATTTTCAGTTGACAGGCGGATGCGCCTATCGGTTATAATTCCACCGGCGGCACTAAAAACTCGCTCTGATAAAATGCTAGCGGCAGGGCAGGCCAGGACCTCCAAGGCGTCGAGAGCTAGTTCATTCCACGTGTATAGCTTAGATACCCAATAATTATAAGTCACAGAGGAATCATGAAGGACGTTGGTATGGTCGGCAAGGTACTCCCTCACCATCTTCCCAAACTTTGCACTCCTTGTGAGAGTACCCCGCGCCTCAGGGCCTGTAAGATGGGAGGGTCTGAGCAAACTGTCCCTGAACTTTGACAGTGTTCCCCTGCCTCTGCTGGATTGGAGATGTGTCTCTCTTGCCTTTACCCCTTGGTTGTCCAACGAACTGTGACCTCTGCCGCCAGCGTTTTCAGATGGGAATTTATTTAATAATTTCACAAAAAGGGTCTTCTGGTACTGCCCCATTTTAGTAGACCTGTCTGCTTCGTGAATAAGAGATAGAAAGCTCTCCTTGTAGCGTGGGTCTAGAAGTGTAACCAACTAGTAATGACTGTCACCCAAAATTTGGAGAACGCGAGGGTCACGGGAGAGGCAGTGTAACATAAACTCAGCCATATGTGACAGACTGCTAAAAGGCAAGACTACCGTGTCCTCACCAAGAGGATGACTGACCATGCTCTCCTCCTCCTCCTCCTCCCTCTCCTCAGGCCATCCACACTGAACAGACGGTATGACAGTTGTGCAGGTAGTATAGTCTATAGCGCAAGAAACTAGCTCCTCCTCCTCTTCCTCATTGTCACTCAATCCACGTTGGGATGAGATGAGGCTGGGCTGTGTGTAATCACCCTGTATGGTTCCTTGCTCCATCTCATCATGCTCCCCCTGCAATACATCCTCTTTGATTGTGAGCAGAGAGCATTTAAGAAGACAGAGAAGCGGGATGGTGACGCTAATTATGGCGTCATCGCCGCTCACCGTCTTGGTGGAGTCCTCAAAGTTTTGGAGGATGGTACATATGTCTGACATCTATGTCCACTCCTGAGGTCTTATGTGTGGAGTCTCACCTGAATATCAACGACCATGTTTATGCTGGTAGTCAAAAACTGCCCTCTTCTGCTTACAAATCCTTCCCAACATCTGCAATGTAGAGTTCCAAAGCGTGGGGACATCACACATCAGTCAGTGAGCCAGAAGCTGGAAACTCAGCTGAAACACGGCAAGGGCGGTGGAAGCTGTAGGTGACTTTCTAAAATGGGCACACAGATGGCGTACTTTGACAAGCAGATCCGGCAGCTCTGGGTAGGTTTTGAGAAACCGCTGAACCACGAGGTTAAGCACATGGGCCAGGCATGGTACATTTGTGAGCTCGCCTCGCCTCAGAGCCGCCACCAGGTTCCGGCCATTGTCACACATGACCATGCCTGGCTGTAGGTTCTGCCTTCTCTTTGCTGGTGACACTGTTGGGGATTTTTTCAAAATTGAAAGCATACTGAACCAGCATGGCTACCACAGCATCTTGCTGCAGCATGCTATTCCATCCGGTTTGCGTTTAGTTGGACCATCATTTATTTTTCTACAGGACAATATCCCCAAACACACCTCCACGCTGTGTAAGGGCTATTTGACCAAGAGGGACAGTGATGGGGTGCTACGCCAGATGACCTGGCCTCCACAGTCACCAGACCTGAACCCAATCGAGATGGTTTGGGGTGAGCTGGACCGCAGAGTGAAGGCAAAAGGGCCAACAAGTGCTAAGCATCTCTGGGAACTCCTTCAAGATTGTTGGAAGACCATTTCCGGTGACTACCTCTTGAAGCTCATCAAGAGAATGGCAAGAGTGTGCAAAGCAGTCATCAAAGCAAAAGGTGGCTACTTTGAAGAACCTAGAATATAAGACATATTTTCAGTTGTTTCACACTTTTATGTTAAGTATATAATTCCACATGTGTTAATTCATAGTTTTGATGCCTTCAGTGTGAATGTACAATTTTCATAGTCATGAAAATACAGAAAAATCTTTTAATGAGAAGGTGTGTCCAAACTTTTGGTCTGTACTGTATATGTGATCCATGTGACGGACAAACCACAGTTTTAAATAGATGGATTTTTAGCGCTGTAATATGGAAAATATGGAAAGGATCTGGCTGTATTCTGCAGTGCCAACAAGCAAATGGAGCAGAAAAACGGTGTTCTCTGGATTGCTTTTTAAGCAAATAATCAGGATTAAAATCCCCAAAAAAATTATTCTTGGCCCCTGATACCTGGGGCTATTTCTAGAAATATCTGTAAAAGCACCAGCAGCAGAGAGCAGACAGAACTGGAATGGACCCTCTTGCTATGTTCACTGCAGTTTGCCACAAACACTGCCTGCCTGCTTAGAACTGATATCTATGCAGCTGAATTAGTCCTCAGAAGGACTGTTAGTTGAGATGGATATGTGAATAATATATGCTGGTATACCTACAAGAAAAAAACAAATCTCTCCCTAGTTCAGCAGCATTTCTCCCTACGCTGCCTGATTCCAGAGTAGACTGTGAGGAGCATGGCGGCACCAGGTCGGATATAGACCTGATGATGCTGTGCGGCCAGCCAATCACTCTAATGCCACAACCAACATGGCTACAGCATTACAGTGTGTGGCAGACAATCCCTGTATGTTCATTTGCACTCTAAAGAGCGCTAAACATGCAGGGAGGGGAATCGAGCTCCCGCCGAGCAACCCCGGAAATATTCGGCGAGAGCCGAGCATCTCGAGCAGTGTGATGCTTGGGCGAGCACCGAGCAGTAGCGAGCATACTCGCTCATCACTACCTAGGACGCAAACCCAGCTTTCTGACACTGGGCACTACATTGCGACCTAAAAACCTTTAGTAATCTTCAGATTTCATGATGGCTTGCACACAGTCAAGTCACCCAGTGCCAGAGGCAGCAAAGCAACCGCAAAATATCTTTCTACTGCCACCATATTTGACTGTAGGTACTGTGTTCTTTTTGTTGCAGGCCTCATTCTGTTTTTGGTAAACAGTAGAATGATGTGCTTTACCAAAGAGCTCTATCTTGGACTCATCTGTCCACAAGACTCTTTCCCAGAAGGATTTTGACTTGCGTACATTTTGGCAAACTGCAATTTAGCTATTTTAAGTGTCAGCAGTGGGGTCCTCGTGGGTCTCCTGGCATAACATTTCATTTCATTCAAATGTGGACTGATAGTTTGTGCTGACATTGATGCACCCTGAGCCTGCAGGGAAGCTTGAATTTCTTTGGAACTTGATTGGGGCTGCTTATCCACCATCCAAACTATCCTGCATTGCAACCTTTCATCAATTTTTCTAGGCATCAAGGGAGATTAGCTACAGTGCCATGGGTTGTAAACTTCTTGATTATGTTACGCGCCGTGGACAAAGGAAGATCACGATCTCTGGAGATGGACTTGTAACCTTGAGATTGTTGATATTGTTCAACAATTTTGGTTCTCAAGTCCTCAGGCAGTTCTCTTCTCCTCTTTCTGTTATCCATGCTTAGTGTGGCACACACAGATACACAGTGCAACTTCTCCCCTTTTTATCTGGTTTCAGGTGTGATTTTCATATTGCCCACACCTGTTACTTGCCACAGATGAGTTTGAACGAGCATCACATGCTTGAAACAAAGTTGTTTGCCCACAGTTTTGAAAAGGTGGCAACAATTTTGTCCACTCCATTTTTGGAGTTTTGCATGAAATGATGTCCAATTTGGCTTTTTTTTCTCTATTTTTTTGTGTTGTTCCAATACACACAACGAAAATAAATATGTGTATAAAAAAACATGTGTAATTGCAATAATTCTCTGGGAAAAGAGAAATACTTCATTTTCTGTAAAAAATTTCAAGGGGTGCCAACACTTTTGGCCATGACTGTATGTATCTGTCATGCTTGGATAGGGAGATCTGCTGCCAGTCCGTACACTGTGGGCCATGCTTGGACCGATTTGCACAGACGTCTGCATGAGCCCTTACTGTTGTTATCATGGCGTGATCAGAACTTGAAAAAATTAGCATGTAAATTGCAGTTTCCTAAGGCTACGTGCGCACAATAAGTAACTGCTGGAGACATTTATTCATCAAAAATGTGCATTTTCACATACATTTTTTATAAAAAATTTTCCCAGGTGTTAGGTTTGGTGAAAAATGCTGTAAAATGCTGAAAGAATAGATTTACTGCAGATTAGAAACTGCTTCAATTCTGCAAGGAAAAGAATTTAAATGAAAGAACAGCGGCAATACAGTGAATTATGGCAAGTTAAGAATAATAATAATCTTTTTATTTATATAGCGCTAACATATTCCACAGCACTTCACAATTCAGACAATTTACAGACATTATCAACACTGTGCCCATCGGGGTTCACAATCTACATAGCCCTATCATGGGCTATGGGAATGAATGTTATACATCAGGGGCAGTGGGAGTGAATGTTATACATTGGGGGACAATGGGGCTGGATGTTATTTTATTTATTTATTTTACTCACTTATATAGCGCCATTAATTCCACAGCGCTTTACATACATTATCATCACCATCCCCATTGGGGCTCACAATCTACATTCCCTATTAGTCTTTGGAGTGTGGGAGGAAACCTGAGAACCAGGAGGAAACCCATGCAAACACGGGGAGAACATAAAAACTCCTTGCAGATGTTGTCCTTGGTGGGATTTGAACCCAGGACCCCAGCACTGCAAGGCTGCAGGGCTAACCACTGAGTCACTGTGCTGCCCAGAAAGAAAATGGTAATACGCTAAAACAGGGTATTTGCACATTGTTATTTACACACTGCTGCTCTATTCACAGCCAAGCAATTGTTGTCATCAGCAACATCTCGGTCCTTCTTCTCCAATCTAGGGTGCTTCACCATCACGGATCAGTCGCCGTCGGCAATGCCCAAGCAATATGAAATGCCATACAGGCCCCAACGGGAGTCTACGTTACTCCCTGTTAGGCCTCCATGTCTTGTATAGATGGGTCGCTTGGCACACCCGACACACTGGTCGCCTCCATTACCTGAAGCATGGCCTCAATCCTTCCCTTCCCCCTCTGTACTGTACGTTTGCACCTCAGGTCTTTGCTCAGCTCCGGTCTCTTGGGTCTTCACTTGGGTCTGGTCTCTTGGGTCTTCACTCGAGTCTGGTTTCTCAGCTCTTCACTCGGGTCTGGTTTTTCAGTTCTACATTCAGGTCTGGTCTCTCGGGTGATCACTCGGTCTGGTCTCTCCTAATGGCAGCTATAAGCCAACTCCACTGCTCAGATGGCCGTCCTTCTACAGGTCCAAGCACCTAGTCCTCTCCTTCTCTGCCTTCCCAGGCCATTTATAGTTATTAACTGTGCCACAGCTTTCACCTGACCTGGCATCTCCCCCAATCTCTTCATTCATGGGACATGTACTTTGCTCTTCAGTTCCTTCCTACTAATGTAATTCTAGCTGCCTTCTCCTTTCTTATCATCTTTGTACATGGCGATATTCACTTGCAGACACTCGGTTTAGGCATTACTGTGTGTGCCTTCTCACTCATTCATCCCCTTACATATCAAATTTAATATGAGCTTCTTAGTTAACATTTTGATCAGAATGTATAAGCCCACTGCCACATCATGGTAAATCTCTCAGTGGTAGCGCTCTGCGGCAACCACTGCCACAGTGACATCACACCAGCAGGGTGAGTGACACAGGCTCCCCACCCATGTTGTCCGGTAAAGCCCCAACGGTTCTGGACCACACCACCCCACAGACACAACACTACAGCAACAATGGCAGCCACATAACACCAACATCAAGTGAACTTATCTGAAAAAAAATCACATTGTTGGAAAAAAGTGAAGGATTAAATAAATATAATCACTCTTGCAGTTTCCTGCTAATTGAAAAATACCTCAGCCAAATGGGTAGATAGCTAGTGGCAAGGAAAACAAGAAATGAGGTGACAGACAATGCAATAAACCATAGCAGTAGAAAACCCATTTGAACACTGTTTCACCGTACACTACTGCGCCTAACAGGCTTGGAACCCACTCAGAGGTAAACCAGTGGGCTTATACATTCTGATCAAAATGTTAAGAGTTTTTGAAAATTTTGCTTAGCATCAGTAGATCAGTATGTAATATTTGGATGTGCGGTCCATGGACTTTTTTCTACAGATATGGTGTAATACTGTATACTTGATGGCCAAATTAACTCTATATAGCCAGGGTCCACCCACTTAATTTAAAGGGTCATCCGATTCACTGGTATATTCACTGGCTCTAACCCTTGATAGTCCATCGATAGGTAGTGATGATGTCCTGCTTTTTAAAGGAAATCTGTGCCGATAATGATGCAGCCATAGTGGTAATCTGCAGGTAAATACCATTCCATACATGTGCGTGTGACTAATTGGAATTGAGGTTACATGTACTTGCTTCTAGTCATCGGGACGGTACTGGTGGACTCCATTCATTCTCAATGTGAGTGCCGAAAATAGCTGAGCAAGACAGTGGTCGGACCCTTAGCGGTCAAGAAATGATCTCCTATCCAAAGGAAAGATGAATAACCATATGTTCTTTTAGCTCGACCTGCGCTCCAGCTCCTCTTTGGGATCAGTGGGGTACCCAGAGATGGGATAACAATGATCAGGAAGTTATCACCTACTTGGGACAAACCTTTTAATGATATGTCCAATGTGTCCAATGATAACATTAATTGTGAGCATGCACATGATATGTGTATACATTAAGGATTGACCTCAGAGGGTGGACCATCATCTTCTCTGGTTGGGCCAAGGAATCCCAGTCCAATGTTGTCTGTGTCCTAAGTTCTGAGTAATTAAACAGATTGATCCCATTTGACAGAGCAACATCATCTTTTATTCCAAATCACCTTTTGTCGATCACAACTCAAACTTGGCAAATCAATTAGCCGTAAAGGTATGTCCAAGCCCAGAAGCACAAGACAGTCTGTGTATCTTGACTCATCCTATTTATTTTTCTTAATAGTAGATAAATATGTCAGTCATAACTTTGTTTTAATTATCACTTCATCATTTTTTATGTTTGTTTTTGCTCAACCAAATTGTTTTGAAATTTTTCCAATAGTAGCAAAGAATTTACAAATGATTATAAAAAAAATATTCCTCTCTTATTTCTAGTTATCATATCAGAGCTGTTCCGCAGGGAAAGAAAATAGCTTCAGCTTTTCTAAAAATAAAAAAAAAACAAAATCAGCAAATGCAAATCAGGCTGACAAGAAGACAAAAAAAGAAGTGACATCGTTATAAGTGTTGAGTCGGGTGAAGCATAAATTAAGACTTGAGGGCTAACTCTATAAATGTTTATATTCCACTGTGGAAAGGACTCCAGTCAAACTTCTTCTTTTACTTTCTCACCAAAATGAGATTTTAATAGGTCATGTGTTACACGCACGCTGCTAGGTTCAGATAGGGGCGAGACAGGTTACATGAATTCTTTGGAATCCTGGGGAACCGTTACTCAGGGCGACCATCGACAATGTGCTGCAGCTTCTCTCAGGCACACAGGGGAATTAACCCTCAGGCACAGACACGTAGGTTGTTTCACTTGGTGACCAGACACACTTGACAAGAGTCCTCCTAAGCGGTAGAACAGTAGCATTTAATAAGGAGCCGCACGACCAGTGCAAGTTAAGTCTTATGAGCAACAGGCTCCAGTGACAAACAGTACAGTTTCCTTAGCAGCACAGAAGTTCACAGTCTTCCCAGTAGTACAGGACAGCACAGTTTTAATGCAAATGGCACATTAATAAACACAGCATTCTTTACAGCACAGTGAGATGGAGGAGGGGGGTTTGCTGAGGGAGATGATCCCTGTGACACCATTTCTTCCAGTCCTTATCTTTCTGCCTGACAATACTCTGCACTGCTAGTTCAGGAACTCTACCTGACCTGTGCTTAGCTTCACTCCTGACTTGAATCTTTTTCACTTGCAGGGGCCCTTCTGTCAGATGGAGAACACACACACCACCTTTCTCTTAGGCTCCCCACAATCCCACTGGGGCTCTTCTAAAACACTCCCCTTATCCTGTGACTGCAATAACCCCTCTAGTTGCTGGATGCTTTTAAAGCACCAGCACTACTTCTGAATGTCACACTCTGCAAAAGCACTACTCCTGCATGTCACACATGGTTACCTGTGAAGATCTGAGTTTGTGTGTTGTAATAATCACCTAGGAAGATTAACAATGCAACTATTTGCTATTCCTTACGTCCATGGTTTTACAACAACTCTGGGTAGATGGCCAAAATATATTGCCCCCAGTCCACAAGATCCCCTTCCCGGGGCAGTTGGTTAAATTGTCCCTCAACTTTTTGGTTGGCCCACAGATTTCGTATCTCCTGCCAGTATAGTCAGTAGTCACAATTCACACTCCTCCAGCCGGCAACCGTTCTCCAAAACTCCATAGGCCATCCATCCATGTGCTCCAGGATCTCAGCCTAGATCCTCACCCCTCGATGTCTCTTCACCAACTCTTTTACAAAAAATGTGGCTTCTTGTCCTCCTTCCCTGGGATCAGCCCTCTGAATGTGCAGAAGTGTTCAAATCCTCCCCCTTAAACATTTGCTTTGAGCTCTAAGAGTGAAGAATATTCCAGAGGCCCATCACCTTGGACTACATGTGAGACCCCACATGGTGAGGGCTACGCTGCATCTACAGTCCCCATCCACACAATGGGACTAGTGCCTGGGAGAACAATGGAATGATTGCGTTCTTTGATTACTAATCTTGGGTCTGGCCTTATGTATGCATAAGATCCAGCCTGCACATCTTCCTCTGCTTACTGACACAGAATGGAAACATTGATTCCTGAGGCTAGACTGATGATCAAGAAAATTTGTAATAGAACACAACAAGAAGATTGACGTAACCAGTGCTCCGTGCTGGAAAAAGTCTGCATCCCTTAGAGCCGCGAACTCTACTCTACGTTCATTGGTCCATTAATATTTAGAATAAGGCTAGCTCCTCACCTTTACCTATTTTCTCCAAAATGTTGGAGTTAAAGGTTCTTCACTTTGGATTATACTATTTTGTTAGCATGGCCTCCAACAATAAACTGATCATAATGTGTCTTATATCTGGGACTCCCAGTGATCATCTGCAATCTATGGTGAAATCCAGCAACAAGTATTCAATTTCCCTTCAGCACAGGTTAAATGAAGAACTACACGTTTCTATTTAATATCATGGGCTGTCCTAGTAATGCATGGACACTAAGAGTTCTCCAGGCTGAAGATACTCTTTGCAGCTGCTCTCTGTGGAGTAGAAAGTAGTATGTTCCACTCAAAACTTCATATTGGGATCCATTATTGAGAGTTATCACCTGCTGATGATCAACTTAATTTCTTAATGATACCAAAAATATATGACTTACCCGGCCATAATAGTTGACCTTAAAAAGTTAGTTTGTCATAGAAAAAATAATATTATGGCTGAAAGAAAGAAAGAAAATGAAAACTGTTCAAAATGTTCTTGGTCTTCGAAGTGAACCTCCAGTTAGGAGGTCAATAACTATACGGAATGATTAGCCACTGTTTCCTTCCTCAGATCTCGTTCTTTGGCTGTTTTTTTTAAGCTCAGTTTTAGTAGGCTAGAGCTGAGATTTGTGACTCTAGCTTAGCTACAAGACCTATAGGGAGTCTAAGGTAGTCTGAGACACACCCCTTGTACTAGTATTGGTGCAGGCTACTCGCAAAATTGACTCGGTACTTATGTGGATAAAGATATATTAAGAAAACAATCGGCAGTCGGCACACAATTTTCAACATCTTTGAAATGATGTATTTCACGAATGTAAAACTTTATGGAAAATTAGCACTCTATAGAACTGGCCAAAATCTAAATTGTATTTTTTATGCCTGAGGTTTCTTTTTACAAAAACGTAAATTTATTAACAGAAAATTATCTTCTATGCTCGAATGATCCCAGTTCTTACTGTTATAGCATTAAATTACTATTTATTTTCCGCTCCTTCTCCAATAATCAAAAACTTTCTTTCACCAGACACTTTCCACTGCCAAAAATAAAACAAAAAAAAAAGAACATAAAAAAAAGAACAATAAAATAATAAAACCTGCAAGGCTTATTTTTATGTATTCTGACTCTTAAAATACGTTGTAGGTTTGGCCTCTAGGTCGATGTTTGTGCTTCAGTTCATAAATGTTGGAAAATAATAATATCTGACGGAGGCGCAACGGATTTAATCGCTTTTTCAGTAGCGCTCTGCAGAGCCCACAACCACCAGTATGACCCGTAACCTTGAAGATGATGGAAAATATAAGTGAGATTAATGCCGATTGTTGTCACAAAGGATATCTCAACAAGCCACACAATTTCGCTGTGTTGTACATACCGGGTGTACGGTTACAGATGGATTTTCCAGGATGTCTCTAGTTCCTCTATTATTTTTCTAATAGTGATAAATAAAGTAAGAATTGGGGAAGAACAAATGTGATTTCCTCTTTGAAAATGCTATTTGTCATCTATGCTGCATTGTAGCAATTTTCGGCAGAGACTTTGGCCCGATTTGTCTCGAATTGGTCTAAACAGGATGAGATGGATGCTTAGGACTAAATTAATTGCCGTCATGTGTATCATAGGAAGTTTGGCTTGGTTAATCGCTACAGCCAGTAAAGTAATTAGAAAAAAAGTCAAGCTATTAAAGACGTCTGTATTATTAGTATAAATCAAATTGATGAATTAGAAATTTAAAGGACTTCTCAACTTTTGGATGACCTCCATGGCAATGCTACATTACATGACCCAAATTCTGGGAACAACACTACCTGACTCTTGCTCTACTGGGTGGCATGACCCTCAGGTCTGTTCTCACCTCCCCAACTTAATTTTCTAATGTTTCAGGGCTTTTATGGAGGAGGTCCACTCAGGTCCATAGCACCATGGGGAGATAGGATGGGCCAAAGTAGTCAATAAAAAGAGAGCGTGTAAGAAGCTGCTCGGATGAGAACTGTCTGAGCAAAGATCCTCCTCCACCTCACTAGTGAAGTGTCTGGTGGCCACTGCCATATTATGTCACGCCATAAAGACACAGAATAACAGTCATAATCTTATTATGTACTGGACTTTTAAGAAAATGACCAGTGATTTAGCGAGCCTGTATATTTAAAATAATGAGCCGGCTACCAATGTTATTAATGCTGATGTTGTGTTCTAGGAATCTTTGAAGTGTTTTAATTTTTATTTTTGTACTATGCCTTTATGGCTGTTGTATATGGTTAGTCCTGGGCATGCAAACTGGCACAAGAGGTTAGAGATCAGATTCAGAGGTCATGTCTGGACACTGAGAATTGTGCCGCACAGGATCTGTTCCAGGTGGGAACAGAATATAAGTAGAGGAGCTTGTAGCATCTGGTGGACACACCAGAGATGGCTCATCAGTGAGCCAGTGAGACAGTGAGTATGTATTGGGCAGACAGCAGCTATTCTGCACCTGTCTTGAGTTAGCGCAACAGGAGAATCCAGAATTGCAGATGGGCCAACTATGAGGTAATATCCCTAAGATCATACAGGTTGATTGTGGACCACAGCCTATGCTATCGATCTGCTCTGGACTACTGTATATTTAGAACTGTTGCATTGTACACTCCTGGTTTATAAGTGACCTTGAACTTTGCAAGTGTCATACACTGTGTAGCATAACAATAGACTGTTTCTATTAATGATAGCTACCTCCTGCTCTTATTGCCATAAGTAACCAACGAGCTCTGTAACTCAAGTCTTATGTGTAACCTTGAAGCTCTGTACTTCATCTGTGTTGTGTAACAGCCAAGCTCTGTGCCTTATCTCTGATGTGCAACCTCCAAGCTCTGTGCCTCAACTCTGGTGTATAACCACCAAGCTTTGTGTCTCAACTCTGATGTGTAACCACCAAGCTTTGTGTCTCAACTCTGATTTTTAATTGCCAAACTCCATGCCTCAACTCTGCTGTTTAATTGCAAATCTCTGTGCCTCATCTCTGATGTGCAACTGACAAGCTCTGTGTCTCAACTCTGATGTGTAACTGCCAAGCTCTATGCCTCAACTCTGATGTGTAACTGCCAAACTCTGTGCCTCAACTCTGATGTGTAACTGCCAAGCTCTATGCCTCAACTCTGATGTGTAACGGCCAAGCTATGTGCTTCAACTCTGATGTGTAACGGCCAAGCTCTGTGCCTCAACTCTGATGTGTAACTGATAAGCTCTGTGCCTCAACTCTGATGTGTAACTTCCAAGCTCTATGCCTCAACTCTGATGTGTAACTGCCAAACTCTATGCCTCAACTCTGATGTGTAACTGCCAAGCTCTGTACCTCAACTCTGATGTGCAACTGCCAAGCTCTGTACCTCAACTCAAATGTGTAACTGCCAAGCTCTGTACCTCAAATCTGATGTGTAACTGCCAAGCTCTGTGCCTCAACTCTGATGTGTAACTGCCAAGCTCTGTGCCTCAACCCTGATGTGTTTAAATAAGTAAAACTACCGCACTCCTGGAGTAGTGGGGGTGCCCAGGTAGGGTTACAAGCCCGTGATCATAGGAAAAAGTAACCTGGCACTCAGAAGACTCTTGGGTTCTTTTTATAATTTTTAATAAAGTAGTGCAGAAAATAAATAACAGACGTTTCGGTCACATAGGACCTTCATCGGTGTACTACAAAAAGTAAAAAAATTCAGTAAGTGACATATAGAACTGTATAGATAATACAATCAAAATAGACATGATAATTTGTCATGTATAGATACATATAAGGAGTACAACAGGGGGAAGTGGGATGGGAAAGGAAAGAGGATCAGGGGTAGGTAGGGGATGGTGGCAAATCCCAAAGTATTTTAAAATGACCTACCAGTATTGGGTTAGGGTATATTTAAGCAGAAGCTTATGAGGTTCTGTTAACTGTGGGAATAAAATATAAAATATATAGACATGAGTGCCATAACCATGGCCTATTACCATACATGGAGTAAAGGGACCCTCATTGAAAAATTACCTTGAGAAGTGTGGTAGCCGGACACGGTGTCCACCGTTTGTCAGAAGGTGAGGTGGAGAACTGAGGACCTATGGGTCCTTAAATGTGTAGTGGAGGGGGTTAAAGGTCGCTCACAGAGCTGATCATTGGTGGCAGTGGGGTTTGGGCGCGCATATGGTGTGTGGGGCAGGACCTGAAAAGCGGAAGTAG
This sequence comes from Phyllobates terribilis, assembly GCF_046119375.1. Taxonomy (NCBI): domain Eukaryota; kingdom Metazoa; phylum Chordata; class Amphibia; order Anura; family Dendrobatidae; genus Phyllobates; species Phyllobates terribilis. Next base: position 693,265,587 of record NW_027362763.1, on the reverse strand, counting down.
CGTCATATGACGCTCTTCAGGTCCTGAAATGAGAAAAACCGGTCACGTGACCAGAAATGACGCGCTAGTGCGTTCCACAGTGCATTGTATGCGTTCCACTGCGTGTGGAAAGCGCTGTGGTCAAAATGACAGGATGAAGAATGATTAGGGGAGCAGGATAGGAGTCCAGGAAGGTCGGGGATCAGGAGGGAGGAACACCACTTAGGATGGGATCTAGGAGAAATCAGAAAAACAGTGTAAATAACGTGACCTTAAGAATACATCTTTAGAACAATAAAGAGCAATATGAAAGTAATTATATCAACAAAGCATCGCACATCTTTAGGACATCAGGGGATTAAGGTAGTAGTTACATTAACAGGGTATTCCATAAAGGCAAATATGATCATGTCATCAGTAATAATAGTCCCAATATTAAACGTTGTTTCATATAGAGAGTAATGGTCCCTGATGAGCATCATAATTATTGAATTCATATATCCGTTGGCATAAGGTTCTATAGGCTTAGGAAAAAAATTTCACAAACAGAGATAGTTAAGTGAAAGAGCTAAGATCATATTCTCTATTGAGTCCTTCGGGGGATAAGGATTGTAGCTCATGGATCCAAAAAGACTCCCTGTGTTTCAATAAACGGATGCGGTCTCCTCCCCGTCTAGGAGGGGGGACATGTTCAATCACCTGGAATTTCAATTGTGACACTAGATGACTGAATGCCACAAAATGTGAGGGAACTGGTAAGAGTAAGTTTTTGCAGCGTATTGTGGACTTGTGCTTCGAGATTCTATCCTTGATGCACTGGGTTGTTTCACCCACATAAATCAGACCGCAAGGGCATTTCAAGATATAAACTACGTAGGAGGAGTTGCATGTGAAATAATCTTTAACCTTGTACTGTTTGCCTGATTGTGGGTGATAGATAGTGTCTCCCCGGATGATGTTATTGCATTGATGACATTGTAAACATGGAAATGTCCCATGTTTAGGGGTGGATAGGAATCTCTGTCTAGGTTGAATCTTGGTGGTACCGACGTCCGAGTGGACAAGGCGGTCAAGAAAATTGGTGGGTCTTTTGTAGCATGGTAAGAATGGGACTTTGAATTCTGGGACTGTAGGATAAGCTGTTTGAAGTATGTTCCAGTGCTGTCTGATCTTCTTATACCTTCTTATGTAAAATTGAAACCATAGGATGGTAAGTATGGACAAATGGCATACGTTGATTGGGAGTAAGTCGAGTGCTGGTAGTGGGCTCTAGGGCTCGGGACAATGTGGCTGATGGGTAGCCCCTGTCAAGAAATTTCTCCTTCATCTCAGTGATCCTGATGTCTCGTATGGTGGGGTTACTAACAATGCGTTGAACCCGATGGAGTTGGGACCTGGGTACTGAGGTAAAGGTGGATTTCGGGTGGAGGCTAGTGTGGTGTAGAAGACTATTCCTGTCTGTGGGTTTGACATATAAGTCAGTGGAGAGGAAACCCAGTTTGTCCTTGATGATGGTGGTATCAAGGAAGTGAATAGATTGTTTGCTTGAAGAGATGGTAAAGCCAAGACCATCCCAGGATGAGTTCAAGGTCTCAAAAAATTGTGTCAAGGTTTCCATGGGCCCTGTCCAAATGCAGAAAATGTCGTCTATATAGCGTTTCCATACCCTAGAGTAGGTCTTAAACAAAAGATTTGTGTATACTATCTCTTCCTCAAATGCTGACATGTAGCAATTAGCGTACGGGGGAGCTACATTGGACCCCATTGCGGTACCCTGTTTCTGTAAATAGAAAGTGTCTTGGAAGAGGAAAAAATTCCTAGATAGGACCAAGGTTAACAGGTCTAAGCAGAGATGGCTAATGTCCAGTGGTGTGTGGGAAATTTCCAAAAGATTTTTTACACAGATGATCCCTTTCTCATGTGGGATGGAGGTGTATAAATTATTGACATCAAGTGTGACAAGTAAGGAGTCCGGGTGGATCTGTGTGATCTCTTTGATGGTAGTTAGGAAATCTCCTGTGTCGAGAATGAAAGATGTGGTCTGTTTAACCAAAGGTGTCAGTATTTTCTCCAAGAAAATCGCTAGAAGAGATAAAATGGAATTAGTGGCAGCGACTATCGGGCGGCCCGGAGCGTTCTCGAGATTCTTGTGAATTTTTGGTAGGGTATAAAACACTGGAATAATTGGAAAGGTGTTGGTTAAGAATTCACAGGTTTTATTGTCAATTGCTCCTTTAAGGGAATGATGTATCAGGGTTTCTGAGATATCATTTCTAATTGTAGAGGTGGGGTCATGTGTGAGTCTCTCGTAAATTGAGTTGTCATCTAACTGTCTATGAATCTCACTCAAATAGGCAGTTTTATCCATCACCACTATCACCCCGCCCTTATCTGCTGATTTGATAATTATGGATGAATCAGATTGGAGTGTCTTGAGTGCTTGTCTGTCCAGAGGGGACAGATTCTGTTGATAATGTAATCGGCCCAAGTCAATATCTGAACGTAATTTTTGAAAAGATTGTTTAATGAAGTCTATAAAAGTTTCTGCAGCGTGATAGCTCTGGGGGGGTTGATACGTACTTTTATTCTTTAATCCTAAACTAGCCGCTGTGATGCTAGCTGGATTGATGACAGGTGTAGTGATATTGGTAATGACCTCCTGGGAGAAGTGGGCCTTTAGTCTAATAGATCTAAAAAACCTTTGTAAATCCATCTCTAAACCAAAGCCAAGCTCTGTGCCTCAACTCTGATGTGTAACTGATAAGCTCTGTGCCTCAACTCTGATGTGTAACTGCCAAGCTCTATGCCTCAACTCTGATGTGTAACTGCCAAGCTCTATGCCTCAACACTGATGTATAACTGCCAAGCTCTGTGCCTCAACTCTGATGTGTAACTGCCAAGCTCTGTGCCTCAAATGTTTGTGCGTAACCCCCAAACACAGTCCCTCAAGACTGTGTTTGTACTCTCATTAAAAGGGTAACCGCTATGCTAGTACCATCAGTTTGAACAAACATCTGCTTGCTGTGATGAGCGAGCATGCTCGCTACTGCTCGGTGCTCGCCCGAGCATCTCACTGCTTGAGATGCTTGGCGCTCACCGAGTATTTCCAGGGTTGCTCGGCGGGAGCTCGGGTCTCCTCCCTGCATGTTTGGCGCTCTTTACAGAGCCAATGAACATGCAGGGATTGCCTGCCACTCACTGTAATGCCGTAGTCATGTTGGTTGTGGCATTACAGTGATTCGCTGGCTGCACAGCGTCATCAGGTCTATATCAGACCTGGCTCCGCCATCTTCATCACAGTCACTCCGGAATCAGACAGTGTAGGGAGAGCTGCTGCTTAGCTAGGGAGAGATTTGCTTATTTCTAGTTATAGTTTGTTACACCTAAACTATTAGAGACACATATCCATCTCAACAAACAGTCCTTCTGAGGACCAATCCATCTGCAGAGATACCAGGCAGGCAGTGTATATAGGCAGGCGGGCAGGGTATATAGCAGACTGCAGTGCTTATAGCACAAGAGGCTCCATTCCAGTTTTGTCTGCTGCTAGATATTTCTAGAAATAGGCCCAGGTCTCAGGGGCCAGGAATAATTTTTTTTTGGATCTTAATCCTCATTATTTGCTTAAAAAGCAATCCAGAGAGCACCGTTATTCTGCACCATTTGCTTGTTGGCACTGCAGAATACAGCCAGGTCCTTTCCATATTACAGCGCTAAAAATCCAGCTATTTAAAACTCAGATCACATATAATTGCGTTAAAAATACTGCTATTTCTTGCCTCCATTAAAAATTAGTTTCAGTGTGTCAGTGAAGCAATTGACACCAGTTTGCTGTTCAAAATAGTTACCTACAGGCCAGGTATTTAAAACTGTGGTTCCTCCGTCACACGGATCACATATACGTTTTCAGAAAATACTGCCATTTCTGGCCTCCATTAAAAATTTCTTTCAGTGTGTCAGTGAAGGAATTGACACCAGATTGCTGTTCAAAATAGTTACCTACAGGACAGGTATTTAAAATTGCGTTTTCTCTGTCATACAGATCACATATATGTTTTCAGAAAATACTGCCATTTCTGGCCTCCATTAATTTTTTTTTTCAGTATGTCAGCAAAGTTTTTGACACCGGTTTGCTGTTCAAAATAGTTACCTACAGGCCAGGTATTTAAAACTGTGGTTCCTTCGTCACACGGATCACATATACGTTTTCAGAAAATACTGCCATTTCTGGCCTCCATTAAAAATTTCTTTCAGTGTGTCAGTGAAGGAATTGACACCAGATTGCTGTTCAAAATAGTTACCTACAGGACAGGTATTTAAAATTGCGTTTTCTCTGTCATACAGATCACATATATGTTTTCAGAAAATACTGCCATTTCTGGCCTCCATTAATTTTTTTTTTCAGTATGTCAGCAAAGTTTTTGACACCGGTTTGCTGTTCAAAATAGTTACCTACAGGCCAGATATTTAAAACTGTGGTTTCTCAGTCACATGGATCACATATAACTTCTCTCCAAATTCAACCATTTGTAGTGAGCGTGGAAGATATTGTCCTCCATTTAAAATGGGCAAGGCACGTGGCAAGGGACGGGGAACTGGACGTGATGGTGATGGTGCATGCAGAGGCTGAGGCCGTGGGCAAGCTGAAATTGTGCCACAACAAACACCCACATCTTCGCGCCCGACCTTCCTGTCCCAATTCCTAGAGGACCGCAGCACACCACTATTGAACCCAGAGCAATGTCAAAAGGTTGTTGGTTGGATAGCGGATAATGCTTCCAGTCACTTAGCCACCACCACCACCACCCTGTCTTCTACATAGTCAAGCCTCAGTAGCCGTGAGTCTGGACTGCATATTCCTCACCCTGATCCTCCTTCCTCCCACCATGCCAAGTGCCCGGATACAACTGATTCCACACTTGGACACTCTGAAGAGCTGTTCACTTTTACATTTATAGATTCGGGCCTCTCGCCAGGTCCACTTGAAGCGGGGCAAGAGGAGATCGCATGTAGTGAATATTTGAGCAGCCACGGTCACACGAAGGCGACGGTGGCAAAGTGTCACAAGAGGTGGACGATGATGAGACACAATTGCCAAAAAGTCAGGAGGAGGACCAGGGTGCGGAAGTGGAAGACGAGGTGGTGGATGATATAGTAACTGACCCAACCTGGCAGGAGGACATGCAGAGCGAGGAGAGCAGCACACAGGGGGAGGGAGGCAGAGCACCCCAACAGGTAGGAAGAAGTAGTGTGGTGGCCGAAGACAGAAGGCAGGCAACCGTTCCCCATAACACCAACACGAAGGAAGTTGCCAGTACAACTGTTAGGTCTTCCCAAGTCTGGTTGTTTTTTAAAGACTCTACTGATAACCCCAAAAAGGCCATTTGCACCACCTGCCAGGCCAGCATCAGCAGTGGTGGCAAAACTAGCAGCCTGACCACCATCAGCATGATCAGGCACATGGCAGCAAAGCACCCGACTTTGTGGGCCGAACCCCAGGGTCCAGGAACAGTGTCTGCGGGTGGCACCACCGCTTCTTCTGCTGTTGTGTATGCAAGCCAATCCTCTGTCCATGGTGCATGCAAAGATGCCACCTGCCCTGCACCTGTCGTTTCACACTCTCAAGTAGCAGCATCAGGAAGCACGTCCACGTCCTTGTCCCAGCGCAGCGTTCAGTTGTCCATAATATTGACTAATAGGCCTGATAGAATAACTGAGGTACAGATAGGGGGGCACCTAGGTAATAGCGACCATAATATTATCGACTTCAAAATGCCCTTCAGTAGGGTTATCAATAAGGGAACAACAAAAACATTAAACTTTAGGAGGGCGAAGTTTGATCAGCTGAAAGAAAACCTTCAACTTATTGACTGGGACAAAGTTCTTAATCAAAGGAATATGAATAGTAAATGGGAAACCTTCAAAAGAATTCTGAATACTCAGTGCGAGAGATATATACCGTATGGGAATAAAAGGGCCAGAAATAAGAGGAAACCAATATGGTTGAACAAGAACGTAAAAGGGGCGTTAAATAGCAAAAAAGAGGCATTCAAGAGATTAAAACAGGAAAACAGTAAGGGGGCACTAATGTGTTACAAGGAAAAAACGAGAACCAGCAAAAAACAAATAAAAATAGCGAAGGAGGAAACAGAGAGACGTATTGCTAGGGAAAGTAGATCAAATCCCAAACTGTTCTTTACGTATATAAATAGTAAAAGGATTAAATCGGATAATATTGGACCGATAAAAAGTGAGGAAGGCAAAATCATAGAGAAAGATGAGGATAAAGCTAATCTATTAAATAATTTTTTTTCGACAACTTTCACAAAGGAAATAGAACTAACAGGAGAAATGAGTAGTGACAAGCTTAATCCTCCACTAAGTATGACTAATCTAACCCAAGCTGGGGTACAGAAACGCCTCAGTAACATTAAAATAAACAAATCACCAGGACCTGATGGCATACACCCACGGGTACTAAGGGAACTAAGTAATGTGATAGACAGACCGTTATTTCTTATATTTAAGGACTCTGTTGAGACTGGGTCTGTACCACTCGATTGGCGACAGGCGAATGTAGTGCCAATATTCAAAAAGGGAGCGAAAAGTGACGCCGGAAACTATCGGCCGGTGAGTCTGACGTCCGTTGTGGGAAAAATTTTTGAAAGCTTCATTAAAGAGGCAATTACGGAGCATCTTGATGCTAATAATCTTTTAATCCCGAACCAACATGGATTCATGAGGAATCGCTCCTGCCAAACAAACCTGATTGACTTCTACGAGGAGGTTAGCTCTCAAGTAGATCAGGGGGAACCAGTGGATGTCGTGTATCTCGACTTCTCATAAGCGTTCGATAGCGTGCCACATAATAGGTTGGTATACAAAATGAGAATGATGGGGCTGGGGGAAAATGTCTGCAAGTGGGTAGCAAACTGGCTAAAGGATAGAAGGCAGAGGGTGGTTATAAATGGAATATACTCAGATTGGGTAAGCGTCACTAGTGGGGTACCACAGGGGTCTGTACTAGGCCCAATGTTATTTAATATCTTTATTAATGACATAGTCAACGGGATAAATAGTAAAATATCAATATTTGCAGATGACACAAAGTTATGTAAAACAATTAATACAAAAGAGGACAGTGCAGACCTACAGAGGGATTTGGATAAGCTGGGTAGGTGGAGCATTAAATGGCAAATGAGGTTTAACGAGGAGAAATGTAAGGTCATACATATGGGAAGGAAAAATGGAAGTCACCAGTACTCACTGAATGGGAAATCATTGGGGAATTCAGAGATGGAGAAGGATTTGGGCATCTTGATTGATAGCAAACTAAATTGGAGTGCCCAAAGTCAGGCCGCTGCTGTAAGGGCAAACAGGGTAATGGGATGTATCAGAAGAGGAATAGCTGCAAAGGATGAGAACATTGTTCTTCCACTGTACAAAGCACTGGTCAGACCACACTTGGAATACTGTGCTCAGTTATGGGCCCCAATATATAGAAAGGATATAAACGAGCTTGAAAAGGTACAAAGGAGGGCAACAAAATTAATAAAGGGAATGGAGGGACTGCAATACCCAGAGAGGTTGTCAAAACTAGGACTATTCAGCCTGGAAAAGAGAAGGTTGAGGGGGGACATAATAAATGTGTACAAATATGTTAGGGGACAGTATAGAGATCTTGCCCGGGATTTGTTCAAAAGGAGGGATATTACGGTAACAAGAGGGCATTCACTAAGACTGGAAGAGAAAAGGTTTCAGCACCAGCATAGGAAGGGGTTCTTTACGGTAAGAGCAGTGAGAATATGGAATTCACTGAGTGAGGAGACGGTAATGTCGGATTCACTACACCAGTTCAAGCGGGGACTGGATGCATTTCTAGATACCAGGCAGATTTCAGCATATACTTAAAAATAAAATAAAATAGTAGGTTGATACAGGGATTCATTCTGACTGCTGGTTTCAGAGTCGGGAGGGAATTTTTCCTCAGGTGAAGATTGGCCAAATCATTTGGGGTTTTTGCCCTCCTCTGGATCAACTTTAGCAATTACAGAACTAACAGGTCGAACTTGATGGACGCAAGTCTTTATTCGGCTTTACAAACTATGACGACCATTATACCCCAGTCCTTGGTACGCAAGCACAAATACGCAGCCAACGCCCCACAGGCCACACTACTAAATTCCCATATTTCACGACTGCTTGCGCTCGAAATGTTGCCTTTTAGGCTCGTGGAGACGGAAGCATTCCGCAACTTGAAGCTGGCGGAGACATGGCGATACGCGTGGGACATGGGATTCTGGTCCTTCATCCTTTACACATGACTGGTATAGTTTAGCACTAGCTACACTGACGGGGTACACCTGTCTACATCTCTTTCTGCCGGGTATTACATCCTGTATATGCGGATGTGTTATATCTAGATCAGGGCCGGCTCCAGGTTTTTCTGGGCCCCGGGCGAAAGAGTCTCAGTGGGCCCCTTTAACACATACCACGATTCATGATGCAGAGATACGGCGGAGAAATATATATATATATATAGTACAATGCAAAGATTTCACTTCTTACATTACATGAGTCATATCTATTGTAAATTCCACAATAGCTCAGAAACCGGTGAATCGCTCCACACAGAATATTGGCCCCCATATAAGGCTCCATACGGAATACTGGCCCCCATATAAGGCTCCATGCGGAATACTGACCCCCAAATAAGGCTCCATGCGGAATACTGGCCCCCATATAAGGCTCCATACAGAATACTGGCCCCCATATAAGGCTCCATACGGAATACTGGCCCCCATATAACGCTCCATACAGGATACTGGTCCCCTTATAAAACTCCATACAGGATACTGGCCCCCATATAACGCTCCATACAGGATACCGGTCCCCTTGTAACGCTCCATACAGGATACCGGTCCCCTTATAACGCTCCATACAGGATACTGGCCCCCATATAATGCTGCATGCAGGCTGTTACCCCCCACATAATGCCCCATACAGGCTGTCCCCCCCTTATAATGCTCCATGCAGGCTGTCCCCCCCCACATAATGCCCCATGCAGGCTGCCCCCCCCCCTTATAATGCCCCATGCAGGCTGATCCCCACCTTATAATGCCCCATGCAGGATGTCACCCCCCCTCTTTATAATGCCCCATGCAGGATGCCCACCCTCTTCTCTTTATACTGCCCCATGCCTCCATACATTAAAAAAAAAAAATCAAATACTCACCTCCCTTCTGCTACCCACTGCCCGCTGCCCACTGCTCGGGTCCGAACTCCAGCGTTGTCGGTGTCTTCCCGCTCAGCGCTCCCTGTGACGGCTCAGGGGAGGGCGCGGTGTAAAGACGTCACCGCGCCCTCTGACCTGAGACGTCACAGGGAGCGCAGAGCAGGAAGACAGCTGATCTGCGGAGGCACGGGGAGAGGTAAGTATCCAGCTGCCGGGGCCCTGAGCAAGCGGCGGAGAAGGGCGGGCGCTGACACCGCTCTCCTCCGCCCATAGCCCAGCGGGGTGCGCGACCGCCAGTGGGCCCCTCTGCCTCCTCAGGGCCCCGGCATTTGCCCGGGTGCGCCGGGTGCTGACGCCGGCCCTGATCTAGATATATGCAGATAGTCGGATCAAGTGATATACTTACCTTACGCTGAATATAGGCTATAGATAATATTTATTTCGGACATTTATCCCTATATATTGATAATAAGACCTTTTGCATTATTGGGATTTTAATATAAGAATACCTTGTAAGACTATTGTGCTATTTTGCAGGAGCATTAAGGATTTGATATTACCCGTTTATTTATATTAGACATTGGGCTCCTATATTGCACAAACCTTGATGATTAGGTGGCAAATAAATCACATTGTGGCTATTGCTTTTTCTGGTTTATCCTTTACAGTGTTCATGGTCTCTCTTCTGTAAATTCTATCTGTGTATTTTGATATGTTATATACGCATGTATTTATTGCATGATATACAAAGTATTGTCTATTTATTGCACTATCTGTATTGGTGGCCATCTATTAACTTGAGCAGTCATGAGGGCCAGACCCCTTTGTGTCTATATACTTTTTAAATGTTTTTAAATGGATTAGCACCTTCTTTAATATTATTGGACTCCATATTTGCTGTGCACTCCTGTATCCATATATATATGTGCATACAGGGTGATTACACACAGCCCAGCCTCATCTCATCCCAACGTGGATTGGGTGACAATGAGGAAGAGGAGGAGGAGGAGGAAGAACAGGAGTTAGTTTCATGCGCTATAGATGGTACTACTGACACAACTGTCATACCGTCTGTTCAGCGTGGATGGCCAGAGGACAGAGAGGAGGAGGAGAGCATGGTCTGTCATCCTCTTAGTGAGGACATGGAAGTCTTGCCTGTTAGAAGTCTGGCACGCATGGCTGAGTTTATGTTACGCTGCCTTTCCCATGACCCTCGCGTTCTCAAAATTTTGGGTGACAGTCATTACTGGTTGGTGACACTTCTAGACCCACGCTTCAAGGAGAACTATCTCTTTCTTATTCCTGAGGCGGACAGGTCTACAAAAATAGGGCAGTACCAGAAGGTCCTTGTTGTGGAAGTATTAAAAAAATTCCCATCTGAAAACACTGGCGGCAGAGGTCATACTTTGTTGGACAACCAAGGAGTACAGGCGAGAGAGACACAACTTCAATCCAGCAGAGGCAGGGGAGCACTGTCAAAGTTCTGGGTGAATTTTCTCAGCCACTACCATCGCACAGGCCCTGAGGCACGGGGTACTCTCACAAGGAGTGCAAAGTTTGGGAAGATGCTGAGGGAATACCTTGCTGACCGTACCAATGTCCTCCTTGATTCTTCTGTGCCTTAAAATTATTGGTATCCAAGCTGGATACGTGCAATGAACTGGCTCTCTATGCCTTGGAGGTCCTGGCCTGCCCTGCCGCCAGCATTTTGTCAGAGCGGTTTTTAAGTGCCGCTGGTGGAATTATAACTGATAAGCTCATCCGCCTGTCAACTGAAAATGCTGACAAGGGCTGGATTGGGCCAGACTTCTCAACACCACCGAATGATAGTAGCGTAACATAAACTCAAATCCAGTGTCTTTTTTTGGGAGGTGCATTCCCATACAGCTCTTCACACCCACATTGGGGTATATGCTTCCTGATTTTGGCTATTTGCTCTTGTTCACCTCCTTCTCCTCATCTTCATCCTCCACCACCATATCACTAGGGTGACTGTGGTTCGTGATCCAACACCCACCTAATTTTTTTAAAGGGTGTTTATGATGCCCGTAAAAACATTTTTTTATACAGTATGTTCATGTATACCCCTCAAGGGTAAATGTTTGTCAGCCCATACACTTAGTGCATGGGCATTACAATTATGGGAGACCTGCTCCTTTCTAATGGGAACATTTTTTATGAGGCTCTCCTTCACGTCTCTTCCAAGGGGCATTGGAATGCCTCCCAATTTTTGGCAACCCTTGTATTCACTGCATAGGCAAACACAATGGGAGACCCTCTTCCTAGTAATGGGAACATTATTTTCAGGAGGCCCTCTGACCTCCACGTCTCTTCCAAGGGACATTGGAGTGCCTCCAAATTTTTGGCAACCCTTGCATTCACTACATAGGCAAACACAATGGGAGACCTACTTCCTAATAATTGAAACATTGCTTTCAGGAGGCCCTCCTCTATGTCTCTTCAAAGGGGTATTGGGGTGCGTCCAAATTTTCAAAGTGGTATTGGGTTGCGTCCAAATTTTGGGCAGCCCTGTCACTCACTGCATACGCAATAACAGTATATCAGATCCACTCTTTAGTAATGGGAACAATAAAACAGCCGGCTGATGGCTCTCTAAGAATAGTGAGGGCCGACTGCTGGCCCTTTAAGAAAAGTAAAGGCCGCCTGATGGCCCTATAAAAAATAGGCTTTGTCACTTTAAGAGTCCCTCCTTCATAAATGAAACACAATGTGTCTGATGATGTCTCACACACCACATGGCCAGATAAGGTTGTAAAATGTTAAAATGACATTTCCTGGTGAATGCATTTGTCACGGTTGAAAGCAATGCAAAAGTGCAAAAACACATCAAAAATGCTAAGTGTGAACATAGCTCAAGTGGTGGAGGAGTATTTTTGTTTTTGGCTATTTATTTTGCCTTATATAATAGTCATTACCCTGGAAAGGATGTTCCTTAACATATTTCCCAGGAAAATCCATTTTGGTTTCGTTTTTGCATGTTTTATTGTGAGTTTGTAAAAGTGGCGTAATACCTCTGACAACGTTGTTGACAGAAGTGACCTGGGAGTCAGAAATGCTTCCATGGGTCTTCCCCATGCTGTTCCCATGTCATTTGAGCACTGTTCCCATCTATTTGGGCAATTTTTAGGCCCTCTGCAGACCACCAGGGAGAGCCACCTGAAAAATGCTCGAGTTTCCCATAGACTTACATTGGGCTCGTTGCTCGGGTCGAGCACCCATGTATTACAATGTGCTAGACCCGAGCATCGAGTACCCGAGCATTTTAGGGCTCGCTCATCACTAGTCGTAACCCATACCACCCTAATTGACTCTCTTCTCTTACAAGTAGCAACAAAGTAATTATCTGTCACATATATCCTAAATAGTTACCAATCCAACATGGAATAGGTTAGAGAAGAAAAATAATGTATAGTGTCCTAATCCAATTAATATTATAACATACATTATCTGTATTATCTGTGCCTAAAAATTATTGTTCTTAGGTTTTACAGACTGTAAAGGTGTGTTGGTTCCTTTTATGTTTGGTATTGACCTGATTTATAATTTTGACTATATCTTCATGTCCGCTACTTTTGTTGAGCGAGCATGCTCAACACTGCTCGGTACTCGCCCGAGCATCTCACTACTCAGGATGTTCGGCGAGCACCGAGCATTTTCGGGTTACTCAGCGGGAGCTCGGGTCTCCGCCCTGCATGTTTGGCGCTCTTTACAGAGCCAATGAACATGCAGGGATTGCCAGCCAGTCACTGTAATGCCGCAGCCGTGTTGGTTGTGGGCATCACAGTGATTGGCTGGCCGCACAGCATCACCTCGAGCATTTAAAACCGGGCGCCGCCATCTTGGACACAGTCGCTCCGGATCAGACAGTGTAGGGAGAGTGCTGCTGAGCTAGGGAGAGATTTATACTGCGAAATAGGTAGTGTAGGGTCTCTAAAGCCTGCAAAATCAAACAAACTGTCCTTCTGAGGACTAATATCCATCCCAGATATCAGGCAGGCAGGCAGGCAGGTTGTATAGGAGACGCACAAACACTGCATTACAGTCCTGTGTGCTGCTGCTGCTCAAATTGCTAGACTTAGCCCCAGGTCTCAGGGGCCAGGAAAAACCCTTTTTTTTTTCATCTAAATCCTCTTTTTTTTTTTCCTCAGTCAAACTGTACAAAAACCCGTCTTATTAACCTTTTGGTATTCCCCCCCCAAAAAAAATTGAGTGTGTGTGTGAGTGTTCAGACACAAATATATCTGTTCAAAAGAGTCTGGTTTAAAAGAGTCCGGCCAGATAACTAGAACTGTGGTTTTGCAATTCCACGGATCAAATAACTGTATTATCCACTTTTTTGCCTTTTTTCAATTAAAAAAAACAGTTTGAGTGTCTAGCTAACTGTTCAGACACAAATATATCTATTTAAAAAAGTCTGGTATACGCCAGGAAATTAGAACTGTGGTTTTCCTCTTCCATGGTCCAAATCTGGGTGTAATCCACCTTTTTGCCTTTTTTGCATAAAAAAAACAGTTTGAGTGTCTCGCTGACTGTTCAGACACAAATATATCTGTTTAAAAGATTCTGGTGCAGGCCAGAGAACTAGAACCGTGGTTTTCCTCTTCCACGGTTCAAATCAGGGTGTAATCCACCTTTTTGCCTTTTTTACATGAAAAAAACAGTTTGAGTGACTCGCTGACTGTTCAGACACAAATATATCTGTTTAAAAGATTCTGGTGTAGGCCAGAGAAAAAGAACTGTGGTTTTCCTCTTCCACGGTTCAAATCTGGGTGTAATCCACCTTTTTGCCTTTTTCACATAAAAAAAAAAACAGTTTGAGTGTCTCGCTGACTGTTCAGACACAAATATATCTGTTTAAAAGATTCTGGTATAGGCCAGAGAACTAGAACTGTGGTTTTCCTCTTCCACGGTTCAAATCTGGGTGTAATCCACCTTTTTGTCTTTTTACATAAAAAAAACAGTTTGAACCGAAACAGACACAAATATATCTGTTTAAAAGATTCTGGTGTAGGCCAGAGAAATAGAACTGTGGTTTTCCTCTTCCACGGTTCAAATCTGGGTGTTGTCCACATTTTTGCCTTTTTTCCTTAAAAAAAAACAGTTTGAGTGTCTCGCTGACTGTTCAGACAGAAATATATCTGTTTAAATGATTCTGGTGTAGGCCAGGGAAATAGAACTGTGGTTTTCCTCTTCCACGGTTGAAATCTGGGTGTAATCCACCTTTTTGCCTTTTTTACATAAAAAAAACAGTTTGAGTGTCTCGCTGACTGTTCAGATACAAATATATCTGTTTAAAAGATTCTGGTGTAGGCCAGAGAACTAGAACTGTGGTTTTCCTCTTCCACGGTTCAAATCTGGGTGTAATCCACCTTTTTGCCATTTTTACAGGAGTATCGTGGTGCGGAAGTGGAAGAGGAGGAGGTGGTGGATGATCTAGTAACTGACCCAACGTGGCAGGAGGACACGCAGAGCGAGGCCAGCACACAGGGGGGGGAGGCAGAGTACCCCAACAGGCCGGAAGAAGCAGTGTGGTGGCCACACACAGAAGGCGGGCAACCATTCCCCGTAACACCAACATGAGGGACGTTGCCAGTACAACCGGTAGGTCTTCCAGTGTCTGGAATTTTTTTAAAGACTCTGCTGATAACCCCATAAAGGCCATTTGTACAACCTGCCAGGCCAGCATCAGCAGGGGTGACAAAACTACCAGCCTGACCACCACCAGCATGATCAGGCACATGGCAGCAAAGCACCTGACTTTGTGGGCGGAACCCCAGGGTCCACGACCAGTGTCAGCGGGTATCACCACTGCTTCTTCCGCTGTTGTGCGTGCAATAGAACCCCCTATTGTGCGTGCAAGGCAATCCCCTGTCCATACTGCATGCTAAGATGCCCCCTCCTCTCAGTCTTCACTTTTTATGGCAGTTTCTCAAGAAACAGCATCAACATCCACGTCCATGTCCCACCGCAGCATTCAATTGTCCATATCCCAGACCTTTGAACGAAAGCGCAAATTCGCAGCCAAAGCCCGACAGGCCACAGTCCTAAATTCGCACATTTCACGACTGCTTGCGTTGGAAATGCTGCCTTTTAGGCTGTTGGAGACGGAATCCTTCCGCAACCTTATGGCGGTGGCCGTCCCTCGGTACTCGATCCCCAGTCGACACTATTTTGCCCGGTGTGCCATCGCCGCACTACACAAGCACGTGTCCCAAAACATCTGCCATGCCCTCAACAACGCAGTTACTGGGAGAGTCCACCTGACAACGGACACGTGGACAAGTGCTTGTGGCCAGGGACGATACATCTCCCTGACGGCACACTGGGTAAACATAGTGGAAGCCGGGATCCAGTCGGACCTTGGGACGGAACACATCCTCCCCACACCGAGGATTGCGGGCCCTATGTCAGTCAGAGTGACCCCCACAGTGTACAGCTCCTGCGCATCATCCTCCTCCTCCTCCTCATGTTCAGCCTCCATCTCAGATATCACCACATCAGTTACAAGCTGGAAGCACTGCAGTACTGCCTCAGCCAAGCGCCAACAGACTGTGCTGAAACTCATAAGATTAGGTGATAAACCTCACACTGCTTGTGAGTTGTGGACAGCTGTGAAAGAGCAGGCAGATCTGTGGCTGAGACCGCTGAACCTACATCCAGGCATGGTCGTGTGTGACAATGGCAGTAACCTGGTGGCAGCTCTGAGGCAAGATCACACACGTACCATGCCTGGCTCATGTGCTTAACCTCGTGGTTCAGCGGTTTCTTAAATCGTACCCCGAGTTGCCAGATCTGCTCGTCAAAGTATGCCGCCTGTCAGCTCATTTTCGCAAGTCGGCTACAGCTTTCACCGCCCTTGCTGTGTTACAGCATCGTTTGCAGCTTCCGGCACACCGACTGGTGTGTGATGTCCCCACACATTGGAACTCTACCCTCCACATGTTGCAAAGGATTTGTGAGCAGAAGAGAGCAGTTGTGGAGTACCAGCATCAACAAGGCCATCGGTATTCAGTTCAGACTCCACACATAAGACCTCAGGATTGGACCTGATTGTCTGACATATGTACCATCCTGACAAACTTTGAGAAGTCCACCAAGATGGTGAGTGGCGATGACGCCATCATTAGCGTCAGCATCCCACTTGTCTGTCTTTTGCAACGCTCTCTGCAGAGAATTAAAGAGGAGGCCTTGCAGCCAGAGTATGATGAGATGGATCAAGAAGCCGTAGCGGGTGATTACACACATCCCAGCCTCATCTCATCCCAACGTGCAGTTGGTACAACGGGGTAGAGGAGATGAAGGAGGAGGAAGAACAGGAGCTGGTATCATGTGCTGTAGACGGTAGTACTTGTACAACTGTCATACCGTCGGTTCAGCGTGGGTGGCCTGAGGACAAGGGGGAGGAGGAAGAGGAGGAGGAGAGCATGGTCAGTCGTCATCTTGGTGAGGACACGGAAGTCTTGCCCGTTACCAGTCTGGCACGCATGGCTGACCTTATGTTACGCTGCCTTAACCGTGACCCTCGCGTTGTCAAAATGTTGGGTGACAGTCATTACTGGGGTGCCACTTTTAGACCCCCGCTACAAGGAGAACTTTCACTCTCTTATTCCTGAGATGGAGAGGTCTACAAAAATGGGGAAGTACCAGAAGGCCCTTGCTGCAGAACTGTTAAAAAAATTCCCATCTGAACACGCAAGCGGCAGAGGTCACAGTTCGTTGCCCAACCAAGGCGTACAGGCGAGAGAGACACAACTCCAATCCAGCAGAGGCAGGGGAACGCTGTCAATGTTCTGGGACAGTTTTCTGAGACCCGCCCAGCTTACAGGCCCTGAGGTGCGGGGTACTCTCACAAGGAGTGGAAAGTTTCAAAAGATGGTGAGGGAGTACCTTGCCGACCATACCAGCGTCCTCCGTGATTCCTCTGTGCCTTTTAATTATTGGGTATCCAAGCTGGACACTTGGAATGAACTCGCTCTGTATGCCTTGGAGGTCCTGGCTTGCCCTGCCACTAGCGTGTTATCGGAGCATGTTTTTAGTGCTGCTAGGGGAATTATAACTGATAAGCGCACTCACCTGTCAACTGACAATGCTGACAAGCTGACCCTTATCAAAATGAACAAGGGCTGGATTCGGCCAGACTTCTCATCACCACCAAATGACACCAGAGTAACATAAAGTCAAATCCACTGTGTTATTTCTGGAGGTGTATTCCCATGCACCTTTTCACACCCACACATGGGTATATGCTTCCTCATTTCGGCTGTTTTTTGCTCTTCTCCTTATCCTCAGTCTCCACCACCACTATACCACCAGGGTGACCATGGTCCGTGTTGCCAGCATTGCAAGTTCCTCCGTCCTAATTTTTGGCAGCTTTTACTTGGAAGGCATATGCAAAGACTATGGGACACCCACTCTCCAATAATGGGAATAATGTTTTTAATATGCTGTACTGCATGGCTCTTGTAAGGGGCATTGCAAGTTCCTCCATCCTAATTTTTGGCAGCTTTTGCTTGGAAGGCATAGGCAAAGACTATGGGAGACCCATTCCCCAATAATGGGAATAATGTTTTTAATATGCTGTACTGCATGGCTCTTGTAAGGGGCATTGCAAGTTCCTCCGTCCTAATTTTTGGCAGCTTTTGCTTGGAAGGCATAAGTAAAGACTATGGGAGACCCACTCCCCAATAATGGGAATAATGTTTTTAATAAGCTGTACTGCATGGCTCTTGTAAGGGGCATTAAAATCATCTTGTTAAGCTACTGTGACCTCCACGTCTCTTCCAAGGGTCATTGATATTGTCTTTTTATTCCACTGGGACCTCCACGTCTCTTCCAAGGGTCATTGATATTGTCTTTTTATTCTACTGTGACCTCCACGTCTCTTCCGAGGGGCATTAAAAACGTCTTGTTAAGCTACTGTGACCTACACGTCTCTTCCAAGGGGCATTAAAACCGTCTTGTTAGACCACTCTGACCTCCACGTCTCTTCCAAGGGTCATTGATATTGTCTTTTTATTCCACTGGGACCTCCACCACTCTTCCAAGGGCCATTGATATTGTCTTTTTATTCCACTGCGATCTCCACCACTCTTCCAAGGGGCATTGATATTGTCTTTTTATTCAACTGGAACCTCCACCACTCTTCCAAGGGGCATTGATATTGTCTTTTTATTCCACTGGGACCTCCACCACTCTTCCAAGGGGCATTGATATTGTCTTTTTATTCCACTGGGACCTCCACGTCTCTTCCAAAGGGCATTAAAACCATCTTGTTAAGCTACTGTGACCTCCACGTCTCTTCCAAGGGGTATTAAAACCGTCTTGTTAAACCACTCTGAACTCCACAGCTCTTAAAAGGGGCATTGAAATGTTGTTTTTAATTACCTCTAACCTCCATGACTCTTCCAACGGGCATTGCATTTCCTCCTCATTTTAGTCAGCTTTTGTTTTTCAATGCATAGGTGAACACTAAGGGAGACTCACTCCCCAATAATGGGTAGAAGGTTTTTAGTACGCTGTAATCCACGTCTGTTTCAAGGGGCATTGCAGTTCCTCATAATTTTTGGAAAGCCTTCCATTCACTGCTTAGGCTAACAGTGTACAGGAGACCCAGTTGCTATAAATGGAAATAAAGGTTTCGTTAAGGCCCTCTGACCTCCATGTCACTTCCAAGAGGCATTGGAGTGGCTCAAAATCTTTGTTAGGCATTGCACTCACTGTATGCCCTATAACTGTGTAGCCGAACCGCTCCTTTTGGTACAGAAACATATCCTACAAGACATGTGTGGTTGACTGGCCTGATAATGATGTGAATGGTCCCTGTTCCTCCTGCTCTTTCTCCTTTGCCACCACCTCATCCATCATTCATCACCTGAAGCTTTGTTTTAACGGGAGTCATAGAACTGGGATAGTAGCAGGAAAACATCCAGCAATCCTCGGAGGAGGTAGGATATGCGCCAAAACGCAGACCACCTCAGGCCTAGCCGCTACTACATACATGCGCTTGCATTCCAAGGAACAGAAAGCTAAGGAGATGGATGGCCTCATGATCATGAATAATTTACTCGTTGTGTAGGAGGCCGACCACTGCTGCTGTCTACCTTCTGAACTTTGTGTTGAAGCCTGATTGACCCAGGACCTGCAATGTCTGGAGGATGTGTTGCATCCCAGTGGCCAACTGTGTCCCGGCTTCCATAATATTAACCAAGTGTGAAGGCGTCAGTGAGATGGACCATCCCTGGCCACTTTCACTTGTCCACATGGTTGTGGTTAGGCTGTCCATCCCACTAAATTCAATGGGGAGGGCACAGGTAATGTTTTGGTATGCGCGCTTGTGTATAAGGCGCACCGGGACAAATAGGGGCGGCTGGGGACCGTTTATGGACACCCGGCCACCCCCTGGTGGCTGGGCACCAAGCGTGGACACCCGGCCGCCGGGCAGCTGGGGACTGAGTATGGATACCAGGCCACCGACGCAGCCATGACGTGGTGGCCAGATTTCGCCTCCACATGCCTAAAAGACCCAATTTCAAGTGCAAGCAAGCAAGCAGTATGGTATTGCAGCCTGGGGGTGGGTGGGTGGCAGGCTGCATACTTGCGCTTGCATTGCAAGGAATGGGGGAGGTACAATTGAACACTGCCCTGGGACAAGGACTTTAACAGGGATAGTTGCAAGTCTGCAATGACAGGTGCAGGGCGGGAGGCATCTTTGCATGTGCCATGAACAGGGGGTTGGCGTGCACACACTACAGCGGAAGAGGCTGTCCTCCCCACTAAATGCACTGGGGAGGGCACAGGTAATGTTTTCGTATGCGCGCTTGTGTATAAGGCGCAACGGGACAATTAGGGGCGGCTGGGGACCAAGTATGGACACCCGACCACCCCCTGGCGGCTGGGGACCGAGTGTGGACACCCGGCCGCCGGGCGGCTGGGGACTGAGTATGGATACCGGGCCGCCAACGCAGCCATAACATGGTGGCCGGCATCTGCCTCCACAAGCCTAAAAGGCCTCATTTCAAGTGCAAGCAAGCTAGCAGTATGGTATTGCAGTCTGGGGGTGGGTGGGTGGCGGGCTGCACACTTACGCTTGCATTCCAAGAAAACAAAGCAGATGCTAAATTTTATCATCATCATCATGCTCCTCACCTTGGCACTCTCAACTCCCCTGATGGAGAAGCCAGGGCCCACCGGTAGAGTCTGGTTCTCTGGTGGGCTCGTCCAATGCTGCCCTAAAGCAGGCCAGGCTAAGAAAAGTGTGGGGAAGGTTACCAGGGCAAATAGTGACGCCTGGGGACTGAGTATGGAGACCTCGGCGCCGACGCAGCCATGAGGTAGTGGCCAGCTTAGGCCTCCTCCAAACTAACAGGCCCCATTTCAAGTGCAAGCTAGCAGTATAGTATTGCAGCCTGCGGGTGGGTGGGTGGTTGGGTGCATATTTGCGCTTGCATTGCAAGGAATGAGGGAGGTACAATTGAACACTGCCCTGGGACAAGGACTTGCACGGGGATAGTTGCAAGTCTGCATCTTCTGATGCGGCAAGGATCACTTCTGATGGGCACACTTTTAGGCAGTGACCTGGGTGTCAGAGATGCTTCCAGGGTCTTCCCCATGCTGTTCCCATGTCTTTTCAGCACTGTATGCATGTGTCACGCAGTACATGGCCAGATAAGGTTGTAAAATGTTAAAATTACATTTCCCGGTGAATGCATTTGTCACAGTTGAAAGCAATACAAAAGTGCAAAAACGCATAAAAAATGCTACTTGTGAACATAGCCCAAGATGTGGAGGAGTATTTTTGTTTTCAGTTATTTATTTTACCTTATACACAAGTCTTTACCCTGGAAAGGAAGTTCCTTAACATACAGTATTTCACAGGAAAACCGTTTCAGTTTCGTTTTTGAACGTTTTATTGTGAGCCCTTAAAAGTGGCTTAATACCTCTGACCATGTTGTTGACAGCAGTGACCTGGGTGTCAGAAATGCTTCCTGTTGTGATCCCCATGCTGTCCCCATGTCATTTGAGCGCTGTCACTATCGTTTTGGGCACTTTTTAGGCTTTCTACAGACTGCCGGGGGTGCCGCCCCAAAAATGCTCGCGTCTCTCATAGACTAACATTGGGCTCGTTGCTCGGGTCGAGCACCCGAGTATCACGTTGAGCCCGGCCCGAGCTTTGAGCACCCGAGCATTTTAGTGCTTGCTCAACACTATCCGCTACCCATCTTGACCTTGACTTGTCTATCATTTATGGATCAACTTTGCCTTTCTTGACCCATACACTCTCTGACTATGATTTCTGCCTTGATACTATGACTCGGTGTCTGTATAATAATCATATTATCATTTCGGCTACAGCTGCTCATTTTAATATAAGGTAGGTAAACTTTCTAAAAGCATACAGTCATTCTGGCATAGATTTTTACAGTAAGTATACCAGCCTCATCAGATCTAAGAAATTCATTAACTAATGTGTGCAACTTATATTGTAAAACTGGTGTGATAAAACCTTTTCATGTGACAAGGCTCTTTAAAGGGTCAATATTGACTTTTAGGATTGCTACTTCCAATAGGTGGCGCTAGAGTTCTACTTTTCTTCCTCTCTGAAGAGACAATTTGCATATTTCCCAAAGGAGCATTGCGGCTCGAAAAGTCTCCTCACCTTGACATACTTTGCATGTCGCTCTCCGCAAGGAGAAATGTTACTTCTTAGATACCGGTCTGACGCCTCTCACCCAGCCAAACCGGAACTCACACTTTGCACTGATAATCGGCAGTACCCCGAAATGCATTGCCTGCAAATTGAGTTTCTTGTCTTGGCTTTTATCCTAACTCATGTGATAAGGCTTGTTAAAGGGTCAATATTGACTTTTAAGATTGCTAGTTCCAAAAGGTGGCACTAGAGTTCTAGTTCTCTTCCTCTCTGAAGAGACAATTTGCATATTTTCCAGAGGAGCATTGCGTCTGGAAAAGTCTCTTCACCTTGACGTGCTTAGCATGTCGCTGTCCGCAAGAAGAAACGTTACTTCTTAGATATTGTAAAACCGGGAAACAGATTCCCTTTAAACCCATGCCATTAGTACAGTAATCTCATTATCTTAATTACTGAGCCAGTTATAAACGACAGGTTCATTTTAAATCATTCTAAATTGCAGAAAATGAGATTCTGGTACTGAGAATGAGATTTTTTTTTTAATTCCACATATTCCAACAAATAAATGCCCCTGACAGTTTTTCTTAGGTCCAGCAACTCTGCACAAATTCACAGGTTTTTACAGAAACATTTCTTTTCGTGCCAAACAGGCTATTTTAATGTCGATTGTAGGAAGCCAAACATCTGCAGGTTTATTGGAAGTCAAAGATGCATTTGTGAGGGGTTTGTAACCCGCAGACACAGGTTATATAAAGTGCTCTGCTGTGTACACTCAGCTGGAGAACGTCACTAAGTGCTTAGAAGCTGCGAAGTAAGAGAAAGGGTTTTTTTCTCCTAAAATATTCCAAAATTTATATGCAGGCAAGTTGCTAAAAAGTAATTTCAAACAACCTGTAGTACAAGAAAAAGAGTCCAAACTAACAAGTTGAGCCATGTCCTCCCTGCCTCAAAAATATCTACCACAATGTGCAAGAGGATGTGCACAATAATGTTTATTCGGTAGTCTTACAGTCAAAAATTCCAGAACCCCAACACAATCGATAATGGTTGCCATTAAAAGTCTTGGAGATCCATTAAGATTTGTTGAAACCCTTCAAAACCAGATCCATCATAGCTGCCATGAGACTTTTGTACACAAAAGCCATCACGCTGGTGTTTTACGGACCTAACGATGGTGTTTCAGATGGCCATGCCAATGTGTGGACCCAAAATGTTCACCTGTTTTTCCTCTACATTATCCATATAAATCGCACAGTGCAAAACAACTTATATGATGCATAGATTTATATAAGGTAGATCAAATGTGTTGAGTTACTGTGTATGTCTCATGGCTTGACCCACTAGGGCAGAGGTCCCCAACCTTTTTTGCACCAGGGACCGGCTTTAAGCAAGACCAGTTTTCCATGGCCCGGTGGGGGTGGGGGCGGGGCTTTGGTCATATGGGGGTGGGGTTATGGAGGGGTGGAGCTGTATGGGGAGGATGCTGGTGGGACCGCGGTGTACAGCGCTGCTAAGTAGCAGCATTGTACATTGAGCGTCAGTGTATACAGCGCTGCTGCTTAGCAGCGCTACACACTGAACACCGGTACCGGGAGCCGCGTCACTGAAGCCAGTCTGCTGCCCCAGCACGCCCCACATAACATGTTCTGCCGGGGGCGTGTCAGTGAGGAGAGCCTGCCGCCCCACCCCGTCAGGAACACACCATGCTGTGCAGGAGGGCCGCGTCACTAAGACCCGCCCCGTGACGTACAACAGGTACCATGCTGTGCTGTGGAGGGCTGCGTCACTAAGACCCGCCCGACGCCCCACCCCGTCCTGCATAATGTTCTCTGCCGGGAGCTGCGAGCTGTCACGGCTATGGCAGAAAACATTATAAATCCACACAGAGCGAGCTCTGACCAGGCGCAGGGCCGCGGAGCTAGCTGTCAGCGGCGCCGCGGACCGGCTGAAAAACCCCAACGGCCCGGTCCTGGTCCGCGGACCGGCGGTTAGGGACCTCTGCACTAGGGTAATAATAGGTTTGGCTTATGGGTAAATGAAAGGGTGAAGTCTAAGGTCTAAGTCTGAGTTATCTACACTTCTCAAATAGCTGTTGACTTCCCTCAAGAAAAATCCAGATTTCTTGGACCAGAGTACTCTCATATAGCAATGACTGACATATAGTTGGGCTAAAGACATCAATACCCAGTATCTAGGCAGGTTAGCCAGAAATCAAGGGCATAAAGTCACAGGCTAGGGCAAGAAGTGCCCCTTTAAGCAGTTGGTTGTCAGTGTATGCTTGAGATATTGTGGACCTGAACAGGAGAGTGGAAATGTCGGAAAGTGAGAACCTGATCTTGGCAGGAATAGAACAGGTGGGACACAACCCATGTGAGAAGAAGGACAATGGCAGAGAAGAACAAATCAAGAGCCATGAAGCAAAGTGTGCTGATGGAAGGTGATTCCATGCAAACTCCATGTATAATAATGGAGCTCATGCAATATAGTAAGAAGGCTCAATAATGTAGCGGAAATTGTGTGTTAGATTGATAAGAAAGAACCAAGGGAATATTAATCACTTGTGAAGTAAACCTCTGTAAAGGTGGAGACTTTCTTGAACATTCTGAAAATCTTGTGAATTCTACTTTTTCATTTGTATAATCCAAAATTGTTCAGATTTCATAACCTAATAAACCTTTCTCTCGACACTAAAACTCAACATTTGGTAAATTGATTGTTCTGTTTTGATGTTTTTTGTCTTAGGGATCTATCAAAAAATAAACTCCAGCCGTAAACAGAACGTTGAATTCCAGACAAGTATACTAGCCTAACTCATAAATGAATTCCTCCACGCCGGCTCGTGCCAAAAACATTCAACCTCTCAAAACCACTTGGCAGCGATGATGAGATGAAAATTCGTACAGATTGTTTTATTTAGTTTGCATTTAAAACATTACTGAAAGTCAAAGTCTTTACACATAAGTTTTCTTTGAAATTTTAGGACTCGGGATAGAAGCATCTATGGGCAAATTGTGGGATGATTGGTAAAAGAAACCAAAGGAAACATTCTGGCTTCATGGTTGAATCATTAGTTTCTCCACAGTAGACATTTTCATTTCCAGGTATTTTACAATTTTATCCTGTAGGTCTCAAGATGAGAATTGTATTATTTAAGTTTGTTCAATTTCAATTCTTGGACATAAAATCTACTTACATAGGTTGGAGGAAGAATGTTGAACTTTATGGACCATTGAAAGATTTACAAACTAGCAAGTAGACTTATATCACTATTTTTGTTCCTGGATTAGTGCAAATTCCTCCATAAGACAAATATCAAATTGACAAGTTTGATGAGCCACTTTTAGCTACATGCAAATGTGACATTATCCTCATTCACAAATTTATCTAGCAATGAATTGGGTAGATTGTTAAATAAGGGTGGTGGCCCACTCTTGCACAGTGGCCCACCGGCAAATTCACCTGTTCTCCTGTGGGCCAGTCCGACCCTATCCATGCACATCGCATTGACTACTTAAGATCTAAAATTACTTCCAGTGTCATAAATGATGCAGCTATAACTAAAATGGCCTAGTAGGAGCATATTATCATGATGTACAATATGTGGGTACCTATTGTGCCTACCATAGTTGTTGACTTGGTGGGACGATGCACATGATTGGAATACAAGGCTAGAAGGATACAACTTAATTGCAAGAAACAGACTTAATAAAGGGGGAGGAGGTGTCGCATTGTATGTTAGAGAAGCGTATATCTCCACAGAGATTGAAGCTTCAGAGACTGGGAGTTCTGGTGAAACTTTAGGTAAGAATACAAGGAGAGAACAATGGAAAGGACACCATTGTAGGCGTTTACTATAGGCCACCTGGGCAAGCTGAAGATATGGATGAACTCTTTATGCATCAGATGGCCAAGTGGCCAAGTTATCAAAAAAATATGACGTAGTGATCATGGGAGATTTCAACTAACCAGACATTTGTTGGGAATCTCTCTCAGGCAAAAGTGAGAGGTCCAGCAAATTCTGATCCTCTCTTGCTTATAAGTTTATCTTCCAAAAGGTAGAAGAGAGAACAAGGGGATCTGCAACCTTGGCTCTAATCCTCACAAACAGGGAGGAAATGGTTGAGGAAGTAAAGGTGGCTGGGACCAAAGGAGGCAGCGATCATGCTATCATAGAATTTTGGATAACTAGAGGAGGAAGACCTGTGAAGAGTCAGACTTCAAGGTTGGACTTCAGAAAAGCAGATTTTAAGGGGCTCAGAAAGAGGATAGGAGGGATACAATG
The DNA here is from genome assembly GCF_046119375.1 of Phyllobates terribilis. Lineage (NCBI taxonomy): Eukaryota > Metazoa > Chordata > Amphibia > Anura > Dendrobatidae > Phyllobates > Phyllobates terribilis. Next base: position 693,239,424 of record NW_027362763.1, on the reverse strand, counting down.
GTTCGGTGTCCTTAAGGACAGAAATATCCAGGAAGGATGGGAAATTTTGAAAAATGAGATTCTGAAAGCACAATCGTTAACAATCCCTAAAAGAGGGAAGAATAGGAAGCATTTAAGGAAACCAGGATGGATGAACACAGAACTTCAACACATGCTAAAAAGGAAGAAAGAAATGTTTATCAAATTGAAAGAGGGAGGCATATCTAAAGAAGAATAAAATGCTGTCTGCAGAACCTGTAGGGCACGCATCAGATTACCTAAAGCTGATAATGAATTAAGACTTGCAAGAGATGTTAAAAGCAATAAGAAAGGATTTTGGGGGTATGTCAACAGTAAAAGAAAAGCCAAAGATGCTATAGGATTTTTACAGGATGAAAATGGTAAAGTGGTAAAAAGTAATGCTAAGAAGACCGAATTTTTAAATTCCTATTTTGCTTCTGTGTTTTCTAAGAAAGTAAATGTAACAACTGATCTTCACTGTACTATTGAGGAATAGAAGAATCTACACTATCTACAAACAAAGACATAGTGAGGGAATACTTAGTTAACATAAATGAATTCAAGTCTCCATGTCCAGATGAATTACATACTGAAGGCGACAGCAGAGGAAATTTTTAAACCACTCTCCATAATCTTTGAAAATTCTTGGAGAACAGGAGAAGTCCCAGAAGACTGGAGCCTTAGTGGTACCTAACCCTGTTGCTGTGGTCAGCAGTTGGCTAACCTGGGACTTGTAGTTCTCCAGGGATTCCAGTTGTTCCTACTGGTCATAAAGATCCCTGTAGGCGTGGATCCGGTGTCCGGTATATGGTTCGGGGTGAGCCTGTTATGCTCCTCTGCCCCCTACGCGTTTCTCTTTCTTCTCCTCAGTCTGCAGGCTCTCTCATGCAGACTCCCTGAGCAGACTCTCTGAATTCTGTCCCTGTCTGTGCCTGACAGGAACTCTCACTTGCCTTCTAGCCCGCTCCAGGCTCTCACTGGCCAGACTAGCCCGCAGCTTGGGCCTAGCCTGGCCTTCAGCCACACAGACTTCAGCTTGACTGGAGCTGCAGCATGGTGTCACACTGTCTGCTTCCCACTGACTGCCTTCCTGAACTCCAGCCCCCAGTATTTATATACCTGACAGGGCTCCGTCTAGTGGACTTGGGTGGAGGTGTCTGTATGTATTGAGGCCACTGGGGAGAATTCCATCCATGCACCCCTCTGGGATCTGTGGCACCAGTGCGCAGCAGCGGCGCCACATATCTCATAGCATTCTTGTTGAAAAAATGACCAATTATGGAATGGACAAGGCAACTGTTAGGTGGATTCATAACTGGCTTAGTGATCGGACCCAAAGAGTGGTCATACATGGTTGCATATCCAGTTGGCAGAATTTCTCAAGTGGGGTATCACAAGGTTCTGTCCTGGGCCCTGTGTTGTTGAACATCTTTATCAATCATATAGATGAAGGAATTGAGGGTAAACTGATTCAATTTGCTGATGGCACAAAGCTAACAGGGATAGCTAATACTAGAGAAGAGAGAGAGAGGATACAAACTGGAACTGTGGGCAGCAACTAACAGAATGTGACATGCAAAGTACTACATCTGGGCAAGAAAAATTAAAAAAACATATACAGAATGGGAGGAATAGGGCTAAGCAACAGCACATGAGAAACAGACTTGGTTATACTAATAGAACACAGACTGAACATGAGTCAACAGTGTGATGCAGCAGCAAAAAAGGCAAACACAATTCTGGGATGCATTAACAGAAGCAGCCAGTCTAGATCATGTGAAGTAATTATCCCCTTCTACTCCTCTTTGGTCAGACCTCATCTGGAATACTGTGTCCAGTTCTGGGCACAATATCTTAAAAACGACATGAAGAAACTGGAGCAAGTTCTGAAAAGAGTGACCAGAATAGTGACTGGTCTGCAAACAATGTCCTACGGTTGCAGGATTTGGGAATGTTTAGCTTGCAAAAGAGAAGACTGACAGGAGACTTAATAGCTGTCTACAAATATCTCAAGGGCTGTCACACTATAGAGGGATCAGCTTTATTCTCATTTGCACAAAGAAAGACTAGAAGCAATGGGATGAAACTGTATAGGAGAAGATACAGATTAGATATTAGAAAAAACTTTTTGATGGTGAGGGAGATCAATGAGGGGAACAGGCGGCCACGAGAGGTGGTGAGTTCTCCTTCAATGGACGTCTTCAAACAGAGGCTGGACAGACATCTGTCTGAGATGGTTTAGTGAATCCTGCATGGAGCAGGTGGTTGGACCAGGTGACTCTGGAGGTCCCTTCCAACTCTAATATTCTATGATTCTATGAATTAAAGGTTTCAACTTGCACCTCCAATGAAGTAACTAAAAAGTGCAATTGAGCCATGTGCCTTGGGGCTGGATGCCAAAAAGTAATTATGCCTCTCCAGGATGACTGAACCTTTGCCCTCAGTGAATTATCACCTAGCTAAACCTTTAAATACCTCTTTTACATGAAAAAAGGGGTAAGCACGAAATATAGGAAGGAACTTGTCCACTATGATAAGACTTAGGCTGGGGCTACATGGTAGCTTTGGCTGCCACACAGGTCGCGCGATCAAAGATTGCTATGTGTAGCTGCAATATAACACAAGTGAATGGGGTCGCATTGTGACACTTAGGGAAGTCACAAAAAATCCGACCTGAGTGGATTTTTTGTGACCTGCTTACTGAAGTCACAGAACCCAGGTGTCGCAAAACAATGCAAGTCACTTGTATAGAGCTGCAATGTCCCAACTACACAAAGCAATCCTTGGCTGCACTACCTGTGTCATGGCCAAAGTCATAATGTAGCCCTGGCCTTACTCCAGTACCACCTCCTCTTCAATAATGGACTTTTGGTAATGTAGGCCATGAAGGAGGTCATGATAAGTCAGATGTACTCCTTCCTCCATTTGGAGGTAGTACTTTGTAATGGACCTCCTTTTTAACATTGTTCAAAATTCTCATTCTGTCGCTTGTATAGAGCTGCAATGTCCCAACTACACAAAGCAATCCTTGGCTGCACTACCTGTGTCACGGCCAAAGTCATAATGTAGCCCTGGCCTTACTCCTGTACCACCTCCTCTTCAATAATGGACTTTTGGATCTTTAGGCCATGAAGGAGGTCATGGTAAGGCAGATGTGCTCCTTCCTCCATTTAGAGGTATTACTTTGTAATGGACCTCCTTTTTAACATTGTGCAAAATTCTCATTTTGTAGTTTGTGGAGTCATAATCGGGCACAGATGGCATCCACCAACTGAACTGTGTTTACACATTTGTTCCTCTTGTCCTTGACCTTCTTATTTATAATTTTGCATCGTGATTAAATATTACATTGCTCTTTTAGATTTGTAAAAACATTTTCTTTAACTAAAATTAAAAAAAGGGTTCTCTGTGTGTAAATATTACTTACTTTGCATGACATCCCCCTGTTTTTCTTTTAAGCCCCAGTAAGGACAGGGCATATTGTCACACATGCTCAGACGCACAGTCCCATCAGCAGTGACTAATGGATTTCTTCCTTGTAACCTTGATCTTTCCAATGAGTTTTCTCATCAAGTAGTGATTTCTCATTCTCCAAGCACATCCACTGTGGTTGACGTTCATATAACACTCTTGGGACTGGCACCTACTGTATCTCCAGAACACAAATCCTCCTTTGGATATGCCACACATTTCTGTGATAATGTTTTTTAACTTAAAACCAGAAAATCCCTCTAAGGGCTTTTTTTTCCTCTCCTTTTTTTATTATATGTTCCTCACATACATAAGTGATCACGCCTGGTCATTTTAACATCAAGATATATGAAGATCTTTTAGACATTTTCGACATCTTTATGTTGGTATCACAACACCTAGGAAATGAGCCCGTCCATACGTCCTTGCTAGTGGCTGAATATTGACTTTATTTTTGCATTACTTAAGGGTTTTCTAAAAATTTGATCTTGATGACCTATCGGCAGGATAGCTCATCAATATGAGATCCATGTGGGTTGGACTTCTGGCACATCCACCAATCAGCTATTAGCTTGACCCAAATGTAAACAGTGTCCAGAGTGGACCATCGCAGCTCCGTACACTATCTAGTGGCCATTATCAGGTACTGTGGTTAAGCCCCTTACTGAGCTGCAGTATCGAGAATGGCCACTACACTGTGTTAGGAGCTGCGATATTCCTGGTTTGAACGTTGAGTATATCTAGCTGGTGAAGGACCTGCAAGAAGGTAATCGTGGGGTTGTAAGACCCAAACTGATCTGATATTGATTACCTATCGAAAGGTCATCAATACTTAAGACCTGGAAAACCAATTTAAGATATAATTTTATTAGTCATTCCATAATTATCACCATTGGGTTGGGTTATACATCTTGGAACACAATTCAAAGTATCCAGTTATAATACATTTGACCTCTTGGTATTTCTTGGGATATGAGTAACTCAAAAACCCCAAATGAGACAACGTCTGAGAAGTCTCATAGAGTGAAGAAAAACACAAGAGAGGAACAGATAGCCGTATCCAGTTTCTGTGTTATTACACCAGAGTGACAAGTTCACAAATTAGATTGGGAGAATTTAGCACATGTTGAGAAGTTCCTCTCCATAGAGCTGATACATATCCCGGGGAAGGAATGCAAAATGTTCGCAGCAATTGCACTGAGTGGAGAACAAGTAAATTGTGAAGTCATCTCAGATTAGGAAAGGTCCAACCTGACATAGACATGCACCATAAAATCGATGTATGTCAGGAAATTGGACTGTCAAATGTTAACATTTCTACATTTCCCTACGGTGACGTGAGAAGACAAACATTTATCCAGCGGTTAAAGGGTGATTGTTAGCGAAAACCGATCAGACGTTGTTATATTATGTTCATATGTGTAAGAAGTGGCCGATAATGTGACATTAATGTGACTATGAAGATTCACTTAGCATTAGGTGATGACGGGCAAACCTGGTTCCCATCATGGTGCCCATTATTACACATAAGCAAATATATGTGCCCCAAATAATAATCAGTTCTTGTCCTACTTCTCTTGGATCTACCAAATTATATTGTATTGCATGGGAGACATTATTCTTTTTTTTATTTCAACATTAGTAAGTATTTTGCATGGAAAAACTATACAAATCTTTTAGAGATGAACAAGGAAAACTGAATTTGATCCCAAAAAAAATTCACCCAAATCTCAATATTTTTGTGATTTTCTTGGCAAATGCAGCTAAATTAGCATTTTGCTGGTTATGAAGGACCCCTGAAAGGTTAAAAAATAAGAAAAATTATACGCACCTTCACCTGCCCTGCCGCACTTTTTTAGTCTTCTTCTGTCCTTTCATCAGAGTGGACTCTTCAATGACATCTTCGGCAACTAGCATTTTCTGCTTTTCCAGAGCGGACTAAATCCTGTGATATCATGTTGTCACAGGTTGACACATGTTATGACGCTGCATAACGTCTGGTTACATGGTGAAATCTGATATGAGCCATACCAAAATTGTTCAATTATATAGGTAGGGATTATCTAATATTTTAAATACAATAGCCAAAGGCCAAAAATCCCATCCAAAATAAAATATTACTTTTAAATGTTAAATTACTGTCCATTGGTGACAGCTCCAATATACTCACATTGTATTACTAGTGTAAAGCAAAAGACAGTCATCCATTATCTAACCATCAGGGATTGTATCCTGTTTTGTAATGTCTAATGACCAAAGGAACAAGACACTATTAAAATAGAAAAAGAGCCTCCACAACATGTTTCGCCCTTACGTGCTTCATCAGGCTTCATCAGAATACTGAGAAACATGTGATTGAGCCACCCTCACTCATGGTCTTCGTGCAGCTGAATAGGCTGTGGCATGTCTGCCCCTGGGCTGTGTTAGTCCCTCTTGATTGGCTGTGCTTTACTATGTGATGTCATCGTTGCAAGCAATATGTGAGAAACCCATCTGTCCTCACATGAGATCATGTAAACCTTTTCGGGCTGATGCATTCATCTCCAGTTTGTAAAAAGTCAGCTGGCATTTTAGTCCATTTGCAAGAAGCAAATTGCAAATGGTTCAAATTAGCGAGTTTGGCAAATTCGTAAAAAAATCATCAGGAATCGATTCGCTCATCTCTTGATACTCATCACTTTTTATAAGTTATTGATGAGAGACTCCACCTATAGCTATTGACAAGTATGGTTAAGATGGAAGATAGCATAACTACTGCCATTAGAGTTTGTGCGAATCACTTCGCAAGACAGTCCATCAGCCACATCAGTGATCTGAGAAAAGCCTCAAGAACCACCTCCTACCAACCGGGATCAACAGCTTTTCTTTTGATTAAGTTGCTTGGGGCGACATCACATGACATTGCGCAAGACCATCTAATCAAAAGTGGTGGATGCCAGGTGGTTGCTCCTGTCCAACGGCCACAGATTACTGACGTTGCCAGTCTCGGATGTCAGCGTGATGCCAATCAGGTTTCCTTTGGATATAACCTTTCTGTCCCATTCGTCAGGATGACAAGAGCGCCCATGATTTTTTTTATCTGTAGATCTTTAATTGCCTTGTGATTGGTGAACACAAATGTGAATAAGAAACAGTAAAAAAAGAAAGTAGTCAAAACTGAAAAAATACAAAAATAGCCCACGCTCTACATCTCAACTATTTCAATTTCAATGTGTTTCCTGTTCCATGAAGTTGACTTCCTTTTTCCCCTGTTGCGATGTCCTAGTGTTGTATCTCATTTCTATGAGGTTTTTATTGTGCAAATAGGCAAAAAACACAGAAAGAATTGGGCAGAAAATGTAACTTTGGGGTTACAACAGTCTTATAACATTTCCAAAACCTTCTACCAAAAATTTTTGAGACTCTGGGTCATTGATTGTAATGAAACCAGTAAGACCAGTCCTGGATCTGCGCAACTGGTCACCTCCACCTCCACCACCTCGATCGTTACCTCTACAGCCTGTATGGGGGTGATTGTCTTACGGCCAATAGTATCAGGCAGGTCGAAATGTTTTAATCCCACAAAATTGTAGAATATACCACCATTACTTCTCCAAGCATCTGTGCTTTACAAATCAGTTTAAGTGCTGAGAACCTCCGGAAACAAAATCCTTTCAATAGTTTATTTTGAGTGGGAAATATATATATATATATATATATATATATATATATATATATATTTTAAAGATAAGCAAATTTTTACTAAAACATTTTCATATATTGTTGCTCAACACCAAATGTATAACAAAAAGAAATAGAGAAAAAGGAGAGAAGGCGTGCAATTAAAAATATTTAATCAAGTGATAGTATGTAATTTCACAGCTTATTTCTGAAACAAGACAGATGGGCACAAAAGGGGTCAATGCATAGCTCACACAAATGTACAATCAATTGTATACAGCCATAAGTCCATAAATTATATGTTCAATATAGTAGTTAATTTACAGGACAAATAGCATATTGTAATGAAACATACATGATAGTAAAGAGGATAGTATCAGTCCATATCGATTGTATATAACTATAGTCACAAATAACCATATTTCTCTACAAACCACAAAGATTGTGAATCATCATAACACAAAAGGACCAATAGTAAGTAACCCCAAAATTGAAGCATTATGTTACAGATAGAGGATATGGTTAAAAGATACCATGCCCAACTTAGGCAAAGTGTAGCACAGTGGGGGAATCCCCGGTTTACAAACCCCAATGTACGTTTCCTCATTTAGTTATAGCTTCATCAGGGGGGAATATGATGAGCCCCCAAGCCGCAGCCTCTTTATATACCATGTGGCGTTGTAAAACACCTTATGCCGAACACTCTGCAGCGCTACGTCGCTTCCTGTCCCTCACCTCCGAACCGGAAGTACAATGGCGTCACCGCGGCAGGAAGTGCGCGCACGTCCAGGAGTAGGGACGCGTCACCATGACTCCTGGGCATGCACACTCGCGGTCTAAAAAGCTATGCCTCCCAGAGGAGGGAGGGGGAATAGAGGGAGCGCAAGTGACGGCAGATCAATAGGACAAAGGTGGGTATTAACCCCTTATGGACCAGAGTGGGCATGTAAAATGGCCACAAAAAGAGAACATGCAAAACTCAATAATACAAAAATTCCATATACATCAGCCCTTAGAAATTCAAGAACAATTAGATGAATATGTTAAGGTCCGGTCACAGTTCCAATGATCCAACTATGGTAAAGACCAGCGTTTTCGGCCCATGCCTATTTCATCGGGGAGATAGTGTCCATTCACATGCAGATCAAACCAAGGACAAGGAGAAGGGCATCATCAAAAGAACAATAAAAAACTGTTTGAAAAATGTGAGAAAGAAGTTTTTTTTTAAAAAATGCTTTAAATTAAATAATTAAAAAGTAATGTAGGTAAACAACACAGAAGACACGGGGGGCGACGATCACAAGAAAGGGGCAAAACTAAGGGATTCGTTCAAACCCCCGGGGCTCATTGTCCCCAGGGTTACGATCCAGCGTGTTTCGCGTTGGGCAAGGACCCTTCTAATATTACCCCCGCGGATCCCACCATAAATGACCTCGATCCCCCTGACTTTAAGGGAAGCAGGGTCGCAATCATGGTGGGTCCTGAAGTGGCGGGGCAATGTTTTCAATACAGAAGGATCCTCCACCGTCCGGGCCACAGCATTGTCCCTCACATGCTCCGTCACACGTCTGCGTAACTCTCTTGATGTCAAACCAATGTATATGAGTTGGCAGCCGAAAGTGGCATAATACATCACATTGCAGGTGCCACAATTCACATATTCCTTAATATCATATATTTTAGTGCCATTCGCCGACATGAAGGAGGCAGTGCGAAGGACATTGCTGCAGGCCAGAAAATGTCCACACTGGAAACATCCCCTCAAAGATCTAGTAGATCCGAACAAGGATGGTGTTTGGGACACATAATGACTCCGAACAAGTATGTCACGCAAGTTTCTAGACCTACGAGCTGTCAATAGTGGATAATCTGACAGAGAGTCCCTCAAATGAGGGTCGGTCTGGAGGACAGGCCAATGACGCTTTAAAACGGACCTCATGCTCTCCCACTCATGGTTATAGGTGGTAATAAATCTAACCTTAGACTGGTTAGTAGTCATGCCCCTGGTCACCTTGGTACAAAGCAATTCAGTGTGGGGGTATGCTTCCCCCTAAGGTACCCCTTCTTGATACTCTGGTTGCTGTAGCCTCTCTCTCTGAAAAGAAATGCCAAATCAGCCGCCTGCTCCTTGAATTGTGAGTCCGAGGAGCAGATGCGCCTCATACGTAAGAACTGACCGGTGGGGATGGCGCAAATCGTAGACCTATCATGGGCAAATGATGCATGTAGAAGGGTATTAACAGAGGTGGGTTTACGAAACACGTCAGTTGTGATCAAGCGATCTGGACCCATCTCTATTAAAATGTCCAAAAACTCCACTTTCCTAGTATCAGATTTATATGTTAACTTAATATTAAATGGATTAATGCCCAGTCTGCCCATGAATATACCGAGCTCCTCCGTCGTGCCCTGCCACAAGAAAAGTAAATCATCAATATAACGGAACCAGCACTGCACATGTTCACAGCCCGCCACACCCCCGTCGCCAAAAAGCCACCGTTCCCAGTACCCCAGGAAGAGGTTGGCGTACGAGAATGCACAGGCCGCGCCCATTGCAGTGCCGCATCCCTGTAGATAAAAAAAATCTTTAAATACAAAAAAATTATGAGTCAGAGCAAAACGGAGAAGCTCAAGTATAAGGTCATTCATCGCGCCATCCCGACCGGTAGACGTCAGAAAAAATCTTACGGCCTCCAGGCCATTATCATGGCTGATACACTTGTACAGGGACTCTATGTCAGCAGTGATAATTAACACATCATGCTCCACAAAGATGCCGTCGATCCTCGTCAGGACGTCCGTCGTGTCACGCACATAGGATGGAAGAGTCTCTACGAGTGGTTTTAAATAAAAGTCAATAAATTGACATATTGGTTCACATAACCCCCCAATGCTGGACACGATCGGGCGCCCCGGCAGGACCGCAGCATCCTTGTGGACTTTTGGTAACAAATAAAAGGTCGGGACCTTAGGAAACCTTACCGTTAGTCCGTTGACCACCTGTTTATTAATGATTCCCCGCTCACATGCACCCCCAAGGATGGACTGGAGTTGTTTAGAGAAAGAGGCAACAGGATTAGAATGGAGTCTAACATAGGTGTCACGATTACGTAATTGGCGAAGTGCCTCCCACTCATACATATCAACAGGCCAGATCACGATGTTTCCCCCCTTGTCTGCCTGCTTAATGACGACATCAGCAAGGTGTTCCACTTCAAAGAGTGCCTTCCTCTGCTGATGTGTAAGATTGTCATATCTGCATTTGGTCGATACCTTCAAAAAGTCCTCTATCACCAGTTTGGTGAAAATATCAACCACAGGACAGACAGACAGGGGGGGAAACTTCATTGATCTGGTCCTGGTACAAGGAGGAAACTCACCCTGTGGGTCTGGTGTCACCTCATTCGCCAGATCCTCAAGGTTCTCAAGAGCCTCCATCTTATTTGCTTCGGGGAAGAGAGTTTCTTAGTATATAATTTTTTAAAAACCAATTTGCGGGAGAACAGATAAAGGTCCTTCATGGCTGTAAAAAAAAATGTGCATCATGGGTATGTTCACATGTTGAAGAGTTGATACAAGAGTTTGTCACAGTTTCTACACTGAAAGTAGTGTCAATATGACGACAATCTGCATCAAAGTCAGTTGTCTGGGGTTTTCTGCAATCCCTATCCAATTAGCAGAAAATTTCAGTGAAGATTTTTGGTGTTCTGAGAAAATACATGTTAATGTATTTAATTTGGGTAAATGTGGCAGAAAAGCAAATCCTGGTGGGAATTCGTAGCAAACCATGTGGTTATTTATTAATGATATAGGAGATGGGATTAGTAGTGTTGTGGAGAAATGTAAAGTTATACACATGGACACTAATAATCTCCCTGAATCATATGATCTAGGAGGAGTAAAACTAGGAGAGTCACTTGTATAGAAGGATCTGGGTGCACTTGTAGATCACAGACTAAATAACAGCATGCAGTGTCAATCAGCAGCTTCTAAAGCCAGCAGGATATTGTCAGGTATTTAAAGAGGCATGGATTCATGGGACAGGGACATAATACTACCACTGTAAAAAGTGTTAGTGCGACTTCATCTGGAATACGCAATTCAGTTCTAGGCACCAGTCCACAGAAAGGAGGAGGCTGTGGAGCTAGAAGAGGTTCAAAGATGAACCACAAAGCTGATAAGGGGCATGAAAAGTGTTAGATTGTTAGGGTCAATTTATACTGCAAGTTTATAATTTCTAGGAACGCTGATTTCACGATAATCTTAGGCAAAACGCTCATTCGTTGGGTAAAATGATCTTTTGTGCTGCACAAAAGATCATTGTTCTCAGCAGCGCATCGTCCTGTGTAAACAGAAATTGTGCTGCCGAGGACAATGACAGGCTATGCGAGGTGCACAATCTACTACAAGTCTTTCAGTGTGCATTGTTACCTAGCAATGTAAAGAGGTTATTAAACGACTACCTTCCGGCAAATATTTACCGATCAGCGGTCATTTAATGCCGTGGGTTGGGTGGTGTAAACCTACCTTTAGATATGAGGAAAGATTAAAAGAATTCCTTTTAATTAGTCTTGAGAAGAGACCGCAGCATCTTTAAAAAATACCTCTGTGGCCAAACTTTAAAATTCTCAGCCACTTTGCTGCTACAGTAAAACGTTGCAAATTTTACACCCAAAAATCCAGATTGAAGAATCCACAGCAATTCTAGCATGTATGAACACAGCCCAAGGGCTCATTCATAGCATCAGTCAGTTCTTTAAATGATATTATACTGACTGCGCCCAATCAGGTTTTGTTTTGCCTTTGAAAAAAAATGAAACGTTTTATATCTGTGCTAGATCAGATTTAGCATTCATTTTTCCCGTATGCAAAAATAAAATGTAAACTTTCTTTTACCCATTCAACAGTAAAAAACGGACAACAGTCGGGTGACCCACAGATGGCATCCGTGTGCTCACCGTTTTTTTTTATGGACCTATTGATTTGAATTGACGAGTTTGAGCCGTGACTTAAATCAAAAACGGAAACGTCTTTACTTATTCCCTGCAAAAAGCAAACAAAAAAGCACAAAAAACGAACAAAAAAGCACAAAAAACGAACAAAAAAGCAATCAAAACAAAACTAAAACCAGACAAAAAAAAACAAAAAAACATCAACAAAACAAAAAAGTTGATAACTGATTGGCTTTTAGATAATGTGACACAACAAATCCCAGAAAGTTCTGGCCTCCAAAGTTGAGCCTTACAGTTCATACTTTCTTCAGGTCTTGATGGGGTTAACCAGTTGAAGACCCCCGGTCTGCGAGGGTTTTGAAAAATATGATGTAATTTACGATAGGGCGCAGTCGATTTAATAGCGTTTTAGGAACCGATTGTGAGTTTGTGTTCGCGGTTGATTTATAGGACGACAGTTTGATCCCATAAAATGTATTTAAGACGCAGAAATGAAAATGTAATTTATTAGACGTAGGCTAGAAAGTAAGACGAGAGCGCTCCCTAAATGAATAGACAGATGCTCGCTAAAAATACTCTGTTTGTGAGGCCTTGTTTTCCTAAGGCTCGGAGCTGAGCTAATGCGCTCGCAATGTTTTTAAAAAAACATTTTGCAACAAAAAACCCTTTTGCAAGAACACACACTTAAAACTTCCTTTCGGCCTAACCATATTTATAAATCAAAATTATGTGCCCGTGGGGAAAGGGAAGTTAAAACTATTTTCAAATGTAAAAAAAAAAAAATGTTTAAGTGATTCATTCCAGTTCAAATCATAATTGAAAATGCAGAAACGAGAGAATTATTCACTTCCATCCGAAAGCTGATTTTATTTTTCGTATTTACTTCTGTTACACAGAATATGAGATCGGTTAGGACGATGAAAGCTATAAATTTACTGCTTCAAATCTGTAAAATAAGTGGAAAATAATAAGCTTAAACCAGATTTAAGATCTACACTTCCTCCTCGGCCAGAAACCCCAAGGTTCTGTTTTACTTTAGATGTCACAGATTCACCATGTGCGAAGAAAATGCGGCTTTAAAGGGTCTTAAGGAGCACTTATCAAAACGCCATACATGTCTCACATCGCTGCTCTCGATTGAATGGATACTCGATTTGCATTTTTAGTTTACAAGGTGTTTGTGGGTTGTCATGTGGACATCACTGACACGTCATTACCTATATTCTGATACCAAATTGACGGACATTAAATGGAGTTATCTGAGCTTTATAAAAGTAATGCTTTCACATATTATTGGTATCATTTACCGAAAAAAACCTTCATACTGACCTTCTAATTGTCCTGCACAATATGGAGAAAAGTATTAGGACTCACGTCTTAATCAGTGAAATTTGATTCCTCATTCAATCCCATAGCCCCCGATGTATAAAATTCACCCCTATAGCCCCCAGTGTAAAACATCCACGCGCACTGCCCCAGTGTATAACATCCAACTCCTCGCCCCAGGTGTAAAACATCCACGCCCACTGTCACCGGTGTATAAGGCAGCACGGTGGCTCAGTGGTTAGCACTGCAGCGCTGGGGTCCTGGGTTCAAATCCCACCGAGGATGACATCTGCAAGGAGTTTGTATGTTCTCCCTGTGTTTGTGTGGGTTTCCTCCAGGTTCTCCGGTTTCCCCCCACACTCCAAAGACATACTGATAGGGAACGTAGATTGTGAGCCCCAATGGGGACAGCGCCCATAATGTCTGTAAAGTGCTGTGGAATTAATGGCGCCATATAAGTGAGTAAAATAAATAAATAAAATAACATCCAGCCCCATTGTCCCCCAATGTATAACATTCACTCCCACTGCCCCCGGTGTATAACATCCGTCCCCTCATCCCTGATGTATAACATCCACTCTCACTGCCCCCAGTGTATAACATCCACCCCCCCCCCCCATGGCCTCCGGTGTATAACATCCAGCCACATTCCCCCTGGTGTATAACATCCAGTCCCATTACCCCCAGAGTATAACATCCACCCCCCCCATGGCCCCCAGTGTACAACATCCAGCCTCATTGCCCCCGGTGTATAACATCCACCCCCATGGCCTCCGGTGTATATGACACACCCCCTGGGCCGTGGGGTACTCAGTAGCTGGGCTGGTTGGTGATGGGGATGTCACGGTGGCAGTGACCCGGTCCGTGACCCAGGGCAGTCAATTAAAGGAAAAGGTAAATAAAGTTTTTAGAGATAATGTTCGTGACACCACCTGTGGTATGCGGCTATATGGAGCCGCCGCTGCGGTGCAGATCCTCTGGAGCTGATGGTGATGCAGCAGAGTTGGTTCAGCTCTCCACAGTAGATGTGGAGGTAGATGTTGCTGGTGCGGTGTAGTGCAGGTGATGGTGCAGATAATGACCAGTCCACAACTTAATGGCGGTTTCCTCTTATCTTTACTTGCGGTTGTTAAGCAGACCGGGGCACGGGTACTAGCTGGTAGTAGAGGTCCGGGCGGCCTGGGAGCAAGTTGGGGATCTACCTCTCTAGGTGAAGTTGTAGGCCTTCCCTCTGCGCTAATCTCTTTGGCCCTGCTGCTTATAGCTATGCTGCGGCCCTCGTCCCTGAGTAAAACGTCTTTCCCTCACCCGTATGGCAGGCAGCTCGGGCCTTATGTGTCGCTCCCACCTGGCGGTGCTGGGCCCTATGGTGCTGCTGTGTCGCCGGGCGTCTGATGGGGCCAGGAGACCTGCAGTTTCCTGCCCTCTGGTTTCTGCTGCTGGGCCTTCAGAGTCCCACAAACTCGGACTCCGGTGTCCGGTTCTTCTACGCTCCTCTCCTCTGGGGTGAGCTTGTACACAGCTCCTTTCCCCAGGTCCTTCCTCGTCGCTGTCCTGTCTCCAACTCCACTCAACTCACTCTTACTAACCCCGCCTCCAGATTCCAGTATCAAGGGGAGGAGCTCCCCTTTCTGGTCTGGAGCCAGGAAAGTGTTGTATGCTGGTAAGCCTGATTAGGGGCCCCCTACTTGCTTCCAGGTATGGCATCACCCCCTGTGAGAGAGGCAATGCCACTGTGGCAACCCGACCCCTGAGGTGCCACATATAACATCCACTTCCACTTCCCATGGTGTATAACATCCACCCCCATGGCCCCTGGTGTATAGCATTCAGCCCCATTGCTCCTGGTGTATAACATCCACTCCCGTGGCCCCCGGTGTATAACATCCACTCCCACTGCCTCTGGTGTATAACATCCACCCCCATGGCCCCCAGTATATAACATCCACCCCCATGGCCTCCGGTGTATAACATCCAGCCTCATTGCCCCCCGGTGTATAACATCTACCCCCATGGCCCCCGGTGTATAACATCCAGCCCCATTGCCCCTGGTGTATAACATCCACTCCCATGGCCCCCGGTGTATAACATCCAGCCCCATTGCTCCCAATATATAACATCCACTAACATTGCCCCCAGTGTATAACATCCAGCCCCATTACCCTCGGTGTATAACATCCATCCTTATGGCCCACAGTGTATAATGTACAGCCTCCTTGACCCCAGTGTATAAAATCCACTCCCATTGCCCCCAGTGTATAACATCCTCCCCCTTTTCTCCTGGTGCAGAACATCCGACCCCTCACCCCCAGTGTATAATGTATACTATTATGATGATTATGATATTATTGAGAAGTGGAAGGAATTGCAGCAACTCAGCCACAAAATGGAGACCCCGTAATGTTACAGAGCAGTGGGCTGAGTGCTGAGGAGTAGAGGGCAGAAAAGTCACCATTGCTCTGCTGACCCCATAACTGCAGAGTCCAGACCTCCTCTGGTATTAATATCAGCACAAACACTGCGCCCTGCCGGGAGCTTCATGGCCCAGCAGCTGCATGCAGCCGTACATCACCAAGCACAATGTAGAGCATCAGATGGAATGGTGTAAAGCTGAGCACTGTGAAGCAGTGGAAATGTTTTCTGTGGAGTGACAAATCACACTTCTCTATCTGGCGTTTGATGGACTAGTCTTGTTTCCAAAAAATGCAGGACTGGTAGTAATAGAGACACATGTAGCAGTAAAAACTCATTTTCATGAAGGTAAATGTAGTCATGGATTTTGGTTACTACACTGTAGCTTTCTTTTGCATTTAAAAGAGATTGTTATTCACCTGTCCTGGCTTGGCCGCCGTCTCTTGGTCCCTTTCCCAGGGGAAAGTTCTCTTTGTACAAGTCCATACCGGGTGACTGCTGTGACCAACAAATACCTTTGACATCACGATAAGAGCCTTTTAACGCTATGTGCTGTCTGTGTATTCAGTAAGCTTCGGATTCAGTTCCATGTGTAATTCTGGAGTTTGCCTCACCATCCATCTTTCTCAACTAACTAATCATCTCTTCAGCAAACTTTTTTATCATCTATCTGCATTTACTTCCTGGTTCAGACCTGCAGTTAACCATTTGTGTGCTGTAAGCATAACAAGCGCTTCTAAGAGATACTGGTGCTGTTCACACCAAAAGACAGCAGCAGTACTGTGTTATCTTTTTGTGCAAGCAATTATTCAGTTTGCATGTTCACCACTGCTGGCTGCTGTTAACTATTTGTTTTCTGATTGCCTATGTCTCTTCCATTGACCATCTGTCTGCTAACATTAAACATTTGTTTGCTGGATTTATGGTGCATCTATAGCTCTTGTGTATATCCACACTCCTGACTCTGAGTCTTCTCGTGTTTCCTGCTCCACTTTGCTACCTGCCATCCTGCACACTCTGCTATCCTGATCCTCGCTGATCCATGTGCCGTCCTGCAAGTCCTGCCCACTATGACCTACCCACTGGATGAGCAGCTCTTAAGCAACAAGTTGGTAAAGTCAGGGTGACATACTGTAGAAAATGTAAGTTGTAGAGATGTAGAGAATAATAAGTATAAAATTTAACAAAGAAAAATACTTATACTCTCCTCATTGCTAACCTCTCCAGCCTCTCCGCTCCTCACCGTCCCCTGTCTGGTCCTGGTAACATCTTCTTATCACCGTTCCATGGGCGTGGAGAGGGGTGAATATTCATGCTCTTTAATAGCAGGCACATGCGATCGCCCGGCAGCAGCAGGAGCCGCGCTGCAGCTACACTATGTGGCTGCTATTAGAAAGAATGAATATTCAGTGCTCATCACGCCCATGGGCATGGGGAGCAGTGAATATTCATTTTCTTTAGCAGCGGGCACACTAAGAAGCTGCAGCAGCGCTCCTGTCTCCTGTGCCTCGCTCCTCCGCCGCTGCCGCTCCCCCCACACCAGCCACAGTGTGTGTGTATATATATATATATATATATATATATATATATATACAGTGCCTACAAGTAGTATTCAACCCCCTGCAGATTTAGCTGGTTTGATAAGATGCAAATAAGTTAGAGCCTTCAAACTGCAAACGAGAGTAGATTTTATGAACAGAAGCATAAATCTTACAAACCAAAAAGTTATGTTGCTCAGTTGAATTTTATTAAATTTTAAACATAAAAGTGTGGGTCAATTATTATACAACCCCTATGTTTAATATTTTGTGGAATAACCCTTGTTTGCAATTACAGCTAATAATCGTCTTTTATAAGACCTGATCATATCGGCACAGGTCTGTGGAGTTATCTTGGCCCACTCCTCCATGCAGATCTTCTCCAAGTTATCTAGGTTCTTTGGGTGTCTCATATGGACTTTATTCTTGAGCTCCTTCCACAAGTTTTCAATTGGGTTAAGGTCAGGAGACTGACTAGGCCACTCCAACACCTTGACTTTTTCCCTCTTGAACCAGGCCTTGGTTTTCTTGGCTGTGTGCTTTGGGTCGTTGTCTTGTTGGAAGATGAAATTACGACCCATCTTAAGATCCTTCATGGAGGAGCGGAGGTTCTTGGCCAAAATCTCCAGGTAGGCCGTGCTATCCATCTTCCCATGGATGCGGACCAGATGGCCAGGCCCCTTGGCTGAGAAACAGCCCCACAGCATGATGCTGCCACCACCATGCTTGACTGTAGGGATGGTATTCTTGGGGTCGTATGCAGTGCCATCCAGTCTCCAAACGTCACGTGTGTGGTTGGCACCAAAGATCTCGATCTTGGTCTCATCAGACCATAGAACCTTGAACCAGTCTGTCTCAGAGTCCTCCAAGTGATCATGAGCAAACTGTAGACGAGCCTTGACATGACGCTTTGAAAGTAAAGGTACCTTACGAGCTCGTCTGGAACGGAGACCATTGCGGTGGAGTACGTTACTTATGGTATTGACTGAAACCAATGTCCCCACTGCCATGAGATCTTCCCGGAGCTCCTTCCTTGTTGTCCTTGGGTTAGCCTTGACTCTTCGGACAAGCCTGGCCTCGGCACGGGAGGACACTTTCAAAGGCTGTCCAGGTCGTGGAAGGCTAACAGTAGTTCCATAAGCCTTCCACTTACGGATGATGCTCCCAACAGTGGAGACAGGTAGGCCCAACTCCTTGGAAAGGGTTTTGTACCCCTTGCCAGCCTTGTGACCCTCCACGATCTTGTCTCTGATGGCCTTGGAATGCTCCTTTGTCTTTCCCATGTTGACCATGTCTGAATGCTGTTCACAAGTTTGGGGAGGGTCTTAAATAGTCAGAAAAGGCTGGCAAAAGAGATCTTTAATCCACATATGTGAAGCTCATTATTCTTGGTGCCTGAACTACTTCTTAATACTTTAGGGGGACCAAACAGAATTCTTGTGGTTTGAGGGGTTGAATAATAAATGACACTCTGAATTAACTTT
Source organism: Phyllobates terribilis (assembly GCF_046119375.1). Lineage (NCBI taxonomy): Eukaryota > Metazoa > Chordata > Amphibia > Anura > Dendrobatidae > Phyllobates > Phyllobates terribilis. Next base: position 693,220,581 of record NW_027362763.1, on the reverse strand, counting down.
TAACGTTTAAAAAAAAAAAAAAAAAAAATTTGCTGCAGTGCATTTCCCACTTCCAGGCTGATCTACAGTACAAATGTCACAATGCCAAGTTAATTCCGCATGTGTCAACCAGCTAAATCTGCAGGGGGTTGAATACTACTTGTAGGCACTGTATATATATATACACACACACACACACCACATTCGGACTATAAGACACACACCCCACTTTCCTCCAAATGTTTGGAGGAAAAAAGTATGTCTTATAGTCCGAAAAATATGGTATATTCTTCTTTATTTTTCTTTAAGGGAATGTGTCACATACATTTTTTAAAATGACCAATAATATCACATACAAGGGACAAATACCACCACACCATGGCCAAACCACATATTACAACGACATAGTGACCAAATAATACCACATACAGGGGACAAATACCGGCACACCATGACCAGACCACATATTACCACCATATAGTGACTTAATAATACCACATACAAGGAACAAAGATGGCCACACTATGACTAGACCACATATTACCACCTCATAGTGACCGAATAATAACATATCTAGGGAACAAATGCAGAGACACCATGACCAGACCACATATTACTACCACATAGTTACTGAATAATACCACATACAAGGAACAAATATTATCACACTGTGACCAGACCACATATTACTATCACATAGTGACCTAATACTACAATACTGATCATTAATGAAAAAACACGATACTAATATTACCATAAGTGCCATTATACACAGGAGCTCTGTACATAGTATACAGTGTAAGTGTACAGGTAATACAGTGATCATCAGTGACATTATACACAGGAGCTCTGTATATGGTGTCAGTGTACAGGTAATACAGTGATCACCATTGACATTAGGCACATTAATTCTGTATATAGTGTATAGTGTACAAGTAATACAGTGATCACCAGTGACATTATACACGGGAGCTCTGTATATAGTGTGTAGTGTACAGGTAATACAGTGATCAGCAGTGACATTATATACAGGAGTTCTGTATATAGTGTCAGTGTATAGGTAATACAGGGATCACCAGTGACATTACACACAGGAACTCTGTATATAGTGTATAGTGTACAGGCAATACAGGGATCAACAGTGACATTATACACAGGAGCTCTGTGTATAGTGTACAGTTAGTACAGGGATCACCAGTGACATTATACACAGGAGCTCTGTACATAGTATATTGTGTATAGTGTCAGTGTACAGATAACACACTGACTCACTGGTGATGTCTCTAGTTGAAGTCCTTCATCTTCACTTTTCTCCTTCATCCAGCGCAGACCGCCATCACTTCTTCCAGCCAGGACTCGTCTCTGCATAAAATAACAGACAGTTATCTAGAGCACTGCTTCCAGAGCACATTCCCCAACTTCTACACTACCCAGCTGAATACAGATGTGCACCCACCATTAATATATAATTAGTTATGAAGCAACCCACCATTCCAAATATAAATTGTAATCCACCACTGTGCCCCCACTAACTATAAATAGCCACTTTCCCCACCCAATAAATATATAAATGAATTAGTACCTGTACTCTTTCTCCCAATTCATTATCAGTCACACTCTTTCATCCTCAGCACCCCCCACTCTGTACCTCCCGCTCCCCTGATTCATTATATTTACATGTACCCCTCCACCCCAATTCATTATGTCATGTCCTCTCTCTCTCTCACCCTTACCCTCTATCAGACTCGGACTGGCCTGGCGGGGTGCCGGGAAATTTCCCGGTGGGCCCCGGGCCCCCTGCAGAGAAGACAGAGGAGAATTTAAAAAAAAAAAAGGAAAAAAAAAGTGGTCGCGGGCCGTTTAAGGGTGTGCGCACGCACTCTCACCGCCGCGATGCCCAGGACAGTAGCGGGAGGGGCCTGGGAGCAGGAGAGCTGAAGAGCAGAGCAGGGGCTGCACTGCAGCGTCACACTCAGCAGACAGGGCCGCACGTCTGCTAAAAGTGACGTCACAGCGCGCCCTGCACTGCAGTCTCCTGCCTTAGGAGTGCGTCTGTACTGTACAGGTAGTGTAATATTTGTGTGTGTTTGTATGAATTTTTATGTGTATGCTGCCTGCATGTGTGTGTATATGCCTGTGTGTGTGTATATGCCTGTGTGTGTGTATATATGCCTGTGTGTATATGCCTGTGTGTGTGTATATGCCTGTGTATGTTTATGCCTGTGTGTGTATATGCCTGTGTGTGTGTGTGTATATGCCTGTGTGTGTATATGCCTGTATGTGTACAGTGTGTGTGTATATGCCTGTGTGTGTATATATGCCTGTGTGTGTATATGCCTGTGTGTGTGTATGCCTGTGTGTGTATATGCCAGTGGGTGTGTGTATATGCCTGTGTGTGTGTATATGCCTGTGTGTATATGCCTGTGTGTGTATATGCCTGTGTGTGTGTATATGCCTGTGTGTGTGTATGCCTGTGTGTATATGCCTGTGTGTGTGTATATGCCTGTGTGTGTGTATATGCCTGTGTGTGTGTATATGCCTGTGTGTGTATATGCCTGTGTGTGTATATGCCTGTGTGTGTATATATGCCTGTGTGTGTATATGCCTGTGTGTGTATATATGCTTGTGTGTGTATATGCCTGTGTGTGTGTATATGCCTGTGTATGTTTATGCCTGTGTGTGTATATGCCTGTGTGTGTGTGTGTATATGCCTGTGTGTGTATATGCCTGTATGTGTACAGTGTGTGTGTATATGCCTGTGTGTGTATATATGCCTGTGTGTGTATATGCCTGTGTGTGTGTATGCCTGTGTGTGTATATGCCAGTGGGTGTGTGTATATGCCTGTGTGTGTGTATATGCCTGTGTGTATATGCCTGTGTGTGTATATGCCTGTGTGTGTGTATATGCCTGTGTGTGTGTATGCCTGTGTGTATATGCCTGTGTGTGTGTATATGCCTGTGTGTGTGTATATGCCTGTGTGTGTATATGCCTGTGTGTGTATATGCCTGTGTGTGTATATATGCCTGTGTGTGTATATGCCTGTGTGTGTATATATGCTTGTGTGTGTATATGCCTGTGTGTGTATATGCCTGTGTGTGTATATGCTTGTGTGTGTATATGCCTGTGTGTGTATATATGCTTGTGTGTGTATATGCCTGTGTGTGTATATATGCTTGTGTGTGTATATGCCTGTGTGTGTATATATGCCTGTGTGTGTATATGCCTGTGTGTGTATATGCCTGTGTGTGTATATGCCAGTGGGTGTGTGTATATGCCTGTGTGTGTGTATATGCCTGTGTGTGTGTATATATGCCTGTGTGTATATGCCTGTGTGTGTGTATATGCCTGTGTGTGTATATGCCTGTGTGTGTGTATATGCTTGTGTGTGTATATGCCTGTGTGTGTATATATGCCTGTGTGTGTATATGCCTGTGTGTGTATATGCCTGTGTGTGTATATGCCAGTGGGTGTGTGTATATGCCTGTGTGTGTGTATATGCCTGTGTGTGTGTATATGCCTGTGTGTGTGTATATATGCCTGTGTGTATATATATGCCTGTGTGTGTATATGCCTGCTTGCGTGTGTCTGTGTAAATGCCTGCATGTGTGTACAGTGTGTGTGTGTGTACAGTGTGTGTGTATATGCCTGTGTGTGTATATGCCTGTATGTGTGTATATGCCTGTGTGTGTATATGCCTTCATGTGTGTACAGTGTGTGTGTATGCCTGTATGTGTACTGTGTGTGTGTGTATATGCCTGTGTGTGTGTATATGCCTGTGTGTGTATATGCCTTCATGTGTGTACAGTGTGTGCATGTGTCTTCACACGTGTGTGTGTGCTTCCCTGCGTGTCTGCATTTTTCTGTGTGATTGTCTGAGTGTGTCTGTGCATGACTGTGTGTGCTTGCTGTGTGTGTACGTGTCCCCATTTCTGTGAGTATCTGTATCTGCGTGTGTATATTAGGGCTCTTTCACATGTCCTGATATTTACGGGACTGGAGATATCATTGTCCACCTGTGTGTCATCCTTGTGACACATACTGGCACTTGGGAATCAGTTTACCATTGGCTCTGTTCCCAAGAGCCGGGTGCTGAGCTCTACCCTCATCATAGATCCCTGCCGTTGCTGCGATCAGCAGCAGCAGGGTCAATGATGAGAGTAGTAGTCTACTCCCGCTGTGTCCAACTGTAAAAATAGGAATAAAATTAAAAAATCCTTATACTCACCTCTCCGAAGTGTCACCCGCTGTAATCCGTGCGAGCGCTCACGCCGAGGGGAATGACTCCTGCAGCGAGCAGGCCCCGAAGCAGCGCTCAGTGATTGACAGGGTGTAACGCAGGTGCCGGAATGCAACGCACAGAGACACAAGGCGAGAACAGTCAGAAATGTTTGTAAACAGTTTTATACAACAGGTATACTGAAACAAGGGATTAGCAACAAGGGTAATGAACAGTGGTTTGAAATATCAGAAAAATACGAAATTTCTCAAAATAAGGCGCAGTCTCTTAAAATAAGGCACAGTCTCTTAAAGTAAGGCGCAGTCTCTTAAAGTAAGGCGCAGTCTCTTAAAATAAGGTGATGCCCTCAAGCATGAGAAGCACCACACAAGTTCTTTAACCGTGAATTTGGCCCTAGCGGGGGTCACCGGTTATTCCCGCTAGGCCGTGAGTCTCTTTCCGGATGAATTCAATTAAATCATGTTGTGCTACTTTAGCCCCAACCGTCCCCCTCCCAACCTGAGTACTTAAACCCAATTGTCCCCGGTACCGTGGGTGAGCAGTGGAAGTGACGGCCCTGCTCACGTATGCAGCTCCTCTCTGCTTGGCTGTTGGGGGCAGTCTCTCGAGCCTTGGATAGGGGGGTCCAGGCCTCGTCTGTCGGCGGCCGACGTCGGGTTCCGCGAACTCACTCAGCACAGCGATCAGGTTCCTAGTATCCTCAGCAGGCACAGCACTCGAGTCACAACTGTGAGGGATCCGGAGCTCTTTTACCGGTGCCCGGCTGGAGCACCTCTCAGGCCTCTGGATTCGGCCTGTCACACGGGGTTTCTCAGGACGCAGGGAGCACGTCTGCTCCTCTCTGCTGCTTGGCGCCAAAGACCCCTCAGGTTTGGCGCGCTGGCCTCTTATCTCTCTGAACTCCTTCCTGGAAGTCACCTGATCGGGTCCAGCCTCTGAATCTCCCCTGCCTGCAACTTCCTTTGTGTATTTTGGTTCCGCTTGACTGTCTCTGGCCAGTAGATGGCAGTCTCGCTCCATCCTTGAAACGTCATGTTGAAGTTCTGTTACAAGCTTTTTAGCTCGTTCTACAAGGGCACCACTTGTTGAGCGCAGCTCTGGGGTCTGACTACTACTCTCATCATTGACCCTGCTTCTGCTGCTGATCGCAGCACCGGCAGGGATCTATGATGAGAGCAGCGCTCAGCACCCGGTGCTTGGGAAGAGCGCTAACTGTCATCAGTGTGCGGGACGTTTTGCGGGAGGTGCAGCAGGTAAAAACAGACATGTCAGAGTGTTTTGCCCACGGACATCACATGGTCTGTGGAAAGTGGAAATGTGGCACCCCAGGGGTCTGGTTTCCACAGTAATAGCAGTATTACGTCTGTGAGCAGGTGGGAGGTCTCCTGGGCAGGAATCCTAAGCATGCCACACCTCCTGCTCAGTCCTGGGAGGGGAAGAACTTCCCCTACATAAACTGGGGCTGAGGCAGGGTTAGAGAGAGGAGTTCCAGACAGAGACAGAGTCTGGTCTGGACACGCAGAAACAGGGACAGACAGAGATCAGGAGCTCTGTAGGAGCCAAGGAGAAGCGCCAGGGGCTGGAGCTGTGCAGAGCTCGCCCTGGGAGAAAGTACTAAAACCGGACACAGGAGTCCGAGGCTGTGGGGACTAAGATATACCCAGCAGCAGAATCCATCCGGCAGGGGATTCCAGGTCCTCTGGCCATAAAAGCCCGGAGGCTCAGTCACAACGAAGGGACCAGCACCGCCATCCCGGAGCAGAGGCTAACAGGAGGCCCCAGGTCACCAGCCATATGGGTGAGCACCACACGGTATACCCAGGGACGTGGGCTACTTGTAACCGCTGAAAGCAGGGTAGCCAGGAGGGGTACAGACTAACGGGAAGGCCTACAACTCCACCTGGCCAGGGGAACTCCGGCTTACTCGCAGACTAACCAGGCCCCAACTACTAGCCAGTACTCCCGGGGGAATTTGCCTTGTACCATCAGTAAAGGCCCTGAACTGTACCCTCGCGTCTCCGTGCTTCCTTGTCGCACCGTTAGTGCTGGGACATCCACACCATCACTCCCAACATCACCCACATCCGCTGCCCTGAGGCCATACCTCTCCCGTTGGGGGTTATATCAACATTGCTGCACACCTATACCACCGGCCTCAGCGGTCTGCCCTGCAGCGGCGGTTTCATAACCGCATTCAACGGGTGGCGTAGTCGGACACTAATACCATCATACCAATAACTGCCACTTAGTTTGACCACCCTGGGCGCGGACCGGGTCACCGCCACACGAAGACTACTACCCCCATCGGATCCGGCTCCGGGTATCCCCCGCGCGCACGCGCGCCGCACCACAGCACTGGCCCAGGGGGTGAGTCAGAAACACACTGACATGTGCACATTCATTTGAATGGGTCTGAGTGTACCAATGTCTCTGGTACATGTGGAAACAGTCACCGCACGTACTGACGTGTGAAAGAGCCCTTAGTATGTGTCTTTGTGCGCTTGTCTTCGCGCTTCTGCATGTCTGTGTGCTCTTACGAAGATTTATTATATTTGGGAGAGATGGGAGAGAAATTTTAGGAGACAGAAAGCGGAGATGTGTGAAGAAACAGTATGGTGAACTAGAGGAGCGGTGGGAATGAGTGCAGGAACAGAATGGGGAAGGGGGATGTATGAGGAAACAGTATGGAGAGTGGGGGAATAGTGTGAGGAGACAGTATGGAGGGAGAAAAGTGTGAGGTGACACAGCACAGAGACTAGGTAGTGTGGGGGAAGGTATAGAGTTGCGGCAGTATGGGGGAAACAGTGTGAGGGCACAGAATGGAGGGAACAGTATGCTGAGGAGGGGGGAGTGTGATGAAGGGCAGTATAGGGGGGACACAGTGTGAGAGGACAGTGTGAAGAGGGGGCCCAGTATGGTAAGGAGAGGACAGTGTGGAGAGCAGGTACCATAAGAGGGGTAGAGTGTATGTCATATTTTGTGCAGGGAGCATTGTAAGAGTTAGGTTTATTCAGGGGCTCAGTGTAGATATTTTTATTCAGGAGCATTATAATGACACTGCTATCTTTAAGGGCATCGTGTGGGGATGTGCTGCAGAAGACCGGAGAAGAAGGAAGTCTGCAGAGACGGCTGTGGATGAGAAAAGTCATCATGGAGACTGGACAAGAGGAAGAAAAGAAAGAGAACGACTCTAATTAGAGAAGACGTCTCAGGTAAGATACCTGGATGTAAATGTTTATTTGTGATACTGCCTGCGTCTCATCAGTACTGTGGTTCCTGTATGGTCCGCAGTCTGATGATGACTGATAACAACTCCCAGTTAGTGTTGAGCCACCCCCGTAGTGTTCGAGTTCGGTTCGGTTCGTCGAACACCCGTGTGTTCTCCGAACTGTTCGTCGAACTGTTCGTCGAACACCTTCGAACACCGTTAAAACCAATGGCAGGCAAACAAAAACACATAGAAACACATAGAAAACACCTTCAAAGGTGTCCAAAAGCTGACAAACTGCTCAGAAGACACAACTAACACATGGAAAAGTGACAAGTCATGCGAAAAGAAAAGAGGTGGAGGAGTAAAAGGAGGGGGAGACACAGATATAGGCATGTCATGCCCTTCTAAAATCCAAAAAGTGAGAAGCCGAGACGGCCAGTCCGCTCCTGCCCGTGCCACCTCCGTGTCGCCGGGTTTGTGCCAGAGCCGCGGTGAACCCTGACGGCCAGCCCCCCTCTCCCAATACTGGTGCCTGTCCGCTGGTGGGTCGAGAGAGCCCCCCTGTGGTGGAGGCAGCTCTAAGCTTTTTAATTTAAATTGTCCCTCTAATTTGAATGAATACACTTTAAATCCATTTACAAGGATCTATTGGAGGGCAAGTCTCATGCCAGCAGCCGCGTAATTCCAGCTCCAGTAGCGTCCACTAAAGCTGCTGCAGTTAAAAAGCTTTTATAAGGATCGAGCTCGGCTGTCCACCGCAAGGCATCCTAGTGCCAGTCCCAGCCCCTATGCCTTGGGGTGCCTCCTGATGCTCTTCACTAAGTATCCCGTGGTCCCGAAGCATTTCCTTTGAAAAAATTAAGTGTCCAAACTACAGGTGGTGTAGCTTGCTTAACAGCCGGGATAATCCGCTGACTAGCAGACACTGCTACTAGGCACAAAGTATTTCCTGGGCTAGATGCAGTTAAAAATTTGTAAGTAGATACTCTCGTTGGATGCTGAGAAAGCATTCCATAGAGTCTCCTGGCACGCCATATATGATTCTCTTAAAAAGCTTGGGGTAGGGGTCTAGGGGACCCTTTTATAGCCAAAATCACGGCCCTGTATCACAATACGTCACCTAGGCTGAAGGTAAATGGAACTGTAGCACCGAGGGCTCGGTTGCTACAGACGTATTGCACCTCACCCAGAGGTGTGATATCTCACTCTCAGATAAGGATGGAGTGTGGATCAGGACCCGACACCTGCATGCATTACACCACATTGCCGTGGGGCAGGGCGACCAATATGCCCCTGAGATGGGCACGACAGTCCCTGTCCCTGGCTGGAGTGGGGGGAGGGAACACTGAGGAAGGGGAACCCTGCAGTGCAGGAGCAGGGAGGAAGCAGTTCCTGGGTGCATTGAGAAGGGAGTATAAAAGGTGGGCACCATCTTAGTTCAGTGCAGAGAAGTCTGAGCAGAAGTGGCAGGGAGCAGGGGCTCTGCATGAGCTCTGCTCTGGAGGCGGGCCTAGTAACAGAGGCCCAGGCCTGCAAGAGGGAGAAGGAAGGAAGAGGAGCGGAGAAGGCTCCAGGAACGAGGAATGAAGGGATCCCAGGGGTGCGGACGGGCGAGTCGCCACCGCACGCCCGAATCCACCTGCGTGGAGGGGTCAGGCCAAAGGGGGAGACCGGTCCCCGAACTAGTGGAGGCAGGAAACGACCCTCAGCTAGAAACCGGAGGCTCTGACATTTTATGTGGCGCAGCCCCTTGCTCCACCCGCTAGGAAGGCACCACATAGGGTCAGGGAAACTGGCGCCAAGTTTACCAAGAGGAGGCCCGAGGCAGCCGGACAGAAGTGTTGGTAAGAAAGGCAGACAAAGGACACACAAAGGGGGTCCTGTGAAGCGCTCCAAAGTTATCTGGGAGTTGTCTGAGCCCCTCACCTGGTGAGCACAGTACGACGTGGGCAGCCGTTACCTGCAGACGTGGTCTGGATAATAAGAACTGTGAGTAAAGGCCCTGAACTGCATCACTGACTCCGTGTCGTTACTGCTGCTGCCCTGCACCATCACCACCATCCTCCGCATACACTGCCCTGAGGCTATACTCCTCCCGTGGGGAGTTATGCTACGCTCTGCTGCACCCACAACACCAGCCTTAGCGGTCTGCCCTGTAGCGGCGGTTCACTCTGACCGCAATCCACGGGTGGCGTAGTCGGACATTTAAACATCAAAACCACATAAATAGTTCCGCCACTGGTTTGACCGCCCTGAGCCACGGAACCGGATCGCCGCCACGAAGACTACAACCACCAGCATCCACCAAAAAGGGTCCGGCTCCGGGTGTCCCAAGGCCCAGGGGGTGCGTCAGAACATTTTCATCACCTTTCACAATCACCAATGGGACAAGGCAGGGATGTCCTCTGTCCCCTCTCTTATACATCCTAGTGACGGAGCACCTGCTCTCATCAATTCGCCATAACCCCAATATTAGGTGGATTGAGGTGGGAGGCACCGAGTACAAGTGCTCTCTATTTGCTGATGATGTCCTAGTATATATCACTCAATCACATATATCCATCCCTGCTGTTATGGCTGAAATAGATCACTTTGTTACATGGTAAAATTTTAAAATCAATGCAGCGAAGTCTGAGGCCCTCGATGTCTCCCTCCCTAAATCCATATAGGATTCCATCCAGTCCAACTTTCCCTTTGCCTGGCCCTCACAGGGTATCAAATACTTAGGAATTCCTATTCATAGAGACCTCTCCCATCTATGTTATCTTAATTTTGGGCCCTTTATTGAACAATTCCATACAGACCACGGTTGGCAAGTTGGAACTGTGAGATTCACTACGTGCACCACTGGTATTTTGTGGAAAAGCACATGTAAGATTCTGCAACAGTCTCTGCTGATACTCCTGCATGCGTGCATCCCTTTCTATGGCAGGAATAATTTCTGCAAATTTACTTTTGTACCGGGGATCTAACAGTGTGGCAACCCAGTAGTCAGGATTATTTCTAATTCTCACAATTCGAGGGTCATGTTGCAGGTAGTGCAGCAAGAAGGCACTCATGTGTGTTGCGCATCCAGGAGCACCAAGTCCCTGTTGTTTTGGTGGCGAGGTAACAATCATGCTTCCTTCCTCTGTCCTCTCCCCCCAACCTCGCACAACAGAAATGTGATCAAGGTCTCCCTCATCTGATGAGTCTTCCATCAGTTCGTCCTCCACTTCTTCCTGGGCTCCTGCACCTTCCTCACTAGTTTGGCTGCTACCATGCGCCCTGGTAAAATCATCTCCCCCACCCTCACATGCCTGCCGCCCTGGTGCTGCCGACAGTCTGGACCTTGCAGATGTTAGCCCTTCCGCATACAACTCTGAGACCACTCCTCCAGCGTGATTTGCCCCACCTCTGAATCTCGTTGGCCCAGGCTATACGTCAGAACGTATTGCACCAGGGCTTGTCGGTGCTGCCACAGTCGCTGCAACATGTGCAGAGTTGAATTCCACCGGGTAGGCACATCGCATTTTAGCCGGTGAAGTGGCAGGCCCAACGACTTCTGTAGAGATGTAAGTCGCTGAGCTGCGGGATGCGAACGGCGGAAGTGAGCACACAGCGACCGTGCCCTCTGCAGAAGGCCATCTAGTCTGGGATAGTGGGCTAAAAATTGCTGGACAACCAGGTTCAACACGTGAGCCATACAAGGCACGTGTGTGACATTGCCCCGGCGAAGGGCCGCACCCAGGTTTGCAGCATTGTCGCACACGGCCTTCCCTGGTTTCAGGTCCAGTGGAGACAACCATTCATGAAATTGGTTCTCCAGAGCTGACCACAACTCCTCAGCTGTGTGACTCACATTTCCCAGACATTTCAATGTAAAAACCGCCTGATGACGTTGAGCCCTACTGCCAGCATAGTAAGGAGGTGTGCAGGATCCCTTCTGCGCAGTTAGAAAGCTTGTGGCATGACCAGACAGGCTTTGGGTGCAGGTGGAAGACCGAGAGGAGGTTGAGGAGGCAGAAGCAGTGGAGGAAAAATGGCATAAAGAGGATTGACGCACAACTCGTGGGGACGGCAAGACTTGGACAGCAGCCCCTTGTCCTGCTGTCACCATAGTTACCCAGTGCCCAGTCAGCGACATGTAACGCCCCTGTCCATGCCTACTCGTCCAAGTGTCTGTGGTGAAATGCACCCTGTCACACACAGAGTTTCTCAAAGAAGCGGTGATGTTGTGTGCGACATGCTGGTGGAGCGCAGGCACACCTTTCTTTGAGAAGTAGTGCCGACTGGGCATCTGGTACTGGGGCACTGCGACGGACATAAGGTCTCGAAAATCCTCTGTGTCCACCAGGCGGAAAGGCAGCATTTCTGTAGCCAAGAGCTTGCAGATGGTGAAATTCAACCTCTTAGCTTTCTCATGGCTAGGAGGAAATGGTCTTTTACTTGTCCACATCTGAGGGACCGAGGGCTGGCTATTGTGCTTAGACGGGGTTGATAAGGGTGTCCCCGGCCAACTGCCGGTCTGTGAGGAAGATGCAGGCGGACATGTTAGGTTGCCTTGATCCAAAGGTGGTGCTATCGATGTCGGACAGCGCTCAAGACCAGCTGGTGTTACCACCTCCAAAGAAAATGATGACCTGCCAATCACGCTGGCTGTTGCGGGTAAAGAGGTGGCAGGTCTGCGCCCCAAAACAGGTGTGACTGCTGTCCCCCCAGTCACAGAGGATGAAGAGGCCGCGGATGCACAAGATATGGCAGACGGTGGTTGGCCCGGCCGGCTAGACCGCATTGTAGCACACTGAGCTTCCCACTGCAACTTATGCTTCATGTCCATGTGCCGGTTCATGCATGAAGTACTCAAACTATGTATTTTTTGGCCTCTACTTAGCTTTTGCTGACAAATGTTACAGATAACACGAGTTGGGTCATCTTTATCGATCTGAAAAAATGCCCAGGCTATGCAAGGCTTAGCACCCATGCGACCTGAAGAGCCACCACGACTTGTGGTGAGAGGCAGAGTTGTGTTTGAGGATGCAGTTGTTGACGTGCTTCCAGTACTACGTCTCTGTCCAGGAAGGCGCAACCTGACCTCGTCGTCACTAGCATCTTCCTCCACCTCCTCTGCTGACCTCATCTCTTGGCTGACTGTGGGTTGACAGTAAGTGGGATCTCCGACCTCATCATCATCACCCTGTGCGTTATCACACCCGTCGTCCTCAGAGCCAACCTGTTCCTGCCCTGACAAAAAACTAAAGTTGTCGCTCCAATCAGGTATTTGAGTCTCATCATCGTCTTCCTCATTGTCTCCACCAACAGGAGTTACAGTTTGGGAATGAGGGTCTACATTATGGTCAGAACCTTCTGCGTCTGGTCCTGGATCCGACTCATAAAGATTCTGGGCATCAGTGCAGATCATTTCCTCGTCTGGATTCACAGAAGCGCTGGAGTCGACCTCTGATTCCCAGGCTATAGTATGAGTAAACAGCTCTGCAGACTCAACCATCTGTTCTACCTCATACTCAGACGGGCAGCTGGAGATTTGGGAGCTGTGAGGAAGCAAGTGCGATTTGGGTGACACCTTTGAGGACTGGAGTATTTGTGATGTTGAAGTTGATGTGGAGGAGAGCCCACTTAAAGGAGCACTTGATATCCGTTGAAGCACCTGCTGTTTTTGTGCCTCATCTGGAATTTGTAGCGATTGGCGTGGCCGTAAGAAAGGGATCTTATCACATTGTCCGCTAAAAGAAGTAGACATTTTAGTTTGGCTGGAAGATGGTCTTTCTTCTGCACCTACCCCACGGACACAACCTTTTTTCCCCTTCCCAACACGCCTATTCCCCTTTCCACCAGCAGCAGGCCTTTTTCCACTCATTTTGGTGGTTAACTAATTCACAACTCTGGAGTTGTTTGCACAGAAAAACAATGATGGTAACCGAGCAGAGCTGAGTGGCCAAACTGTGGTATTAGGCCAAAACTATTGGCTGGGTTAGATGCAGAAAAAAATTATTTTTAATTTGCAACCTGATGGAGGTCAGTATAGATGGACTAATAGACCAAGTCCCACACACCGCTAGAAGCCCAAATATTTTTTCAGAGCTAGATGCAGAAAATTTTTTTATTCAATTTGCAACCTGATGGAGGTCAGTATAGATGGACTAATAGACCAAGTCCCACACACTGCTAGAAGCCCAAATATTTTTTCAGAGCTAGATGCAGAAAAAAATTATTTTTAATTTGCAACCTGATGGAGGTCAGTATAGATGGACTAATAGACCAAGTCTCACACACCGCTAGAAGCCCAAATGTTTTTTCAGAGCTAGATGCAGAAAAAAATTATTTTTAATTTGCAACCTGATGGAGGTCAGTATAGATGGACTAATAGACCAAGTCCCACACACCGCTAGAAGCCCAAATATTTTTTCAGAGCTAGATGCAGAAAAAAATTATATTCAATTTGCAACCTGCTGGAGGTCAGTATAGAAGGACTAATAGAACAAGTCCCACACACTGCTAGAAGCCCAAATATTTTTTCAGAGCTAAATGAAGAAAAAAATTATTTTTAATTTGCAACCTGATGGAGGTCAGTATAGATGGACTAATAGACCAAGTCCACACACTGCTAGAAGCCCAAATATTTTTTCAGAGCTAGATGCAGAAAAAAATTATTTTAATTTGCAACCTGATGGAGGTCAGTATAGATGGACTAATAGACCAAGTCCCACACACTGCTAGAAGCCCAAATATTTTTTCAGAGCTAGATGCAGAAAAAAATTATTTTTAATTTGCAACCTGATGGAGGTCAGTATAGATGGACTAATAGACCAAGTCCCACACACCGCTAGAAGCCCAAATATTTTTTCAGAGCTAGATGCAGAAAAAAATTATATTCAATTTGCAACCTGCTGGACGTCAGTATAGAAGGACTAATAGAACAAGTCCCACACACTGCTAGAAGCCCAAATATTTTTTCAGAGCTAAATGAAGAAAAAAATTATTTTTAATTTGCAACCTGATGGAGGTCAGTATAGATGGACTAATAGACCAAGTCCCACACACTGCTAGAAGCCCAAATATTTTTTCAGAGCTAGATGCAGAAAAAAATTATTTTTAATTTGCAACCTGATGGAGGTCAGTATAGATGGACTAATAGACCAAGTCCCACACACTGCTAGAAGCCCAAATATTTTTTCAGAGCTAGATGCAGAAAAAAATTATTTTTAATTTGCAACCTGATGGAGGTCAGTATAGATGGACTAATAGACCAAGTCCCACACACCGCTAGAAGCCCAAATATTTTTTCAGAGCTAGATGCAGAAAAAAATTATATTCAATTTGCAACCTGCTGGACGTCAGTATAGAAGGACTAATAGAACAAGTCCCACACACTGCTAGAAGCCCAAATATTTTTTCAGAGCTAAATGAAGAAAAAAATTATTTTTAATTTGCAACCTGATGGAGGTCTGTATAGATGGACTAATAGACCAAGTCCCACACACTGCTAGAAGCCCAAATATTTTTTCAGAGCTAGATGCAGAAAAAAATTATTTTTAATTTGCAACCTGATGGAGGTCAGTATAGATGGACTAATAGACCAAGTCCCACACACTGCTAGAAGCCCAAATATTTTTTCAGAGCTAGATGCAGAAAAAAATTATTTTTAATTTGCAACCTGATGGAGGTCAGTATAGATGGACTAATAGACCAAGTCCCACACACTGCTAGAAGCCCAAATATTTTTTCAGAGCTAGATGCAGAAAAAAATTATTTTTAATTTGCAACCTGATGGAGGTCAGTATAGATGGACTAATAGAACAAGTCCCACACGCTGCTAGAAGCCCAAATATTTTTTCAGAGCTAGATGCAGAAAAAAATTATTTTTAATTTGCAACCTGATGGAGGTCAGTATAGATGGACTAATAGACCAAGTCCCACACACCGCTAGAAGCCCAAATATTTTTTCAGAGCTAGATGCAGAAAAAAATTATATTCAATTTGCAACCTGCTGGACGTCAGTATAGAAGGACTAATAGAACAAGTCCCACACACTGCTAGAAGCCCAAATATTTTTTCAGAGCTAAATGAAGAAAAAAATTATTTTTAATTTGCAACCTGATGGAGGTCAGTATAGATGGACTAATAGACCAAGTCCCACACACTGCTAGAAGCCCAAATATTTTTTCAGAGCTAGATGCAGAAAAAAATTATTTTTAATTTGCAACCTGATGGAGGTCAGTATAGATGGACTAATAGAACAAGTCCCACACGCTGCTAGAAGCCCAAATATTTTTTCAGAGATAAATGAAGAAAAAAATTATTTTTAATTTGCAACCTGATGGAGGTCAGTATAGATGGACTAATAGACCAAGTCCCACACACTGCTAGAAGCCCAAATATTTTTTCAGATCTAGATGCAGAAAAAAATTATTTTTAATTTGCAACCTGATGGAGGTCAGTATAGATGGACTAATAGACCAAGTCCCACACACCGCTAGAAGCCCAAATATTTTTTCAGAGCTAGATGCAGAAAAAAATTATATTCAATTTGCAACCTGCTGGAGGTCAGTATAGAAGGACTAATAGAACAAGTCCCACACACTGCTAGAAGCCCAAATATTTTTTCAGAGCTAAATGAAGAAAAAAATTATTTTTAATTTGCAACCTGATGGAGGTCAGTATAGATGGACTAATAGACCAAGTCCTACACACTGCTAGAAGCCCAAATATTTTTTCAGAGCTAGATGCAGAAAAAAATTATATTCAGTTTGCAACCTGATGGAGGTCAGTATAGATGGACTAATAGAATGATGCTATGCCCAAAAGATTTTACTTCACTAGGTGCAGTAAAAAAATTGGTATTCTATACACAGGTGGTATATCTTGCAACACAGATAGGCTACTCCACTGACTAACACACTCTGCAATAGGCCAAAAAGGATTAGCTTTGCTAGATTCAGCCAAATGCTGTGAAAAAAACTTGCACAGCACTGGCACAGACCTGCCTGGCAAAAACTGATAGGAACTGATGTAACCTAGTCCTGAAAAGGACTCCAATTACAATTAGTCTTTACTCCCACAATCTATCTATTTAAGAGCACAGACCTGCCTGATAAAAGTCGTAGGAAATGCTGTAACCTAGTCCTTAAAAGGACTGCAATCACAACTATTCCCTACTCCCAAGCTATCTGTATATTTGTGCGAAAATTGGCTTGAAATTAACAAGGTATAGCGCACACAGCAACAGCGGTGCCGTCTAACACGCAGCTGCAGCAGTGAGAAAATGGTGGCGACGGGGAAAATGGCTTGGTCTTATAGGGCAAGGACATGTGACATACACTGCCAATCACACATGCCCTTGCTTGTGTGAAAAAAAGCACTTCGCTCCGTGTGTGCGCTGCTGATAGGCTGACAGATTGCACCTCCCCACTGTAAATGCGGGAAAGAGAAAAAAAATGGAGATCTTCATTGTTCCTGCAGAGATCCATCCCCTGCCCCTCCCCCCGCCCCGCTGTACACTCAAACTGCGTATTAACATTAATTTTCATCATTACTGAGAAAAAATCCAGTTATGATTTTGGTGCACGAACAGTTATCGAACATAACCTCGAACAGCCGAATTTTTCTCAAATTGTTCGTGTTCGCCGACCGGCTCGAACACCGCCCAAAACAGCTCGAATTTGAGATTGGCGAACAGTTCGAGTAGAACAACGCTCATCTCTACTCCCAGTATCTCTATTGTTAATTACATCCTGGGAGTTGTAGGTTTATGCGATACAAAGATATATGGGTCTGACCTGACATTACAATTGATGGTGGTTCAGATGATGTATTCATGTACTGATGTGTTTGCGCGCGTCTGCGTGTTTGTGCGCGTCTGTGTGTTTGCTCGCGTCTGCGTGTTTGTGCGCGTCTGTGTCTTTGCGCACGTCTGCGTGTTTGTGCGCGTCTACGTATCTGGAATAATATGTATTTTTGTAAGATGCGTGTATGTAACTGTGCATTGTGGTGTGTAATAACATTCATACGCTTGGGGCACCTTTACTAAATCTTTTAGGTCTCTTTCACATGTGTTAGGGAATTCCATTTGTCTTTCCACATTTAGTGAAATTTGCTAACCTTGTCATAACTGTCACCATTGGGATGTGCTTGTGACTCGCCCCCTGGGCCGTGGGGCACCCGGAACCGGGCTTCAGTGCGATGATGGGGGTAGTAGTGGCAACCCGATCCCGTGGCTCAGGGTGGTCAGACCAAATGGTGGCAGTCTATTTATCAGTGTTTTGAATGTCCGACTACGCCACCCGTGGATTGCGGTCAGGGATGACCGTCGCTGCAAGGCAGACGGCTGAGGCTGGTGTTGGTGTGCAGCACAGGGCTCTCGCTGGGCTCCTTCCAGGACCTTGTGCGGCATCAGTGCGTGGGGCGGGGCTTCGGACTTCGCGCGTTTTTGACGTCCACGCCCCTCTTCTTCCCGCGCGGCGTCCCGAAGATAGCGTCCGATGGCGGGAAAATGGCTGAAGATGGCGGGAAACGGCTCCGAATGGCGGGAAACTTCACTCAGGTAAGTATAAAGTCTTTTTCAGGCACGCAATCCCCGTTTGTGGCGGGTTGGTCATAATCCTGCCGACTACGCCAAAGCTGACTCGCCACCTGGGCCGTGGGGCACCCGGAACCGGGCTTCAGTGCGATGATGGGGGTAGTAGTGGCAACCCAATCCCGTGGCTCAGGGTGGTCAGACCAAATGGCGGCAGTCTATTTATCAGTGTTTTGAATGTCCGACTACGCCACCCGTGGATTGCGGTCAGGGATGACCGCCGCTGCAAGGCAGACCGCTGAGGCTGGTGTTGGTGTGCAGCACAGGGATAGGATAACTTCCCACGGGAAGAGTGTAGCCTCAGGGCAATGTAGGTGGATGCTGGGGGTGATGGTGCAGGCGCAGCATAAATCACAATAAATCACAATGTCCAATGGTGCAGTTCAGGCCTTTTACTCACAGTTGTTATCCAAGTCACTTCCGTCGGCACCAGGTGAGGGGCTCGGTCAACCCCTAGGCAATTCAGGAGTATGGCACAGAACCCCCTTCTATCTTTTCTCTGGCCTCTCGTGCCACACCAGTGACCACGCTTCTGTCCAGCTGCCTCGGGCCTTATCTGGCAAAACTTGGCGCCAGTTTCCCTGACCCTATGTGGTGCCTTCCTAGGGGGTGTAGCAAGGGGTCGCACCAATAAATGATCACGACCTCCGGTCTTTGGCTGAGGGATGATTTACCTCCACCAACTTGGGAATCCGGTACCCTTCCATGACCTGACCCTTCACCCGATATAACGCGGGTTTGCAACGGTTGCTGTCTGTTCTGCTCTCTTAGGGTCCCTTCTGCCTTCTTGTTTCTGGAGCCTTTCTACTCCTCTGTCTCTCCTCTTTTCCTTCCTTCTCTTTCTCCTCTTCTCCTCTCTAGCCCCGGCCTTTTCTCTAGGCCTGCCTTCTGAGCAGAACTCCTACAGAGCCCCTGCTCCCTGTCACTTCTCCACTGTACTGACCACTGAACTAAGATGGCTCCCACCTTTTATCTGCTTCTCTGTGTCTGAGCTCAGGTGACCTGCACCCAATAAGCTCCTTCCTATGCTCCAGAAACCATCCCCTCTGCTCCTACATCACTGGGTTCTCTCCCCCCTCCCCACTCCAGCCAGGGACATGGTCAGTTGTGCTTGCATAAATGGGAGCACCGTCGAGCTGTCCCCCGGAAATGGGGAGTGTGTATGTGTGTGTGCAGCTAACTGAGCCCTGGTCCAGACTCCATCCTTACCTGGGAGTGGAATATCACACCTCTGGTTGAGGTGCAATACCCCTGTGGCAACCGAACCCTCGGGGTGCCACACTTGTATGGAGCGGGTTCAGAAGCTGAGCCTGCTCCATACCGGGCAGATGTCGGCTGTGTTACATAGCCGGCGTCTGCCTGTGTGGCGCCACTGAGGGTTCAGTCGCCACAGAGGTACTGCACCTCACCCAGAGGTGTGGTGTCTCCCTTCTCTCAGGTAAGGAGGGAGTGCTGCACAGAACCCCAAAACACCTGCATCCAACACTACACTGCTCCAGGCCGGCTGGAGGGGCAACATGCAGAGCGCAGCTGCTGACCCTGGCTGGAGTGGGGGGGAACCCAAAGGTAGGGGGAACCAGTAGTGGGTGTGAGTGGAGGAAGTAGTTAGAGGGAGCACTTTGGTAGGAGTATAAATAGGGAAGCCATCTTAGGGTGGCAGGACAGTTGTCAGTTCAGTTCTAAGGAGCAGTTCAGAAGAACAGCTCGGGACAGTTCAGAAGAACAGTCCCGGAGCAGAGTCTCTTTAGGAGATCTGCTCCACAAGTAGGGACAAGTCTGGAGGCCCAGGAGGGGAGCAGGGAGTAGGCTCCGTTCTAAGAAAGGATCCTAGGGGGTACCACGCGTGCAGGACGGCACCCATACGCCCCGCATCTGTCAGAAGACAGAGGGATCGCAGCCGCATTCTAGTCCCCTGAGGGTCAAGCAAGTCTGTGTAACTCCGACGGACAGGAGGGACTTCAGAGTACCCGAACAGGACTGAGAGTGGGCAGCGCAGAGCAGGAAGGAGAAAGACCAGTGTGAAGACGGTCAAAATAGGAACACGAGAAGGTGGGGTTCTGCCAGGTATTCCCAAGCTGTCTGAGGAAGGATTGAACCCCTGCCCGGTGAACGCAGCGCGACGTGGGAGGCCTGCACCTGTACAGTGCACCTGTGGACTGTGAAGAATTGTGAGTAAAATCTCGGATGACTGCACTGTACTGCCTCCGTCCCTTCTTTCATCGGCGCCATTGTTCCCCCTGCACTACAACGCCCAGCGCAACCCACTCTCTACAACTACACTGCCCTGAGGCCTACTCCACCTGTGGGGTGCCGTCCCATCACAAGCTGCCCTAACATCTGCCTCAGAGGACTGTTGCAGCGCTGGTGATCCTCACCAGACACCACAGGTGGCATCACGACAAATCCCCTAATAATTCCCCTTTTCGGTGACCGCCCTGGGCCACTCACTGTGATATCCTCCCCCGGCAACCGGGGTCCCGGTTGCCGAGTACCCCACGGCCCTGGGGGCGCGTCATCTTCTGGCGTCACAAACAGGATACGTGACCAGCCGGTACCGGCGGGTGAAGTGTGCCTAAAGAATTGTATGTTGTTACTGAATGTGGCGCCCGCCCCAGAAGAACAGGCGCCATTATGTGCGTGATCAAAGACAACAGTATGAAACCTCCCATCGTGGGCCGGGTCCCAGAATGGCGCCAAAAGCATACCCTGCCCCTTGCAACATTGACTGTCCGCATAGATGTGTCCGTCAAGGCAGGGAGGCCTGTCACAGCGAGTGACCGACAGCAGATGGCCATGGGACCGCCCCCAAAAGAAGAGAGGAGGCGGAGAAATGGAATGGAGACAGGGTGTGGTCTCGACCCGTCTAGCCAGACCGCACCCGGCAGCCAGAATGGAAGGAAGCTAGAGTCAAGCCTCCGCCTCTGGCCTGCCGCAGCATCAAGTCACCCCCCTCACCATAGAGGGAGAAGTGGAGAAATTGTCCCCGGAGGACGTGGAGTTCCTCCAGAGTGAGGTCCTCGAGCTGGGCCAACAGGTGGAGCAAGCCCAGCAAGTAGCGGTTGCAAGGTGGAGAAGCGAGCTGCTGGAAAAGTTGGCGGCACGGCGGAAAGTGACACCGGATGCCAGCAGCCGCACCCCAGCCCCGGCGGAGCCCGCGGAGAACCAGGAGGCCGTATGGAGTACAGGAGCAGGTAGGAGAGAATCCCCAGTCCAGGGCGCTGCCAGCGCCGACCTGCTCCTGGGCCTCTTCCCCCAGCCCTTGCCGTATGCTGCCGTAGCCTGGCTGGAACAGCTGTGCAGCCCGGAACCCCCACCCCCGGGCGCTGAGCCAGAGGATCCCCCATCTAGCGCCCTCCCGGAACCTCCATTCCCAGGCGCTGAAGTCACTGGCCTGCTACTCGAAGCCCTCCCGCCACCTCCACCTTCGGCACCTGAGTGGGTGTGCGGCGCGCCAGCCTTCGACTGGTGCGCCCGGATGGAGGACCAGCAGCCGTACCTGCTACTCCCGACACCAGCAACCCCGGTCGCCCATGCCAGCGGAGTCGAGTTTTGCTGGGACAACCGGGGGGGGGGGACCTGATGGGGTTCCCGCGGGAGACTGAGGGCGAAGCACTGCAAAGGCAGGAGTTTTGCAGGCGGGAGTTCCGGCAACTAGAGAGGGAGCGACGCGTGCGGGCGGCTCGCAGTGAGCGCCTGGAGGCCCGAGACAAGGCCGCCAAGGCACAAGTCCGCCAGGTGGAGTCAGCCCACCCCAGCCCCCGTGAGGAAGGCCTCATCGTTAAATTCAACCTAAAGGCTGGGTGGGGCTTTATCCGCAGTCCCGATTTTGAGAGGGACATATTTGTCAACCGACGGGATGTGGAGCCCGAGTAGGAGGAAGGCCATCCCGACCGGAACATGCATCCGGGAGACCGTGTTACGTTCACCCGGCACCATGGTGAACGTGGCTGGTACGCCCTGCATGTGTATCGTGTCAGTGAGGACACGCCCCTGCAGGAAGTCCCTCGTGACCCGGCTGGGTCAGGGAAGAATGAAGAGTACCCCAGGCGGGGTCCCCACTATTGAGCCAACAAGTGGGACTGAACGTTGTTTAAATAGTCACCCGGAAGGGTGTAATAGTTAAAGTTGAGAATAATGTTTGGAGTGTAAGTTTCTATCATTACCCGTCAGGGTATACAGGCTGGGGACTGTGAACAGCCGGACATTGACTTTGTAAATAGTTCAGCACTTCTTAAAGTGCACCCTATTGGTTTTATATCAACAACCATGATCACAGAACAAAAACCCGTTTGGCGTGGCGGAAGCCGTGGTCCAACTCCAGGATCACCCATGCCCTGCAGCCATGCCCAGGGCCTACGTTGAGGGTTTGCGGACGGGTCCCTCATGCTGCTACCTGTTGCACTTATTGAAAAAGAAAGATGTTATTTAAGAAAGTTTTATAATATTCTGAAAGATGTGATTTGTAACGTTTAAGGTGATGTGCTTCCCATAAAGGGAAGAAATGGTTTTATAATCTTATATGCGGATGCATCTTCAAAAAATTTGCATGTCATTATATCCCTGTATTGCTTTGTTCCAGCCCACGGACGTGCTGTGTTTTACCGGGGAGGAATGTGGCGCCCCTGAGGTTTCAGTCGCCACAGAGGTACTGCACCTCACCCAGAGGTGTGGTGTCTACCTTCTCTCAGGTAAGGAGGGAGTGCTGCACGGAACCCCAAAACACCTGCATCCAACACTACACTGCTCCAGGCCGGCTGGAGGGGCAACATGCAGAGCGCAGCTGCTGACCCTGGCTGGAGTGAAGGGGGAACCCAAAGGTAGGGGGAACCAGTAGTGGGTGTGAGTGGAGGAAGTAGTTAGAGGGAGCACTTTGGTAGGAGTATAAATAGGGAAGCCATCTTAGGGTGGCAGGACAGTTGTCAGTTCAGTTCTAAGGAGCAGTTCAGAAGAACAGCTCGGGACAGTTCAGAAGAACAGTCCCGGAGCAGAGTCTCTTTAGGAGATCTGCTCCACAAGTAGGGCCAAGTCTGGAGGCCCAGGAGGGGAGCAGGGAGTAGGCTCCGTTCTAAGAAAGGATCCTAGGGGGTACCACGCGTGCAGGACGGCACCCGTACGCCCCGCATCTGTCAGAAGACAGAGGGATCGCAGCCGCATTCTAGTCCCCTGAGGGTCAAGCAAGTCTGTGTAACTCCGACGGACAGGAGGGACTTCAGAGTACCCGAACAGGACTGAGAGTGGGCAGCGCAGAGCAGGAAGGAGAAAGACCAGTGTGAAGACGGTCAAAATAGGAACACGAGAAGGTGGGGTTCTGCCAGGTATTCCCAAGCTGTCTGAGGAAGGATTGAACCCCTGCCCGGTGAACGCAGCGCGACGTGGGAGGCCTGCACCTGTACAGTGCACCTGTGGACTGTCTGAAGAATTGTGAGTAAAATCTCGGATGACTGCACTGTACTGCCTCCGTCCCTTCTTTCATCGGCGCCATTGTTCCCCCTGCACTACAACGCCCAGCGCAACCCACTCTCTACAACTACACTGCCCTGAGGCCTACTCCACCTGTGGGGTGCCGTCCCATCACAAGCTGCCCTAACATCTGCCTCAGAGGACTGTTGCAGCGCTGGTGATCCTCACCAGACACCACAGGTGGTGTCACGACAAATCCCCTAATAATCCCCCTTTTCGGTGACCGCCCTGGGCCACGGACCGGGCCAGCCACCGTGATATCCCCCCCCCCGGCAACCGGGGGCCCGGCTGCCGAGTACCCCACGGCCCTGGGGGCGCGTCAACTGTAACAGCAGTGATCAGAGCTCGCCTTGATTGCTGCTGTTTTCAGTATTTAAGTGCCCTTGTCAATCACTGACAGCAGTATTTAGATAGCACAATGGCCGGTGCATGCAATCACCTGTTCCCTTCAGCCCCCTGAGACGCAGTTGCAGGTTGCTGATGGGTTGCCAATAGTGCTGAGTGAGCGTGGTCGGATAAGAGACATTACAGTCACCGCGAACTACAAAGTGAGCGTGCTGCAATAACGTCCGGCACCTTGATTGTGACACTTCCATGGAGCCCAACCTCAGGCTGAGCTTCATTGAATGACTAACATGGCAGCAGCACCTGGCAACTAGTGCTGAGCGAGCGTGGTCGGATAAGGTGTGATCCCAGCATGCTCGGGTGTTATCTGAGTATCTTGTAGTGCTCTGCTAATATGCTCGAGTCCCCGGGGTAGCATGTTTTGCGGCGGTAGACAGACGCAACACATGCAGGAATTGCCTGTTTGTTAGGTAATCCCTGCATGTGTTGCTTCTGTCTATCGCCGCAAAACATGCTACCCCGGGTACTCGAGCATATTAGCAGAGTACTACAAGATACTCAGATAACACCCGAGCATGCTGGGATCACACCTTATCCGACCACGTTCACTCATCACTAGTTGCCAGGTGCTGTTGCCATGTTAGTCATTCATTGAAGCTCAGCCTGAGGTTGGGCTCCATGGAAGTGTCACAATCAAGGTGCCGGACGTTATTGCAGCACGCTCACTTTGTAGTTCACGGTGACTGTAATGTCTCCCTCCTTGCACCGACCCAATAGCAGGAAGCGAGTGGCAGCAGGGAGAATAAAATTAAATTTTCTCCGTGTAGCCAATGCTTTTCCATTAAGCCATCTAACCAGGCTTTAAACCCTTTTTACCTGCAGATTACCCCTATATCTGCAGATAAATAGCGTTTTTCAAGGTGACAAGTTACCATTAAAGGGACTCTGGCAGTACGGAATGACTGTTCGACCAAAGTCCTGCCGCTTGGTGCTCCACAGCGCGGCCAATCATGTAATTATAGTACATTATAGAAAAGCATAACAAGTAATAAAGCCGTTTATGGTGGGCTGTAGTGTGGGCCCCTAGAGTCAGTTCCCCTGGTGGGCCCTAGGCACCCCAGTCCGACCCTGCCCTCTATTCATCATCATTTACTCTCTCCCACCACCAATTCATCATCATTTGTTATCCCCCACCCTCAATTCATCATCATTTGCTCTCCCCATCACCACATTCAATTCATCATTTGCTTTCCCCATCCCCACTCCCAATTCTTCATTTGCTCCCCCCACTCCCAATTCATCACTTGCTGTCCCCTCAAGCCCTTTTTTTTAAATAGAATTAATTAAAAGTTATATAGTTACCCTTCATACAATCCCCTGCAGCTCCTCTTCTGTACTGGCATCCTGGCAATTATACATGCTGGCATGTATGTGTGTCACCCTACCTGGATGCCACAAGTGTAATTAAAGCTGTGTCTGAGAGCAAGGGGGAGGTTCTCTGGTTAGGGGAACATTAGCATGCAATGCCTCCTGTCTCAGGCCAGTAGGGGGAGCAGGCTGCCCCTATAAAAGCTGGTACTGGGGACAGGGTTAGGGAGAACTGGATTGCCTGTCTCAGCTCTGAGACGTGTCCCAGAGTGGAGCAGGGACAGAAAGTTAATTGCACCTAAGAGGAAGTGTGGCAGTAGGAGAGAGCCACCAGCCAGAGACAAGAGGCGAAGAGAGCCTGTCTTGGCAGAGAAAAGACTTCATTTTACCAGACTTTGGTGTCTGAGGCTGGAAGGATTCCACATCCCCCAGCAGAGAACCAGTCCGCAAGGGACTGTACATTCCTTGGCCTAAGAAGCCTGGAGGCCCTGCCACAACTGAAGGGACCAGTAAAGCCGTACAAGGCTGGGAGCAGAAAGGAACCCACGTCGCAGGCCATACAGGCGAGAATACACGGAAAGCTCGGAAACGTGGGCTGTTACCCTATAACAAGGAGATAGCCAGAAGGAGCGCAGAAAGCACGGTAGGCCTACACCCTCACCCTGACCAGGGCCAATTTCCCCGTTGCTCTCAGACATCCAGGTCCCCTCCTAGCTGGGACTGTTTGTGGGTCAGTTTGCCTGTTTAGTAAAGACCCTGGACTGCAACCTGTTGTCTGTGTGCTCCTTGCTCCTCCAGCACTATCAGCACCGGGACTCTCACTACCATCACTCCCACCATCCACTATACTGCCCTGGGGCCGCACTCTTCCCGTGGGGAGTCACACTACCATAGCTGCACATATCATCAGCCCCAGTGGTCTGCATGCAGCGGCGGTTCCTAATAACCGCAATCCACGGGTGGCGTAGTCGGACATAATCAACAACACATAACGGACTACCACTGGCCTGACCACCCTGAGCCACGGAACCGGGTTGCCACTACTACTCCCATCGTTCCCCCTATTGCCCGGATCCGAGTGCCCCACGGCCCAGGGGGCGAGTCAGCTTTGGCGTAGTCGGCAGGATTTCGTGCCCGCAACCACCGGGTACTGCGTGCCTGAAAAAGACTTTTGTAACTTACCTGTGGCGAAGTTTCCCGCCGTCCGGAGCCGATTCCCGCCATCAGACGCCATCTTGGACCGTTTCCCGCCGTCTTCTGCCGTCTTCCCGCCATCTGCAGCTGTTTCCCGCCATCGGACGCCATCTCCAGGACGCCGCGCGGGAAGAAGAGGGGCGTGGACGTCAAAACTGCGCGAGATCCGAAGCTCCGCCCCACGCACCGACGCTGCGCAAGGTCCTGGAAGGGAGAGAGAGCGACGCTGACGTCATCAGGACGCGACGCCAGGTCCTCGTCCATAGCAGCAGCAGCGGAGCCGCGGCCTACAGAAGAGGATCGTCGGAAGGTAGGCCACGCTTAACTAGGGGGGAGGAAGATGTCGGACACAGAGGCCCCCACTACCACCAACGCAGCTGCAGCAGCGGTGATGCCCTTTTCCCTGCCCTACATCACTGGAGCGGCCTGGCTGCCCAAATACTCAGGGGAGCCCCATGCCCTAACTGACTTCAAGGAAAGGCTATACAGTTTGTTCCACATTTACACCCTGACAGAGGAACAGAAGGTCAGCATATTAACAGGGCAGTTAACTAGCGCAGCCCAGCGGGAGGTAAAATCATGGCCCACTGAGGAGAAAAGGACTGTGAAGGGTATTCTGGCCCGGCTGCGGGGTACCTTTGACACACGAACCTCCGCTGAGATTAAAATGAGGTTCTATGGATGTAAGCAGCGGGCACAGGACAGCATCAGAGACTATGCCCTAAATCTGCAGGAAGCCTTGAGGGCTATTCAACAAACTGACCCTGGCAGTGTGCAGGAAACGGATAAGCTGCTAACAGAACAATTCATAGAAGGTCTGCTGTCTAGCGCCCACAGGGCCCAACTGCGCCTCATGTTCTTTCAGAACCCCGACCTGACCTTTGCCCAATTTAAGGACAGGGCCATAAGGGTGCTCCGTGAATCTGCAACCAGTGGCGCTATAAACCCCCGGCGCCCTGCTATCACCTACCACCAGGAGGCGGCGCCCTCCTCTATGGACTCCGTGGAGGCTGATGCACAGGCCCTGAACCAAGCCCCGTCGAAAGGCCTGCACCACCAAGTCCAGGAGCTGACCAGGAGCGTCGCGGCGTTGACCAGGACCGTCCAGGCGTTGCAAGTGGACCCGTCAAGACCCATCGAGCTGGCTTCAAGTCCGGAGGATGTCCCGTGGCATCGACAGAGGAGGAAACCGTCGTTCCGAGGGAGGCCCACAGACCGCTACGCAGGGGATGGACAGCCCATTTGCCGTCGATGCAACCAGCCCGGACACATTTCCAGGTACTCTAATTTAAACGGGTCCAACCTGGGGCAGAGGGCCGACCCCCAGGCATAAGATCACCAGGCCCTTATAATTGGCGTGATAAGTACGTTGGGGGGCGCCCAGTTTTACCCGTGGTGCTGGACGGTATCCCCATGAGCGCCTTGCTGGATACTGGGTCACAAGTAACCACTATCCCTTATGTACTTTTTAAGCAGTATTGGACTGATGCTGATATCACACGGTATCCAGACAGTAACTTGAGCATCATCGCCAGTAATGGCTTACCCGTGCCGCAGATGGGGTTCAAGGAGATGACCATTAAAATTGGTAAAGTTGAACTGCCGGCACAGGGAGTGATTATTGTGGACATTGACCGTCATGAAAGTCACCCTAAAATAACTGTGGGTACTAACATAATTAAAAATTGTCTTTCAGAGGTAATTGTAATTCTACAACAGGTGGCGGTGAATGCTAGTTCCAGCCAACAGAGAGTCCTCAACAAGGAGATAAAAGCCCTGATGAGACGGCAGCAGGTAGAACTGTCTGGTGGTGAGATCGGTAGCGTAAGACTGAGTGACCCATTCCCAATTTCCCTGCCTCCCAAAAGTGAAATGATGATCTGGTGTCGGACTGCAATCGGGTTGAGAGGTAGAGACTACCAAGCCATGGTAGAACCCGTGTACTCAGACAGCAGGCCCACCATTTTGACAGCCCGGGGGGTGGTTGATGTCCGTCATGGGAGGATGCCCGTCCGCATCCTCAACATTGGGGAGAGGGAAGTACACTTACCCAGGTACGCTACGCTCGCCAAACTGTTTGTCGTCGAACACAAAGCTATCAGGGCCGTGGAACCCTTGCCTCCATCTCCTCAGGCGGAGGGTAATGGCTCCCAGAAACAAAAGGAGGACTGGTGCCAGAAACTCCATGTGGGTGCTGACTCCACTCCCCTGCACCAAAAACAAGGAGTCTACCGGGTGGTGCAGGAGTACGAGAGAGTCTTTAGTAAGCACCCGCTAGACTTCGGCAGAGTAAAAGGGATAGAACACCACATCCCCACAGGGAGCCACCCACCAATAAAAGAGAGGCACAGACCTGTACCCCCTGCACATTATCAGAACGCAAAGGGCATGCTAAGAGAGATGAAAGAAGCTGGGGTCATTAGAGACAGCTGTAGCCCCTGGGCAGCCCCCTTGGTTCTGGTCAAAAAGAAAGACGGCACCATGAGAATGTGCGTAGACTATAGACAAATCAACCGTATCACCCACAAAGACGCATATCCGCTGCCTAGAATAGAGGAGTCTTTAGCCGCACTAAAATCTGCTAACTTCTTTTCTACTTTAGACCTTACTAGCGGGTACTGGCAGGTTCCTGTGGCAGAGGCTGACAAGGAGAAGACCGCCTTCACCACCCCGATGGGACTGAGCGAATTCAACTGTATGCCTTTCGGGCTCTGCAACGCACCAGGGACCTTCCAGCGGCTGATGGAATGCTGTCTAGGGCACCGAAACTTCGAGACGGTCCTCCTTTACCTGGACGACATGATCGTCTATTCGAAGACCTACGAGGACCATCTCAAGCACCTGGCTGAGGTGTTCGAAGCCCTGGCAGGCTATGGCCTGAAGGTGAAACCATCGAAGTGCCACCTGCTGAAACCAAAGGTCCAGTACCTAGGGCACGTGGTAAGCGCGGAAGGAGTGGCCCCCGACCCTGACAAGGTCACGGCAATCAAGAGCTGGCCAAGCCCCTCGAACATCAAAGAGGTGAGACAGTTTCTCGGGTTGGTAGGCTACTACCGAAGGTTCATCCCCGGGTTCACTAAGATGGCAGCTCCTATGCAGGACCTCCTGATCGGACAGTCCAAGTCCAGAAGTCAAAAGCCACCCTTCAAGTGGGATAAACCGGAAGAGGAGTCCTTCCGCCAGCTAAAGATGGCCCTCACGGGGGATGAGATCCTGGCCTACCCTGATTACGGCCAGCCTTTCATTCTCCACACAGATGCCAGTAATGTGGGACTGGGAGCCGTACTGTCCCAAAACCAACAGGGCAGAGAACGGGTGATCGCATACGCCAGTCGGAAGCTGAGGCCCACCGAGAGGAACCCGGAGAATTACAGCTCCTTCAAGATAGAATTCTTGGCGGTGGTGTGGGCCGTGACGGAACGCTTCAAGCATTACCTGGCCTCCGCAAAGTTCACCGTGTACACGGACAACAACCCGTTGACACACCTGGACAATGCAAGACTGGGTGCCCTGGAACAGCGGTGGATGGCCCGTCTCTCCAACTATGACTTCGTGATCAAGTACCGGGCAGGCAAAACCAACGCCAACGCTGACGCCCTATCAAGAATGCCTCACTTACCTGAAGGTGACGAAGACCCAGAAGAGCTGGAAGAGGTAGAACTCCCCGCGTTTCACCGGTATGGAGCCGCTCAACACTCTCACCGCGTGAAGGAGGAGGATCTAACAACTGTGATGATGAATCCCCTACCTCACCACAGCTGGGCCGAGACTCAAGATAGTGACCCTGCAGTCCGCCTGGTGAAAGATCTGCTGACCCGGGAAGATGCCCGCCTAGATCCAGATGCCCCAGAGGAAGCCAAGCAGCTATGGAAGGAGAAGAGCAAGCTGTTCCTCTACGAAGGCAAGTTGTGCAGAAGGATTGTCAACCACCGGACGCACGAGCTGACCTGGCAAGTCGTGGTCCCAAGGCGGGATGCAGCTATGGTCCTGGGGGCTTACCATGACAGAGCGGGACACTTCGGTTGGAAGAAACTGGAGTTCCTACTTAGAGGAAGGTTCTTTTGGGTCGGCATGAGAGGAGCAGTAGAAAAGTGGTGCAGAGACTGTGGCCCTTGTCACCTGAGGAGGAAGGACCGCACCAGCCAGAAGACACCCTTGAGGCCCATCGTCACCACGCAGCCTCTTGAGCTGGTAGCTCTGGACCACGTCAAATTGGCTCCAAGCCGGTCCGGATACATCTATGCCCTGACAATCGTGGACCACTATTCCCGTTTTCTAGTGGTGGTCCCGGTAAAGGACTTGACAGCCCAAACAGCGGCCAGAGCCTTCCAGCAATACTTCTGCCGTCCACACGGGTATCCGGAACAGGTCCTGACAGACCAGGGTCCAGCGTTCGAGGCTGAAATCTTCCAGGAGTTCTGCAACCTCTATGGCTGTAAGAAAATACGGACAATGCCTTACCACCCCCAAACCAACGGGATGTGTGAGAAGATGAACAATATAGTCATTGATCTCCTGAAGACGTTGCCCCTGGAGGAACGCAGCCTGTGGCCAGAAAAATTGCCGGACCTGGTAGACATGTACAACAACATCCCAGTGAAAGCTACAAACTGCACCCCGGCTTACCTGATGCGAGCTAGACCAGGTAAGCTGCCCGTAGACCTGGAGATGGGAGTCCTTATACCTGAGGACACCTCCCCGGATGCGGACTGGGATACGGAAAGGCAACTGCAGTACAAGAAGGTACAGGAGAGTGTGGAGAAGAGCCTGGCCCAGGTGAGAGAGAAGCAAGAAAGACTCTTCAATCAACACGCCCCTGCTGGTCCCCTAGAACCTGGTGAGCAAGTCCTAAAGCGAAAAAGAAGGCTACATAAGTTGGACGACCAGTGGGAAAGGGAACCCTACACCGTACTGCAGTCTGACCACGACAACCCAAAGGTGTGCGTAATCACCAAGGACGGAGGAGAAACCACTAGTGTCGTCTCCAGAGACCACCTCAAAAGGTGCCCCGAGCAACTCCGTAGTGCAGAAGAGGATCAGAGTGACCTTGAACCCGCAGAGGACAAGGAAGAAATGATCAGCACCGTTCTCGGAGAGTTCCCCCAGTCCTGGACTCGGATAAATGATGCCATAGTGGTACCCGTCCTGCATTTCCTGCAACTGGCACAGCAACAACCAACACCAGAGCCGGAAGGTGAAGAGGAGCAAGCGGTTCCAGAGGCAGAAGAACCTGTACCAGCAGCCCAGGAGAGTCAACCCTCTGCTGACAGTGAGCCTGCCATGCCTGTGGTAAGCCAAAGAACCCGCAGACAGCTGCCCGCCTTACCTGTACACCCAGCTGGTAGCTGTACCCCTAACGCTAGTGGGGAAAGCCAGGTCAGTCCACCACCAGACAGTGGGTTAAGGAGGTCAACCAGGAGCACAAAGGGACAGATACCCGCTCGCTGGAGAATATAGAGTGTACTAAAATTGTAAATAACCCTGTTACCAAATGTTAAAATGTTTGCCAAAGTTACCTGCATGTTTATTAATAGTGTGTTTCAGTTTCTTGCAGCTACCATGAGGACTCACAGGTTATGGACTTTTTATAACCGGGACCTTGTATGGACTGCATTCAGAGCCTAACCAAGGAACGGACTAAGACTGTGAAGGACTTGGGGTAGGACAGACCCCCACCTGGTTAAGGCTCCCGTTGTGCTGGTGATATGGACACCCGGTCACAGACCACACTGTGACCTTAAGAACTCAATTTGTGCGTCATCTGTCTATTAATGTTTTATTGTTATGCATATTGTCTTTGTTTACTGTTTAGTCCCGGAGTACTAAATTTCACTAGGGGGGAATGTGTCACCCTACCTGGATGCCACAAGTGTAATTAAAGCTGTGTCTGAGAGCAAGGGGGAGGTTCTCTGGTTAGGGGAACATTAGCATGCAATGCCTCCTGTCTCAGGCCAGTAGGGGGAGCAGGCTGCCCCTATAAAAGCTGGTACTGGGGACAGGGTTAGAGAGAACTGGATTGCCTGTCTCAGCTCTGAGACGTGTCCCAGAGTGGAGCAGGGACAGAAAGTTGATTGCACCTAAGAGGAAGTGTGGCAGTAGGAGAGAGCCACCAGCCAGAGACAAGAGGCGAAGAGAGCCTGTCTTGGCAGAGAAAAGACTTCATTTTACCAGACTTTGGTGTCTGAGGCTGGAAGGATTCCACATCCCCCAGCAGAGAACCAGTCCGCAAGGGACTGTACATTCCTTGGCCTAAGAAGCCTGGAGGCCCTGCCACAACCGAAGGGACCAGTAAAGCCGTACAAGGCTGGGAGCAGAAAGGAACCCACGTCGCAGGCCATACAGGCGAGAATACACGGAAAGCTCGGAAACGTGGGCTGTTACCCTATAACAAGGAGATAGCCAGAAGGAGCGCAGAAAGCACGGTAGGCCTACACCCTCACCCTGACCAGGGCCAATTTCCCCGTTGCTCTCAGACATCCAGGTCCCCTCCTAGCTGGGACTGTTTGTGGGTCAGTTTGCCTGTTTAGTAAAGACCCTGGACTGCAACCTGTTGTCTGTGTGCTCCTTGCTCCTCCAGCACTATCAGCACCGGGACTCTCACTACCATCACTCCCACCATCCACTATACTGCCCTGGGGCCGCACTCTTCCCGTGGGGAGTCACACTACCATAGCTGCACATATCATCAGCCCCAGTGGTCTGCATGCAGCGGCGGTTCCTAATAACCGCAATCCACGGGTGGCGTAGTCGGACATAATCAACAACACATAACGGACTACCACTGGCCTGACCACCCTGAGCCACGGAACCGGGTTGCCACTACTACTCCCATCGTTCCCCCTGTTGCCCGGATCCGAGTGCCCCACGGCCCAGGGGGCGAGTCATATGCGATGATGTCATCGTGTACAAGCCATCACCAGCGCATCACAGAAGAGGCGGAGGGCCTCCCTTGGAGCTGCACAACCTTTCAGTTTTGACGGTCGTGAGAGCTCCAAGGCTCCCTGCGCCGAGGAGATGTACGCCGCTGGTGGCTGCTCGCCGCCACACCATAACCTGGGACCCGGTGAGCAGAAACACAAGAGGGGGGGCTCGGACTGAGTCTGGGCCCCCACTCTTTACATCTGTTCAACGGGCCCCATACAGCAGTAAGGGCAGTAATGCCCTGATGGCGGCCCTCAGAAGGTGAATATTGGATATTTTCCTATTTCATTAGAGAAAAAAAGGAATTTAGAAATTGATGGCAAGAACACATCTCAAAAAAGTTATGGCCAGGCTATGTCCACTATTGTGTAGCATTCCCTCTTCTTCTTACAATAGTCTGTAAACATCTGGGAAGTGAGAAGACAATTTCTGGAGTTTTGGGAGAGGAACATTGTCCCGTTCTTGTCTGATGTAGGATTCTCGCTGCTCCTCAGTTTGGGGTCTTTGCTGGATTTATAATTTTTTAATGCTCTAAATGTTTTCTAATGGTAAAAGGTCTGGACTGCAGGCAGCCAGTTCATCAACAAAACTCTTCTTCTGTGAAGCCGCTGTTGTGATAAACTTAGTATATGGTTTAGCATTGTCTTGCTGAAATATGCAAGGTATTCCCTTAAATAGACATTGTCTGGATAGAGCAGATGTTGCTCTAGCTCCTCCATATACAGCTTCGCATTCATAGTGCCTTTAATGAGTAAACACCGAGGACCAGTTTTAGATAAAGTGGGGCCCAGGGCAAAAGTTTAAAGTGGGGCCCCAAATGCTAACTTATTGCACCACACAGAAACATTAACATTGCACTTACATGAGCTGAGTTCAGACCGTTAAACGAGTGTGATCGACAATATTGTCCTTCGATGCTTGTTTGCGGCCTCTTTACACAGGCTGAGGAAGAATGATGGAGACAGAATGATCACTAATAGATCAATCTTTCCTCATACAGTATTATGTTATCAGCAACACTTCTGCAGTTTACAAAGGGCGACGTGCTCCTGAAAACAATGATTTTGCTGATAAACAATCCAATCACCCGATAAGCAACATTTTGCTTGTGTGCTAGCCGATTGCTGATGTTTACACTTATGGACTCCCATCTGTTCTACCGGTATTTATGAATTTCGATGCTAAACACACACAGTTTGTGACACACACGTATACACAAACTGCATGTTACACACAAATGTATATACACATAGCACACACACATATACATAGAGCACATACATACAGATATATTTACACACAGAGTACATACATACAGGCACGTATGTATATAGAGATACATGTATACAAAGATCCTACCTACAGATGCATGCATACACAGAGCACATATGACGCGCCCCCTGGGCCAGTGTTGTTGGGGATACCCGGAGCCGGATCAGATGGGGGTTGTAGTCTCCGAGTGGCTGTGACCCGGTCCGTGCCCAGGGTGTCAAGCTCAGTGTGTGGCAGTCCTTATGATGTTACTAGATGTTCTTTTGTGTCGACTACGCCACCCGTTGATTTGCGGTCAATACGGCCGCCGCTGCAGCAGGGTCCACTGAGGCTGATGATGTGAGTGCAGCTTAGGTAGTATAACCCCCAACGGGAGGGGTATAGCCTCAGGGGGTCAGCCGTGGAGGATGGTGGTTGTGAAGGTGCAGCAAGGAGACTCAGAGACATAAAATGCAGTTCCAGGGTTTTACTTACTGGTGTTGCTCGGGTCACTGTGTACAGCAGTGACCACCCAAGCCTTGCTGCGTCCACCAGGTCCTGGACTCGGTCAACTCCCAGGCAACTCCGGAGTGTGGTCCTGAGCTCCTTTCTGTCTCTCCCTTCTTCTGGCCGTTCCCACCAGGGATCCACCTAAGTCCGGCTCCCTCGGGCCTCTTGTTGGTCAAGCCTCCTCTGGGCTCCCTGACCCTATTCTTGGTCTGCCTTCCGGGTGGATTTAGTGGGTGATCGTGGCAGATCCTGCCCACGACCTCCGGTTCCTGGCTAAGGTGTGCTGTAGCCTCTGCCAGCTTGGGATCCGGTACCCTGTTGCCGACCCTTCACCCTATTAGCTCTCTTATGGGCTCTTGGGGTCCCCTCTGCGCCTCTGGGTCTCTCTCTCTTCTCCTCTGCTCTGCTTCTCAGGCTCTCAGACAGACTGTCTGACTGACTCACAGGCTGACTGACTGACGTCTCACAGACTGACCCTGATCTAAGATGGTTCCCACCTTATATACTCCCTCTATGTGTGAGCTCAGGTGACCAGCACCCAATGAGCTCCTAACTTTGCCCAGGCTGCTCCCCCTATCTGCCCCTACACTACTGGGATGTTCCACCCCCCTCCCACTCCAGCCAGGAACAGACACTGTCGTACCTGCACATTTCTTTAGTGGGAGTACCATCGGTCTGTTCCCCGGAAATGGGATGTGTGTAGTGCATGCAGCCTACTAGCTCAGTTCCACACTCCATCCTTACCCGGGAGTGGAATATCACACCTCTGGGTTGAGGTGCAATACCCCTGTAGCAGCCGAATCCTCAGGGTGCTACACATACATATCGTCACGTGCATGGACAGAGCACATACATATCGGTACTTGCATGGATGGAGCACATACATATCGGCACATGCATGGACGGAGCACATGCACACCGACACATGCATGGACGGTACACATACATACCGACACATGTATGGACAGAGAACATACATACAGAGACATAGTATAATGAGCCCCACACAGCCATTCAAACAGTATAGTTGACCTTATCATGGCTAACAGCCGAGCGGATCACACAGATCCCACTGTTGCCACCAATATGTCATGAATACACAGCCGGTATGTCATGGGACAGCAGCCTCCAATCATCAAGACAATCATGCAATTGGCTGATGAGCGATGGACGAGATTGCGACTGCTTCCACTATTAGGCTGGTTATTGGGGCCCCATAGTGGCCACGTGGTCTGCCGCTATTAGCAGCATGCCACTAGCTGGGGACCCTTGGAGGAGTGGGGGCCCTGGTCAATTGCCCAATTCACCCTAATGCGGACCCTGACTGCACCTGTCATAGGCACTAATGCAGCCCCAACCATCAGAGATGCAGGAACTGTGCTCTGATAACAAGCTGGATGGTCCCTCTCCTTCTGAGTCTGCAAGACACGGTGTCCGTGATCTCCATAAAGAATTTCACACTTTGATTCACCCGACCACAGAACAGTTTGACATTTTGTCTTAGTCCACTATAAATGAGGTTTGGCCCAGAGAAGACGGCAGCGTTTCTGGATTGTGTTTATATTTGCCTTCTTCTTTGCATTATAGAGATTTCAATTGCATTTGTCGATTGCATAGAAACTGTGTTCACAATGATTTCTGGAAGTATTCCTGAGCCCATGCAGTGATTTGCGCCACTGAATCATGCCTGTTTTTAATGTTGCGCTGCCTGAGGGTCCTTAGATCACGATCATCCAATATTGACCATTGGCAGGCCAAAGCAGATGTGTGCGACATAGGGTAAAAAAAATAAGAGGACAGCAGTACCTGACTGTGTGGTGCAGCAGCGGCAAACAGGTGGGGAATGAGGTGAGTATTAATTTTTCCTATGTTTAATATGCTCTGGAGTTTGGAGAGAGACTTTCAATTTGCATCGAACAACTTGGCAAAAGCGATCATCTCTACAAGTGATTGTTCTCAATTTTTACACTTCTTGTTTAATCAGATTTGGGAAGAGGGGAATAATGGGAATTATTAGTCTCCCCACCTGTCCATCATGTTACAGCTATATTGTGTAGGGACTGCCAGTGCTCACCCTACATAACCGGATAACTCCTTGCCTGTATCATCATATTTTATATTGTATAGTTTCTGCCGCCACCATATCCACAGTCACTGCCAATAAACAACCCCACATCTCCTGCTTGTTCAAACTGTTTTGTAGCTATACTGTGCTTATGCTGGGAACTCTACTCTGTACTGAGTAAATCAACCTGAAAATGCTCAAAAAAAGGGATAATTTTTAGAAAGTTCTTCACTTTCCAAACAGGAAACCAGTTCCTACTCACCAAACAGGGATAATTTTTGGACCACCTCTTGCCAAAAAGCCGAAGTTTTATGCCCCCCCAAAAGGAATAATTTTTGGAAAAGTAAATAAGTTCTAACAGTGCAAAATGTTATTAAACAAGCTGTTGGTTAAGACCAGTTACCATGTGGTGTTTTTCCATAGACATTTACTATATTTTCAGATCACTTGTATTTTGCTAAGGCTACATTTGTGTTAAAAAGCTTGCAAGGAATTGCATACAGTCCTAGGAGACTTCTTCTATTTCAGGCAATTGGAGGCTTTTCAGTATTTACCATTTGGGGCAAATAAAAATATTTGATGACCCTGGGAAATTAACATTTTAAAAGATTCGCTAATTTCTAATTAGAAAGTTTCCAAAGCCCTGACCTTTTTTATCCAGATCACTTCTATAAAAGCCAACGCTGCCTCTAAATTATCACCAAGACTTTCCTACAAGTGACACAGGCACTGAGAAAACCGTTAGCAATGTTTATGTTAGAACTGTCTCTGTGTTGTTAATGGGCTGAGAATATTCGTCGCTGACATCGCTGCGAACCTTTCATCTGTTGCTGTGATGTCACCGACAAAACATTTTAATAGTATCAGAGCATGTAGGAATCGCTGGATGTCTTTACATAAAAGGAAGAACACAGAGCAAAAAATAAACATGTCCTCTTTATGGAATGTCCCTTTATCTGCTCACAGCACTGTAATTACTAGGAAAAATGACTTTCCATGACCTTCACTTTCTAACATACAAGATACAGATGACTGTAAAATAAAGTCCCATATTATTAAGAAAATGGATTAAAGAAGACAAACTCCGCTCATATATATATATATATATATATATATATATATATATATATATCATGGTTATCTATGGGTGGCTGTGTCCTAGACATTATTGGAGGAATGTATCAAGGGTTTTGCAACAGTAATTTTTTAGTAAACAATTTGCAAGTTGTGTTGTGCACGATTTTTACAACATTTTGCAATTTTTGACACTTTTACAAAGTGCTGCAATCGGTGCTGCATTAACTATGCAAGCAAAAAGACATTGCGGCTTTCCAAAAAGTCTTACTCTAAGGATGGGGTGGTAGTAGAGTGGAAAAAGTGGAAAAATAGCTGTAGGCTATGTGCACATAGAGAAACCGAGCAGAAACTCCACAAAGCCTCCAAATCTAAAGACTAATCAAAAACTTAGAAGCCTTAGAAAGAAATGTTTATCAAACATTTTCACATTATTAGTATATAATGCAAAACAGTCACAAGCAAAAGGCATTTAGAAAATGTGTTAATTATAGTTATATTCTTGTACATAGGTGCAGCATTATAGTAGTTATATTCTTGTACATAGGGGCAGTATTATAGTAGTTATATTCTTGTACATAGGGGCAGTATTATAGTAGTTATATTCTTATACATAGGAGCAGTATTATAGTAGTTATATTCTTGTATATAGGGAGCAGTATTATAGTAGTTATATTCTTGTACATAGGGGGCAGTATTATAGCAGTTATATTCTTGTACATAGGTGCAGCATTATAGTAGTTATATTCTTGTACATAGGGGCAGTATTATAGTAGTTATATTCTTGTACATAGGGGCAGTATTATAGTAGTTATATTCTTATACATAGGAGCAGTATTATAGTAGTTATATTCTTGTATATAGGGAGCAGTATTATAGTAGTTATATTCTTGTATATAGGGAGCAGTATTATAGTAGTTATATTCTTGTACATAGGGGGCAGTGTTATAGTAGTTATAGTCTTGTACATAGGGATCAGTATTATAGTAGTTATATTCTTATACATAGGAGCAGTATTATAGTAGTTATATTCTTGTACATAGGGGGCAGTATTATAGTAGTTATATTCTTGTACATAGGGAGCAGTATTATAGTAGTTATATTCTTGTACATAGGGGATAGTATTATAGTAGTAACATTCTTGTACATAAGAGCAGTATTATAGTAGTTATATTCTTGTACATAGGGGATAGTATTATAGTAGTTATATTCTTATATACAGGGCAGTATTATAGTAGTTATATTCTTATACATAGGGGCAGTATTATAGTAGTCATATTCTTCTACATAGGGGGCAGTATTATAGTAGTTATATTCCTGTACATAGGGGGCAGTATTATAGTAGTTATATTCTTGTACATAGGGGCAGTATTATAGTAGTTATATTCTTGTACATAGGGAGCAGTATTATAGTAGTAACATTCTTGTACATAAGAGCAGTATTATAGTAGTTATATTCTTGTACATAGGGGACAGTATTATAGTAGTTATATTCTTATATACAGGGCAGTATTATAGTAGTTATATTCTTATACATAGGGGCAGTATTATAGTAGTTATATTCCTGTACATAGGGGGCAGTATTATAGTAGTTATATTCTTGTACATAGGGGCAGTATTATAGTAGTTATATTCTTGTACATAGGGACAGTATTATAGTATGTTATATTCTTGTACATAGGGGGCAGTATTATAGTAGTTATATACTTGTACATAGGGGGCAGTATTATAGTAGTTATATTCTTGTACATAGGAGCAGTATTAGGCTGTGTGCACACAATGCGCTTTTAATGCGTTTCCGCAGCGTTTTTGCATCTGCGGAAATGCATTAAAAACGCATTAAAAACGCTTGGTAGAAGGGCAGCAATGTTCCCCAATGATAATCCGCATGTGCTGTGCACATGCTGCGGAAATTTCCGCTGCAGATTATCATTGTGGAAAAAAACGCAGCACTACCAATTATTTTGCGGAAGTGGTGCGTCTTCGCCGCCATTGACTTGCATTAGACCGCATGGATTACGCATCACTGTATATGTAGATGCGCAATCCAAGCGTTCTAATGTGCGGATGGTACCCGGGTGTAGATGAGAGGAGACTCTCCTCTGGACCCGAGTACCATTAAAAAATCTGTAAAAAAAGAATAAAATAAAAAATAAATGTATACTTACCTTCTGTCGGCCCGCGGTGCGCTTCTGCTTGGTTCCCGACACTTTGCAGTGAGTTGAAGGACGTGCGCTGACGTCAGAGTCATGTGACGGGTCACGTGACGCTGACGTCGGCAGGTCTTTCAATTCACTGTTGCCGGCAAGGGAGAACGGAGTGATCGGGACACCGGGGGCCATCGGAGGGTAAGTATACAGTACATTTATTTTTTTATTTTTACCACTCTCTCGGGTCACACTATATAAATCCATGCTGTTTGCATGGATTTATATAGTGTGACCTAGTTGTCACAAGCACTTTCCAAGTGATGCTAATCGCTTGGAAAGCGCTTGTCAATCCACATGCAGAAATGTCAGTGGGTAACCGCTTAATTTCCGCATGTCCCTGGCAGGAAAACGCATGTACAATCCGCATGTACAATCCGCATGTACAATCCGCATGTACAATCCGCATGCGTTTTTTTCTGCCAGGGAGATGCAGAAATGCTCAGGAAAAAATCCTGAGCATTTCTGCATCGTGTGCACATAGCCTTATACTAGTTATATTCGTGTACATAGGAGCAGTATTATAGTAATTATATTCTTGTACATAGGAACAGTATTATACTAGTTATATTTTTGTACATGGGAGCAGTAATATAGTAGTTATATTCTTGTACATAGGGGACAGTATTATAGCAGTTATATTCTTGTACAGGAGCAGTATTATAGTTGTTATATTCTTGCACATAGGAACAGTATTATAGTAGTTATATTCTTGTATATAGGGGGCAGTATTATAGTAGTTATATTCTTGTACATAGGAGCAGTATTATAGTAGTTATATTCTTGTACATAGGGGCAGTATTATAGCAGTTATAGTCTTGTACATAGGGGCAGTATTATAGCAGTTATATTCTTGTACATAGGGGGCAGTATTATAGTAGTTATATTCTTGTATATAGGGAGCAGTATTATAGTAGCTATATTCTTGTACATAGGAGCAGTATTATAGTAGTTATATTCTTGTATCTATGGAGCAGTATTATAGTAGTTATATTCTTGTATCTATGGAGCAGTATTATAGTAGTTATATTCTTGTATATAGGGAGCAGTATTATAGTAGCTATATTCTTGTACATAGGAGCAGTATTATAGTAGTTATATTCTTGTATATAGGGAGCAGTATTATAGTAGCTATATTCTTGTACACAGGGGGCAGTATTATATTTGTTAAATTCTTGTACATAGAGAAAAGTATTAAATAGTTATTCTCATATATAGGCGCAGTATTTTTCTAATTATTCTCTTATATACAAAGGAGAGTATTATAGCATGTATGGATTTGTATTATTGGAGCAGTGTTGCAGTAGTCATATTTTTGAACATGGGGGCAGTATTATAGTAGGTAAATACTTATACATATGAGCAGTATTATACGTACCAGTTTTATAGATGTATATGGGACAGTGTATAGTAGTCATATATAATTACTTATAGCTGTAGAGATATAATTAATAAAAACTACAGTAGTTTGTTAAGAAGAAAAGACGCCACAAGTCTTTATATTTCTGGGTATATTTTTAACTTTGGGTATATATGAATGTTTTTACAGTTAATGGTAACATTTTTCTCTTTTAGCTGTTTGCTTTTGTATTCTCCATGGAGAGCGTAACCTGAGCAAACTGCGGCCATACTGCTTTAACCATGTACACGAGAGGTTGATTGATCCACACTGAGGTCTAATTTCTGCCACAAAAGTCGACAAACGGAGCCTTTTACCGTCATTTTCTGTTATACTG
This sequence comes from Phyllobates terribilis, assembly GCF_046119375.1. Classification (NCBI taxonomy): domain Eukaryota; kingdom Metazoa; phylum Chordata; class Amphibia; order Anura; family Dendrobatidae; genus Phyllobates; species Phyllobates terribilis. Next base: position 693,178,449 of record NW_027362763.1, on the reverse strand, counting down.
ATGAATGTTACTGGCAGATGAGACAGAGATTCTGACTTTGCAAACATTTACCTTCCTGTATTCAGAAAAAGAATACTACACGGAGGAGTCTATGTCTATTAAGACGGACAGATCTAGGAACGAGCCCGTCAGCGCTGCTTATTCTGGAGGTATCATTAAAGAACGAATCACACTTTATAAGTCTCATTTTTTCTTTGTGGGAGTGAGGCAGGGAGGAAGCACAGGCTCTCGACATTCGCAGTCACGTGTTCGCCCTCCACACTGGATTTCCAGTCTTTACTTTTAAATATAGCATCCAAAAGTGAATATTGGGTGGGTGACATAAGGAAAAGTTGATTTTTTATATTGGCAGAGGGGAGAAGCTCCTGCTGCAGCCAATGCTATTGTGCTATAAGGCACAATTCTTTGCAGAACTGTTGTGCCTTGTGTCATGAGGAAAAGTTGATTATTTATGCATAGTAAAAAAAAACAACAAAAATGAGCACATACCCTACAGCAAGTAATAAGTAAATAGTAATAGTACATGTAAATAACATGCAGTACTTAGTTAATGCTATTTTGATCAAAAAAGCACAAAAGCCATCCCACCACGTCAAGGTGACCCATTGGTACAGTCCTCACCTGTCTCTAGTATTAAAACCTTACCATGTTTCAAACAACCCATCCATGGGAAGCTATACAGATGGAATACTTAGCTCAAAAAGTGAACAAGCTCTTACAGTTTTCATGTATACCATCTTATACTCCTGCTCAGTTTTTTTTATTTTGTTTTTATGCATAGAAGTTAGTAACTGTCCACTTCATAGTTCCATTATAGGGCAGGATTGTATTTATTAATCCTGCAAAGCACAAAGGGGTTAATCCGCTATTGAACTTTTTCTAGGGGGCATGGCTTAGTTAACTTCTGTCCTACTTGAAATGTGAGACTTGGCAGAGGGGAGAGGCTCCTGCTGCAGCCAGTTGGCTGAACTTGATGCTATTTTTTACATTTAGTGTTTCAGTAAGGCACAATTTAATGGCAGAAGCTTGTATGTAGGCACCTGGAGAACCTTATTTAAAGCCTTTTATGTGACCCATAGACTTCTATAGGTGCAATTTTATAGCTCCATACAGCTGAGAGGTTGAATTGAGCCATAACATGTTCCTTAGTGAACCTTTTCTCACTTTGATAATTCATGATGAGACGGGGTTATGTCCACACTTCTTAAGAACAATACAATTTATATCTTGAAGGAATGGCTCGATTATTTTCACAATATTATTTCATTTTCTAGAAATCGTGAGGGAATCTAAAAAAGAACCTAAGAAATAAAAAAAACAACAACTTTGATTCATCATTTCGATCCTTTATTTATTCCACCGATGTTTTGCCAATCAGCCCATTAGTTCACGGCTGGTGAAGCCATGAGTGATATTTCTGTCTGACCTGCTGTGTTGAAGCATGTATGGATTGTTAACTGCAAAAGAACACATATGACTTTCCGGTTTTCCCAGAACACGTTCCTTTTCTGTTTCACCTCTCAATGGAGTTGTACCAAATGTTTAAGAACTCTCTAGTTTGATTTATGGTTTTCTTCCAAGGTCCTGTCATTTATGGCCACCTCTCTGTATTTGGAGAAGTATAAGGTAACTTATGGATATCTATTTGGTTTATGAGTTCCTTGGTAAAAAGGAAGAAAAATGCACTACGATTATGCACCTGCCGGAACATCCGAGATGATGATGACTGTCTGGGGGTTGCACAGAAGGAAGGGTTTTCATTCATGGTGTTATCAGATGGTTTTAGCATCACATCGATATATCAATGAATAGGACAATTCTAAAAAAAAATTTTGCTTGTAACAATATAAATTCAAAAATATAAAGTGAAGCCCCTTGACATGATTTTAGCTGCCTACCAGCAAAAAGAGAAGTGGAAGGCACTTACCAATAAATAAAATCTGTCGGCATGTGCCTCCCTTAGCCTGTTGACTATTACGTATTTTCTACTGAATAAGCAAGATGGATCCTATTATTGGTGTTTTTATTTTTTTATGGTTTGTATTGACCACTTTGGTAAATCTCAAATATATAATTCAATAGTGTCATATTGGTGACATTAATCCATCTTAGGCTGGTCCATCTAAAGCAACTATTTGGATACTGACAAGTTTAATGATTTATAATAGTTTGACATGGTTTTAGGTGATTTCAAACCCCTCATCCTGGGATAGGAGTAGCTGATGTTTATTTCCGACCTATCCTACCATGGTCCTTGTCAAAGAAGACAGTGTCATGTCTCCTATACTGTTTCCTGTCCTAACATCTCTGGGCTTATGGACGTCATCATATTGGATCTTACTTATGAGGAAAGATTACAATAATTACACTTATTTAGTCTTGAGAAGAGACGTCTAAGGGGAGACATGATTAGCTTGTACAAGTACATAGTTGGCACAGACCAAAAATATGGTCAAAATCTGTTTGATATAAAACCCCCTTAAAAGATAAAGGGGCACTCCCTCCACCTGGAGAAAGAAAGATTAAATCTCCAGAGGAGACAAGGCTTCTGTACCATGAGAATTATTAATACGTCAACCTCAAAAATGGGAACCATTGATAATTTCGAAGAAGGTCTAGATCATTAGAGGAAGATAACAAATACTTGCGTAATTGAATGTGAATGTTGATCCTGCTGACCGACACTCAGGATGAGGATGAAAAAACTTGTTCTTTAGGGCCGACTGGATCAAACATGATTGATGAACCCATACCTTGTTATATTTATTCTTTCCCATTCCTCGGTTGAACCTGATGGACTTTTCTTCACTCATAACACTAACTACGTAACTGAGTATCAATAAATCATCATGGAATGAAGTCAACATGGGTAGAGCATGATGGGGCTTGTAATGTAGATAATCTATCTCTCTGGCATGATTGGGCTTCATGAACGTCTAATGTAAAAAAAAGTGTATCTGCCTTAAAAAAAAGGAAAAAGTAGTCACTGGCTAGAAAATGTTCACCAAGTGAGTAATCCTGATGTGTCAGGGTAAAGCCATTACTAGGCTTTCGCTGCAAAAGTTCAGTTTGCTTCCACTATCTGTTTAGCTAAATATGTTTGTCAAGGCAAAGTGTTGGCACTCAGGTACACTTTATAGGCGAAATGTAGCGTCGGCGTCCCTGCCTCCTGCTAGACAGGGACACTGTTCCCCTCACCTCTCCTCTCCGTGCCCGGCGTCTTCCTCCCGCTCTGCTGGCAGCGCGCGCTGCTTCCCGGCCACTGTGCTTAGGGCGCGCGCGCGCGTGCTCCCCCTCTCTTAAAGGGGCCGCGCGCGTCGTCCTAAGGAGTCCCCGGCCAATGGCCGGAGGACCTCACCATATTTAAGGCACCTCCTCCAAAATGGAGGTGCCCGAGCATGTTGTTGCAAAGCCTATCACTCTGCTTCAGCCCTCAGGTCCCGTTACCAGATACTTGCCAGTTACCTGCCAGTTACCTGCCAGAATCCTGCTTGATACCTGCCTGTTACTTGTCTATCTACTTGCATTCCTGCGGTCCGACAGTCTGCCTACCAGCCCTGCCAGTCTGTCTATGGATCTGATTGCCCGCTCACCTGGGAGCGCTCATCTGCTACCTGCCCGCTAGCCTACCTGGAGGCTCTGCCGTCTCGTGCTGTGACCACCTGCCTGTCCAGAGACTCTTACCCGCTCACCTGGGAGCGCTCGCCTGCTACCTGCCTGCTAGCCTACCTGGAGGCTCTGCCGTCACGTGCTGTGACCACCTGCCTGTCCAGAGACTCTTACCCGCTCACCTGGGAGCGTCCGCCTGCTACCTGCCTGCTAGCCTACCTGGAGGCTCTGCCGTCACCTGCTGTGACCACCTGCCTGTCCAGAGACTCTTGCCTGCTCACCTGGGAGCGTCCACCTGCTACCTGCCTGCTAGTCTACCTGGGGGCTTAGCCATCACTTGCTGTGACCACCTGCCTGTCCAGAGACTCTTGCCCGCTCACCTGGGAGCGTCCACCTGCTACCTGCCTGCTAGTCTACCTGGAGGCTTAGCCATCACTTGCTGTGACCACCTGCCTGTCCAGAGACTCTTGACCGCTCACCTGGGAGCGTCCACCTGCTAGCCTATCTGGAGGCTTAGCCGTCACTTGCCGTGACCACCCGCCTGTCAAGAGACTGTTCCCGTCACTTGCCGTGACCTCCTGCCCTTCTACCCAGAGACTGTCCCCGTCACTTGCCATGACCTCCTGCCCTTCTACCCAGAGACTGTCCCTGTCACTTGCCGTGACCTCCTGCCCTTCTACCCAGAGACTGTCCCCGTCACTTGCCGTGACCTCCTGCCCTTCTACCCAGAGACTGTCCCCGTCACTTGCCGTGACCTCCTGCCCTTCTACCCAGAGACTGTCCCCGTCACTTGCCGTGACTACCTGCCCGCCTACCCTGGGAGCCACCCGCTTCCTTACAAGGACTGCCCCTTTGTATCGTTGCTCAGAGGTTCCACCTCCCAGACCCGTTACACGAAAGAGAGAGAATCTTGCTTACCATAGGAGCTTACACTCTATAGAAGAGAGAGGACCCTGCCAACCATAAGACGTTACACTCTACAGGAGAGAGAAGACCTCGCTGACCATATGAGCTTGCCTCTGCAGGAGAGAGAGGACCCCACTGACTGTAAGAGCTTACACTCTACAGGAGAGCGAGGACCCCACTGACCATAAGAGCTTACACTCTACAGGAGAGCGAGGATCCCACTGACCATAAGAGCTTACAACCTTCAGAAGAGAGAGGACCCCGCCGACCATAAGAGCTTACACTCTACAGGAGAGAGAGGACCTCGCTGACTATAAGAGCTTACACTCTACAGGAGAGAGAGAGGACCCCACTGACCATAAGAACTTACACTCTACAGGAGAGAGAGGACTCTGCTGACCATAAGAGCTTACACTCTACAGGAGAGAGAGGACCCCGCTGATCATAATAGCTTACACTCTATAGGAGAGAGAAGACCTCGCTGACCATATGAGCTTACACTTTGCAGGAGAGAGAGGACCCCACTGACCATAAGAGCTTACAATCTTCAGAAGAGAGAGGACCCAGCCGAACATAAAAGCTTACACTCTACAGGAGAGAAAAAAACCGTGATGACCTGTGATGGCTCCGGTACTGACCACCACTGTACAAGGTATCTCTGCTAGATGTCATAGCTACAGGGCATTATGGGGAGGCCCTCACAGCCACGCTAAATAACATTAGCCCACTCTCTGATGCTTCAGCATTGTGGGAAATGGTGGCGGATACGTTTTTTTTCCTGTGAACTGAAAATTGAATCTCAAAGTGTTTGAATTTGCGTGAAACTACACATTTCAGGAAATTCGACTCAAACTCAATCCTCTATGGACGGATCTGCTCATCTCTAATCCTAAATCACGATACTGTGATTTTAAAAGTACCAGAAGAGAAAAGTCATATAAATTTGTGTAATAAGTAGAAGCAGAAGTTCTCCCGTACTGTTGTGTATGGCTTCTTCGCTGCTCTCCTGTGTTCCACTGGTGCGTACGTCAAGTAACCATCGCATCAAGATAATGTTTATGGCGGGACTTCCAGTTTCCTCCTGGTCCTTGGCTAAGTATTAATTCCTCTTCCTGGACACTGTCCCTTTGTATATTCTTCATTAGAGCATGTGCACATGTTCAATATTTGTAGCAGATTTTCTGCAAATAAAAACTGTGTAAAAAAGCGTGTTTTTGATGCTTTTTCCCCCCATTCATTTGAATGGGTGAAAAATGCTGCAAAAACACTGAAAGAATTAACATGCTTCAGATTTTAAACAGCTTCAAATTTGCAAGGAAAAAATAAGCAGGGTGTGCATCAGTTTTCCAAAATCTGATTTTTTACAAGGGAAAAATGGTGCAAAAACATGTTAACATACCCTTAGTCTGCCTTCAGGGGCATAATGACGCGACCGGAATCGTGGAGTCAGGGGGCCATTCAGCAGAAATGAGTTGCTGGGTCCCAGCACCGCAATAGCTATACCCACCCAGGGTCGGACTGGGGCACCGGGACACCGGAGAATTCTCCGGTGGGCCCGGGACCTCAACAGGCCCCCGAGCAGGACGCACGGGTGCCCCTGGTTAACATGGCCGCTGGTGCGCCGCACTGCAAGGGCCCGGAGGGTCAGGAGGGCCCTTGCAGTGCGGCTGATGAGGGCAATCTGGCCTGCTTCTCAGAGCCCCAGGCTCCCGGGGCCCAGCACGAGCCTGTGTCAGGGAGAAAAATGCCGGGCAGGAAGCAGAGGACGGTGCTGCGGGGGAGCATGCTGAGAGGTACGTTTTTTTTTTTTTGAGGGAGAGCAATGGTGATTGAGGAGGTAGGGGGATATATGGCATGGCAATGGGAGAGGTGGGGGAGATATGAAATGGTGGGGAAAGATATGACATGGCAATGGGGGAAGTGGGGGAGATATGACATGGTGAGGGATATATGGCATGGCAATGGGGGAGGTGGGGGGAGATATGCATGGCATGGCAATGGAGGAGGTGGGGGGAGATATGCATGGCATGGTAATGGAGGAGGTGGGGGGAGATATGCATGGGATGGTGATGGAGGAGGTAGGGGGAGATATGACATGGTGGGGGAAGATATGGCAATGGAGGAGGTGGGGGGAGATGTGACATGGTGGGGGAAGATATGGCAATGGATAAGGTGGGGGGAGATATGACATGGTGGGGGGAGATATGGCATGGCAATGGGGGAGGTGGGGGAAGATATGACATGGTGGGGGATATATAGCATGGCAATGGTGGAGGTGGGGCGAGATATGCATGGCATGGTGATGGAGGAGGTGGGGGAGATATGCATGGTATGGTGATGGAGGAGGTAGGGGGAGATATGCATGGCATGCTGATGGAGGAGGTAGAGGGAGATATGCATGGCATGGTGATGGAGGAGGTAGGGGGAGATATGCATGGCATGGTGATGGAGGAGGTAGGGGGAGATATGCATGGCATGGTGATGGAGGAGGTTAGGGGGAGATATGACTCGCCCCCTGGGCCGTGGGGCACGCGGATCCAGGCGATAGGGGACCGATGGGGGTAGTAGTGGCGGCCCGGTCCCGCAGCTCAGGGTGGTCAGACCAATGGTAGTCTGCTACTGTACTTTAGATAATGTCCGACTACGCCACCCGTGGATTGCGGTTATTAGGAACCGCCGCTGCAAGGCAGTCCGCTGGGGCTGATGACGTGTGCAGCTGGGATGGTGTGACTCCCCACGGGAAGAGTGCGGCCCCAGGGCAGTGTAGTGGATGTTGGGAGTGATGGTAGTGAGAGTCCCGGTGCTGATAGTGCTGGAGGCGGGAAGGAGCACACAGACAAGTCACAGTCCAGGGTCTTTACTCACAGTTCATTTGTTCCGGGTCACTTCTGTACAGGTAGTGACCGCCCGAGCCGTGCTGCGTCCACCAGGTGTGGGGCTCGGTCAACTCCCAAGCAGTCAAGAGCATGGCACAGGACCCCCTTTAATCCTTTCTCTGGCCTGCCTCACCAGTGACCCACTTTTGTCCAGCTGCCGCGGACTTGTGCGGTTAAACGTGGGCCCCGTCCTCCGCTGTCCTATATGGTGCCTTCCTAGCAGGTTTGATGAGGTGTCGCACCAATAGATGATCACGACGACCGGTCTTTGGCTGAGGGTTGTTTCTCCTCCACCAACTTGGGATCCGGTACCCTTAATCTGCCTGACCCTGCACCCTGGATTCTCGTGGGTTCTTAGGGTCCCTTCCACCTTCTTGTTCCTGAGCCCTTCGGTTTCTCTGTCTCTCCTTCTCTTTCTCTGTTCCTTTCTGTTCCTTTCTGTTCCGTTCTCTTGGAGCTGAGAAGAGCCAAAATCCCAGCTCCCCTTCTCCTCCTCCTCGGCCTCTCACTAGGCCCTCCTGGAGTAGAGCTCCTACAGAGCCTCTACTCCCTGTCTTCTCCTCTGGCTGAACTGACTGAACGAACCAACCTAGATCTAAGATGGTGCCCACCTTTTGTACCTCCCTCGGACCATGAGCCCAGGTGACCAGCAACCAATGGGCTCCTACCTACGCTCAGGAGCCAACCCCTATCTGCCCCTACAGCACTGGGTGTTCCACCCCCCTCCCCACTCCAGACAGGGACATAGTCGGTCGTGCCTGCACTTCTGTCTAGTGGGAGCACCGTTGAACTGTCCCTCGGAAACGGGGTGTGTGTGCTGTATGCAGCTAACTGAGCCCTGTTCTATACTCCATCCTTACCCGGGAGTGGAATATCACACCTCTGGTCTGAGGTGCAATACCCCTGTAGCGGCCGAACCCTCGGGGCGCTACATTTCCCCCTGGTAAAGCACAGCACGTCCTCGGGCTGGAAAAGAGCAAAAACAGTTAATTACAGGACATGCAAACTTTTTAAAACTTTTCACATCAGAAAACAGGCAACATGGTTCAATTCCCTTTATGGGAAACGCTTTTCTTTTCTTGTCACACTATTATAAAATGTTTACTAATACTTCTGGAACTCTTTTGACATATAAACACTATAGAAGACATTCACATTACTATCTAGCAGCATATAAAAACTTTTCGTATAAAACATTTGCAGGAAAACATTTTTACAACACATTCTTGGATCCTGGCGGCGGTGCAACTTGCGACCAGGTGTGCACTCTTCTTGCAAGTGCAGGAACTTTGACAAACTTGTAAACACGAGGGACTTGCTGTCCCGAGGTAGACGTAGTAGTCTTTTTATAAAACCAGTAGGGGGCGCTTTAGGAAGCGCAACTATATACAAGGGATTGACCGCTCTCAGTCCTCGGCCAGTATTGGGAAGGGAATGGCTGCTCACAGTCCTCAGCCTGGTAGGGGATGAGGGGCACACAGGTAACAGTTCAATACTTGTCCCAACGGGGACCACACTTTCAAGACGGGAACAGTCCCAAAAACAGTTCTGATACCCTGACGGGTAACTATGTACACAGGTACTTTGCAACTTACTAGTAGCGGTGTCCTCCATATGCTCCTTCTTCCTCCTCATATGGTTCTTCAGACCCGTCCGGGTCCTCTTGGCTCTCCTCATAGCCACGGTATTGTAGTTCCTCCTTAGTGAGCCGATGAACATGTAGGGCATACGGTCCTTTTGCACCTACGTGGCGGGTAAAGGCGACCACATCGCCAGGGTACAAGTCACGGCCACGGTGTCCCTCAGGTAGATGACTCTCAAAGTCCCTGCGGGTCACAAAGACGTCGCCTGCGGTTTCTGGGCCCCTGATGAAGCCCCAGCCATTCTCCATGTGAAATTTGACTATGGTCCCGGTGATTCGGGGACCACGGGCTGCTTGGGGGTCTTGGCGGGCCTTACGCTTTTGTTCAGCACTCTGGGGTTGGAGCCGTTCCTCTCTGACACGCCTCTCTCGTCGCTCCCGCTCAAAGGTCGCCAGTTGCTGATGACAGGCCTCCAGACGACGGACCGCGTCTGCCCGGGTCTCTTGAGAGAACCCCATCAAGTTCTCGCTGGTGGGGTCCCACGCAAATTGGACGTCCTCCAGTGGGGGTAGGGTGACCTCTACGGGTTCAGGAGCCGGTATCAGAGGCTCGCGCGGGGGCTGGGCCTTCCATGGCTGATTGCCGGTCACTTCAGCCGGCCACTCCAGCGGCAGTCCATCCGGACCGGTATGATGTGCCAATAGGTCCACGCCCAGCGATGGTATAGTGGGGGGACCTGATCTGGGAGCAGCGCCCGGGGGCACTCGGGCTTGCGACCAGGCCGGGGGTCTTTTGGCTGCGCTAGGTGGCAGTCCCATCCGGGACAGAGGCGCAGGCTTAGCGATGGCGCCCGGGTCATCCAGGCCTTGCGACCGGGCCGATGATGCTTCTTGCTTTACGGCGCCCAGGGTCAAGGGGCGTGGCGTGGCCGCGGCGCTCGCCGCTTGAGGCCCAGCTGGGAGCAGTGGCGGCGCGGCAACAGGTGCGGTGAGTGGGGCTTCTGGTGCTGCGACGGGAGGCTGGGGCAGGTTTGCGGGTGCTGGGCTTGGGGTGGTGACATCCCCTTCACTTGCCTCAGTCCTCGTGGCTCCCTCCGCGGCGTCGCCTCCGGTCCTCTCTCCTCCTGCGACGTCCTCAGAGGCAGGCAAACTCCGGGGTGCGGTTGAGGCCTGTCGCTGGTGGGTCTCGGCCTGCCGGGCCAGTTCCTCTCTCTACTCAGTGAGTGCACCCCGCTGCGCCCGGACCATCCTCCGCTCCAGGTCCTCCAGTGCAGCTTGCGCACGCTCCGGGTCTCTGGGGAGCTGCGCTAGGACTTCTGCTAGGCTGCAGAGCGGTTCGGCCTGCAGCAGGCTTCGGGCCAGTAGGCTGGTGCTGCTGAGGGCGTCCATCCCCGGGTGCGGTCTGTCTGGACTGATCCAGACCACCCCCTGCCCCGCAGTTTTCTTCTCTTTCCGCCCCCATGGGGGGTGGTCCTGGGGCATTCTGCTGACAATCACTCTCAGGGGCAGCCCCCCCACGTTGACGGACATTTCCACAGCAGTGCTCATGGTTGTTGGGGGCGGGCTTCCTTTTTGGCGCCATTCTGGGACCCGGCCCACGATGGGAGGCGGCCTCCTGTGGTCTTTTGGCGTGCACATTATGGCGCTCGTTCTTCTAGGGCGGGCGCCATCTTTAGTACAACGAAACAGTCTCTTTTCAGGCGCGCAGTACCCGTGGTTAGCGGGCACGAAATCCTGCCGACTACGCCAAAGCTGACTCGCCCCCTGGGCCGTAGGGCACGCGGATCCGGGCGATAGGGGAACGATGGGGGTAGTAGTGGCGGCCCGGTCCCCCGGCTCAGTGTGGTCAGACCAATGGTAGTCTGCTACTGTACTTTAGATACCCTTGTCTACCCTTTTATATGCATTACTTCAACTTTGATATACAGTAAGGTTTTTAATATAGGCAGTATAGGTACCGTCCCAATTTAGGGTCACCTTGCCGCTGGTGGGACGGCTTGTATACCTTTTTTTGATCAAAAATAGTTCACTAAGTACCCTATATTTATTATGCAACTTTGCTTTACATTTATATATAATTATGGTAGGGTATGAGATATATTTTTGTCTTGCTTCTTTTTTGCTAGTGTGAACATGCCTCTGTTTCTTGTATGTCTGCCATCTTAGACCTCAGTTCACATTGTCTGGTTTTTTGACTTGTTTGCATTCTGTGCAATTTAAGGGTGTGGCATGCCCTTTGTTGAGCTGATTGGTATATATGTAGCTTACCACGGGCCTAGGTGGTCTGGAGTTGGGACCTGGTCCTATTTGTCTACCCTTTTATATGCATTACTTCAACTTTGATATACAGTAAGGTTTTTAATATAGGCAGTATAGGTACCGTCCCAATTTAGGGTCACCTTGCCGCTGGTGGGACGGCTTGTATACTTTTTTTGATCAAAAATAGTTCACTAAGTACCCTATATTTATTATGCAACTTTGCTTTACATTTATATATAATTATGGTAGGGTATGAGATATATTTTTGTCTTGCTTCTTTTTTGCTAGTGTGAACATGCCTCTGTTTCTTGTATGTCTGCCATCTTAGACCTCAGTTCACATTGTCTGTTTTTTTGACTTGTTTGCATTCTGTGCAATTTAAGGGTGTGGCATGCCCTTTGTTGAGCTGATTGGTATATATGTAGCTTACCACGGGCCTAGGTGGTCTGGAGTTGGGACCCGGTCCTATTTGTCTACCCTTTTATATGCATTACTTCAACTTTGATATACAGTAAGGTTTTTAATATAGGCAGTATAGGTACCGTCCCAATTTAGGGTCACCTTGCCGCTGGTGGGACGGCTTGTATACTTTTTTTGATCAAAAATAGTTCACTAAGTACCCTATATTTATTATGCAACTTTGCTTTACATTTATATATAATTATGGTAGGGTATGAGATATATTTTTGTCTTGCTTCTTTTTTGCTAGTGTGAACATGCCTCTGTTTCTTGTATGTCTGCCATCTTAGACCTCAGTTCACATTGTCTGGTTTTTTGACTTGTTTGCATTCTGTGCAATTTAAGGGTGTGGCATGCCCTTTGTTGAGCTGATTGGTATATATGTAGCTTACCACGGGCCTAGGTGGTCTGGAGTTGGGACCCGGTCCTATTTGTCTACCCTTTTATATGCATTACTTCAACTTTGATATACAGTAAGGTTTTTAATATAGGCAGTATAGGTACCGTCCCAATTTAGGGTCACCTTGCCGCTGGTGGGACGGCTTGTATACTTTTTTTGATCAAAAATAGTTCACTAAGTACCCTATATTTATTATGCAACTTTGCTTTACATTTATATATAATTATGGTAGGGTATGAGATATATTTTTGTCTTGCTTCTTTTTTGCTAGTGTGAACATGCCTCTGTTTCTTGTATGTCTGCCATCTTAGACCTCAGTTCACATTGTCTGGTTTTTTGACTTGTTTGCATTCTGTGCAATTTAAGGGTGTGGCATGCCCTTTGTTGAGCTGATTGGTATATATGTAGCTTACCACGGGCCTAGGTGGTCTGGAGTTGGGACCCGGTCCTATTTGTCTACCCTTTTATATGCATTACTTCAACTTTGATATACAGTAAGGTTTTTAATATAGGCAGTATAGGTACCGTCCCAATTTAGGGTCACCTTGCCGCTGGTGGGACGGCTTGTATACTTTTTTTGATCAAAAATAGTTCACTAAGTACCCTATATTTATTATGCAACTTTGCTTTACATTTATATATAATTATGGTAGGGTATGAGATATATTTTTGTCTTGCTTCTTTTTTGCTAGTGTGAACATGCCTCTGTTTCTTGTATGTCTGCCATCTTAGACCTCAGTTCACATTGTCTGGTTTTTTGACTTGTTTGCATTCTGTGCAATTTAAGGGTGTGGCATGCCCTTTGTTGAGCTGATTGGTATATATGTAGCTTACCACGGGCCTAGGTGGTCTGGAGTTGGGACCCGGTCCTATTTGTCTACCCTTTTATATGCATTACTTCAACTTTGATATACAGTAAGGTTTTTAATATAGGCAGTATAGGTACCGTCCCAATTTAGGGTCACCTTGCCGCTGGTGGGACGGCTTGTATACTTTTTTTGATCAAAAATAGTTCACTAAGTACCCTATATTTATTATGCAACTTTGCTTTACATTTATATATAATTATGGTAGGGTATGAGATATATTTTTGTCTTGCTTCTTTTTTGCTAGTGTGAACATGCCTCTGTTTCTTGTATGTCTGCCATCTTAGACCTCAGTTCACATTGTCTGGTTTTTTGACTTGTTTGCATTCTGTGCAATTTAAGGGTGTGGCATGCCCTTTGTTGAGCTGATTGGTATATATGTAGCTTACCACGGGCCTAGGTGGTCTGGAGTTGGGACCCGGTCCTATTTGTCTACCCTTTTATATGCATTACTTCAACTTTGATATACAGTAAGGTTTTTAATATAGGCAGTATAGGTACCGTCCCAATTTAGGGTCACCTTGCCGCTGGTGGGACGGCTTGTATACTTTTTTTGATCAAAAATAGTTCACTAAGTACCCTATATTTATTATGCAACTTTGCTTTACATTTATATATAATTATGGTAGGGTATGAGATATATTTTTGTCTTGCTTCTTTTTTGCTAGTGTGAACATGCCTCTGTTTCTTGTATGTCTGCCATCTTAGACCTCAGTTCACATTGTCTGGTTTTTTGACTTGTTTGCATTCTGTGCAATTTAAGGGTGTGGCATGCCCTTTGTTGAGCTGATTGGTATATATGTAGCTTACCACGGGCCTAGGTGGTCTGGAGTTGGGACCCGGTCCTATTTGTCTACCCTTTTATATGCATTACTTCAACTTTGATATACAGTAAGGTTTTTAATATAGGCAGTATAGGTACCGTCCCAATTTAGGGTCACCTTGCCGCTGGTGGGACGGCTTGTATACTTTTTTTGATCAAAAATAGTTCACTAAGTACCCTATATTTATTATGCAACTTTGCTTTACATTTATATATAATTATGGTAGGGTATGAGATATATTTTTGTCTTGCTTCTTTTTTGCTAGTGTGAACATGCCTCTGTTTCTTGTATGTCTGCCATCTTAGACCTCAGTTCACATTGTCTGGTTTTTTGACTTGTTTGCATTCTGTGCAATTTAAGGGTGTGGCATGCCCTTTGTTGAGCTGATTGGTATATATGTAGCTTACCACGGGCCTAGGTGGTCTGGAGTTGGGACCCGGTCCTATTTGTCTACCCTTTTATATGCATTACTTCAACTTTGATATACAGTAAGGTTTTTAATATAGGCAGTATAGGTACCGTCCCAATTTAGGGTCACCTTGCCGCTGGTGGGACGGCTTGTATACTTTTTTTAATCAAAAATAGTTCACTAAGTACCCTATATTTATTATGCAACTTTGCTTTACATTTATATATAATTATGGTAGGGTATGAGATATATTTTTGTCTTGCTTCTTTTTTGCTAGTGTGAACATGCCTCTGTTTCTTGTATGTCTGCCATCTTAGACCTCAGTTCACATTGTCTGTTTTTTTGACTTGTTTGCATTCTGTGCAATTTAAGGGTGTGGCATGCCCTTTGTTGAGCTGATTGGTATATATGTAGCTTACCACGGGCCTAGGTGGTCTGGAGTTGGGACCCGGTCCTATTTGTCTACCGTTTTATATGCATTACTTCAACTTTGATATACAGTAAGGTTTTTAATATAGGCAGTATAGGTACCGTCCCAATTTAGGGTCACCTTGCCGCTGGTGGGACGGCTTGTATACTTTTTTTGATCAAAAATAGTTCACTAAGTACCCTATATTTATTATGCAACTTTGCTTTACATTTATATATAATTATGGTAGGGTATGAGATATATTTTTGTCTTGCTTCCTTTTTGCTAGTGTGAACATGCCTCTGTTTCTTGTATGTCTGCCATCTTAGACCTCAGTTCACATTGTCTGGTTTTTTGACTTGTTTGCATTCTGTGCAATTTAAGGGTGTGGCATGCCCTTTGTTGAGCTGATTGGTATATATGTAGCTTACCACGGGCCTAGGTGGTCTGGAGTTGGGACCCGGTCCTATTTGTCTACCCTTTTATATGCATTACTTCAACTTTGATATACAGTAAGGTTTTTAATATAGGCAGTATAGGTACCGTCCCAATTTAGGGTCACCTTGCCGCTGGTGGGACGGCTTGTATACTTTTTTTGATCAAAAATAGTTCACTAAGTACCCTATATTTATTATGCAACTTTGCTTTACATTTATATATAATTATGGTAGGGTATGAGATATATTTTTGTCTTGCTTCTTTTTTGCTAGTGTGCACATGCCTCTGTTTCTTGTATGTCTGCCATCTTAGACCTCAGTTCACATTGTCTGTTTTTTTGACTTGTTTGCATTCTGTGCAATTTAAGGGTGTGGCATGCCCTTTGTTGAGCTGATTGGTATATATGTAGCTTACCACGGGCCTAGGTGGTCTGGAGTTGGGACCCGGTCCTATTTGTCTACCCTTTTATATGCATTACTTCAACTTTGATATACAGTAAGGTTTTTAATATAGGCAGTATAGGTACCGTCCCAATTTAGGGTCACCTTGCCGCTGGTGGGACGGCTTGTATACTTTTTTTGATCAAAAATAGTTCACTAAGTACCCTATATTTATTATGCAACTTTGCTTTACATTTATATATAATTATGGTAGGGTATGAGATATATTTTTGTCTTGCTTCTTTTTTGCTAGTGTGAACATGCCTCTGTTTCTTGTATGTCTGCCATCTTAGACATCAGTTCACATTGTCTGGTTTTTTGTACTTTAGATAATGTCCGACTACGCCACCCATGGATTGCGGTTATTAGGAACCGCCGCTGCAAGGCAGTCCGCTGGGGCTGATGACGTGTGCAGCTGGGATGGTGTGACTCCCCACGGGAAGAGTGCGGCCCCAGGGCAGTGTAGTGGATGTTGGGAGTGATGGTAGTGAGAGTCCCGGTGCTGATAGTGCTGGAGGCGCGAAGGAGCACACAGACAACAAGTCACAGTCCAGGGCCTTTACTCACAGTTCATTTGTTCCGGGTCACTTCTGTACAGGTAGTGACCGCCCGAGCCGTGCTGCGTCCACCAGGTGTGGGGCTCGGTCAACTCCCAAGCAGTCAAGAGCATGGCACAGGACCCCCTTTAATCCTTTCTCTGGCCTGCCTCACCAGTGACCCACTTTTGTCCAGCTGCCGTGGACTTGTGCGGTTAAACGTGCGCCCCGTCCTCCGCTGTCCTATATGGTGCCTTCCTAGCAGGTTTGATGAGGTGTCGCACCAATAGATGATCACGACGACCGGTCTTTGGCTGAGGGTTGTTTCTCCTCCACCAACTTGGGATCCGGTACCCTTAATCTGCCTGACCCTGCACCCTGGATTCTCGTGGGTTCTTAGGGTCCCTTCCACCTTCTTGTTCCTGAGCCCTTCGGTTTCTCTGTCTCTCCTTCTCTTTCTCTGTTCCTTTCTGTTCCGTTCTCTTGGAGCTGAGAAGAGCCAAAATCCCAGCTCCCCTTCTCCTCCTCCTCGGCCTCTCACTAGGCCCTCCTGGAGTAGAGCTCCTACAGAGCCTCTACTCCCTGTCTTCTCCTCTGGCTGAACTGACTGAACGAACCAACCTAGATCTAAGATGGTGCCCACCTTTTGTACCTCCCTCGGACCATGAGCCCAGGTGACCAGCAACCAATGGGCTCCTACCTACGCTCAGGAGCCAACCCCTATCTGCCCCTACAGCACTGGGTGTTCCACCCCCCTCCCCACTCCAGACAGGGACATAGTCGGTCGTGCCTGCACTTCTGTCTAGTGGGAGCACCGTTGAACTGTCCCTCGGAAACGGGGTGTGTGTGCTGTATGCAGCTAACTGAGCCCTGTTCTATACTCCATCCTTACCCGGGAGTGGAATATCACACCTCTGGTCTGAGGTGCAATACCCCTGTAGCGGCCGAACCCTCGGGGCGCTACATTTCCCCCTGGTAAAGCACAGCACGTCCTCGGGCTGGAATAGAGCAAAAACAGTTAATTACAGGACATGCAAACTTTTTAAAACTTTTCACATCAGAAAACAGGCAACATGGTTCAATTCCCTTTATGGGAAACGCTTTTCTTTTCTTGTCACACTATTATAAAATGTTTACTAATACTTCTGGAACTCTTTTGACATATAAACACTATAGAAGACATTCACATTACTATCTAGCAGCATATAAAAACTTTTCGTATAAAACATTTGCAGGAAAACATTTTTACAACACATTCTTGGATCCTGGCGGCGGTGCAACTTGCGACCAGGTGTGCACTCTTCTTGCAAGTGCAGGAACTTTGACAAACTTGTAAACACGAGGGACTTGCTGTCCCGAGGTAGACGTAGTAGTCTTTTTATAAAACCAGTAGGGGGCGCTTTAGGAAGCGCAACTATATACAAGGGATTGACCGCTCTCAGTCCTCGGCCAGTATTGGGAAGGGAATGGCTGCTCACAGTCCTCAGCCTGGTAGGGGATGAGGGGCACACAGGTAACAGTTCAATACTTGTCCCAACGGGGACCACACTTTCAAGACGGGAACAGTCCCAAAAACAGTTCTGATACCCTGACGGGTAACTATGTACACAGGTACTTTGCAACTTACTAGTAGCGGTGTCCTCCATATGCTCCTTCTTCCTCCTCATATGGTTCTTCAGACCCGTCCGGGTCCTCTTGGCTCTCCTCATAGCCACGGTATTGTAGTTCCTCCTTAGTGAGCCGATGAACATGTAGGGCATACGGTCCTTTTGCACCTACGTGGCGGGTAAAGGCGACCACATCGCCAGGGTACAAGTCACGGCCACGGTGTCCCTCAGGTAGATGACTCTCAAAGTCCCTGCGGGTCACAAAGACGTCGCCTGCGGTTTCTGGGCCCCTGATGAAGCCCCAGCCATTCTCCATGTGAAATTTGACTATGGTCCCGGTGATTCGGGGACCACGGGCTGCTTGGGGGTCTTGGCGGGCCTTACGCTTTTGTTCAGCACTCTGGGCCTGGAGCCGTTCCTCTCTGACACGCCTCTCTCGTCGCTCCCGCTCAAAGGTCGCCAGTTGCTGATGACAGGCCTCCAGACGACGGACCGCGTCTGCCCGGGTCTCTTGAGAGAACCCCATCAAGTTCTCGCTGGTGGGGTCCCACGCAAATTGGACGTCCTCCAGTGGGGGTAGGGTGACCTCTACGGGTTCAGGAGCCGGTATCAGAGGCTCGCGCGGGGGCTGGGCCTTCCATGGCTGATTGCCGGTCACTTCAGCCGGCCACTCCAGCGGCAGTCCATCCGGACCGGTATGATGTGCCAATAGGTCCACGCCCAGCGATGGTATAGTGGGGGGACCTGATCTGGGAGCAGCGCCCGGGGGCACTCGGGCTTGCGACCAGGCCGGGGGTCTTTTGGCTGCGCTAGGTGGCAGTCCCATCCGGGACAGAGGCGCAGGCTTAGCGATGGCGCCCGGGTCATCCAGGCCTTGCGACCGGGCCGATGATGCTTCTTGCTTTACGGCGCCCAGGGTCAAGGGGCGTGGCGTGGCCGCGGCGCTCGCCGCTTGAGGCCCAGCTGGGAGCAGTGGCGGCGCGGCAACAGGTGCGGTGAGTGGGGCTTCTGGTGCTGCGACGGGAGGCTGGGGCAGGTTTGCGGGTGCTGGGCTTGGGGTGGTGACATCCCCTTCACTTGCCTCAGTCCTCGTGGCTCCCTCCGCGGCGTCGCCTCCGGTCCTCTCTCCTCCTGCGACGTCCTCAGAGGCAGGCAAACTCCGGGGTGCGGTTGAGGCCTGTCGCTGGTGGGTCTCGGCCTGCCGGGCCAGTTCCTCTCTCCACTCAGTGAGTGCACCCCGCTGCGCCCGGACCATCCTCCGCTCCAGGTCCTCCAGTGCAGCTTGCGCACGCTCCGGGTCTCTGGGGAGCTGCGCTAGGACTTCTGCTAGGCTGCAGAGCGGTTCGGCCTGCAGCAGGCTTCGGGCCAGTAGGCTGGTGCTGCTGAGGGCGTCCATCCCCGGGTGCGGTCTGTCTGGACTGATCCAGACCACCCCCTGCCCCGCAGTTTTCTTCTCTTTCCGCCCCCATGGGGGGTGGTCCTGGGGCAATCTGCTGACAATCACTCTCAGGGGCAGCCCCCCCACGTTGACGGACATTTCCACAGCAGTGCTCATGGTTGTTGGGGGCGGGCTTCCTTTTTGGCGCCATTCTGGGACCCGGCCCACGATGGGAGGCGGCCTCCTGTGGTCTTTTGGCGTGCACATTATGGCGCTCGTTCTTCTAGGGCGGGCGCCATCTTTAGTACAACGAAACAGTCTCTTTTCAGGCGCGCAGTACCCGTGGTTAGCGGGCACGAAATCCTGCCGACTACGCCAAAGCTGACTCGCCCCCTGGGCCGTAGGGCACGCGGATCCGGGCGATAGGGGAACGATGGGGGTAGTAGTGGCGGCCCGGTCCCCCGGCTCAGTGTGGTCAGACCAATGGTAGTCTGCTACTGTACTTTAGATAATGTCCGACTACGCCACCCATGGATTGCGGTTATTAGGAACCGCCGCTGCAAGGCAGTCCGCTGGGGCTGATGACGTGTGCAGCTGGGATGGTGTGACTCCCCACGGGAAGAGTGCGGCCCCAGGGCAGTGTAGTGGATGTTGGGAGTGATGGTAGTGAGAGTCCCGGTGCTGATAGTGCTGGAGGCGCGAAGGAGCACACAGACAACAAGTCACAGTCCAGGGCCTTTACTCACAGTTCATTTGTTCCGGGTCACTTCTGTATAGGTAGTGACCGCCCGAGCCGTGCTGCGTCCACCAGGTGTGGGGCTCGGTCAACTCCCAAGCAGTCAAGAGCATGGCACAGGACCCCCTTTAATCCTTTCTCTGGCCTGCCTCACCAGTGACCCACTTTTGTCCAGCTGCTGTGGACTTGTGCGGTTAAACGTGGGCCCCGTCCTCCGCTGTCCTATATGGTGCCTTCCTAGCAGGTTTGATGAGGTGTCGCACCAATAGATGATCACGACGACCGGTCTTTGGCTGAGGGTTGTTTCTCCTCCACCAACTTGGGATCCGGTACCCTTAATCTGCCTGACCCTGCACCCTGGATTCTCGTGGGTTCTTAGGGTCCCTTCCACCTTCTTGTTCCTGAGCCCTTCGGTTTCTCTGTCTCTCCTTCTCTTTCTCTGTTCCTTTCTGTTCCTTTCTGTTCCGTTCTCTTGGAGCTGAGAAGAGCCAAAATCCCAGCTCCCCTTCTCCTCCTCCTCGGCCTCTCACTAGGCCCTCCTGGAGTAGAGCTCCTACAGAGCCTCTACTCCCTGTCTTCTCCTCTGGCTGAACTGACTGAACGAACCAACCTAGAGCTAAGATGGTGCCCACCTTTTATACCTCCCTCGGACCATGAGCCCAGGTGACCAGCAACCAATGGGCTCCTACCTACGCTCAGGAGCCAACCCCTATCTGCCCCTACAGCACTGGGTGTTCCACCCCCCTCCCCACTCCAGACAGGGACATAGTCGGTCGTGCCTGCACTTCTGTCTAGTGGGAGCACTGTTAAGCTGTCCCTCGGAAACGGGGTGTGTGTGCTGTATGCAGCTAACTGAGCCCTGGTCCATACTCCATCCTTACCCGGGAGTGGAATATCACACCTCTGGTCTGAGGTGCAATACCCCTGTAGCGGCCGAACCCTGGGGGCGCTACAGATATATATGGCAATGATGACCGAGCAGGTGGGGGGAGATATGGCAATGAAGACGGAGCAGGTGGGGGGAGATATGGCAATGATGGAGGTGGTGGGGGGAGATATGGCAATGATGATGAAGGTGGTGGAAGGAGATATGGCAATGATGGAGGAGATATGACAATGATAGAGGAGGTAGGGGAGATATGACAATGATGGAGAAGGTGGAGGAGATATGACAATGTTGGAGAAGGTCGGGGAGAACAATGATGGGGATGGGAGGGAGCAATGATTGAGGAGGTGGGGGGAGAGCAATGATGGAAATGGGGGAGAGCAATCATGGAGGTGGGAGAGAGAAATGATGGGGAATTATTTGGACGCTATATGCTGTTAATATCTGGTCTGATCATGGTGTGGTGGTATTTCTCCCTTGTATGTGGTATTATACAGTCACTATGTGGTGGTAATATGTGGTCTGGTCAAGGTGTGGTGGTATTTCTCCCTTGTATGTAGTATTATTCGGTCACTATGTGGTGGTAATATGTAGTCCAGTCAGTCATGGTGTGGCAGTATTTCTCCCTTGTATGTGGTACTGTTTGTGTTGGTACAGTGGATTGTGTTGTGTATGGCGGTCATTTGTTCTCTCTGATATTAATTAGGAGAAGATTCTTTATTTCCATTAGTGAATAAATACTTGGAACAAGATGCACTTACAGGGGTTCTCAGGGAAAACAAGTAATCGCCTCTCCACAGGATAAGTGATACATTATTGATCAGTGTGGGTCTGACTGCTGGGACCCGCACCGATTGGTAGAATGTGGAGCTTTTATCCCCATTAGACAGGAGCTCATGTGCGACTTGACCACTGATCCATTCATTCCCTCAGTGGCTGTTCTTGTTTTTTTTCTGGAAACCCCAAAGAGAATGATTGGAGCTGCGGTCAGACGTCCCACCTGCCGCTGCATTTAAAATGGGATAAGTGTCCTGACAGGGATAAAACTTCCCCATTTTTCCGATCGGTGTGGTTTCCAATGTTCGGACCCAAACGATCAGTAAGTTATCACCTATCATGTGGATCCCTTGGATCGGTGATAACTTGTTTTAACCAAAGAACCCCTTTACTGCAAACTACTGTAATTGTACATCCTAGTGTGTGCACAGTAGATGTGCCGGAGCCGCCTGTGATTTACAGCAGACGTTCCACTATAACAGGATATCGGCTATCAGGTATTTGCATATAGCTGTAGGGTGGGCCTCGATGATCAATTCCTCCTGTGGGCCCCAGACACCCCAGTCCGACACTGTACACACCGCACACTAATCAGGTTTCCGACAGCTGATGTCAGCATCCCTGTCGTGGGTGGCACATGACGTCACTGCCATGCACCATCTGCCCCCCTGCACCAGCTGTCGAGGAGGAAGAGGACGCTGCTTGTCATGGAAGTGTGGACAGGTAAGAAAAATAATTTTGTTTTTTTTAAATGTGTCGGAGAAAGGTGCCAGGGGACATTATTACAGGATGGGGTCATTATTACAAGATGGGGGCATTATTACAGGATAGGGGCCAGGATGAGGCACTTTATTACAGGATGGGGGAATTATTACAAGATAGAGGCCAGGATGAAGGACATTATTACAGGATGGGGACACTATTACAGGATAAGGGTCAGGGTGGAGGACATTATTACAGGATGGGGACATTATTACAGGATGGGGGCCAGGATGGAGGACATTATTACAGGATAGGGACATTATTACAGGATGCGGGCACTATTACAGGATAGGGGCCAGGATGGAGGAAATTATTACAGGATAGGGGCCAGGGTGAGGGTCATTATTACAGGATAGGGGCCAGGATTGGGAACATTATTACAGGATGTGGTACATTATTACAGGATGGGGACCTTATTACAGGATGGGGGCATTATTATAGGATAGGGGCCAGGATGGAAGACATTATTACATTATAGGGGCTAGGATGGAGGATATTATTACTGGATAGGGGCATATTATTACAGTATTATTGCAGGATCGGGGCCAGGATGGAGGACATTATTAAAGGATGGGGCATTGTTACAGGATAGGGACCAGGATGAGGAACATTATTACAGGATGGGGGCCAGGATGGAGGACATTATTACAGAATAGGGGCAACGATGGGGCACATTATTACAAGATGGGGGCCAGAATGGGGTAAATTATTACAGAATGGAGACAATATTTCAGGATAGGGGCCAGGATTGGGGACATTATTACAGGATAAGGGCCAGGATGGGGACATTATTACAGGATGGGGGCACATTATTACAGGATGGGGTCATTATTACAGGATTGGGTACATTATTACGGGATGGGGACATTATTACAGGATAGGGGTCAGGATGGGGGACATTATTACAGGATGGGGTCATTATTACAGGATGGGGGCCAGGATGGGGTACATTATTACAGGATGGAGACATTATTACAGGATAGGGGCCAGAATGGGGAACATTATTACAGGATGGGGGCCAGAGGGTGGGGGACATTATTACAGGATGGGAGCCAGGATGGAGGACATAATTACAAGATGGGGGCCAGGATCGAGGACATTATTACAAGATGAGGGCCAGGATGGAGGACATTATTACAGGATGGGGACAAGGATGGGGCACAATATTACACGACGGGGGCAATGATGGGGCACATTATTACAGGGTGGGGACATTATTACAGGATAGGGGCCATGGTGGGGGATGTCAGGTTTTCCACAGCGACGACACCAGGGAGATCACGCAATATCTCACAGTGCCGTCACTGTGTCACGGATTTCGTCCGGAATCGCGAGCACACAATCCAGACTACTCACTTCTTAGGTATCAGCAAGTGACCAGTGAGCGTATGGCATCACACCTCTGGATTCCAATGAATGGAATACGTGTTTACGCCCTCCGTACGGTCACTGTCAGCTTCACGATAGCCTAATTAATATTATTATTCGCTGCCACCACCGTCCAGATATGAAATATAATACAGGCCTGGGCAGATGCGTGTCTCGTCTGTTTATAATTTCTCCGGTTTGTGCCTTACATATCTGACCCTGGCTGGAACTTTTATGTTTTTAATTAATTTTTTGTCTTCTTTATCATTATTCTAATTATTTTTTTCTTTGTTTCCTTAATTTTTTTCTTCCCCCTTTTTTACTTAGTTTGGAAGTGGGACTACATCTTATCCTTTGTGGCAACTTACATCATTGAATACATGGAACAGATCATGTGCACTTTATAACTGTTTTATATGTATCTATCATGCTATAGCTCTGTTGCTACACATTAGTGCTCAATATAAGTTTATCATGCTGCAATGTAAAATGCCTCACTTCCTTTTTCCCTTTTTCCTCTCCCTCCTCTATGCGTTCATTTTTCTATTTTTAGTATATAATTTTTGCTAATTTGCTGTTTTGTGACCTATGATGCGGCGCGCATGCGTACCGGGTGCGTGGCCCTTGGTCCGGGCACGGCTGTCTTTATCCTGGCCGCGCACTTCCGGTTCACGGTCACGTGTTTCCGGGAGTGCGCTGCGAGGTGACGGCCGCTGCCCGCACTGACAGGCCTCAGGACCCGGCGCATGCGCCATAGAACATCGGTCACATATGAGCTTCCGGTCACGTGACCGATAGTGCGATCACGTGATCACGAGGGGAGGCATTTAAAAGGGTCCTTTACTTACCCGACATCATGCCTCTTGAGAAAGCCTATATCAACAGTGGCGAAACGCGCGTCGAGGTCTCTTCTTGGCTAGATGGCGACTTGATCTTGCTTTATTTTCAGTCTACCTGTCCTTCCCTCCTGGCTTCCCTGTGCAACTGGCCGGTAAGCGGAACCCTGAAGTGAATACTATTTCACTTCATCTGCACACAGGTGCGGATAGTAGTGTGTGGTGGCTTGCCGCAAGTGCAATATGTCTATCAGGGCTCACACTCTGTGTTAGTCAGCCGGGATTATGTCACTTATATATAGATTGTACTTCACCATGTTCTGTTTTTAATAATTTATATTGTGACACCACTTTTGTGGATTACATTTTAATTATATTGAATAAAGAAATCTGTTTTATGCCATTTAAGACTCTGTTTCTCCTGTTATACAGATGCCTGCGCTCTGGTAGCATATATGGCTCCAAGGGAAGGAATGATTACAGGACAAAGGAAACAGAGCTATTAAATTTTATATTTAATCCATAAGCGAGGCAGTATTTAGGAAAAATATAAACAAGGATTTTACAAAGGAGGCATTACAATACATAATATGGAGTTACACAAAATAATAAGGATTAAAGAAGAAACTTACTCTATACCATCGCAGGGACAACTTAGCATAGGTGGAGGGGAGATGCTCCAGATTTGATTAGACTGTTATCGAACAGGATCCGTTGCATATATTAAATATGTACTCCCGCAATGAATGAATCTCCAACCTTAGCAAACTATTTTATGCTGAAGGGAGAGACTTGCCCACACCCCGAGGTGCTGACATCGCAGAGGCTGGGCTCCGCCCTTCATGTCTTTATTCAAAAACTCTAACTTCTGGGATAACTTATCGCGCGTTGATCCCAGAAGCCCAAAACTGATACCAAATTTTCTATTATGATTTTACCTTCATTTAGAGATCACACATTGTGCTGTTGCTTTCTGCTATTCTGGTGCTTTTGCGCTACAGCTCCACAGAGGGCTTTATGGTTGCGAAAAAAATTAGCACATCGCTCCTTAGCTGACCCTGCCACTAAAAATATAGGTCCCATTATTATAAGAATTATGGAACTTCAGTTATTCCATATTTTGTATCGGTGCTGGCGAGACTATAGATTTCCTTTTGAAGCTCAGGAAGCAGCTTCAACAGTTACACATAAATTATTGCAAGCCTCCCTCTAATCACCCCTCCATCTGCCAGGGAGAAAGATGCTCGCATTTTAATTAGGTTGTGGCTTTACAAGTCACTTCTACTGTAGGTGATAATTAGCAGAGAGACAGATGCTGGACTGTCAGCTCTCCTGTGACAAATGGGGGATGAGGGAGGGATGAGAGGGCTTCAGGTGAAGAAAGAAAGAATATATTCAATATTTTTCAATATTTCCCTGACAGGGGACATTATTACAGAATAGGGGCCAGAATTAGGAACATTATTACAGGACGGGGACATTATTACAGGATAGGGGCCAGGATGGGGGACATTATTACAGGATGGGGCACATTATTACAGGATGGGAGACATTATTACAGGATAGGGGCCATGGTAGGGGACATTATTACAGGATGGGGGCCAGGATGGGAGACATTATTAAAGAGGCCATGAATGGGGGACAATATTACAGGACAATATTACAGGTTGGGGCCAGGATAGAGAACCTTATTTCAGGGACAGTACTGAAATTTTACATTGAGGACCATAAGACTCTAGTTACTCCAATGTCCATGTTTGTTTCGGATTTTTCTATTTGGGCTTAATCTCTTGTTTTGCTTCTTGGATTTGCCTCCCTTTGTTTGTCAGAAATTTTTGAATGCTAGCTCATATGGTACCAAAAAACACCCATAAAAATTGCATAAAATACGACATTTATAGTTATACAGTGCCTACAAGTAGTATTCAACCCCCTGCAGATTTAGCTGGTTGACACATGCGGAATTAACTTGGCATTGTGACATTTGTACTGTAGATCAGCCTGGAAGTGGGAAATGCACTGCAGCAAATTTTTTTTTTTTTTTAAACGTAAAAAGTTAATTCAAAGTGTCATTTATTATTCAACCCCTCAAACCACAAGAATTCTGTTTGGTCCCCCTAAAGTATTAAGAAGTAGTTCAGGCACCAAGAATAATGAGCTTCACATGTGTGGATTAAAGATCTCTTTTGCCAGCCTTTTCTGACTATTTAAGACCCTCCCCAAACTTGTGAACAGCACTCAGACATGGTCAACATGGGAAAGACAAAGGAGCATTCCAAGGCCATCAGAGACAAGATCGTGGAGGGTCACAAGGCTGGCAAGGGGTACAAAACCCTTTCCAAGGAGCCCTTACGGGCTCGTCTGGAACGGAGACCATTGCGGTGGAGCACGTTACTTGGTCTCCGTTCCAGTCGAGCCCGTAAGGTACCTTTACTTTCAAAGCGTCATGTCAAGGCTCGTCTACAGTTTGCTCATGATCACTTGGAGGACTCTGAGACAGACTGGTTCAAGGTTCTATGGTCTGATGAGACCAAGATCGAGATCTTTGGTGCCAACCACACACGTGACGTTTGGAGACTGGATGGCACTGCATACGACCCCAAGAATACCATCCCTACAGTCAAGCATGGTGGTGGCAGCATCATGCTGTGGGGCTGTTTCTCTGCCAAGGGGCCTGGCCATCTGGTCCGCATCCATGGGAAGATGGATAGCACGGCCTACCTGGAGATTTTGGCCAAGAACCTCCGCTCCTCCATCAAGGATCTTAAGATGGGTCGTAATTTCATCTTCCAACAAGACAACGACCCAAAGCACACAGCCAAGAAAACCAAGGCCTGGTTCAAGAGGGAAAAAGTCAAGGTGTTGGAGTGGCCTAGTCAGTCTCCTGACCTTAACCCAATTGAAAACTTGTGGAAGGAGCTCAAGAATAAAGTCCACATGAGACACCCAAAGAACCTAGATAACTTGGAGAAGATCTGCATGGAGGAGTGGGCCAAGATAACTCCACAGACCTGTGCCGATATGATCAGGTCTTATAAAAGACGATTATTAGCTGTAATTGCAAACAAGGGTTATTCCACAAAATATTAAACATAGGGGTTGTATAATAATTGACCCACACTTTTATGTTTAAAATTTAATAAAATTCAACTGAGCAACATAACTTTTTGGTTTGTAAGATTTATGCTTCTGTTCATAAAACCTACTCTCGTTTGCAGTTTGAAGGCTCTAACTTATTTGCATCTTATCAAACCAGCTAAATCTGCAGGGGGTTGAATACTACTTGTAGGCACTGTATGTGATGTTGAAGTAGTTTCTTCTGCCATAATAAAACTGAGCCAAAAGTTTGATAACTTGATTGTCTTTTCTCAAAATACTAAAGAAACAATAATAGTAACAATAATTCTCCCAAACAAAAACAAAAAGTTGAATTAAGTTTTAGGAAAAATAAACAAAGAACTCTATTCTTGGTTTAATAAGACTTCGACTCTTGTTTTCGAGAAGTTCTGCCTTTGTATTTCACATTCAATATTCTGGGTCAAGCTCTTACGGTGTCAAAAAAAATAAAAAACCATGGACGAAAAGTATTGTTGTACTGTTCTTTTTGGGTGTCAAACCACTTTCTTTTGCCATAATAATTGGCCACTAGTTTATGATTGGATTGTGCTGCCTTAACATACCAGAGAAATAATAATAATAATAATTGAAAAAAAAAAATCCAAAAAGTTGAAAGTTGTTTCATATTGGATGAGGTACCAGTATCCAGCGCACAACTGTAATCTTGGCTGAATGAGAAGGTGTTGGGTTCTGTTCTCATTTCCAGCCCAAATTCCATTCCCTCTCAGGACAGCGCTTGCTGGAACGTGGTCTCGCACATGATCGTCCATGCCCCGCTCCCTGGCTGAGTTCATGCTGTGATCATATTATTGTTTTCATTAAGGAGCTGATGTCATCATGTCGTAGGGGAGTCGTTGGCTTTGATTTAGAACTGGCCGTATAGCGAACATTTATGGACTCTGATTTATACATCCTCCTAATTAACTTGTAGTAATGCTCATTGGGGATTTCAATAGAAATTGTCTCTTTTTTTAACTTTTCCCATTATTTACGTACTGAAAAGATTCAATGTTACCGTTATGTAATGAGGCCGCCATGATAAACAAAGCGAGCCGAGCAATTACTATAAGTGTAAGATGACAGTAGATGACATTGATCTTATTAAAGGGATTTTCTACCGAAGCCTTTTTATTATCTGTTAGTCGGACATGTCGTAAAGCTTTGATAGGTTGTGGTCCTAAGGTACTTGCCATTTAAACTGACTGCACTGATGGAAACCTACCAGTGATCGCAGACTTGAATTATTATTATTTATTATTACTTTAGTGCCATTTATTTCATGGCGCTTTACATGTGAGAAAGGGGTATACACAGCGAAAACAATTACAATAATCTTGAACAAAACATGACGGCGACTGGTACAGAAGGAGCGAGAACCCTGCCAGCGAGGGCTCACAGTCTACAAGGTATGGGTGAGGATACAGTAGGTGAGGGTAGAGCTGGTCGTGCAGTGGTGGCTACTGCAGGTTGTAGGCTTGTCGGAAGAGGTGGGTCTTCAGGTTCGTTTTGAAGGTTTTCACAGTAGGAGAGAGTCTGGTATGTTGGGGTAGAGGGTTCCAGAGTAGGGGGGATGCACGGGAGAAATCTTGTATGCGATTGTGAGAAGAGGAGATAAGAGGGGAGTAGAGAAGGAGATCTTGTGAGGATCGGAGGTTGCGTGTGGGTATGTACCGGGAGACTAGGTCACAGATGTATGAGGGAGACAGGTTGTGAATGGCTTTGTATGCCATGGTTAGGGTTTTGAACTGGAGTCTCTAGGTAATGGGGAGCCAGTAAAGAGATTGACAGAGAGGAGAGGCCGGGGAATAGCGGGGGGACAGGTGGATTAGTTGGGCAGCGGAGTTTAGGATAGATTAGAGGGGTGCAAGAGTGTTAGAAGAGTGGACACAGAGCAGGAGGTTGCAGTAGTCGAGATGGGAGATGATGGGGGCATGCACTAGTAGTTTTGCAGATTCATGGTTGAGGAATGTGCGGATCAGGGAGATTTTTAAGTTGGAGATGGCAGGAAGTGGAAAGGGCTTGGATATGTGGTTTGAAGGAGAGGTCAGAGTCCAGGGTTACCCCAAGGCAGTGAGCTTGTGGTACTGGGGAGAGTGGACAGCCATTGACGTTGATAGATAGGTCAGTTGGGGGGCTTGAGTGAGATGGCGGAAAGATGATGAATTCTGTTTTGTCCATGTTAAGTTTTAGAAATCTAGCAGAGAAGAAGGATGAGATACCGGACAGACATTGTGGGATTTTGGTTAGCAGGGAGGAGATATCGGGTCCAGAGAGGTAGATCTGTGTGTCATCGGCATAGAGGTGATACTGAAAGCCATGAGACTCTATGAGCTGTCCCAGGCCTAAGGTGTAGGTGGAGAAGAGCAGGGGTCCTAGAACTGAACCTTGGGTAACACCAACAGACAGGGGGCGAGATGAGGAGGTGGTGTGTGAGTGGGAGACACTGAATGTCCGGTCTGTTAGGTATGAGGAGATCCAGAATAGGGCCAAGTCTGTGATGCCGAGAGATGAGAGAGTCTGTAGTAAGAGGGAATGGTCCACTGTGTCAAAAGCAGATGACAGGTCGAGGAGGAGGAGGACAGAGTAGTGTCGCTTGGATTTCGCAGTTAGTAGATCGTTGGTGACTTTAGTCAATGCAGTTTCAGTAGAATGGTGCATTGTAGGCGGTCGAAGAGGGAGCAGGAGGATAGGGGGGAGGACAGTTCAGAATGGACGTGTTGTTCCAGTAGTTTTGAGGCATAGGGGAGAAGTGATATGGGGCGATAGCTAGTCAGAGAGGATGGGTCAAGGGAGGGCTTTTTGAGGATGGGTGTGATTGAGGCATGTTTGAAGCATGAGGTTAAGACGTATGGTTCCTATTGACTTTAAATTCCTGCTACAAAGATTCTATCTTAACATAGAGAACATGTGACTAGCAGCAGCCTATCATGGTCACCACTACAGCCAATGATTGGTTGAGTCATTTCCTGTGTGTCAAGAGGGTCAGGAAGAATAGACCACCAGTGGATCCCAGAAGGAGGAATATGAGTAGCAGCAATGAAATTGTGAATTATTACTATTTTTTATGCCCTTCCGACCATTAGTAAAAAAAAAATTTCCAAAGTGGACAACCCCTTTAACAGCACCCCTTTAACCCTCTTCTCCAAAAGGATGCAACTGCATCACTGTATATGTGATCAAAGGATAGGAAAGTGAAATCCTCTAGCTATTAAGCTAAAAAAAGTAAAAAAAAAACAAACAAAAAGCAAATAAATTAAATGTGTTTAAAGAGTATTAAAAATAAAAGACAAATTAAATCACAAAAAATTCATTTCAACCAATAAAGCTGCTTTAATATGAAAAAATAAATAAAAAAGACACAGAAATGGTATTTAAGCATTCGAATTAAACTAAACAAAAAAGTGTGATCATAATATTTAATCTATAACGTGAATACTAAAGAAAAAAAACACCTAAATTGCTTTTTTTTAAATTCATACCTTCTGTGTAATAAAAAACTGAATAAAAAATAATTCTGTACCCCATAATGGTATTAATAAAATCATTAACTCAACAAACAAAACATTGATGAAAAAAAAGCCAGCTCTCAGAATAGGACGACACAAATTAGGATAATTTAAAAAGAACAATGTTTTTATAGCATAAACATATTAAAAAAAATTAAAGCATTTGGCATCGTCTTAATCATACTCACACACAGTATAACATAAAATATACAATGAATGTCGTCAAAACAAAACCCAAATAATCAAATGCAAAATATTGCAAAATTGATTTATTTATTGATATAAATGTGTCAATACCTGGAAAAAAAAACCTGTCAAGCAAAAAAAAAAAATGATATAAAGTTACATCAGCCGAAGGGGAAAAAAAATGTTATGGGTCACAGAAGGTGGGGATCAACAAGCAAATTTAAGTGTCCATCATGAAAGCAAAAAAAAGAAAATGTCTGCGGCAGCACAGTGTTGAGGTTATTACAAAGTTTTCTTAACTTCTCTCATGGATGATCAGCTTATCGTTGACGGAGGTCGGGCTCAGCATGCAGGAGAAACCAAGCATTGAAAGCCAGTCATACAAATGGACAGACAGTAGTGTTGCACGAACATGCTCAGATAAGGTGTTATCCGAGCATGCTCGGGTGCTAACAGAGTATCTTGCGCGTGTTCGAAAAATATGTTCCCGTCGCTGCCACGGCATGTCTCGCGGCTGTCTGACAGCCGAGAGACATTCAGGGATTGCCTAACAACCAGGCAATCCCTGCATGTGGTGTGACTGTCTAACAGCCGCGAGACATGCAGCCACTGTGATGCAAACATATTTTTCGTGCACGCCAAAGACACTCTGTTAGCACCCTAGCATGCTCGGATAACGTCTTATCTGAACACATTCGCAAAAATATAACTGACAACCATGTGAGGCTTGGATGGATGGGCTAGTTCAGCCAGAGTAGGGGCTACTCTCTATCCTGGCATATAGAGGAGGTCCTATGAGGAGGACGTGCATAAGATGGTCTTGGTAAGAAAACCTCTGTAATGGTTCTGTGGTTGGGATAATAAGATTCTCACTTTTAGTCATCAGTTATAAGGGAAGGGTTAGGAGGGGAGTTAAAACCCCCCCAAAAAAATCAAACTCACCTCACCCTTCACCTGTCTTTGCTGCCTCAGTTCCCCGCTGGTCCTCCGCTACCTTCCTAGGTGCCCTATCCATTCTTGCACCGATCTACATTCTTTACTGGCGCTTCCGGAACTGGCTAGGACTTAAAGGGAACCTGTCACCAGAGAAAATGCTATTAACCTGCAGATATGGGGTTAATCTGAAAGTTAATAGGGGTACTATTCTGCCCGGTGCCTGCACTTTGTCGAATGCTGCGGGGAGATAGTTAACTTTATTCTCCCCAGCATCATTCGGTTTTAGTCATGGAGGCAGGGCCAGCACTAGTTTAGTCACCGCTTTGAATATACAGATCGGCTGCTGTAACCGACCCTGACTGACAGTTAGCCCCAATGCAGAGCCAGTATCAGTCAGGGCCGAGGGCACCGTTACAGCTCTGTATTCTCAGACAGATGATTGAACCAACGCCTGCACTGCCCCCATGACTGAAACGGAATACTACTGGGAAGAATAAAGTTCATTTCTCCCTGCAGCGTTCGGCTAAGTGCAGGCACCGGGCAGGTTAGTAATGCTATTAACATGCAGATTAACCCCCATATTTGCAGGTTAATAGCATTTTTTCTGGTGACAGGTTTCCTTTAATACACATTCTGCATAATGTGCACCCCACACGAGACCGTGTAAAGAGGAGACCGGCATTGTAGGTGGCAACTGCCTCCATCTTTGACTGAACTCCTCCTATCAGCTTAAGGTGGTTTTTAATTAATTCTGATTCCTACCTGCCCTTTATATTTGTAGCTTTTAGCCTGGGAGAGGCATGTCTGATAAATATTAGGTTTAGAGCCCCACTAGAGAATGGTACACTTTGTCGTGGCTGGTGAGCTCTCATGAATTGGCCAACTTGTGTGCTAAGAACCTTCATGTTATAAGTATATTCTATATAGCAGTAATGCAGTCCAAATTCCATATATTCAATGTTTGCAGATATGTTGGTGCTCAGCGGTTGTTGCACTCTTTGTTTTTTATCTGTCTATCTATGAATTTATCTATCTACATTGGTAAGTGAAAATTTGTGAATCCTTCAGAATTTTCCATATTTCTGCATTTATTTGACCTATAACAACATCAGACTTTCTGTCCTAAAAGTAGATAAAGAGAACCAAATCAAATAAATTATTTAAAACTATTAGGCTGCCTGTTTATGTAAAGAACAGTGATTTATCAAAGTCTTATCTTCACAACACGTTTGTGGAAGTTTATCATGACATGAACAAAGGAGATTTGTGAGAATCTTAGAAGAAGAGTTGTTTATGCTCGTCATGCTGGAAAAGGGTGCAAAACCAAGTATAAAGACGTTGAATTGTGTATAAATGTAGGAAATAAGAGACCATTATTACCCTCCCCCGGGGATGATCGATCAACAAAGATGACACCAACAACAAGACATATATTAGTCTGCAAGGTCACAAAGAAACTCAAGGTTTCCTTTAAGCAACTAAAGGCCTTTCTCACATTAGCTAGTGTTAATGTTCATGAGTCCACCATCAGCATACACTGAACAACAATGGTGTACATGGAGAAAGACACTGCTCTCCAAAAAAAAAATTCCTGCTCGTCTGCAGTTTGCTAAACATCATCTAGACAAGTCAGAAAGTTAT
Organism: Phyllobates terribilis; assembly: GCF_046119375.1. NCBI lineage: Eukaryota > Metazoa > Chordata > Amphibia > Anura > Dendrobatidae > Phyllobates > Phyllobates terribilis. Next base: position 693,144,700 of record NW_027362763.1, on the reverse strand, counting down.
TGGAACGACGTTTTGTGAATTGATGAGACCAAAATAGCGATAAGCGTTATGCTTGGAGAAAGAAAAAACACTGCAGTACAGTATAAAAATCTCATACCACCTGTGAAACCCAATGGTGCTAGTATCATGGTTTGTGTCTGTTTTACTACATCTGGGCAGGACTTCTGGTCATTGATCGAACAATGAATTCTACATTTTATCAGCAAAAGAAAATATCAGGACATCTGTTCGTGGGCTCAATCTCAAGAGAACGCGGGTCATGCAGCAAAACAACGACCCAAAGCCACAAGTCGTTCTACAAAAAAATGGTTAAAGAAGAATAAAGTTAAAGTTTTGGAATGGTCAAGTCATAATCCTGATCTTAATCCTATAGAAATGTTGTGGAAAAACCTGACGCGAGCCGTTCATGGAAGAAAACCACCAGCATAATAGAGATGAAGCGGTTTTGTAGGGAGGAATGAGCTAGAAATCCTCCAAATCGATGTGAAGGACTAATCAAAAATGACCGGAAATGTGTAGATGATAATATCACTGCTCAAAAGCAAAGGTTCACATACTTTTGCCACTCGCAGACTTAATATTGGATCATCTTCCTTATTAAGAAGATGACAAAGTCTAATATTTTTGACTCATTTGCTTGATATGGTTCTTTATCTACTTTTACGACATGTAAAAGTCAATTGTAGTTTTAAGTAAAATTTTTGCAGAAATAAGGAAAATTCAGAAGAGTTTATAAACTTTCAAGTATCTATCTATATATCTATCTATCTATCTATCTATCTATCTATCTATCTATCTATCTATCTATCATCTATCTATTATCTATCTATCTATCTATTATCTATCTAGGTATCTATTATCTATCTATCTATCCATATCTATGTATCTATCTATCTATCTATTATCTATCTATCTATCTGACGCGCCTCCTGGGCCGCGTGGGGAACCCGGAACCGGGCCTCTGGTGGGATGCTGGGGGTGGTAGTCTCAGTGTGGCGGCGACCCGGTCCGTGGCTCAGGGTGGTCAAACCAGTGGCAGTCTTAGTGTAATAACAAATGTCCGACTACGCCACCCGTGGATTGCGGTCAGTGGGGACCGCCGCTGCGCTGCAGACCGCTGAGGCTGATGTTGTAAGCGCAGCCAAGTATGGGATAACTCCCCACGGGAGAAGTATTGCCTCAGGGCAGCTAGTGTGGATGATGGGAGTGATGGTGTGAGCGTCGCAGTACTAATGGTGCTGGTGCAGCGATGAAACACAGAGACGTGTGGTGCAGTTCAGGGTCTTTACTGATGGTATAAAGCAGACCCTCCCGGGAGTAATGGTTAGCAGTAGAGGCCTGGTTAGTCTGTGAGCAAGCAGGATCTCCCCTGGCCAGGCGGAGTTGTAGGCCTCTCCGTCTATCTGCACTCTTTCCTGGCTACCTTGCTGTAAGCGGTTACAAATAGCCCACGTCCCTGAGTATACCGTGTGGTGCTCACCCGTATGGCTGGTGACTTGGGGCCTTCTGTTAGCCTCCGCTCCTGGATGGCGGCGCTGGTCCCTTCCTTGTGACTGAGCCTCCGGGCTTCTATGGCCAGAGGACCTGGAATTCCCTGCCGGCTGGTTTCTGCTGCTGGGTGTATATCAGCCCCCACAGCTTCGGACTCCGGTGTCCGGTTGTAGTATCTTCAGCCAGGGCGTGCTCTGCTCAGCTCCAGCCCCTGGTCTTCAGCTACTGTTCCTACAGAGCTCCTGCTGTATCTTTCCCTCTCCAAGCTCTAACTCTCTAATCCCGCCCCAGACCCAGTTTATAAGGGCAGATTCCTCCCCTCCCAGGTCTGGGCGGGCAGTGTTGCATGCTTAGGGCTCCTGACCAGAGAAACCTCCCACTTGCTCTCAGACATAATATTTCTATTACTGTGGCAACCAGACCCCTGGGGTGCCACATATCTATCTATCTATCTATTATCTATCTATCTATCTTTCTATCTATCTATCTATCTATCTATCTATCTATTATCTATCATCTATCTATAGCTATCTGTCTATCATCTATCTATCATCTATCTATCATATATCTATTATCTATCATACTGTATATCTTTATATTATCTATCTATCAATCAACTATCTATCTAGCTATCATCTATCTATCATCTATCTATCATCTATCTATTATCTATCTATCTATCTGTCTATCTATTATCTAACTATTTATCTGTCTATCAATCTATCTATTTATCATCTATCTATCTGTCTATCTATCTATTATCTATCTATCTATCTATCTATCTACGTATTTTTCAGACCATAAGACACATTTTTTTCCTCCAAAATTTTGGAGGAAAATGGAGGGTGCGTCTTATAGTCCGTTGGGGGGGGGTGTATATTTATGTGTGGTGTGGGGGAAGCGGTAGCGGTGGAGGAGCGGGGCACAGGAGGCAGCAGCCGCCCACTGCAGCCTACACTGTCCCCGCTGCTAAAGAAAATGAATATTCATGAGCGTGGGGAGCACTGAATATTCATGCTCCTTAATAGCGGTACACAGTGTAGACGTGCTGCGGCTGCTGCTGCTGCCGGCTATCTCCTGTGCCCGCTGTTAAAGGGCATGAATATTCAATCTCTCTCCACACCCATGGGCGTGGCCGGCTATAAAGGAGAGTGAAGTCACTGCTCCCCGCGCACACAGTCCCGGCGTGGGGGGCAGTGACTTCCGGCAGCTGATCTCTCCATGTCAGCCGCACATGGCAGTGACGTCATGCGCGGCTCACATGGAGAGATCAGTGCAGGCAGACCGGACGCAGCGCTGGAGAGAAGAGAGGTGAGTATGAGTGTTTATTTTTTTTTAATGTGCAGCATGATGGGGATTAGGGGGACCATGCATACTAGGATAAGGATGAGGGGGCTATACATACCAGGGTAAGGATGAGGGGTGCCATGCATATCAGGATAGGTATGAGGGGTGCCATGCATACTAGGACAGGGATTAGGGGTGCCATGCATACCAGGACAGGGATGATGGGTGCCATGCATACCAGAATAGGGATGAAGGGTGCCATGCATACCAGGATAGGGATGATGGGTGCCATGCATACCAGGATAGGGATTAGGGGTGCCTGCATACCAGGATAGGGATGAGGGGTGCCATGCATACTAGGACAGGGATTAGGGGTGCCAAGCATACCAGGGCAGGGATGAGGGGTGCCATGCATACCAGGACAGGGATGAGGGGTGCCATGCTTACCAGGACAGGGATTAGGGGTGCCATGCATACCAGGACAGGGATGAGGGGTGCCATGCATACCAGGATAGGGATTAGGGGTGCCATGCATACCAGGACAGGGATGAGGGGTGCCATGCATACCAGGATAGGGATTAGGGGTGCCTGCATACCAGGATAGGGATGAGGGGTGCCATGCATACTAGGACAGGGATTAGGGGTGTCAAGCATACCAGGACAGGGATGAGGGGTGCCATGCATACCAGGACAGGGATGAGGGGTGCCATGCATACCAGGGCAGGGATTAGGGGTGCCATGCATACTAGGACAGGGATTAGGGGTGCCATGCATACCAGGATAGGGATGATGGGTGCCATGCTTTCCAGAACAGGGATGAGGGGTGCCATGCATACTAGGACAGGGATGAGGGGTGCCATGCATACTAGGACAGGGATGAGGGGTGCCATGCATACTAGGACAGGGATGAGGAGTGCCATGCATACCAGGACAGGGATGAGGGGTGCCATGCATACCAGGACAGGGATGATGGGTGCCATGCATACCAGGATAGGGGTTAGGGGTGCCATGCATACCAGGACAGGGATGAGGGGTACCATGCATTCTAGGACAGGGAGGAGGGGTGCCATGCATACCAGGATAAGGATGAGGGGTGCCATGCATACCAAGATGGAAGGATGCCAGGCATACCAGGATGGTGATGGGGACCACGTATAAAAGGAAGGGGGGCTGAATATATACCAGGATGGGGGATATTGTCAGAATTGTGGGACATTACCCCTATACCAGTGTCAGCAGAAGAGTCCCTCCCCCTTAAAAGTGCATCATGACCACATTTTTTGCTTACATTTTTATTTTTTTATTTTCCTCCTCGAAAACCTAGGTGCGTCTTATAGTCCGGTGCGTCTTATAGTCCGAAAAATACGGTATCTATCTATCTATCTATCTATCTATCTATCTATCTATCTATCTATCTATCTATCTATCTATCTATCTATCATTGCAGTCATAGACATATGCTTTAAAATATTCCCTCTCACCTCCAGTCCAATTTCCTCATCCAGAGCAAATTATCGTTTGGTAATTTTATCACACTTGTCCAACATCAGGAATTATTAAGATTTAAGATCCCTCAAGAGCTGCGCTCACCCGAAGATGAGGTTATAGTAGTAGACATAGTCAAGTTATGCAGAACATTATATTAAAAGTTAGGAAAAAAAACCTTGAGTGCGACGTGGTAAAGTATGAAATGTCTATGTTTTTATGACTGTACATATGCCCTTTATTATGTATCTTATTAATTCTGCGCTCTGTAGTCATGTCCCATCATAAAACCCTAAACTAGAACTGATTTCCCTCAATTCTGGAGCCGTTAAAAGTAATTACATAAAATCAAATATTGAACGCGCCATTTCATAGTTTACTTTGTTTCCAAATCCCGCCGTAAAATTTCGCAGATTTATGCTGCCCATTTCATATAATATTATTAGGAGAATTTGTTTTAATTGCGTTTCGTCAGGCAGAAACATTGTAACTATTGTGGTTGTGTCTTCACACTTGTTCGCACTGCTCTTAATGGTCGGGTAATTTACGATGGATTTAAAAATCCCACTTATTGTTTTATTGTGATGTCAGAATTTATGTTCAGGACGGTTGGCTGAGAAAATACAGAATTTAATGCAAGTTACAAAGTGGCAGTCAAAGAATCCCAAGGAACTTTTTGTAATTTGCATCAAATCTATTTTGCTGCTAACATTATTTTGCTACAGTTTCCTATGGTGTGTTATTATGTTTAGTTTCTCATTGATTGTATAGCACCAACGTATTCCGCAGTGCAGTATAGACATCTCTCTTAGGTCCTCCTCATACCTGTCCCACAGCCAACGCTCCTACCTGGCCCTTTGATCGGTTCTTCTTTGATCTTCTCCTTCCTTAGAGTCTCTCGGCAGATACCACCTTATGCTGTCACTTTCCAGGACTTCTATAATCAGAAACATCTATTGTTCAAGCTTTTCTTTAGTTGTCCATGATTATTTGAAAGCGTACATACTGTTATATCTTAATGCCCCCGAGCGGCAGCCGGACCTGGCTTACCATCACCACGTCTGTTGACCACACACCAAACTTCATTGTTGTGCATGCTTGTTGCACAACTATCCAAGATGAACAATTCAGCGGGTGATTTTGGACCATTTTGGGGACCTACTTTATCACTTAAAATCCAGAAGGTGCCATGTTCTGATTTGTTTTTCTTTTCTCTATAGCATTTTGTGTCTCGTTGACTGGTTGTCTGGCCATTCTGGAGATGTTCTGATACAGTCGTCTTGCTGTCATTGTTTGGCTATTGTCACAGTTGTTCAGCCCTTGCGTTTGTCCATTTTTTTTTAGCTTTCATCTCAATAAATGGGTTGTCTCAAGATGTAGCCTCAGGAACAGAACACTCCTGGCTTCCTGCTTTGCCGGAGGGGGTGGTACAATCCTAAAGATTGACAGTTCAGGCTAGTAGCAGGGTTGCACCGCTAGTCCGAACATTGCTCTATCCAGCAGGGGGACTGGGATCTGGCCAACTTCAGAGTGCTGAAAGCAGACTGTAAAGCATGGAGCCTGCTTGTGCCACGCTCTCCTTGCCAAGGTAACCGGCCAGAATAGAACTTGCAGGGTGGCCACTAACCTTGCCGACGAGCTGTACAATATAAAAATAAGAACGGAAAGGATTTTTAATAAGGGACAAATTACAAAGTTTCTTGTTTTTACAAGCACTTTGCAATATTACCAATTTTTGAACTTGAGACAACCCCAGGAACTCATTGTTCACTTGCTGCCTAATATATTCCTACCCCTGTCAGGTACCAATTTAATGCCTGATCCATGTACAAACTCCTTACAGATGATGTCCTTGGTCAGATTTGAACCCCGGGACCCCAGAGCTGCCATAAATATTTATTGCTGAAGAAAATCCCTTTAAACGTTCGAGTAATACAAAAACAATAAAAGCAAAATGTATTCTGTAGAATAAAAAAAAAAAAATACCAACCAATATTGTACATCTCAGACCACACAAATGCCCCAAGTCTTACAAACAGAATATCAGGATGTTTTATGACATAATAATGCTAAGACCTCGCAGCTTGTAAATTCTACACCGGTTTAGAAAAACAGACGAGTTTTACAATTCATTTACCAAAGCTTTGATTTTCTAAACAAAAGAAAAGAAAAACTAAGCAAAATATCTTACAAAAACATTTTTGTAAATATTTATCAAAGTTTAAATTTGAAAATCTCCTTCCAATCAGAATTTTCTTTTACTTTTTAGGAACGTTCTCTTGAATATTATCCCCGGACCAGACCTGACATATTTATGAAGTGGCAAACGCAGTTCATAGACTGTCATGAGAATCTTTGTTTATGAGGTCAGGGTTCTCACGCTTAGGTGACACCTGACTTACAGTCTTTGTTTAAGTGAACGAGCCCCGAAAATTCAATTGAGATGCAATTTTTAGTCATTATGAAAAATAGGCTTACCAAATCCTAAATTCAAGATAAGCTCTTTTTATTGTTTTGTATGGCTTCAGAACACTCCAAGGATTCGAACAGGTGTTCCATATACTTTATGAACTCATCGATATTAAATCTTCCCCCAAAATAAATCAGACATGTTATTTAAGAGAAGTTAAAATATCCCCGGCCTCGATGTCCCAGGCTTTTAATGATGTCTCTATTATGTAGGGATCATTAAATTGGACTTAACTGAATCAGGATGATTGTAGGGTTTGCTATGATTTTATATGGAAGGTTGCATTTTAATAAAAGGCCAGCAAATGATACTTTTCTTTTTGTGTCATCCAAACATTTAAAAAAAAAAAATCTAGAAAAAAATCAATATTATCCAAGGAGGCCTAGCATTTTTTTTTTGGTCCCGAGATAAACACAAGTAACAAATCACTAAAGTAAAAAAAAAAAAGTTGAAGGACAGGAAAAATAAAAGCCATGAATTTTTCGCTTTCCTTAAAATTGTATTATCATTGGACAATGTAATGCAGCACTGATGTATTGTCTGTTTTATGAGAAGCTTTTGCATTAGGGACGGGGGAAAATTTCAGCAATGCTCAATGCTATGGATAAAAAGTTGGCTGTGGCTCATAACCACATTGACCCTTAGGGATAGAAGAGAGCACTTTGAATATATTTACACGTTATTCTGCAGGATCAGGGAAAATCCATTTAGAATTTGAGACCCATAATTTGCTATTACTATGAGGAAAACAGCAGAAGTGGATGGAAAGGGGAAGATGGGATGGAAGGAGTTTTTTTGGGTGTGTGTGCTTTATGGCAGCTGCAATGAATGGGAATCAAGTGATCAAGAAGTGTCATAAAATATTACAGTCACTCCCAGAGATTCCAAAAAGTGATGAGGGAGTAGCACACAATGCTTATCTATGACTTGACTGCCTTATTTCATCCTCTAGCAGCAAAAATAAGCTGTAATTTACTCTATTTATAATGAGATGACTCTGCTCATCTTGTCCTAGTCTATACAGCAAAGCGGATGAACTACAGAAAACAAGACATTTCAGTCAATCGTGTCTGCTCTAATGGCCAGTGTGACAACTGCACTATCTCTAGATTTTTTTTAAGAGGATACATTCCTTTTAACATTTTGATCACCTTTCAAAGTCTTGTTGGTTGCAATATTTGACAAAAGGGGACCACTTTTTACTGAGTTAATTTACTAAAGAATGCTCCTATTCATTGTGATATTTCCCTTGTTTCCAGATATTTTCAGAAGATTATGTTACATTAACTAAATTTAATGCAGCCTTTACTAATGTAATGCCATATTTAAAGAGGTCTCTGCCTCCAACAAAAAATTCACTCAACTCCCCTGCTGCATCACTGACCCAAGAACATTTTTCCACTTGATAACAATTCTAATGATACATGGGGTCACTGTACTTTCCACAAATGTTGCATAAATAAATATATAAAGCAAATAACATATATTACAAATGTTCTTTTATCAGAATACTTCTTTCCTCACTTATGAGCCACTTCTTTCTCTCTCCGTCTGCCTCCTGAACTCACAATAAACTCAGAAAAATCATTTTTTTAGTTTGTAAGGTAGCGCTATTCATCATGCTGGGGGATACTCGCTTCACGGGGTTAATTAAAGCACACCAGCCACGTTTTCTGATAACACGACATCCAGCAGTTTATTACACTTCATAACTGCACATAACATAGTCCATCTCAGTGGCTCACCGGCATGGTTATACGCATAACATCAAGGACACCTTTCCAATGGCAGACATGCCCGCTTGGCTTTAGATACAGACTTCAGCAAGGTACAACATTAATGTCCATATAAAGAACCATTTTTACCTTTGCTGGGTCTTAGCTGCTTCTCTCAGCTCTGTTCTGCCACAGCTGTGGCTTTAAGGCTTCCCAGCCGTGGTCTCCAAGCCACGTGCCTTCCAGGGCTACTGCGTCCCAAACACAGGGATTTAGCCTCTTGCCTCACCAGGCCTCTCCAGGCCTCTCTCTTCCAGCCTCTCCAGGCACTCTGATGTCCCACACACAGGGATCAGGCCTCATGCCTTTCACACCTGTTTCAAAACTACCGGGGTTTATATATCAGTCTGTGCACATAGGACCTGTGATGATGTCACAGTCATGTGATCAGTCACCTGACGGGAGGTACATGGTCAGCTAGAACACACCCCCTGGACATTTTAGCAATGCAGCAAGGCGCTACATTACAAGTTAAATCATGTTATTATTCATGCCTCAAAATGCTCTGACCCTGTCACCTAGAATTCTGTTAATTCATATTATAAAATAGCACTCTGGGCAGCCACTGGGACCCAGAGATTTTTTGCAGCTATACAGAGATTTTGTCAAAAATTACTGAAAAAATCACAACACAACTGCGCATTGACAGCTTGATGGCTGGGGATGTTTGGTCGGCATGCACGGTGATTAGAGCATGCGCTGACGGTCAGATCTCATTGGCTGACTACCAGTCTTGTGACCCGAGTCATTAGGTTTATAAGGTCCTGAAGGGCATCTTTCCTATTCACTTTCTCCTTGAAGACGCAAACATACAATGAGCGAAACGCGCGTTGGGGACTTTTTATAGGTGTACTTGTGACTATTTTATCTGTACTATGGGTAAGAATTTGCAATTTGTGCTCTGATTTTCTGACTGTTTGTTGGATACTACAGTGAGGGGTTAAGAACCATAGTGTCTATTACCCCCTCTATGTATATCCGCCACATTGATGCAGTGTTTTCTCTCTTGTTCTCCTATTTCCTATCTGTCTGTCTTTATATTTTATAACAGTGTTTTTTAACCTCTGATGATATATTAATAATTTTTTTTACCTTTATAAGCTCCAGTGTTTTCTCCTTGTTTTTCTTACAACTGTCAGTGATGTCTGACTTTATTTTCATTATCCCTAATCCCATTCAGCCCTGTCCTCAATAAGAGAACCATATCAATGGACTGGTCACTGCCCTCCACAAGAACAACACACTACTCTCCTGCTGCAATTATTCGTCAGGTTTCTGTCTCTGCCACATCTAAGCAGGGTTCACAACGACTGATGGGAAATTAACTCAGAAGTGGTTTAATCAAACTCATCAAATGCATTTTTATTTAAATACCACGTGTGTTTTTTTGCATATATTATTATAGGGTGTTATTTTATATTATTATTACTATATTTGCAACTATGCTTTTGCTCAAATCTAATGAACGCTTCCAAGTTTTATTTATGGATATATCCATAATGAAAAGGAAAAAAAAAAGTTGGCCGCAGCTCCTCTAATAAGTAATATAACTCCTTCCACCCTCGCTCCTTTCTCCGTCTTCTCCACCCAAACACTTTTTGCATTACCCTCATGTTTTCATATAATCCCAGTGTTGGCTATATTCTTCTATTACTTGAAGTAAGGGGCGACACTTACTTCTACAGTGTTTCTATGAGCTAAGCGTGTTGTCTTCCCTAAGCTGGAAGGTTGAAAATAAAAACTCTCGAGAAGCTGAGCTGTTTCTCCTGCTGTGAGGTTACATATTACATAGTTCTGGATATTTTGGTTCTTTCCCTTGGATACGGCTGAGTTATTATGACCGCTTTTGCTTGTAACTGGTAAATTATAGTAAAGGGCAGCATGGTGGCTCCGGGAATCCAGGGTTCATTCCCCTAGGAGACCATCAGCATTGAGTTTGTATATTCTGTCCATGATTGTTCTAGGCTCCTACTTACAGCCCAAGTCACTTGGATGGTGCCAAGCTGCAAATTTGATGAAATGTCCAAGAGGATCCTGTAAAATGAGGAGATCTTCTGGACTCTCAGGCACTCAACAATGCGATAATAATAGAGGTGAGCAAATCGATTTGCAGGACCATAGACTTTGATTGTCAGATGCAAGACATGAGAACATCTTCTATCTGCGGAATCCCCGGCGCCTGTTTTGATTAGCAAGAACAACATTCGTGCATCATGCCGCAATGTTGACATCATGCCAGTCCTACAAATTAAAAATGCCAGTGATTCTGGCACTTAGGAGGTGGTTCATGTACAGTGGAGAAAATAAGCATTTGATACACTGTCGATTTTGCAAGTTTTCCCTCCTCCAGAGAATGGAGAGGACTGTAATTTTTCTCGTAGGTACACTTCACCTGAGAGAGACAGAATCTTAAAAAAAAATCCAGAAAATCACATTGTATGATTTTTACATAATTTTTTTTTACATTTTATTGCATGAAATAAGTTTTTGATACAATAGAAAACATAACTTAATATTTGGTACAGAAACCTTTGTTTGCAATTACAGAGGTCAGACGTTTCCTGTAGTTTTTGACCAGGTTTGCACACACTGCAGCAGGGATTTTGGCCCACTCCTCCATACAGATCTTCTCCAGATTGTTCAGGTTTCGGGGCAGTCGCTGGGCAACATTGAGTTTCAGCTCCCTCCAAAGATTTTCTATTGGGTTCAGGTCATTCTCATGTTGGAAGACCCAGTCCCAACCCATCTTCAATGCTCTTACTGAGGGAAGAAGTTTGTTGGCCAAAATCTCATGATACATGACCCCATGCATCCTCCCTTCAATACGGTGCATTTGTCCTGTCCCCTTTGCAGAAAAGCACCTCCAAAGTATGTCTTAGGTGTTGGGCGTTTGCTGGATTCAAAATGGGTCCAGAACCTTCTGTTGTCTCCCATTCCAGTCCAGCCAGGGCTGATGCTGCTCAGCATCATCATCAATCCCAACACCTAGCTGGTCCACGAGACGTACAGGTTGCCTATTGGGTCTTTGTGCCTAGCAACATTAAGCATAGGTTGTGGAGGGAGACAGGGCTGCTAAAGCCTAAGTCCAGGTTTCTCTGTACTGAGCATGCCCGTGACATGGCGGACCGTGATTGGTGGTTTGGGAGTCAGCTGATCCGGTGACCTGGCACAGCCTGATTGGTCGCGGGTGACGTCACCAATGGTGTGACGGTGGGCAGGGCTTAATCTTTAAAAAGCCCGCCTGTGCTGTCTAGCTCTTTGTTTGAAAAGACTTTCAGACATTTTGGGCATTACCTAATGTTATATGATTTTTGTATTGTTGTACTTTGCTGCCCTCTACTGGCCGTTGTTTTAATACTGTATGTTATAACATGTATTATTCCTGTGTTTACCCACAACACCCCTTCGGTCTGTAACTCCTCCTATCTCCTTTTCCTCATCTCCTTCTTCTTCATCACATCCATCTTGACTACTCATGCTGCAGGACTGGAGAAAGGATTCTCTTGTTACCACTTTACCTGGCGCTTCTAATACCTACAATTCCTACCCTTTCCTCATCCTTCACTTTCCCTCATCTCACCTCATCAAGAACTGTAAATAAATCTATTGAATTCATCACTGCATCATCATTCCGGATTACCACGTGCAGTTCATGAGGAACAGGAGCGCAGGTCAGTGAGTTGACGCTATATGCCACTGCTTATACAGAGATCCGTGTCACATCCCTCAGACACATCTCGCCCCACGTACATCTGTGGCAGAATACTGCCCACAAACATGGTGGCGCTCTCTGATTATTGAGCAGTGATGGTGTTGTGTGGATGCTTGGTCTTTTGAGCTCCACGTGTACTTTAGTGGAAATAGGCAGGTTTAGAGGAAATAGGCAGGTTTAGTGGAAATAGGCAGGTAGCTTCGTCTGACAGACTGGCTCCGACTAGGAGGTCGCCATACACCCCAAGCAGTCTGCAGACGCCGTATTCCCGGTACCTCCTGTAAGCCACGTGGAGTGATTCTCCTCAGTCCAGTAGCACGCCAGCTGAGAGCACTTACACGCCGGCGTGAGTCACACACGCATCCTAGCGCCAACTGTGTAGTCCCTGTGCTGCAACAGGACTACAGATACAGTACTTTATTTATCACACATCTCTCGTGCAGTTAACGGAGATAGTGCAAATTCCTATTCCCGCTCCAGTGTGCTGTAACACGGAGGGGATTGTTATTTAAGTTGGTTGTTTTACCTTCTCACCCGGAAGGTGTTCGGCAGCAGTCCACCAGGCTGCATCGCGGACCCCGGGGTCGGTTGCGTTCCATTATGATAAAGTTGTTTGCAACCGTCCCCTTAACAGTATGATGTTTCCCCCAACATGCTTCACAGTTGAGACGGTCTTCTTGGGGTTGTACTCATCCTTCCGCTTCCTCCAAACATGGCGAGTGGAGTTGATACCAAAAAGTTCTATTTTTGTCTCATCTGACCACATGACCTTCTCCCATGCCTCCTCTGGATCATCCAGGTGGTCAATGGCAAACTTCAAACGGACCTGGACATGTGCTGGTGTGAGCAAAGGGACCTTGCGTGCACTGCAGGATTTTTTAATCCATGACGGCATAGTGTATTACTAATGGTAATGTTTGAGACTGTGGTGTCAGCTCGCTTCAGGTCATTGACGAGGTCCTCCTGTGTAGTTCTGGGCTGATTCCTGACCTTTCTCAGAATCATCCTTACCCCATGATGTGAGATCTTGCATGGAGCCCCAGACAGAGGAAGACTGACAGTCATCTTGTGTTTCTTCCATTTTCCAATAGTTGTGCCAACAATTGTTGCCTTCTCACCAAGCTGATTGCCTATTGTCCTATAGCCTATCCTAGCCTTGTGCAGGTCTACAATTTTGTCCCTGGTGTACTTAGACAGCTCTGTGGTCTTGACCATGGTGGAGAGGTTGGAGTGTGATTGATTGAATGTGTGGACAGGTGTCTTTTATACAGGTAACGAGTTCAAACAGGTGCAATTAATACAGGTAATGAGTGCAGAGTAGGAGGGCTTAAAGAAAAACTTACTTTTTCTATAGGCTGTATCTGGTATTGGAGCTCATCTCCCATAAGTGACACATACACTGTATATACCAAAACTATGAGAGCTAGAATTCTTGCTGGTTGGTAGGTGATCAAATACTTATTTCATGTAATAAAATGCAATTTAATTATGTAAAAATCATAAAATATTATTTTCGTTTTTTTATTTTTAGATTCTGTCTCTCACAGGTGAAGTGTACCTACGATAAAAATTGCAGACCTCTCCATTCTTTGTAGGTGGGAAAACTTGCAAAATTGTCAGCGTATCAAATACATATTTTCCCACTGTAGTTCCTGTGACTAAGGACTATGACGTGGCCACTGGACCAGGGATCCGCTTATCTCTCTATTTGGTGTTTTTTACTTACATGCTTCATACTCCATTCAATTTAGTATATTGCAGGAAAGAGTTGAGTTGCAACAGCCCTTTACTTTCTCCCTGCTAAGAGATGACTAAAGAGGTGAAACATGATAAAAGCCATCTAGGCGGTTTGTATGGATGAAGAGGATCATAAAAAACATCACCTGTTAGTCACTTAATGTTATTACTGTATTTTAGAGTGCTAGTAAGCTTTCAGTGTATTTTCTGTGTAGGAAAGGGCTGTTGTAACTCAGTGTCAAGTTACAACAGCCCTTTACTTTCTCAAGGCTGAGATCTGACTCAATAGGTGAAATATTAAAGCGGTACATGTAAAATAGTCTAAATGTCCTAATGATACAAGGAGTTGAAAGCTGTCAGTGTATCTGCTGAGCAAATTTGCTCCCTAATGAAGTCCTGTGATTACTGCAGCCTCAGCACTAATTGTTTGTGAGAGAATGAGTATAATATGAGCTAGCAGGCTTTGAGACACCGTGATTGCTAACCAGCAGCAGCATCTTTATGTCTGTAACATTAAAGACAATGATATCTTCATGAAATTGAATTAGGAAAAAGGAAGGGCCAGGAGTAGAGATGAGAAGATCGGGCAAAATTCAAATTCTCCAGTTCACACGGATTTTCCCAGGAAATTATTGTCCAGAAATGTAATGAAGATGTAGAAAATAAAAAGACACTTAGACAATGCTCACAACCACCTGTTCGTTTGTCATCGCATCCTCACACTGAGTCACACTAGGCCAGCACATCCGTTTCTGATGAGGACCAGGAAGGCTTTGCCTAGTGTGATGAGGTCCTGGATTTCAGCGCGAGTGGTGTTGATAAGAGGATGCAACAACGGTGATGGTGAGGAGCTGACGGGCCTGAGAGGTGAACGATAAGGTGATTATAAGTGTTATTCATGTCTTTTAACCTCTTAATGGCCCTTTATGCTTTAGCAAAATGGCGACCAGCGGCGCAGAAGCGCATTACAAATAATCAGCAGTTGGACAAAGATGGATTTTTTGTAATATTCGAGTAAAATTCAATTCCATTTTAATATATTTGCTCATCTCTAGTCAGCAGTTCAAACTGTTGAGCATTAAAGGGAAAGAAAAGATATTGCACGTAAGGATCTAAGAGGATTGTGAAGTTTTTATTTTCTACTTATGGTATGCTTTAAAAGAGGAAGTCTGGGATTAGAAAAGTTTCCCCCCCAAAAAATAGCTCCCCTCTTTTCTATAGGCTGTATCTGGTATTGCAGCTAATCTCCCATAAGTGACACATACACTGTATAAACCAAAACTGTCAGGAGGAAGCTTTTTAATATAACACCTGTGTGTAAGGTGCCCCAGCGAGGTAGTCATGGGCGAGCTGTGGCTCCTGCTCACCATGACACCCTACAGACAAAGTGTATCCTCCCTCTGATGTGCAGCTGTGTATGTGGTACTCTCCACTTACTTCTGACCATCCGGTCGCGGCTGTCTCCAGGCATTTCTCTTCTGGGACCAGGGCAGCAATAAATTCAGAGGACATGAGGTTCTTAACCATAACTGGGACTTCACTTGGGGAAGATAAATATGTACAATATTTACAGACAGATATAATGGATAAGGCCCAACGGGTTGTCATCTCTCTCACACGTACTGGAAACAACTTGAGCCCTGGTTCCCTCTTTAAGTGAAGCATCTCTGTGGCTCTGTTCTCTAGCCCTAGAGAATCTTCCTCACCAGTGACAGTATATCCGGATCCTATTTCTCCCCACGTCCTAGCCTTGAGTCCTAGCTTCTTCTGCAGCCTGCAGACAGAATGTGTCCCCGGGTCCTCAATACCTCTGTTGAGTTTCTCCGGCTGGCTAAGGGGACTCTTACATAGAGAATCTTCACTCTTATGATCCTACTGTCTGGGGTACGGGGCTCCCGTCTGCCCTAGCAGCCACTATACTTAGGTATGGTTCTCTGTCCAAACTCTAACTGACTCATCACTTCCTGCTTCTGGAAACTAAGCAGAAGTTTTCCTAATGTGCCCACCCTCTGTGGGCTGTCATCGCACACCATTAACCCCTTCATTGTCTGCAATACTGCTGGTAGACTCAACCTGGCATTTGCACCCGGGACAGTGGCATCTTGGGGCTAGTTACCAATACTACAGCCCACAAGGAAATAAATCAGAAACAAAGCTTTATACACATTCTATGCTCGATCATGGCACTAGGTTTCCCTCTACTCTACTGGCGGGATTATCACAGCTAACCCCTTAACTGGACCTAATGGCAGCTCAGAGAGATCTAACTACTGGGAACATTCTATTTTAACTCTTTCAGTGCCACAGGGAAGCTACATCCTTCCCCACTACTACATGTGCATGCAACATTTTGTACTCGAAATTATCCCCAAAACCCCGGCCGAAATGCTCTTATGTTTATGAGCCGTTACTGCAGATTATTCTTAATTGTGCAGCTTTAGTTTGGTTGTATACAAAGGAACAATAACAATTTTTGGAAAATGTGATATCAGATTTTGCACCGATGAATGTCCGGCTGAAGAGAAGTGACTCAGAGGTCTTGTAGGTAACAATAGTGCATGATCCGCTCTTACTGGAAGTTATGAAGGGGGCATCCCAGTAATGGCTCATTTCCACGTTCCACGTAGATCATCAGTGTGCGTCACTGTCAGATAATACATGACTGGGGAGTGACTAGGAATGGATAGCAAATATCTATGGTCTATAATAACCATACGACTTCCTGAATATCCACTGATCCACAAAAACGGGGCCCCACCTTCCCTGTGTGTATGCCGCAGTGTGTGACCATTCAATCAGAGCAGGACAGTGCACAGTATACGACTGCAGCAGATGAAGAGCCTCTTCACTAAACATCGATGAAGCAGAAGACAATCCGAGGTTACATTACATTACATAAAGGATGTAATTCAGGCTCAGTTTATGATAAGTAATGTAATGTATGTACACAGTGACTGCACCAGCAGAATAGTGAGTGCAGCTCTGGAGTATAATACAGGAAGTAACTCAGGATCAGTACAGGATCAGTAATGTAGTGTGTGTACACAGTGACTGCACCAGGAGAATAGTGAGTGCAGCTCTGGAGTATAATACAGGAGGTAACTCAGGATCAGTAATGTAATGTATGTACACAGTGACTGGACCAGGAGAATAGTGAGTGCAGCTCTGGAGTATAATACAGGAGGTAACTCAGGATCAGTAATGTAATGTATGTACATAGTGACTGCACCAGCAGATTAGTGAGTGCAGCTCTGGAGTATAATACAGGATGTAACTCAGGATCAGTACAGGATAAGTAATGTAATGTATGTACACACTGACTGCACCAGCAGAATAGTGAGTGCAGCTCTGGAGTATAATACAGGAGGTAGCTCAGGATAAGTAATGTAATGTATGTACACAGTGACTCCACCAGCACAATAGTGAGTGAAGCTCTGGGGTATAATACAGGATGTAACTCAGGATCAGTAATGTAATGTACGTACACAGTGACTGCACCAGCAGAATAGTGAGTGCAGCTCTGGGGTATAATACAGGATGTAACTCAGGATCAGTACAGGATCAGTAATGTAAGGTATGTATACAGTGACCGCACCAGCAGAATAGTGAGTGCAGCTCTGGGGTATAATACAGGATGTAACTCAGGATCAGTACAGGATCAGTAATGTAATGTATGTACACAGTGACTGCACCAGCAGAATAGTGAGTGCAGCTCTGGAGCATAATACAGGATGTAACTCAGGATCAGTAATGTAATGTATGTACACAGTGACTGCACCAGCAGAATAGTGAGTGCAGCTCTGGAGTATAATACAGGATGTAACTCAGGATCAGTAATGTAATGTATTTACATAGTGACTGCACCAGCAGAATAGTGAGTGCAGCTCTGGAGTATAATACAGGATGTAACTCAGGATCAGTACAGGATAAGTAATGTAATGTATGTACACAGTGACTGCACCAGCAGAATAGTGAGTGCAGCTCTGGAGTATAATACAGGATGTAACTCAGGATCAGTACAGGATAAGTAATGTAATGTATGTACACAGTGACTGCACCAGCAGAATATTGAGTGCAGCTCTAGAGTATAATACTGGATGTAACTCAGGATCAGTACAGGATAAGTAATGTAATGTATGTACACATTGACTGCACCAGCAGAATAGTGAGTGCAGCTCTGGGGTATAATACAGGATGTAACTCAGGATCAGTACAGGATAAGTAATGTAATGTATGTACACAGTGGCTGCACCAGCAGAATATTGAGTGCAGCTCTGGAGTATAATACAGGATGTAACTCAGGATCAGTACAGGATAAGAAATGTAATGTATGCACACAGTGACTCCACCAGCAGCATACTGGGTGCAGCTCTGATCAGCTGCTAGTCAGTGTGCTGATTACGGGTGTGGTGGCTGCAGATCCTGCTGTGAGCTCCTGATCTCTGAGAAACCAACACCTCTCCACCTGGGGACCTGCTCTCTCTCTTTCCCAGAGAGAGAGCGGGTTTCTGGGATGAGTGAAGGAGCCAAGTCCCAGGCTTCTGCTTCCCGAACCAGGTCGGCGGGGGGCAGAAGAAACCAGCAACCGGCCTGCACATCAGAGGACTCGGGGGTGAGACGCTGAACCAGGAGTCGCAGCAATGTGGCTCCTACTCCCCCCGGGATTGTGGAGACCCCTAGAAGCTGCAAGGCTTCCAGCATGGAGGAAAAGCCTGACAGCGGCGTGCATGATGGCGCTCCTTCCGGAGGAAAGCTGAGTGCTCATGGAGGTGAGGCCGACCTCCCTGAGGGGGGTTGGACGCTGCTGGGACCCCGGGATTCTGTGTCCACCTATGCCTCCTGGGTCATGATCCACCTCCGTGAGTATGAAGATGCCAGTAAGCTCATCAGGAGGCTCAGGGAGGAGCTGCGCTGAACAAGCGCAAAAGCTGCAGGGGCCTCCAAACCAAGGAAGGCCAAGCTCCAGGCTGAAGTAAAGAGGCTGACCAGTGAGATTCACCTGCTGGAAATAAGGAAAGCCACCATCAGAGAGCAGAGTGGTCCATTCAAAGAAAAACTAATAAATGATGACCGCTACAGAGAAATGGCTGATACCAGAGAGCAAAGGCAGATGGGGCTGCAGCCTGAAAGCCAGGTGGATGATGAGAGTGATGATGACCAGCAGGAAGCCCCACCTGCCAGCCTGCAAAGTCACCCGCAGGCCACGTGCAGCGAGCTCCCTGCAGCACAGGCGACAGTGACATCCGGTCGCAGTTCTGCTGGCTCTGGGGAGGACAGTGACAGCAGCGGCCAGGGAGGGGCGCTAATGGCGGAGATTAAGCTCCTGGAGTCCCCAGTGTGCCTCCAAAACTTCCATCTTGGTGACGATCTACCAGAAGAGGCACCTGGGGGCCTCAAAAGGGCAAAGAAGACCAAGCCAAAGCTGCAGGAAGCGGTAAGATACGTATATGCCCCCCTCCCTGTACCCCCTGAGTCGGCGGCAGGCTCAGCTCGCTGTATAAGCCCCGTTGCCCAGCCCAGCCCGGGTTCTGCTGTGGATCCGGTGCAAAGGCGCGGGGAGATTACAGAGCACGGTAGTGAGGCGCAGAGCTCCGTCTCTGCTTGTAGTAGTGGGGACGCAGCAGGAGGTGCATCAGCCGAGAGGCTGGACAGTGAGGGCGGCCCGGCGGCAGGCGTTCCATCAGGCCACGATGCTGTGGTGCGCTCCTCAGTGGGAGGGGGAGCAGCCCGGTGTCGGGGGGCAGCTCCGGTAGCCTCGGCACCTCTGAATGCTGTTGCCGCTGATCACTTAGTTGAGAAGCGGCGGCAGTGTGAGGGGGCTGTCGGGGCTGAGCGTTCCGGTCCTCCCACCAAAGTGCTATTTTGTGTTGGAGTCGCTGGTCCGGAAGATCCTGATGCTAAAGATCAGCGGCGCCTAACAGCAGCTAAAGATCAGCGGCACATTATACCGAATGCCAAACAGCGGAAATTACTGACCAATGATGTGGAGGGCACACATAAGACCGGAGGTGAGGTCGTCTCCTGTTCTATGGAGGTGACTGAGCCCCTTGTGCCTGATGCGGAGGTCAAAATGTCATCCGCCATTGTTACTGGTCCAGCAGGAATGAATGTGGTGGTGGGGGTGAATGAGGCTAATTCATTGTCTAGTGGTGTGGTTGCTGGTTTGGTGGAGGGTGAGATGAAGGTGGGTAATGGTGATGCTGTTGGGGCTGATGTGGTCACTGGTCCGGTTGCCCCCCCGGGGGTGGCAACACCTGTCCAGAGTTATGCCAGTGTCACCTCCGGGGCAAATAGGGCATCCTCCTCGTCTCCGGGCTTTGGGGATGGCATGTTGCAATGGCGCCTTCTGGAGGCTCTAAAGAAGGGGGAGAGATCACTAATGGTAGAGGGTCGAGAGGTTGATCTATCCTTCTGGATAGAGAGGCATGGCCTCAGGGCCTTCCGAGAGCAAAAAGGGGGGGATACAGTGTGGTCCCTCCCAACAGCCGGGCCAGGCAGTGTGCATAGGAATGTGGTCCGTCTTCGGTGGAGGGGCAGTGATGCATGTCCGCCAAGGTCTAAAGTTGTGGAGCTCCTGCTGAGGATGGGCTTCAAGGCGATTGACATCTACGCCTTGATACATCCCTATTCCACGCCTGAGTTTGATGTCAGCTTTGTTCGGCCGGAGGGGCTTGAGCTCTTCTGGGCGAATTATGAGTTGGCAAAAAATGAGCCCGGCTGGCGAGACTTTGCCGTTCAGGCAGTGTCTCGCCAAAACCAGATCAAGAAAGTGACTGTGATGACTCGTAACGAGTCGCTTTCTTGCTATGACATCATGACGTGGCTTGGTCGGTATGGAGAGGTGGTGGAGATGCCAAAGAAAAACCACGACGAGTTTGGTATCTGGTCAGGGGCCTGGACGTTTATGGTAAAACTTAGGCGTTCAGGTGGTACGGTTGCCCTCATTCCATCGTCTGCCTTCCTGGGTAGGGATCGTATCCTGGTCTTCTACCAGGGGCAACCGAAGCTCTGTCACAGGTGCGGCGACCTCACACACTTCAGTGCAAACTGCACTGTGCAGAAATGCGCGTTGTGTGGGGGTGTCGGCCATCTTGCTGCCTCTTGTGTGGAGATTAGGTGCAACCTGTGTGGTGAGTTAGGTCACCCATTCAGCCTTTGTCCTCGCTCCTTCGCTAATGCAGTCGAGACCCCGGTGGGAGAAAGCCGTGAGGCCGATTCTGCTGGGGAGGGGACTAGCAGGGGTGGGGGAGCTGAGGGGCCAGGGAAGAAAAGCAATAAAAAGACGCCTGCCCAGCTGAGGCGTCTAGACAAGCGCAGACAGGAGAGGGAGCGGGGCGAGCCCCAGACTACCGGGGCAGCCCCTGTCCTGGATGCCAGTCTTGCTGCTGAGGCCCCGAGGGATGATAAGTTGGATGAGGAGGTCAGGAGGATCCACAGGGAGGAAACTGCCTCTGCCTCAGAATCCTCCCATTATGAAAGTATGGATGAGGATAATAAGCGGTGGCTAGAGAACAAGCGTAAGCTCGGCACCAAAAAGAAGAAAAAGAAGGGAGATAAAACATCTTCTCCCGCTCTGACCAAGGTACCTAAGGAAGGTAAAACCGACTCCCCTTTGGTTGGTCTTTCTAACCGGTTCCAAGCCCTTGATAACATCTCTTCCTCTGAGGAGGAGGCTGAGGGTGAGGTTCCGGCTTCAGCGAGGCTTACAGGGGGCGCCGAGTCTCCTTCTCCTGGGGATGCAAGGTCCTTGGGGGGAGGGACTGGCCCAGAGTCCGGAGACGAGGACGAGAAAAGAAGGAAAAATGCTGAAATGGACACCTCTATGTCATTAAAGAGGGGGAAGGATTCCTCGTCTGAGGCAGAGGATAAGGGGAGTGGGAAGAGGAAAGCCGTCTAACTTAATCACCAATGATGGCGGTACCCACTCCGTTGACGCTGGCGTCCATTAATGTCGCCAGCATTAAGTCAAATATGGCTAGATTTGCCGCCTTTGATTTTCTCAGCCGGGTTGAAGCTGACATTTTCTTTTTGCAAGAGACCAGGCTGCCAAATATGGCAGAGGTGTTTATAGCTAAGAGGGAGTGGAGACTCGGGCCCTCCTATTGGTCTCTTGCGGCCGAGCCGTATAGCGGAGTGGCGGTCCTTTTTACCGCACCGGTAGAATGCCGACGGGTTATTGAGTTAGAAATGGGGAGGTGCCTGATATTAGATGTCCTCATGAAGGGACAAGAGCTCCGGCTCATTAACATCTATGGTCCCCAATCTAAGTGGGACCGGAAGTGTCTCTTTACGAGGATCAAGCCCTACCTTTTTACGAGTCGGCAGGTCGTCTTTGGAGGGGACTTTAACACTGTCACGAGGCCCCGGGATAGAGGAGGTTCCAGAGACAAGCTGACTTATGATAGCGTCGCCCTTAATAGTATAGCTAGTGAGGCTCGCCTGGTGGATGTCCACATCCGGCACACCGCAGGCCACGAGGGGTTCACCTATCATAGAGGTAACTGTAGGTCCAGGATAGACAGGTTTTATTTAAAGGAGGAAGCCGTCTCTTCAGCAGTATCTGTTGTTGAGGTGGAGTTCTCCGATCACTGTATGATTTTGTTTTCCCTGAATGTTACAGAGACCCCCCGGATGGGAAGAGGCTTTTGGAGGCTCAATTCGTCTCTCTTGGAAGAAGCGGAGATAAGACAGTCCTTTGAGGATTTTCTTCAGAGCCAGGTACCCTTACTGGATCTTTGTAGTAGTAAGTCAGAGTGGTGGGAGATGTTCAAGAAAAGGGTGGCGAGATTCTTCCGCCAGCTCTCGAGCCTCAGGTGCCTGGACAGGTACCGCCTGTATCAGGGCCTGAGGAGGAAACTCGAGCATCTTGTCTCAACTGGAGGTAGCCGCGAGGAGATCTCCAGAGTGAAATCTTTTCTAATGAGGTGTCAGTATGATAGACACGCATCTTTGGTTTTTGAGAGGGATTACGGGAAGTACCGCTCGCCCGACCCTTACAGAAACTGCAAGATGTCAGTGAATAGTAAAGTTGTTACAGGACTGGTTGACACTGCGGGGTCCCTGAAAAGATCCAGATCAGGGATCCTGGAGGTCGTCAGATCCTTCTACTCGCACCTCTTGGGGAAGAGGGATCTGGATTGGGATGAGATGTCGGCTTTTCTGGCTGAAGCCGTCCCCGAAACAGGGGTAGATCCCTCTCTTGGCGTTTTGACAGAGATGATCAGGGAAGAGCAAGTTAAGTTGGTGATTGAAGGGCTTGCCCTAAAGAAATCTCCCAGTCCAGATGGCTTAACATCTGAATTCTATAAGACCTTTAAGGACGCCTTGGTTCCCCTCTTGACTGAGGTATTCAATGAGTGTCTTTCCTCGGGCACTCAGCCAAAGTCAATGAGGAGGTCTGCCCTGATCATCTTGTCAAAGGGTAAGGACCCATCTTGCATTGAGAACTGGCGTCCCATAGCGCTTCTCAATGCAGACAGGAAGGTTTTGGCAAGGTGCTGTTTAATCGGCTGGTGAAACTTGCACCCCAACTCCTTTCGGGGGCCCAGCATTGCTGTGTTGCGGGCCGCAGTACAATTAGTGCTGTACTCTGTGTCCGAGAGGCGGTGGAGCAGGGTAGGGCTGGTCACTGGAAGGGGTACATGCTGTCATTGGACCAGGCAAAAGCGTTTGATCGGGTTAATCATGAGTACCTCTGGTCTGTCCTTGTGAGGTATGGCCTGCCAGGGGGGGTTCGTTGATTGGCTTAAGACCTTGTACGCTGGGACAGAGAGTTTCCCGCTTGTGAACGGTTGGATTGGCAGCTCTTTTGAGGTTGGGTGTGGTGTTCGCCAGGGTTGTCCCTTGAGCCCGCTACTGTACGTGTTTGCGATTGACCCACTTCTTATGAGGGTGGAGCGTGGACCGTTGGCTGGGATCGGGATGGACCGGGCAGCACCGGAAGCGACTCTGAGAGTGGTGGCGTATGCCGATGACGTCACCGTTTTTGTTTCCTCTGATGGGGAGGCAGAATGGCTGATGTCAGAGGTAAATCGCTACTCGGAGGCATCCGGGTCTAAGATCAACCGGGATAAGTGTGAGAGTCTCTGGCTGGGAGGAGGAGATCCTGGTTTTGATCTCCCGGACACCCTTCCAGAACCCAAAGTCTCTGCAAAAGTTCTTGGCATCGAATTTGGCCAGGGGGATTACCCCAAACAAAATTGGGACTGCAGGCTAGAGATCGCCACTCAGAAGGTGAACCAATGGAAGGGTTGGTCTTTGACCCTAAGGGAAAGGGTAAACCTGATCAAAACTTACCTGCTACCTTTGCTGATCTATCTGGGCAGTGTGTGCATCTTGCCGGAGCCTCTCTGGACTCGGGTCTACAGTTTGTTCTTCCAACTGTTATGGGGGAATAGACTGAACCTGGTCAAGAGGGAGGTTACTTACCGTACGAGGAGACTAGGAGGGTTGGGTATGGTCAACCCTGTGGTATTCCTTGTGAATACCTTCATTAAGATCAATATTGCAGACCTCTGGAAAGAGAGGGCTCCTCCGTGGGTATTCTCCTGTAAGGGATGGTTTCAGCCTTTCTTCCAGGAATGGGAGACAGGAGGGCAAGTGAAGGATCTCCGCACACCGCATGGACATCTCCCGGCTTACGCTACCGTGGTTCTGAAGGTAATTCGCCGGCGGGGTCTGGGAAGGTGGGAGGTCAGGACTCTGCCAAGGAAGCTCCTTGACAAAAGGGTTCTGTTGACCCATTTTCAGAGGCCTCTGGCGCTCAGAGATTGCCCAAGTCGGGATCTTGGGGTGGGTCTGCATCTTTTGAATTCTATCAGGATCCCCTCGAAGATTTGGGACTTGGCTTGGCGCTGCTTCCATGGGAAACTGTGTGTGAGGGACAATCTGAAGTGTAGGAGCTCTGAGGACAGGAACTGTCCTCGGGAGCATTGTGGTACCATGCTTGAAAGCATGGACCACTTCCTGCTTCGTTGTCCCTTTAACACAGAGGTGTACAACAGGGTGGGCACCTCCATTGGCTGGCCCCGGCTGGTCGGTCTCTCTTATGCTGAATGGGCCTATGGAGCATTCGGGGACCTGGGTGGTCGGGACCGCTGCACCTTATTTCTAGTTAGCGCAGTGGTTAGGTATCACAAGTGGAACGCACGGTGCTTAGTATCGACGCAGCGGAAAATCCTCCCAGTGGACGATGTGTTTAGGACCATACTCGGTGACCTGGTGAAGGTGCGTTCTCTGGAGTATGAGAGACTGGGTACACGGAGGGCCGCTCTCCTCTGGAGGGACTTTTCTTTTAGTGTGCCCTAGTCTGGTCATCTCCTCTTCTGGTGGTGGGCTGCTGCTGACACCATAGATTTTTGTTTTGATCAGTAGACAGTGATGTAGGGCTGCAGGCACCGAGCTTGGGCGTTTTCAGTTGTGGTTATTGTATTGTTTGTTATTGTATTGTTTGTTTCTGTATATATTGTATATATGGGTTTGGGTGTAGGTGTTAGGTTGGGTGGAGGGAAAAGGGGGGAGGTGGGTTCATCTTGTGGGACACTGGTTATTTGGGTGAATAACTGGCACTGCCTGATCTGTCCTATGGACGTTGGACATGGACTGAGGCATGAGGCGCAGGACCAGCTCTCAGGTCAGTGCCGGGGAGGGACTGGTGGGCTCCAGTGTGGGGGGTTTTGTTTTGTCTTGTATATATTTGTATAGTTAGTATTTATTTTATTTAAAAAAAAAAAAAAAAAAGAATGTATATATTAGTTTGTATATAATTTGTCGGTTATTATTTATTATATTATTATTTGTTTGGTAACCGGAGCAGATGTCATGGTGTAGGTAGTTATTATTGTGTATATATGTATAATATGTGTGTGAGGAGAGAGAGAGCGGCTGGACCAATTTCATTACATTGTTTATTTTCTGGTTATTAATTTTGTTATGTTTCTGTTATTATTATTGTTATGTTTTTCATTTTTATAATAAAAGATCTACAGGATGTAACTCAGGATCAGTACACGATAAGTAATGTAATGTATGTACACAGTGACTGCACCAGCAGAATAGTGAGTGCAGCTCTGGAGTATAATACAGGATGTAACTCAGGATCAGTACAGGATAAGTAATATAATGTATGTACACAGTGACTGCACCAGCAGAATAGTGAGTGGAGCTCCAGAGTATAATACAGGATGTAACTCAGGATCAGTACAGGATCAGTAATGTAATGTATGTACACAGTGACTCCACCAGGAGAATAGTGAGTGCAGCTCTGGAGTATAATACAGGATGTAACTCAGGATCAGTACAGGATCAGTAATGTAATGTATGCACACAGTGACTCCACCAGCAGAATAGTGAGTGCAGCTCTGGAGTATAATACAGGATGTAACTCAGGATCAGTAATGTAATGTATGTACACAGTGACTGTACCTGCAGAATAGTGAGTGCAGCTCTGGAGTATAATACAGGATGTAACTCAGGATCAGTACAGGATCAGTAATGTAATGTATGTACACAGTGACTGCACCAGCAGAATAGTGAGTGCAGCTCTGGAGTATAATACAGGATGTAACTCAGGATCAGTACAGGATCAGTAATGTAATGTATGTACACAGTGACTGCACCAGCAGAATAGTGAGTGCAGCTCTGGAGTATAATACAGGATGTAACTCAGGATCAGTACAGGGTCAGTAATGTAATGTATGTACACAGTGACTGCACCAGCAGAATAGTGAGTGCAGCTCTGGAGTATAATACAGGGTGTAACTCAGGATCAGTACTGGATCAGTAATGTAATGTATGTACACAGTCACTGCACAAGCAGAATAGTGAGTGCAGCTCTGGAGTATAATACAGGATGTAACTCAGGATCAGTACAGGATCAGTAATGTAATGTATGTACACAGTGACTGCACCAGCAGAATAGTGAGAGCAGCTCTTGAGTATAATATAGGATGTAACTCAGGATTAGTGTTGAGCCACCCCCGTAGTGTTCGAGTTCGGTTCGGTTCGTCGAACTGTTCGTCGAACACCTTCGAACACCATTAAAACCAATGGCAGGCAAACAAAAACACATAGAAACACATAGAAAACACCTTCAAAGGTGTCCAAAAGCTGACAAACTGCTCAGAAGACATAACTAACACATGGAAAAGTGACAAGTACATATAGTCATGCGAAAAGAAAAGAGGTGGAGGAGTAAAAGGAGGGGGAGACACAGATATAGGCATGTCATGCCCTTCTAAAATCCAAAAAGTGAGAAGCCGACACGTTCAGTCCGCTCCTGCCCGTGCCACCTCTGCGTCGCCGGGTTTGTGCCAGAGCCGCGGTGAACCCTGACGGCCAGCCCCCCTCTCCCAATACTGGTGCCTGTCCGCTGGTGGGTCGAGCGAGCCCCCCTGTGGTGGAGGCAGCTCTAAGCTTTTTAATTTAAATTGTCTCTCTAATTTGAATGAATACACTTTAAATCCATTTACAAGGATCTATTGGAGGGCAAGTCTCATGCCAGCAGCCGCGTATTTCCAGCTCCAGTAGCGTCCACTAAAGCTGCTGCAGTTAAAAAGCTTTTATAAGGATCGAGCTCGGCTGTCCACCGCAAGGCATCCTACTGCCAGTCCCAGCCCCTATGCCTTGGGGTGCCTCCTGATGCTCTTCACTGAGTATCCCGTGGTCCCGAAGCATTTCCTTTGAAAAAATTAAGTGTCCAAACTACAGGTGGTGTAGCTTGCTTAACAGCCGGGATAATCCGCTGACTAGCAGACATTGCTACTAGGCACAAAGTATTTCCTGGGCTAGATGCAGTTAAAAATTTGTAATTAGATACTCTCGTTGGATGCTGAGAAAGCATTCCATAGAGTCTCCTGGCACGCCATATATGATTCTCTTAAAAAGCTTGGGGTAGGGGTCTAGGGGACCCTTTTATAGCCAAAATCACGGCCCTGTATCGCAATACGTCACCTAGGCTGAAGATAAATGGAACTGTGGCACCCTGAGGGCTCGGTTGCTACAGAGGTATTGCACCTCACCCAGAGGTGTGATATCTCACTCTCAGGTAAGGATGTAGTGTGGATCAGGACCCGACACCTGCATGCATTACACCACATTGCCGTGGGGCAGGGCGACCAATATGCCCCTGAGATGGGCACGACAGTCCCTGTCCCTGGCTGGAGTGGGGGGAGGGAACACTGAGGAAGGGGAACCCTGTAGTGCAGGAGCAGGGAGGAAGCAGTTCCTGGATGCATTGAGAAGGGAGTATAAAAGGTGGGCACCATCTTAGTTCAGTGCACAGAAGTCTGAGCAGAAGTGGCAGGGAGCAGGGGCTCTGCATGAGCTCTGCTCCGGAGGCGGGCCTAGTAACAGAGGCCCAGGCCTGGAAGAGGGAGAAGGAAGGAAGAGGAGCGGAGAAGGCTCCAGGAACGAGGAACGAAGGGATCCCAGGGGTGCGGACGGGCGAGTCGCCACCGCACGCCCGAATCCACCTGCGTGGAGGGGTCAGGCCAAAGGGGGAGACCGGTCCCCGAAACTAGTGGAGGCAGGAAACGACCCTCAGCTAGAAACAGGAGGCTGTGACATTTTATGTGGCGCTGCCCCTCGCTACACCCGCTAGGAAGGCACCACATAGGGTCAGGGAAACTGGCGCCAAGTTTACCAAGAGGAGGCCCGAGGCAGCCGGACAGAAGGGTTGGTAAGAAAGGCCAGACAAAGGACACACAAAGGGGGTCCTGTGAAGCGCTCCAAAGTTATCTGGGAGTTGTCTGAGTCCCTCACCTGGTGAGCACAGTACGACGTGGGCAGCCGTTACCTGCAGACGTGGTCTGGATAATAAGAACTGTGAGTAAAGGCCCTGGACTGCATCACTGACTCCGTGTCGTTACTGCTGCTGCCCTGCACCATCACCCCCATCCTCCGCATACACTGCCCTGAGGCTATACTCCTCCCGTGGGGAGTTATGCTACGCTCTGCTGCACCCACAACACCAGCCTCAGCGGTCTGCCCTGCAGCGGCGGTTCACTCTGACCGCAATCCACGGGTGGCGTAGTCGGACATTTAAACATCAAAACCACATAAATAGTTCCGCCACTGGTTTGACTGCCCTGAGCCACGGAACCGGGTCGCCGCCACGGAGACTACAACCACCAGCATCCACCAAAAAGGGTCCGGCTCCGGGTGTCCCAAGGCCCAGGGGGCGCGTCAGAACATTTTCATCACCTTTCACAATCACCAATGGGACAAGGCAGGGATGTTCTCTGTCCCCTCTCTTATACATCCTAGTGACGGAGCACCTGCTCTCATCAATTCGCCATAACCCCAATATTAGGTGGATTGAGGTGGGAGGCATCGAGTACAAGTGCTCTCTATTTGCTGATGATGTCCTAGTATATATCACTCAATCACATATATCCATCCATGCTGTTATGGCTGAAATAGATCACTTTGTTACATGGTCAAATTTTAAAATCAATGCAGCGAAGTCTGAGGCCCTCGATGTCTCCCTCCCCAAATCCATATAGGATTCCATCCAGTCCAACTTTCCCTTTGCCTGGCCCTCACAGGGTATCAAATACTTAGGAATTCCTATTCATAGAGACCTCTCCCGTCTATGTTATCTTAATTTTGGGCCCTTTATTGAACAACTCCATACAGACCACGGTTGGCAAGTTAGAACTGTAAGATTCACTACGTGAACCACTGGTGTTTTGTGGAAAAGCACATGTACACTGTGTTCCAAATTATTATGCAAAAAGTGTTTAGGAGTGATAAGGGAAGAATTTGTTTGTTTGTCAGTTAAACTCATTGATGGTGATGTGTGTCAGGGCTCTTTATATCACTGTAAGCAATTGCAGACACCTGTGCTAATTAGTTTGGCAGGTGTGTCCAATGAAAGGCAAGACTACTTAAGAAGGCTGTCTCACATTATTAAGCAGCCTACATTTTCTGCCAAAATGGGAAAGAAAAAGGATGTGTCGGCTGCTGAGAAGCAACAAATTGTGGAGTGTTTAGGTCAAGGCATGACTACAATCAACATTGTGCGATGATCAGGATGAAGTGTCTTGGCAATCAAGAAGTATGTAGCTGATTCACAGTACACACGTGTGCGTGCTGATAAGGGCAAATTGACGACTCTTTCCTACAGGCAATTACGTCAGGTTGAAAGAGCAGCGGCAAAAAAGCCTTGTCATAGCAGCAGACAAGTTTTTGAAGTTGCTGGTGCCTCCAACGTCCCCCGAACAACAAGATGCAGGGTCCTTCAGAGGTTTGCAGCTGTGCATATGCCATCCTGACGACCTCCTCTATCCACTTCACACAAGCAGAAACGGCTCCAGTGGGCCAAACATTACATGAAGACTGATTTCAAAACTGTTTTGTTCACAGATGAGTGCCGTGCAGCGCTCGATGGTCCAGATGGATGGAGTGGAGGATGGCTGGTTGATGGACACCCCACGCAAACACGGCTACAGTGCCAACAAGGAGGAGGTGGAGTAATGTTTTGGGCTGGAATCATGGGGAGAGAGATTGTCGGCCCCTTTAGGATCCCTGAAGGCGCTAAAGATGAACTCCATAATGTATGTGGATTTTCTCAAACAGCACTTCCTGCCATGGTTCAAGAAGAAGAACCGTGTATTTCACAGCAAGATCATTTTTTTGCATGATAATGCACCATCTCATGCTGCACATAAAACATCTGCATCTCTGGCTGATATGGGCATAAAAGGGGACAAACTTATGGTGTGACCCCCATGCTCCCCTGACCTCTACCCCATTCAGAACCTTTGGAGCATCATTAAAAGGAGTGTCTATGATGGCGAGAGGCAGTTCACATCTAAGCAAAAGCTCTGGGAGGGTATTCTGTCCTCATGCAAAACAATTGAAGCAGAAACCATCCAAAACCTGACAAATTCAATGGACGAGAGAGTTCAGAAGCTAGTTTCGAACAAGGGGTCCTATGTGAAAATGTAACATCACCTAGAATAAAGTTTTGAGTTGAAAACTGTTTGATTTCAGTTTCTAACAACCTGCTAATGCTTATAATTTCAAAAATGACCATTTTTTTGGTCTTTATTAAAATGAAAAGGTTGATCGAAAAGTTTGGGGGATCTAAGAGTGTGGCAACCCAGTAGTCATGATTACTTCGAATTCTGACAATATGAGGGTCATGCTGCAGGTAGTGCAGCAAGAAGGCACTTATGTGTCTTGCGCATCTCGGAGCCCCAAAATTATTTTCCGGGCTAGATGCAGCTAAAAATTATTATTAATTTTAAATCTGGTGAAGCTTTAGTATAGATGGCCTAATAGGATCAGTGCTGCACACTGCTACAAAGCCCAAATTATTTTCCAGTCAAGATACAGATAAACATGATTAGTAATTTTAAATCTGGTGGAGCTTATTATAGATGGCCTAATAGAATCAGTGCTGCACACTGCTACAAAGCCCAAATTATTTTCGAGCCAAGATACAGATAAACATGATTAGTAATTTGAAAGCTTAAAACGGTTGGTAGGGTGATTTTAACCAATCATCAAGCTTTTACTCTCCCCAGGATGACACAGGGGTAGAAAAGTCGTTTCGGATCCATGATTTGTTCATCTTTATGAACGTGAGTCTGTCTACATTATCAGTGGAGAGCCGCGTGCGCTTATCTGTCAGCACACCACCAGCAGCGCTGAACACACGTTCAGACAGAACGCTGGCTGCGGGGCATGACAAGATCTCCAAGGCGTAAGTGGCTAGCTCCGGCCATTTATCCAGATTGGAAGCCCAAAAAGAGCAAGGGTCCAGTGACACAGTCATGGCTTCAATGTTTACTTGGAGATACTCCTGTACCATCGTCTCTAGGCGTTGACTATGTGTCAGACTTCTTGTCTCCTGTGGCCTTGCAAAGGATGGGCTAAAAAAGTGGTGAAATGATTCCTCAAAATTGATGTTACCAGCAGATACTGTGGTTCTGTTATGGTTTGAGTGCTGAACACTTGAAGGTCCCACGGTTGGCAAGTTGGAACTGTGAGATTCACTACGTGCACCACTGGTATTTTGTGGAAAAGCACATGTAAGATTCTGCAACAGTCTCTGCTGATACTCCTGCATGCGTGCATCCCTTTCTATGGCAGGAATAATTTCTGCAAATTTACTTTTGTACTGGGGATCTAACAGTGTGGCAACCCAGTAGTCAGGATTATTTCTAATTCTCACAATTCGAGGGTTATGTTGCAGGTAGTGCAGCAAGAAGGCACTCATGTGTGTTGCGCATCCAGGAGCACCAAGTCCCTGTTGTGTTGGTGGCGAGGTAACAATCATGCTTCCTTCCTCTGTCCTCTCCCCCCAACCTCGCACAACAGAAATGTGATCAAGGTCTCCGTCATCTGATGAGTCTTCCATCAGTTCGTCCTCCACTTCTTCCTGGGCTCCTGCACCTTCCTCACTAGTTTGGCTGCTACCATGCGCCCTGGTAAAACCATCTCCCCCACCCTCACATGCCTGCCGCCTTGGTGCTGCTGACCGTCTGGACCTTGCAGATGTTAGCCCTTCCGCATACAACTCCTCCTCCTCTACTTCCTCCACCTCCTCTTGTGCCACCACCTGACTCCGAATTCTGTTTAACATGTGCTCCAGCATGTAAATCACCGGAATAGTCATGCTGATAATGGCATCGTCAGCACTAAACATCTTCGTCGCCATTTCAAAACTGTGCAGAAGGGTGCATAGGTCCCTGATCTGAGACCACTCCTCCAGCGTGATTTGCCCCACCTCTGGATCTCGTTGTCCCAGGCTATACGTCAGAACGTATTGCACCAGGGCTTGTCGGTGCTGCCACAGTCGCTGCAACATGTGCAGAGTTGAATTCCACCGGGTAGGCACATCGCATTTTAGCCGGTGAAGTGGCAGGCCCAACGACTTCTGTAGAGATGTAAGTCGCTGAGCTGCGGGATGCGAACGGCGGAAGTGAGCACACAGCGACCGTGCCCTCTGCAGAAGGCCATCTAGTCTGGGATAGTGGGCTAAAAATTGCTGGACAACCAGGTTCAACACGTGAGCCATACAAGGCACGTGTGTGACATTGCCCCGGCGAAGGGCCGCACCCAGGTTTGCAGCATTGTCGCACACGGCCTTCCCTGGTTTCAGGTCCAGTGGAGACAACCATTCATGAAATTGGTTCTCCAGAGCTGACCACAACTCCTCAGCTGTGTGACTCACATTTCCCAGACATTTCAATGTAAAAACCGCCTGATGACGTTGAGCCCTACTGCCTGCATAGTAAGGAGGTGTGCAGGATCCCTTCTGCGCAGTTAGAAAGCTTGTGGCATGACCAGACAGGCTTTGGGTGCAGGTGGAAGACCGAGAGGAGGTTGAGGAGGCAGAAGCAGTGGAGGAACTTTGACATAAAGAGGATTGGCGCACAACTCGTGGGGACGGCAAGACTTGGACAGCAGCCCCTTGTCCTGCTGTCACCATAGTTACCCAGTGCCGAATCAGCGACATGTAACTCCCCTGTCCATGCCTACTCGTCCAAGTGTCTGTGGTGAAATGCACCCTGTCACACACAGAGTTTCTCAAAGAAGCGGTGATGTTGTGTGCGACATGCTGGTGGAGCGCAGGCACACCTTTCTTTGAGAAGTAGTGCCGACTGGGCATCTGGTACTGGGGCACTGCGACGGACATAAGGTCTCGAAAATCCTCTGTGTCCACCAGGCGGAAAGGCAGCATTTCTGTAGCCAAGAGCTTGCAGATGGTGAAATTCAACCTCTTAGCTTTCTCATGGCTAGGAGGAAATGGTCTTTTACTTGGCCACATCTGAGGGACCGAGGGCTGGCTATTGTGCTTAGACGGGGTTGATAAGGGTGTCCCCGGCAAACTGCCGGTCTGTGAGGAAGATGCAGGCGGACATGTTAGGTTGCATTGATCCAAAGGTGGTGCTATCGATGTCGGACAGCGCTCAACACCAGCTGGTGTTACCACCTCCAAAGAAAATGATGACCTGCCAATCACGCTGGCTGTTGCGGGTAAAGAGGTGGGAGGTCTGCGCCCCAAAACAGGTGTGACTGCTGTCCCCCCAGTCACAGAGGATGAAGAGGCCGCGGATGCACAAGATATGGCAGACGGTGGTTGGCCCGGCCGGCTAGGCCGCATTGTAGCACACTGAGCTTCCCACTGCAACTTATGCTTCATGTCCATGTGCCGGTTCATGCATGAAGTACTCAAACTATGTATTTTTTGGCCTCTACTTAGCTTTTGCTGACAAATGTTACAGATAACACGAGTTGGGTCATCTTTATCGATCTGAAAAAATGCCCAGGCTATGCAAGGTTTAGCACCCATGCGACCTGAAGAGCCACCACGACTTGTGGTGAGAGGCAGAGTTGTGTTTGAGGATGCAGTTGTTGACGTGCTTCCAGTACTACGTCTCTGTCCAGGAAGGCGCAACCTGACCTCGTCGTCACTAGCATCTTCCTCCACCTCCTCTGCTGACCTCATCTCTTGGCTGACTGTGGGTTGACAGTAAGTGGGATCTCCAACCTCATCATCATCACCCTGTGCGTTATCATACCCGTCGTCCTCAGAGCCAACCTGTTCCTGCCCTGACAAAAAACTAAAGTTGTCGCTCCAATCAGGTATTTGAGTCTCATCATCGTCTTCCTCATTGTCTCCACCAACAGGAGTTACAGTTTGGGAATGAGGGTCTACATTATGGTCAGAACCTTCTGCGTCTGGTCCTGGATCCGACTCATAAAGATTCTGGGCATCAGTGCAGATCATTTCCTCGTCTGGATTCACAGAAGCGCTGGAGTCGACCTCTGATTCCCAGGCTATAGTATGAGTAAACAGCTCTGCAGACTCAACCATCTGTTCTACCTCATACTCAGACGGGCAGCTGGAGATTTGCGAGCTGTGAGGAAGCAAGTGCGATTGGGGTGACACCTTTGAGGACTGGAGTATTTGTGATGTTGAAGTTGATGTGGAGGAGAGCCCACTTAAAGGAGCACTTGATATCCGTTGAAGCACCTGCTGTTTTTGTGCCTCATCTGGAATTTGTAGCGATTGGCGTGGCCGTAAGAAAGGGATCTTATCACATTGTCCGCTAAAAGAAGTAGACATTTTAGTTTGGCTGGAAGATGGTCTTTCTTCTGCAGATGTTACTGTTGCTTTAACACCTACCCCACGGACACAACTTTTTTCCCCCTTCCCAACACGCCTATTCCCCTTTCCACCAGCAGCAGGCCTTTTTCCACTCATTTTGGTGGTTAACTAATTCACAACTCTGGAGTTGTTTGCACAAAAAAACAATGGATGGGAACCGAGCAGAGCTGAGTGGCCAAACTGTGGTATTAGGCAAAAACTATTGGCTGGGTTAGATGCAGAAAAAAATTATATTCAATTTGCAACCTGATGGAGGTCAGTATAGATGGACTAATAGAACAAGTCCCACACACAGCTAGAAGCCCAAATATTTTTTCAGAGGTAGATGCAGAAATTTTTTTTATTCAGTTTGCAACCTGATGGAGGTCTGTATAGATGGATTAATAGAACAAGTCCCACACACAGCTACAAGCCCAATATTTTTTCAGAGGTAGATGCAGAAAAAAAATATATTCAGTTTGCAACCTGATGGAGGTCAGTATAGATGGACTAATAGAGAAAGTCCCACACACTACTAGAAGGCCAAATATTTTTTCAGAGCTAGATGCAGACAAAAATTATTTTGAATTTGCATCCTGATGGAGGTCAGTATAGGTGGACTAATAGAACAAGTCCCACACACTGCTAGAAGGCCAAATATTTTTTCAGAGCTAGATGCAGAAAAAAATTATATTCAGTTTGCAACCTGATGGAGGTCTGTATAGATGGATTAATAGAACATGTCCCACACACAGCTAGAAGCCCAAATATTTTTTCAGAGGTAGATGCAGATAAAAATTATTTTTAATTTGCAACCTGATGGAGGTCAGTATAGATGGACTAATAGAGAAAGTCCCACACACTGCTAGAAGGCCAAATATTTTTTCAGAGCTAGATGCAGATAAAAATTATTTTTAATTTGCAACCTGATGGAGGTCAGTATAGATGGACTAATAGAGAAAGTCCCACACACTGCTAGAAGGCCAAATATTTTTTCAGAGCTAGATGCAGATAAAAATTATATTCAATTTGCAACCTGATGGAGGTCAGTATAGATGGACTAATAGAACAAGTCCCACACACAGCTAGAAGCCCAAATATTTTTTCAGAGGTACTGTAGATGCAGATAAAAATTATTTTTAATTTGCAACCTGATGGAGGTCAGTATAGATGGACTAATACAACAAGTCCCACACACAGCTAGAAGCCCAATATTTTTTCAGAGGTAGATGCAGAAAAAAATATATTCAGTTTGCAACCTGATGGAGGTCAGTATAGATGGAGTAATAGAACAAGTCCCACACACAGCTAGAAGCCCAAATATTTTTTCAGAGGTAGATGCAGATAAAAATTATTTTTAATTTGCAACCTGATGGAGGTCAGTATAGATGGACTAATAGAGAAAGTCCCACACACTGCTAGAAGGCCAAATATTTTTTCAGAGCTAGATGCAGATAAAAATTATATTCAATTTGCAACCTGATGGAGGTCAGTATAGATGGACTAATAGAGAAAGTCCCACACACTGCTAGAAGGCCAAATATTTTTTCAGAGCTAGATGCAGATAAAAATTATATTCAATTTGCAACCTGATGGAGGTCAGTATAGATGGACTAATAGAACAAGTCCCACACACACAGCTAGAAGCCCAAATATTTTTTCAGAGGTACTGTAGATGCAGATAAAATTTATTTTTAATTTGCAACCTGATGGAGGTCAGTATAGATGGACTAATAGAGAAAGTCCCACACACTGCTAGAAGGCCAAATATTTTTTCAGAGCTAGATGCAGATAAAAATTATTTTTAATTTGCAACCTGATGGAGGTCAGTATATATGGACTAATAGAGAAAGTCCCACACACTGCTAGAAGGCCAAATATTTTTTCAGAGCTAGATGCAGATAAAAATTATATTCAATTTGCAACCTGATGGAGGTCAGTATAGATGGACTAATAGAACAAGTCCCACACACAGCTAGAAGCCCAAATATTTTTTCAGAGGTACTGTAGATGCAGATAAAAATTATTTTTAATTTGCAACCTGATGGAGGTCAGTATAGATGGACTAATACAACAAGTCCCACACACAGCTAGAAGCCCAATATTTTTTCAGAGGTAGATGCAGAAAAAAATATATTCAGTTTGCAACCTGATGGAGGTCAGTATAGATGGAGTAATAGAACAAGTCCCACACACAGCTAGAAGCCCAAATATTTTTTCAGAGGTAGATGCAGATAAAAATTATTTTTAATTTGCAACCTGATGGAGGTCAGTATAGATGGACTAATAGAGAAAGTCCCACACACTGCTAGAAGGCCAAATATTTTTTCAGGGCTAGATGCAGATAAAAATTATATTCAATTTGCAACCTGATGGAGGTCAGTATAGATGGACTAATAGAGAAAGTCCCACACACTGCTAGAAGGCCAAATATTTTTTCAGAGCTAGATGCAGATAAAAATTATATTCAATTTGCAACCTGATGGAGGTCAGTATAGATGGACTAATAGAACAAGTCCCACACACAGCTAGAAGCCCAAATATTTTTTCAGAGGTACTGTAGATGCAGATAAAAATTATTTTTAATTTGCAACCTGATGGAGGTCAGTATAGATCGACTAATAGAGAAAGTCCCACACACTGCTAGAAGGCCAAATATTTTTTCAGAGCTAGATGCAGAAAAAAATTATATTCAGTTTGCAACCTGATGGAGGTCTGTATAGATGGATTAATAGAACAAGTCCCACACACAGCTAGAAGCCCAATATTTTTTCAGAGGTAGATGCAGAAAAAAATATATTCAGTTTGCAACCTGATAGAGGTCTGTATAGATGGATTAATAGAACAAGTCCCACACACAGCTAGAAGCCCAATATTTTTTCAGAGGTAGATGCAGAAAAATATATATTCAGTTTGCAACCTGATGGAGGTCAGTATAGATGGACTAATACAACAAGTCCCACACACAGCTAGAAGCCCAATATTTTTTTCAGAGGTAGATGCAGAAAAAAATATATTCAGTTTGCAACCTGATGGAGGTCTGTATAGATGGATTAATAGAACAAGTCCCACACACAGCTAGAAGCCCAATATTTTTTCAGAGGTAGATGCAGAAAAAAATATATTCAGTTTGCAACCTGATGGAGGTCTGTATAGATGGATTAATAGAACAAGTCCCACACACAGCTAGAAGCCCAATATTTTTTCAGAGGTAGATGCAGAAAAAAATATATTCAGTTTGCAACCTGATGGAGGTCAGTATAGATGGATAAATAGAACAAGTCCCACACACAGCTAGAAGCCCAATATTTTTTCAGAGGTAGATGCAGAAAAAAATATATTCAGTTTGCAACCTGATGGAGGTCAGTATAGATGGACTAATACAACAAGTCCCACACACAGCTAGAAGCCCAATATTTTTTTCAGAGTTAGATGCAGAAAAAAATTATATTCAATTTGCAACCTGATGGATTTCAGTATAGATGGACTAATAGAATGATGCTATGCCCAAAAGATTTTACTTCACTAGGTGCAGTAAAAAAATTGGTATTCTATACACAGGTGGTATATCTTGCAACACAGATAGGCTACTCCACTGACTAACACACTCTGCAATAGGCCAAAAAGGATTAGCTTTGCTAGATTCAGCCAAATGCTGTGAAAAAAACTTGCACAGCACTGGCACAGACCTGCCTGGCAAAAACTGATAGGAACTGATGTAACCTAGTCCTGAAAAGGACTCCAATTACAATTAGTCTTTACTCCCACAATCTATCTATTTAAGAGCACAGACCTGCCTGATAAAAGTCGTAGGAAATGCTGTAACCTAGTCCTTAAAAGGACTGCAATCACAACTATTCCCTACTCCCAAGCTATCTGTAGATTTGTGCGAAAATTGGCTTGAAATTAACAAGGTATAGCGCACACAGCAACAGCGGTGCCGTCTAACACGCAGCTGCAGCAGTGAGAAAATGGTGGCGACGGGGAAAATGGCTTGGTCTTATAGGGCAAGGACATGTGACATACACTGCCAATCACACATGCCCTTGCTTGTGTGAAAAAAAGCACTTCGCTCCGTGTGTGCGCTGCTGATAGGCTGACAGATTGCACCTCCCCACTGTAAATGCGGGAAAGAGAAAAAAAAATGGAGATCTTCATTGTTCCTGCAGAGATCCATCCCCTGCCCCTCCCCCCGCCCCGCTGTACACTCAAACTGCGTATTAACATTAATTTTCATCATTACTGAGAAAAAATCCAGTTATGATTTTGGTGCACGAACAGTTATCGAACATAACCTCGAACAGCCGAATTTTTATCAAATTGTTCGTGTTCGCCGAACGGCTCAAACACCGCCCAAAACAGCTCGAATTTGAGATTGGCGAACAGTTCGAGTAGAACAACGCTCATCTCTACTCAGGATCAGTAATGTATGTACACAGTGACTGCACCAGCAGAATAGTGAGTGCAGCTCTGGAGTATAATACAGGATGTAACTCAGGATCAGTAATGTAATGTATGTACACAGTGACTGCACCAGCAGAATAGTGAGTGCAGCTCTGGAGTATAATACAGGATGTAACTCAGGATCAGTACAGGATAATTAATGTAATTTATTTAACTAAAGTGACTGCACCAGCAGAATAGTGAGTGCAGCTCTGGAGTATAATACAGGATGTAAGTCAGGATCAGTACAGGATCAGTAATGTAATGTATGTACACAGTGACTGCACCAGCAGAATAGTGAGTGCAGCTCTGGAGTATAATACAGGATGTAACTCAGGATCAGCACAGGATAAGTAATGTAATTTATTTAACTAAAGTGACTGTTCTTTTACATAAGTATAAACCATTCATAGCTTTTCACTCCATGAGCTTCGCATTAGCGCACTTGCTGTCTGTTACCAGCTGCCATGTGTAGTAAGGAGCTCGGCCTGCAAAATGTCTGGTTGTAAACATCAGATCATAGAAAGGTCAGTGCTTCAGATGGATAAATCACTATTGTTAGCAGCTTCCTGTTTTTTTGTGAAACGATTCTGCTCATTTGTATCTGAGACAACAAAACATAAGGATTGTTTTATCTTCGTCACAATGTGCAATCGGAGATTGGTTGCTGATCTCGCTTTATCGCTTGTTTTCCTTGTAATGCACATATTTTTTGTTTGCGGGGTGCGGACCGTACATTACAGGACGTACTTGAGATAAACTGATACAATAAATGTTATTTTTAGCACAAACACATTTGTACTTTCATTGTTGCCATTCATCATTAAAAATATATTTATTTCTATGTTAAACTAACGGTACAGATTTTTAAAGTACCTCAAATGTCTCTCAGAGCTACATAATTTACTACACATAGTCAAAAACAATGTATTTATTAGTCTACAATATTCTTTTTTTCCAGACGGATTTATTTAAATGACTGAATAATTATAAAAAAAGGTTACACTTTCATATTCACCATTCCAGGTTTAGTTTGCTTTATTTGTTTATATTTAACAAAGAAACCACCTTTTTTGTTTTCACCAGATAATGTACTCTCTCTGCCCCCATAGAGTGGCTGGATTTCCACAGCGCTTGTGACATGCATGCTGCTGCACAGGGCCATCTGTAGCCTCTCCTGTGCCTTGGAGCTGTGTCTGTATCTCTCCAGTGTTCTGCTTCTAATTTGGAAGGATTTATATTAGAGTTGAGCAGATCAGTCAAAGTTCAAATTCGACTTTTCTCGTGGATTTTCCTGGGAAATTTAATTCGCAGGGAAGTTATTCTCCGCAAATTGAATGTCAAGTATTTTATGCTCTGGGATCTTTCCAGACCCCAGAGCAAAATAAACGAAACGTATAAAAAAAAACAAAAAAAACCTTATACTTACCTTACAGTTCTCCTCTCCCGACCCTCACGCTTACCTGTCTAGTCCTCGCTCCAGCTTTTTATTACCACCTCTCGCGAATAGCCGAGCCTCTTCACGTTGGGCTTTGACTTACGGCTCTGTTGAGGTCTGGGACATTTCTGTGAAAGAGCACGTAAGGTCACGACATCATGGCGTCACAACAGGCGCCATGAGATTGCACACGCATGCGCAGAACCTTGGATCAGAAGAAGAGATGAGTTCCGGACAGGTGACGGTGAGGAGTGGAGGAGCCGGAGAGGGGGGTGGTAAGGAGAGGATAAGTGTAACGTCAATGCCGGGGTCCCTGCGTAGTCACCATCCTTCCTCCCGGCAGGGACGCAGACATACGCACTGCCCCGGCCGCGCGGCGGTGTCCCCGTTACCGGCTGTGGCTTCCTGCTTTGCTGGGCCAGAACACACCACGCAGGTCTCCCGGACACTATCACAGATTCTTAAACGGGGAGTGCGCACTTGTGAAATACCTCCAGCCAATAGCTCGGAGGCGTCTGGCATATAAGGCACCTTCCCCAGTAGGGAGGTGCCCGAGCAACCCCTGATGTTTCCCTACTTAGTATGTGTGAAATTAGTATGTTGCCAGGCCCTGTCCTTGAGTCCCGTGTTGTCGGAACTAGAACCTGTTCCTGAGCCCTGTATTGTCTGAACCAGAACCTGTTCCTAAAACCTGTGTTGTCTGAACCAGAACCTGTTCCTGAACCCTGTGTTGTCTGAGCCAGAACATGTTCCTGAAACCCGTGTTGTCTGAACTAGGACCAGTGTCTGTCCTGTCTGGTGATCCAGAATCTGTACTGTCTGTACCGACTCCGATATCTGTTATACCAGAATCCGAATCCTGTCCTACCAGTGACTCCAAATCTGTGTCCTTGACTTCAATCCTGACCTTTAGGGTCAGCTGCTGCAGTATTGGTGACTGCTCAGAAGCGTTACCTGGGGGCTACCTGCAGCAGAAACCTAACTCCACCATCAGGAGCTCTAGCGAATACCAGGTAGCCGCTTAGCTAAGGCCCTCCTAGGTAAGCCCAGCTATTGTCACAGTGGGTCCATGATCCATGTGTGTGACAATAAGTATATATTTTTTAGTTTTAGTTATTTTAGTTTTAATGCACGGGGGTCTCATGGCCCTTCTACGATAGTTGATGTTGGAGGAGAGAAGAACTGAGCAGTTCGAATTAAAAAATCCTTTTGAAATTTCAGGAGATATGACAAGCTAACATAAGTTTTTGGCAATGGTTACTCCACTCTCCCTATAGCTTGGCCAAGCTAAGTGTTTATGTGTATGGGGGAGTTGGCCTACAGTTAACCAAAGTGCATGGACATCTTTAGAATGGCACTGATGGGCTAGGTTAGTGAATAATGAGTTTGACTTCATGTGTCTGATGGAATTCTGTAACGGGTCTGGGAGGTGGAACCTCTGAGCTACTATACAAAGGGGCAGTCCTTGTAAGGAAGCGGGTGGCTCCCAGGGAAAGCAGGCAGGCAGTCACGGCAAGTGACGGGGACAGTCTCTTGACAGGCGGGGGGTCACGGCAAGTGACAGCAGGATAAGAGTCTCTAGACAGGCGGGTGGTCACGGCAAGTGACAGCAGGGTAAGAGTCTCTCGACAGGCAGGTGGTCACGGCAAGTGACAGCAGGATAAGAGTCTCTGGACAGGCAGGTGGTCACAGCAAGTGACGGATAAGCCTCCAGGTAGGCTAGCAGGCGGGTAGCAGGTGAGCGCTCCCAGGTGAGCGGGTAAGAGTCTCTGGACAGGCTGGCAGGCAGGCAGGTATCAGGCAGGTATCAGGCAGGTATCTGGCAGGTGCTTCCTGGTCCGCGGGCGGACTGATCCATAGACAGACTGGCAGATGCTGGTAGGCAGACTGTCGGACCGCAGGATTGCAAGCAGGTAGACAGCACTGGAAAACAAGCTGGCAACGGGACCTGAGGGCTGAAGCAGAGTTGAAAGGCTTTGCAACAACATTGCTCGGGCACCTCCATTTTGGAGGAGGTGCCTTATATATGGTGAGATCCTCTGGCCATTGGCCGGGGACTCCTTAGGACGGCGCGCGCGGCCCCTTTAAGAGAGAGGGAGCGCGCGCGCCCTAAGCACAGTGACCGGGAAGCAGCGCGCTGCCAGCAGAGCGGGAGGATGACGCCGGGCATGGAGCGGAGAGGTGAGGGGAACGGCGTCCCTACCTAGCAGGAGGCAGGGACACCGACGCTACAGTACCCCCCCCTTTAGGCCCCCCCTTTTTTAGGCCAGAGAGAAATTTATCAAGGATGAGAGGGGCATGGATGTTCTCCCGGGGCTCCCACGTTCTCTCCTCAGAACCAAACCCCTTCCAATCCACTCGAAAAAAGGTCTTTCCTCTTACCCTTTTGGTGGCCAGAATGTTCTCTACCTCAAACTCATTTTCAGCGGAAACCGGAGCAGGAGGCGTACCTGTAGACTTGGAAAAAGAGTTAAGTACAACGGGTTTGAGTAGAGATACATGGAAGGAGTTAGGGATCCGCAAATTGGCCGGGAGTTTCAATTTATAGGCCACCGGGTTGATTTGTTTGATAACTTCCAGTGGGCCGATGAACCGAGGCCCTAACTTGTAGGAAGGAATCTTGAGCCGGACATATTTGGACGAGAGCTAGACTTTATCTCCAGGATGGAATTGTGGCGGATCCAGACGTCTTTTGTCAGCCTGTTTTTTCATCCGCTCGGATGACTGAAGAAGTGCGGATCTGGTACTTTCCCAAATGGAGGAAAATTCGCTAACAAGAGATTCCGCAGCCGGATTGTCCACCGAGGTGGAGACGGGAAACGGGATCCGAGGATGCTGACCGGGGATTTGGAGGAAGATTCGCTCTCGTGATTATTGTAGGAAAATTCGGCCCACGGTAAAAGATCCACCCAGTCGGAATGGTGAGCATTAACAAAGTGCCGGAGGTAACTGGTTAAAATTTGGTTGATCCGCTCTACTTGACCATTGGACTGTGGGTGATAAGCAGAAGAGAAGTCCAAGGTGACCCCCAGCAATTTACACATGGCTCGCCAGAAGCGAGAGGTGAACTGAACTCCTCGATCGGATACAATGTGAAGAGGAAGACCATGAAGACGGAAAATATGATGGATAAAGTCTTTAGCCAACTCAGATGCAGACGGGAGGCCCGGCAGGGGAATGAAGTGAGCCATCTTATAAAAGCGGTCAGCGACCACCCAAATGACCATACAACCGGCAGAGACAGGGAGGTCCGTTATAAAGTCCATGGCCATATGCTGCCACGGGGCAGCAGGTACAGGAAGAGGCAGGAGGCGGCCGGCTGGCAGGTGTCTAAGAACCTTGTTGCGGGCGCAGGACGCACAGGCTGAAACAAAGTCTATTACGTCCTTGTGCAGGGTAGGCCACCAGTAATGCCGGGTAATAAGCAGGAGGGTCTTTTTCTGACCAGCATGGCCAGCTAGCTTAGACGAATG
Source organism: Phyllobates terribilis (assembly GCF_046119375.1). Lineage (NCBI taxonomy): Eukaryota > Metazoa > Chordata > Amphibia > Anura > Dendrobatidae > Phyllobates > Phyllobates terribilis. The sequence continues at coordinate 693,100,286 of NW_027362763.1, read as the reverse complement.
TCCCCAGTTTAGGACCTTCTCACGATCAGGTACTGTCACGAACGTCTTACCGGGTGGAAGACGATTTAGATTCACGGGGGCCACCTGCATTACTTTGGTGGGGTCGATGATGTGCTTAGGCTCCTCCTCTAGATCGGAGACCAAAAAGGATCAGGACAAGGCATCAGCTTTGATGTTTTTGTCTGCCGGGCGAAAATGAAGAATGAAATCAAAGCGGGCGAAGAACAAGGACCACCGGGCTTGGCGCTGGTTAAGTCTCTGGGCACTCTGGAGGTAATCCAAGTTCTTGTGGTCTGTGTAAATTATTACCGGGTGAAGAGACCCTCGAGTTGGTAACGCCACTCCTCCAGTGCCAGCTTAATGGCTAATAATTCTCGGTCTCCTATAGAATAATTGCGCTCAGAACAGGAGAAGAGTTTGGAGAAGAAGCCGCAGGTTACCATTCTTCCGGATGACGACTTTTGGGTGAGTACCGCTCCGGCTCCGGAGGAGGAAGCGTCTACTTCTAGGAAGAATTGTTTGTTGCCGTCCGGACGATGCAGCACAGGGGCGGAGGAGAAAGCTTGTTTCAAGGAAAGGAAGGCCTCCTCTGCTTCGGGCGGCCATTCTTTGGGATTAGCACCCTTACAGGTGAGCGCAGAGATAAGGGCAGTCCAGGAAAAGAAGTGCGGAATGAAGAGGTGGTAGTAGTTGGCGAAGCCCAGGAACCGCTGAATAGCCTTCAACCACTCCAGTCGGGGCCACTTCTGGATGGCAGACAGTTTCTCAGGATCCATTCGCAGGCCGGTCTGAGAGATTATGTAGCCCAGAAATGGAAGCGAGGTCTGCTCAAAGAGGCACTTCTCATATTTTGCGTAGAGGTGGTTCTGCCTGAGCCTGAGCAGGACCTGACGAACGTCCCTCCGGTGTGTGGGAAGATCCGGAGAGAAGACCAAGATGTCGTCCAGGTACACCACCACGCAGGAGTAGAGAAGGTCACGGAAGATGTCATTGACCAACTCTTGAAAGACGGCGGGAGCATTACAGAGACCGAAGGGCATTACGAGGTATTCATAGTGGCCGTCCCGGGTGTTGAATGCCGTCTTCCATTCATCCCCCTGACGGATACGGACCAGGTTATACGCCCCACGGAGATCCAGCTTGGTGAAGATCCTAGCACCCCTCAGACGGTCAAATAATTCAGAAATGAGCGGAAGGGGGTATTTATTTTTCACCGTGATCTGGTTAAGGCCTCTATAGTCTATACAGGGACGGAGTGAGCCGTCTTTCTTTTTGACGAAGAAGAAGCCTGCTCCCGCCGGGGAGGTAGATTTCCGGATAAATCCCCGGGCCAGATTCTCCTCGATATATTCAGACATGGACCGGGTTTCAGCAGTGGACAAAGCGTAAATACGCCCACGGGGAGGAGTAACGCCGGGTATCAGGTCGATTGGGCAATCGTATGGTCTATGAGGGGGTAATGTCTCTGCTTCTCTTTTGTTAAATACGTCCGCATAAGACCAATAGGGAACCGGTAGGCCGGGTAGATTGGCTGGGGTAGGAGAAGGACGGGCAGGACGAACGGGAACTAAACAAGTCTTATGGCAGTCCTGCCCCCAGCGAAGGACTTCTCTGGTCTGCCAATCAAGCACGGGTGCATGTCTCTGGAGCCAAGGTAGGCCTAGCAAGAGGGCGTGAGAGAGTCCAGGCAGAACATGGAAGAAGATCCTCTCAGATTGCAGCATTCCCACCTGCAGAGTTATGGATTCGGTGATGAGTTGGATGGGATGCGGTAAGAGACCCCCATCCACGGAGGCGACAGATAAGGGTACAGCCAGAGGTTTGGTGGGAATGCGGTATTTCTCTACCAGGGACTGAGAAATGAGATTTCCGGCAGCTCCAGAATCAAGTTGAGCAAGTTCAAAGTAACAGTTCTCCCCGCAGATGATAGAGACCGACAGCATCAGAGAAGGAGAGGATTTATTTTTGAATGCCGTCTTCCATTCATCACCCTGACGGATACGGACCAGGTTATACGCCCCACGGAGATCCAGCTTGGTGAAGATTCTAGCACCCCTCAGACGGTCAAATAATTCAGGAATGAGCGGAAGGGGGTATTTATTTTTCACCGTGATCTGGTTAAGGCCTCTATAGTCTATACAGGGATGGAGTGAGCCGTCTTTCTTTTTGACGAAGAAGAAGCCTGCTCCCGCTGGGGAGGTAGATTTCCGGATAAATCCCCGGGCCAGATTCTCCTCGATATATTCAGACATGGACCGGGTTTCAGCAGCGGACAAAGGGTAAATACGCTCACGGGGAGGAGTAACGCCAGGTATCCGGTCGATTGGGCAATCGTATGGTCTATGAGGGGGTAATGTCTCTGGTTCTCTTTTGTTAAAGTCGTCCGCATAAGACCAATAGGGAATCGGTAGGCCGGGTAGATTGGCTGGGGTAGGAGAAGGACGGGCAGGACGAACGGGAACTAAACAAGTCTTATGGCAGTCCTGCCCCCAGCGAAGGACTTCTCCGGTCTGCCAATCAAGCACGGGTGCATGTCTCTGGAGCCAAGGTAGGCCTAGCAAGAGGGCGTGAGAGAGTCCAGGCAGAACATGGAAGAAGATGCTCTCAGATTGCAGCATTCCCACCTTCAGAGTTATGGATTCGGTGATGAGTTGGATGGGATGCGGTAAGAGACCCCCATCCACGGAGGCGACAGATAAGGGTACAGCCAGAGGTTTGGTGGGAATGCGGTATTTCTCTACCAGGGACTAGTGTTGAGCCACCCCCGTAGTGTTCGAGTTCGGTTCGGTTTGTCGAACACCCGTGTGTCGCCGAACTGTTCGTCGAACTGTTCGTCGAACACCTTCGAACACCGTTAAAACCAATGGCAGGCAAACAAAAACACATAGAAACACATAGAAAACACCTTCAAAGGTGTCCAAAAGCTGACAAACTGCTCAGAAGACATAACTAACACATGGAAAAGTGACAAGTACATATAGTCATGCGAAAATAAAAGAGGTGGAGGAGTAAAAGGAGGGGGAGACACAGATATAGGCATGTCATACCCTTCTAAAATCCAAAAAGTGAGAAGCCGACACGGCCAGTCCGTTCCTGCCCGTGCCACCTCCGTGTCGCCGGGTTTGTGCCAGAGCCGCGGTGAACCCTGACGGCCAGCCCCCCTCTCCCAATACTGGTGCCTGTCCGCTGGTGGGTCGAGCGAGCCCCCCTGTGGTGGAGGCAGCTCTAAGCTTTTTAATTTAAATTGTCTCTCTAATTTGAATGAATACACTTTAAATCCATTTACAAGGATCTATTGGAGGGCAAGTCTCATGCCAGCAGCCGCGGTAATTCCAGCTCCAGTAGCGTCCACTAAAGCTGCTGCAGTTAAAAAGCTTTTATAAGGATCGAGCTCGGCTGTCCACCGCAAGGCATCCTACTGCCAGTCCCAGCCCCTATGCCTTGGGGTGCCTCCTGATGCTCTTCACTAAGTATCCCATGGTCCCGAAGCATTTCCTTTGAAAAAATTAAGTGTCTAAACTACAGGTGGTGCAGCTTGCTTAACAGCCGGGATAATCCGCTCACTAGCAGACACTGCTACTAGGCACAAAGTATTTCCTGGGCTAGATGCAGTTAAAAATTTGTAATTAGATACTCTCGTTGGATGCTGAGAAAGCATTCCATAGAGTCTCCTGGCACGCCATATATGATTCTCTTAAAAAGCTTGGGGTAGGGGTCTAGGGGACCCTTTTATAGCCAAAATCACGGCCCTGTATCGCAATACGTCACCTAGGCTGAAGATAAATGGAACTGTAGCACCCTGAGGGCTCGGTTGCTACAGACGTATTGCACCTCACCCAGAGGTGTGATATCTCACTCTCAGGTAAGGATGGAGTGTGGATCAGGACCCGACACCTGCATGCATTACACCACATTGCCGTGGGGCAGGGCGACCAATATGCCCCTGAGATGGGCACGACAGTCCCTGTCCCTGGCTGGAGTGGGGGGAGGGAACACTGAGGAAGGGGAACCCTGTAGTGCAGGAGCAGGGAGGAAGCAGTTCCTGGGTGCATTGAGAAGGGAGTATAAAAGGTGGGCACCATCTTAGTTCAGTGCAGAGAAGTCTGAGCAGAAGTGGCAGGGAGCAGGGGCTCTGCATGAGCTCTGCTCTGGAGGCGGGCCTAGTAACAGAGGCCCAGGCCTGCAAGAGGGAGAAGGAAGGAAGAGGAGCGGAGAAGGCTCCAGGAACGAGGAATGAAGGGATCCCAGGGGTGCGGACGGGCGAGTCGCCACCGCACGCCCGAATCCACCTGCGTGGAGGGGTCAGGCCAAAGGGGGAGACCGGTCCCCGAACTAGTGGAGGCAGGAAACGACCCTCAGCTAGAAACCGGAGGCTCTGACATTTTATGTGGCGCAGCCCCTCGCTACACCCGCTAGGAAGGCACCACATAGGGTCAGGGAAACTGGCGCCAAGTTTACCAAGAGGAGGCCCGAGGCAGCCGGACAGAAGTGTTGGTAAGAAAGGCCAGACAAAGGACACACAAAGGGGGTCCTGTGAAGTGCTCCAAAGTTATCTGGGAGTTGTTTGAGCCCCTCACCTGGTGAGCACAGTACGACGTGGGCAGCCGTTACCTGCAGACGTGGTCTGGATAATAAGAACTGTGAGTAAAGGCCCTGAACTGCATCACTGACTCCGTGTCGTTACTGCTGCTGCCCTGTACCATCACCCCCATCCTCCGCATACACTGCCCTGAGGCTATACTCCTCCCGTGGGGAGTTATGCTACGCTCTGCTGCACCCACAACACCAGCCTCAGTGGTCTGCCCTGTAGCGGCGGTTCACTCTGACCGCAATCCACGGGTGGCGTAGTCGGACATTTAAACATGAAAACCACATAAATAGTTCCGCCACTGGTTTGACCGCCCTGAGCCACGGAACTGGGTCGCTGCCACGAAGACTACAACCACCAGCATCCACCAAAAAGGGTCCGGCTCCGGGTGTCCCAAGGCCCAGGGGGTGCGTCAGAACATTTTCATCACCTTTCACAATCACCAATGGGACAAGGCAGTGATGTCCTCTGTCCCCTCTCTTATACATCCTAGTGACGGAGCACCTGCTCTCATCAATTCGCCATAACCCCAATATTAGGTTGATTGAGGTGGGAGGCACCGAGTACAAGTGCTCTCTATTTGCTGATGATGTCCTAGTATATATCACTCAATCACATATATCCATCCATGCTGTTATGGCTGAAATAGATCACTTTGTTACATGGTAAAATTTTAAAATCAATGCATCGAAGTCTGAGGCCCTCGATGTCTCCCTCCCCAAATCCATATAGGATTCCATCCAGCCCAACTTTCCCTTTGCCTGGCCCTCACAGGGTATCAAATACTTAGGAATTCCTATTCATAGAGACCTCTCCCATCTATGTTATCTTAATTTTGGGCCCTTTATTGAACAACTCCATACAGACCACGGTTGGCAAGTTAGAACTGTAAGATTCACTACGTGAACCACTGGTGTTTTGTGGAAAAGCACATGTACACTGCGTTCCAAATTATTATACAAAAAGTGTTTAGGAGTGATAAGGGAAGAATTTGTTTGTTTGTCAGTTAAACTCATTGATGGTGATGTGTGTCAGGGCTCTTTATATCACTGTAAGCAATTGCAGACACCTGTGCTAATTAGTTTGGCAGGTGTGTCCAATGAAAGGCAAGACTACTTAAGAAGGCTCTCTCACATTATTAAGCAGCCTACATTTTCTGCCAAAATGGGAAAGAAAAAGGATGTGTCGGCTGCTGAGAAGCAACAAATTGTGGAGTGTTTAGGTCAAGGCATGACTACAATCAACATTGTGCGATGATCAGGATGAAGTGTCTTGGCAATCAAGAAGTATGTAGCTGATTCACAGTACACACGTGTGCGTGCTGATAAGGGCAAATTGAGGACTCTTTCCTACAGGCAATTACGTCAGGTTGAAAGAGCAGCGGCAAAAAAGCCTTGTCATAGCAGCAGACAAGTTTTTGAAGCTGCTGTTGCCTCCAACGTCCCCCGAACAACAAGATGCAGGGTCCTTCAGAGGTTTGCAGCTGTGCATGCGCCATCCTGTCGACCTCCTCTATCCACTTCACACAAGCAGAAACGGCTCCAGTGGGCCAAACATTACATGAAGACTGATTTCAAAACTGTTTTGTTCACGGATGAGTGCCGTGCAGCGCTCGATGGTCCAGATGGATGGAGTGGAGGATGGCTGGTTGATGGACACCCCACGCAAACACGGCTACAGCGCCAACAAGGAGGAGGTGGAGTAATGTTTTGGGCTGGAATCATGGGGAGAGAGATTGTCGGCCCCTTTAGGATCCCTGAAGGCGCTAAAGATGAACTCCATAATGTATGTGGATTTTCTCAAACAGCACTTCCTGCCATGGTTCAAGAAGAAGAACCGTGTATTTCACAGCAAGATCATTTTTCTGCATGATAATGCACCATCTCATGCTGCACATAAAACATCTGCATCTCTGGCTGATATGGGCATAAAAGGGGACAAACTTATGGTGTGACCCCCATGCTCCCCTGACCTCTACCCCATTCAGAACCTTTGGAGCATCATTAAAAGGAGTGTCTATGATGGCGGGAGGCAGTTCACATCTAAGCAACAGCTCTGGGAGGGTATTCTGTCCTCATGCAAAACAATTGAAGCAGAAACCATCCAAAACCTGACAAATTCAATGGACGAGAGAGTTCAGAAGCTCCTTTCGAACAAGGGGTCCTATGTGAAAATGTAACATCACCTAGAATAAAGTTTTGAGTTGAAAACTGTTTGATTTCAGTTTCTAACAACCTGCTAATGCTTATAATTTCAAAAATGACCATTTTTTTGGTCTTTATTAAAATGAAAAGGTTGATCGAAAAGTTTGGGGGATCTAAGAGTGTGGCAACCCAGTAGTCATGATTACTTCGAATTCTGACAATATGAGGGTCATGCTGCAGGTAGTGCAGCAAGAAGGCACTTATGTGCCTTGCGCATCTCGGAGCCCCAAAATTATTTTCCGGGCTAGATGCAGGTAAAAATTATTTTTAATTTTAAATCTGGTGAAGCTTTAGTATAGATGGCCTAATAGGATCAGTGCTGCACACTGCTACAAAGCCCAAATTATTTTCCAGTCAAGATACAGATAAACATGATTAGTAATTTGAAAGCTTAAAACGGTTGGTAGGGTGATTTTAACCAATCATCAAGCTTTTACTCTCCCCAGGATGACACAGGGGTAGAAAAGTCGTTTCGGATCCATGATTTGTTCATCTTTATGAACGTGAGTCTGTCTACATTATCAGTGGAGAGCCGCGTGCGCTTATCTGTCAGCACACCACCAGCAGCGCTGAACACACGTTCAGACAGAACGCTGGCTGCGGGGCATGACAAGATCTCCAAGGTGTAAGTGGCTAGCTCCGGCCATTTATCCAGATTGGAAGCCCAAAAAGAGCAAGGGTCCAGTGACACAGTCGTGGCTTCAATGTTTACTTGGAGATACTCCTGTACCATCGTCTCTAGGCGTTGACTATGTGTCAGACTTCTTGTCTCCTGTGGCCTTGCAAAGGATGGGCTAAAAAAGTGGTGAAATGATTCCGCAAAATTGATGTTACCAGCAGATACTGTGGTTCTGTTACGGTTTGAGTGCTGAACACTTGACGGTCCCACGGTTGGCAAGTTGGAACTGTGAGATTCACTACGTGCACCACTGGTATTTTGTGGAAAAGCACATGTAAGATTCTGCAACAGTCTCTGCTGATACTCCTGCATGCGTGCATCCCTTTCTATGGCAGGAATAATTTCTGCAAATTTACTTTTGTACCGGGGATCTAACAGTGTGGCAACCCAGTAGTCAGGATTATTTCTAATTCTCACAATTCGAGGGTCATGTTGCAGGTAGTGCAGCAAGAAGGCACTCATGTGTGTTGCGCATCCAGGAGCACCAAGTCCCTGTTGTGTTGGTGGCGAGGTAACAATCATGCTTCCTTCCTCTGTCCTCTCCCCCCAACCTCGCACAACAGAAATGTGATCAAGGTCTCCCTCATCTGATGAGTCTTCCATCAGTTCGTCCTCCACTTCTTCCTGGGCTCCTGCACCTTCCTCACTAGTTTGGCTGCTACCATGCGCCCTGGTAAAACCATCTCCCCCACCCTCACATGCCTGCCACCTTGGTGCTGCCGACCGTCTGGACCTTGCAGATGTTAGCCCTTCCGCATACAACTCCTCCTCCTCTACTTCCTCCACCTCCTCTTGTGCCACCACCTGACTCCGAATTCTGTTAAACATGTGCTCCAGCATGTAAATCACCGGAATAGTCATGCTGATAATGGCATCGTCAGCACTAAACATCTTCGTCGCCATTTCAAAACTGTGCAGAAGGGTGCATAGGTCCCTGATCTGAGACCACTCCTCCAGCGTGATTTGCCCCACCTCTGAATCTCGTTGGCCCAGGCTATAAGTCAGAACGTATTGCACCAGGGCTTGTCGGTGCTGCCACAGTCGCTGCAACATGTGCAGAGTTGAATTCCACCGGGTAGGCACATCGCATTTTAGCCGGTGAAGTGGCAGGCCCAACGACTTCTGTAGAGATGTAAGTCGCTGAGCTGCGGGATGCGAACGGCGGAAGTGAGCACACAGCGACCGTGCCCTCTGCAGAAGGCCATCTAGTCTGGGATAGTGGGCTAAAAATTGCTGGACAACCAGGTTCAACACGTGAGCCATACAAGGCACGTGTGTGACATTGCCCCGGCGAAGGGCCGCACCCAGGTTTGCAGCATTGTCGCACACGGCCTTCCCTGGTTTCAGGTCCAGTGGAGACAACCATTCATGAAATTGGTTCTCCAGAGCTGACCACAACTCCTCAGCTGTGTGACTCACATTTCCCAGACATTTCAATGTAAAAACCGCCTGATGACGTTGAGCCCTACTGCCAGCATAGTAAGGAGGTGTGCAGGATCCCTTCTGCGCAGTTAGAAAGCTTGTGGCATGACCAGACAGGCTTTGGGTGCAGGTGGAAGACCGAGAGGAGGTTGAGGAGGCAGAAGCAGTGGAGGAACTTTGACATAAAGAGGATTGACGCACAACTCGTGGGGACGGCAAGACTTGGACAGCAGCCCCTTGTCCTGCTGTCACCATAGTTACCCAGTGCCCAGTCAGCGACATGTAACGCCCCTGTCCATGCCTACTCGTCCAAGTGTCTGTGGTGAAATGCACCCTGTCACACACAGAGTTTCTCAAAGAAGCGGTGATGTTGTGTGCGACATGCTGGTGGAGCGCAGGCACACCTTTCTTTGAGAAGTAGTGCCGACTGGGCATCTGGTACTGGGGCACTGCGACGGACATAAGGTCTCGAAAATCCTCTGTGTCCACCAGGCGGAAAGGCAGCATTTCTGTAGCCAAGAGCTTGCAGATGGTGAAATTCAACCTCTTAGCTTTCTCATGGCTAGGAGGAAATGGTCTTTTACTTGTCCACATCTGAGGGACCGAGGGCTGGCTATTGTGCTTAGACGGGGTTGATAAGGGTGTCCCCGGCAAACTGCCGGTCTGTGAGGAAGATGCAGGCGGACATGTTAGGTTGCCTTGATCCAAAGGTGGTGCTATCGATGTCGGACAGCGCTCAACACCAGCTGGTGTTACCACCTCCAAAGAAAATGATGACCTGCCAATCACGCTGGCTGTTGCGGGTAAAGAGGTGGCAGGTCTGCGCCCCAAAACAGGTGTGACTGCTGTCCCCCCAGTCACAGAGGATGAAGAGGCCGCGGATGCACAAGATATGGCAGACGGTGATTGGCCCGGCCGGCTAGGCCGCATTGTAGCACACTGAGCTTCCCACTGCAACTTATGCTTCATGTCCATGTGCCGGTTCATGCATGAAGTACTCAAACTATGTATTTTTTGGCCTCTACTTAGCTTTTGCTGACAAATGTTACAGATAACACGAGTTGGGTCATCTTTATCGATCTGAAAAAATGCCCAGGCTATGCAAGGCTTAGCACCCATGCGACCTGAAGAGCCACCACGACTTGTGGTGAGAGGCAGAGTTGTGTTTGAGGATGCAGTTGTTGACGTGCTTCCAGTACTACGTCTCTGTCCAGGAAGGCGCAACCTGACCTCGTCGTCACTAGCATCTTCCTCCACCTCCTCTGCTGACCTCATCTCTTGGCTGACTGTGGGTTGACAGTAAGTGGGATCTCCGACCTCATCATCATCACCCTGTGCGTTATCACACCCGTCGTCCTCAGAGCCAACCTGTACCTGCCCTGACAAAAAACTAAAGTTGTCGCTCCAATCAGGTATTTGAGTCTTATCATCGTCTTCCTCATTGTCTCCACCAACAGGAGTTACAGTTTGGGAATGGGGGTCTACATTATGGTCAGAACCTTCTGCGTCTGATCCTGGATCCGACTCATAAAGATTCTGGGCATCAGTGCAGATCATTTCCTCGTCTGGATTCACAGAAGCGCTGGAGTCGACCTCTGATTCCCAGGCTATAGTATGAGTAAACAGCTCTGCAGACTCAACCATCTGTTCTACCTCATACTCAGACGGGCAGCTGGAGATTTGGGAGCTGTGAGGAAGCAAGTGCGATTTGGGTGACACCTTTGAGGACTGGAGTATTTGTGATGTTGAAGTTGATGTGGAGGAGAGCCCACTTAAAGGAGCACTTGATATCCGTTGAAGCACCTGCTGTTTTTGTGCCTCATCTGGAATTTGTAGCGATTGGCGTGGCCGTAAGAAAGGGATCTTATCACATTGTCCGCTAAAAGAAGTAGACATTTTAGTTTGGCTGGAAGATGGTCTTTCTTCTGCAGATGTTACTGTTGCTTTAACACCTACCCCACGGACACAACCTTTTTTCCCCTTCACAACACGCCTATTCCCCTTTCCACCAGCAGCAGGCCTTTTTCCACTCATTTTGGTGGTTAACTAATTCACAACTCTGGAGTTGTTTGCACAAAAAAACAATGGATGGTAACCGAGCAGAGCTGAGTGGCCAAACTGTGGTATTAGGCCAAAAGTATTGGCTGGGTTAGATGCAGAAAAAAATTATTTTTAATTTGCAACCTGATGGAGGTCAGTATAGATGGACTAATAGACCAAGTCCCACACACCGCTAGAAGCCCAACTATTTTTTCAGAGCTAGATGCAGAAAAAAATTATATTCAATTTGCAACCTGCTGGAGGTCAGTATAGAAGGACTAATAGAACAAGTCCCACACACTGCTAGAAGCCCAAATATTTTTTCAGAGCTAGATGTGTAGCACCCTGAGGATTCGGCTGCTACAGGGGTATTACACCTCAAGCCAGAGGTGTGGTATTCCACTCCCGGGTAAGGATGGAGTGTGGAACTGAGCTCAGTAGGCTGCATGCACTACATACATCCCATTTCCGGGGGACAGACCAATGGTACTCCCACTAGAGAAATGTGCAGGTACGACAGTGTCTGTCCCTGGCTGGAGTGGGAGGGGGGTGGAACATCCCAGTAGTGTAGGGGCAGATAGGGGGAGCAGTCTGGGTAAAGCTAGGAGCTCATTGGGTGCTGGTCTCCTGAGCTCACACATAGAGGGAGTATATAAGGTGGGAACCATCTTAGAACAGGGTCTTTGTAGAGGTTTGGTCAGTCAGTCAGAGGAAGAGAGCAGAGGAGAAGAGCAGCTCCAAGGCCCAGAGAGAGAGAGGAGAAAGAAAGACCCAGAGGGGGAGAAGAGAGAACTCCAAGATCCCAAGATTAGATCAGAGGGTGAAGAGTTGGCACAAGGGTACCGGATCCCAAGCTGGTGGAGGGCATTAATCCTTAGCCAGAGACCGGAGGTCGTGGGCAGGATCTGCCACGACCACCCACTAAATCCACCCGGAAGGCAAACCAAGAATAGGGTCAGGGAACCCAGAGACAAGGGTTTACCAACAAGAGGCCCGAGGGAGCCGGACTTAGGTGGATCCCTGGTGGGGAAGGCCAGAGAGAAGGACAAGTCAGAAAGGGAGCTCAGGATCACGCTCCAGAATTACTTGGGAGTTGGCCGAGTCCAGGACCTGGTGGACGCAGCACGGCTCGGGCGGTCACTCAAGGCCGGAGTGACCAGAACAACAGCAGTAAGTAAAGACCCTGAACTGCACAGCCCGACTCTGAGTCTCATTACCATCCTCACTGCACCTCCACAACCACCATCCTCTACACCTGACCCCCTGAGGCTATACCCCTCCCGTTGGGGGTTATACTACCTAAGCTGCACACACATCACCAGCCTCAGTGGACCCTGCTGCAGCGGCGGCCGTATTGACCGCAATTCAACGGGTGGCGTAGTCGACATAAAAGAACATCTAGTAACATCTATAAGGACTGCCACACACTGAGCTTGACACCCTGGGCACGGACCGGGTCACCGCCACTCGGAGACTACAACCCCCATCTGATCCGGCTCCGGGTATCCCCCAAACAACACTGGCCCAGGGGGCGCGTCAACTTTGGCGTAGTCGGCAGGATAACGTGCCCGCAACAACCGGGTACTGCGTGCCTGAAGAAAAGTTCACCGTTACCTTAAAAAGAAGTCTCCCGCCGGTTCCGGAGGGTCCCCGCCAACGGACCCCATCACAGGTCGTTTCCCGCCGGTTGTCCGCCATTTGCAGCTTTTTCCCGCCATCCATGGAGTTTCCCGCCACTGGGAGACGATTCCCGCCATTTCCAAAGATTTCCCGCCTTGGAAGAGCGGACGCCATTATGGGCGTGCCAGAGGGTGGCAAGAGGCCACCTCCCATCGTGGGCCAGGTCGAAGAATGGCGCCAAAAGCGGAAACCGCGCCCACCAACAGAGACTGTGATGCTGGAAGTGTCCATCAGCGTAAGAGAACTGCCCCTGGAACTGACAATCACAAAGTTGCCCCGGGACCACCCTAAATGTGGGCGGAGACAGAACAAGAGAGCAAAGATGGGTGTCGCCTGGAGCAGTCTGGAGAGAGCGCACCCGGAGACAAGAAGTCTGGAGAGGAGTCCAGAAAAAGCCTACCCGGAGATGGAGGGAGAGTCAGGCAGCACCGACCCAGTGGTCAGGAGCCTGCTGCAAGCAACGACCCCACTAGGCTTAGTGGAGGTCCTAGCACAGCTCCCCCGAGACCGGGAGTGTGCACAGACTGCGCTGGAGGGCCTCGCACGGAGGATGGCCCGGGTGCAGCGAGAGACGTTGGCGGAGTGGAGCCGAGAGATGGCCCAGCATACCGAAACCCGTCAGCGGAGCACGCCACCCGAGACGAGGAGACAGACCGCCTCTGAGGATGGTGCAGGAGGACTCAAGGCCGGAGACGGCGCCGAGAAGGGAGCTGAACGGATGGAGGCAGGTAAAGGGGACGTCTCTACCCCGAGCCGGGAAACCGCGTGCCTGCCCCAGCTCCCCGTCGCAGAGCCCGAAGTTCCCCCTGCCGTGCCCGTCGCTGCATCGTCACCGCCGCCGACTAGGCCTCAACCGGAAACCGTGGCCGCGACCCCTGTGACGTCACACGCCTCGACCTCGAGCGTGGCCAAGCAGGAAATACCACCGGCCTGGTCGCAAGGCCTAGTACACCCGGGCGCCGCAATTCCAACAGCGCCCCCTACCTCCGCGGAGCCACCGGCCTGGTCGCAGGGCCGAATAACCCAGGGCGCCGCCGTTCTTACGGTGCCCTTTGCCTTTAAGGTGCCCCAGGCCTGGTCGCAAGGCCTGGTTAACCCGGGCGCCGCTACCATCAACGCGCCCTCAACATCTAGAGTGCCGCACCTGGGTGAAAATCTATTTGCCCAGCATACGTGCCCGGATGGGCAGCCCTTCATATGGCCCCAGGAGTACATTCAGCTGGAACTCCAAAGAGCAAGGCCCATGTGCGAGCCCCTGATTCCGGCTCCGAAGCCCGTAAAGAGGACCTCGCCCCCGCTGGAGGAGGCACAGTTTGAGTGGGACCCCACCGGAGGAGACCTCATGGGGTTCACTCAGGAGACTCGGGCGGCCGCAGCGGAGCGTGCAGAGTGCTGCCGCCAGCAGCTCAAGGTCTTCGAGAAGGAGCGGAGAGAGAGGCGGGTCCGGGAACAGCAGATGCAGATAAGAAGCGCGGAGCAGAAGAGCCGGACCAGGAGGAATCCCCGTGCAGCTCATGGTCCCCCTTCCACCGGGACTGTGATAAAATTCAACATGCAGCATGGGTGGGGCTTCATTAGAGACCATCATACCCCCGGCGACGTCTTTGTGACCCGCAGAGACGTAGAAAGCCATCTGCCGGAGGGACACAGAGGTCGTGACCTGTATGTAGGGGACGAGGTCACCTTCACCCGGCACAAGTGTGCCAAAGGACCCTACGCCCTCCATGTGCATCGCCTGACGGAGGAGGAGCTGCGGTGTGAGGAGGAGCAAGAGGACCCGGACGGGTCTGAAACTGAAACCAACCAACAAGAAAGAGCAGGAGGACGCCGTCGTTGAAGTACGGTAGAGAGAGACTGTATAAAGTTGCCCGTCGGGGTACCAAGAACTGTTACTTATTTAAAATATGTTCCCCGTTGGGACAAAGTGTGAACTGATGCCCGTGTGTCCCTAGTTTCTAATACCTGGCCGAGGACTGAGAGCGGCCATACCTCCCCTTGTACATAGTTGCGCTTCTTAAAGCGCCCCCTACTGGTTTTATAGGAAACCATTTTTTTTAAGAGACTGTCGCACTTTACCCGGTCACAAGTTGCACCGTGACCGGAGGAACCAGAGACAGGAATGTTTACAGGAATGTTATTTATGAAAACGTTTTATTGCTGATATATCTATGATGTTTTATATGTTTATGTTTATGAAAAAAAATTGTATGTTTTGGATGTTTTTATATCTTACAGCCCGAGGACGTGCTGTGGTTTACCAGGGGGGAATGTAGCACCCTGAGGATTCGGCTGCTACAGGGGTATTACACCTCAAGCCAGAGGTGTGGTATTCCACTCCCGGGTAAGGATGGAGTGTGGAACTGAGCTCAGTAGGCTGCATGCACTACATACATCCCATTTCCGGGGGACAGACCAATGGTACTCCCACTAGAGAAATGTGCAGGTACGACAGTGTCTGTCCCTGGCTGGAGTGGGAGGGGGGTGGAACATCCCAGTAGTGTAGGGGCAGATAGGTGGAGCAGTCTGGGTAAAGCTAGGAGCTCATTGGGTGCTGGTCACCTGAGCTCACACATAGAGGGAGTATATAAGGTGGGAACCATCTTAGAACAGGGTCTTTGTAGAGGTTTGGTCAGTCAGTCAGAGGAAGAGAGCAGAGGAGAAGAGCAGCTCCAAGGCCCAGAGAGAGAGAGGAGAAAGAAAGACCCAGAGGGGGAGAAGAGAGAACTCCAAGATCCCAAGATTAGATCAGAGGGTGAAGAGTTGGCACAAGGGTACCGGATCCCAAGCTGGTGGAGGGCATTAATCCTTAGCCAGAGACCGGAGGTCGTGGGCAGGATCTGCCACGACCACCCACTAAATCCACCCGGAAGGCAAACCAAGAATAGGGTCAGGGAACCCAGAGACAAGGGTTTACCAACAAGAGGCCCGAGGGAGCCGGACTTAGGTGGATCCCTGGTGGGGAAGGCCAGAGAGAAGGACAAGTCAGAAAGGGAGCTCAGGATCACGCTCCAGAATTACTTGGGAGTTGGCCGAGTCCAGGACCTGGTGGACGCAGCACGGCTCGGGCGGTCACTCAAGGCCGGAGTGACCAGAACAACAGCAGTAAGTAAAGACCCTGAACTGCACAGCCCGACTCTGAGTCTCATTACCATCCTCACTGCACCTCCACAACCACCATCCTCTACACCTGACCCCCTGAGGCTATACCCCTCCCGTTGGGGGTTATACTACCTAAGCTGCACACACATCACCAGCCTCAGTGGACCCTGCTGCAGCGGCGGCCGTATTGACCGCAATTCAACGGGTGGCGTAGTCGACATAAAAGAACATCTAGTAACATCTATAAGGACTGCCACACACTGAGCTTGACACCCTGGGCACGGACCGGGTCACCGCCACTCGGAGACTACAACCCCCATCTGATCCGGCTCCGGGTATCCCCCAAACAACACTGGCCCAGGGGGCGCGTCAGATGCAGAAAAAAATTATTTTTAATTTGCGACCTGATGGAGGTCAGTATAGATGGACTAATAGACCAAGTCCCACACACCGCTAGAAGCCCAACTATTTTTTCAGAGCTAGATGCAGAAAAAAATTATATTCAATTTGCAACCTGCTGGAGGTCAGTATAGAAGGACTAATAGAACAAGTCCCACACACTGCTAGAAGCCCAAATATTTTTTCAGAGCTAAATGAAGAAAAAAATTATTTTTAATTTGCAACCTGATGGAGGTCAGTATAGATGGACTAATAGACCAAGTCCCACACACTGCTAGAAGCCCAAATATTTTTTCAGAGCTAGATGCAGAAAAAAATTATTTTTAATTTGCAACCTGATGGAGGTCAGTATAGATGGACTAATAGACCAAGTCCCACACACTGCTAGAAGCCCAAATATTTTTTCAGAGCTAGATGCAGAAAAAAATTATTTTTAATTTGCAACCTGATGGAGGTCAGTATAGATGGACTAATAGACCAAGTCCCACACACTGCTAGAAGCCCAAATATTTTTTCAGAGCTAGATGCAGAAAAAAATTATTTTTAATTTGCAACCTGATGGAGGTCAGTATAGATGGACTAATAGACCAAGTCCCACACACCGCTAGAAGCCCAACTATTTTTTCAGAGCTAGATGCAGAAAAAAATTATATTCAATTTGCAACCTGCTGGAGGTCAGTATAGAAGGACTAATAGAACAAGTCCCACACACTGCTAGAAGCCCAAATATTTTTTCAGAGCTAAATGAAGAAAAAAATTATTTTTAATTTGCAACCTGATGGAGGTCGGTATAGATGGACTAATAGACCAAGTCCCACACACTGCTAGAAGCCCAAATATTTTTTCAGAGCTAGATGCAGAAAAAAATTATATTCAGTTTGCAACCTGATGGAGGTCAGTATAGATGGACTAATAGAATGATGCTATGCCCAAAAGATTTTACTTCACTAGGTGCAGTAAAAAAATTGGTATTCTATACACAGGTGTTATATCTTGCAACACAGATAGGCTACTCCACTGACTAACACACTCTGCAATAGGCCAAAAAGGATTAGCTTTGCTAGATTCAGCCAAATGCTGTGAAAAAAACTTGCACAGCACTGGCACAGACCTGCCTGGCAAAAACTGATAGGAACTCATGTAACCTAGTCCTGAAAAGGAATCCAATTACAATTAGTCTTTACTCCCACAACCTATCTATTTAAGAGCACAGACCTCCCTGATAAAAGTCGTAGGAAATGCTGTAACCTAGTCCTTAAAAGGACTGCAATCACAACTATTCCCTACTCCCAAGCTATCTGTATATTTGTGCGAAAATTGGCTTGAAATTAACAAGGTATAGCGCACACAGCAACAGCGGTGCCGTCTAACACGCAGCTGCAGCAGTGAGAAAATGGTGGCGACGGGGAAAATGGCTTGGTCTTATAGGGCAAGGACATGTGACATACACTGCCAATGACACATGCCCTTGCTTGTGTGAAAAAAAGCACTTCGCTCCGTGTGTGCGCTGCTGATAGGCTGACAGATTGCACCTCCCCACTGCAAATGCGGGAAAGAGAAAAAAAAATGGAGATCTTCATTGTTCCTGCAGAGATCCATCCCCTGCCCCTCCCCCCACCCCGCTGTACACTCAAAGTGCGTATTAACATTAATTTTCATCATTACTGAGAAAAAATCCAGTTATGATTTTGGTGCACGAACAGTTATCGAACATAACCTCGAACAGCCGAATTTTTCTCAAATTGTTCGTGTTCGCCGAACGTCTCGAACACCGCCCAAAACAGCTCGAATTTGAGATTGGCGAACAGTTCGAGTAGAACAACGCTCATCTCTACCAGGGACTGAGAAATGAGATTTCCGGCAGCTCCAGAATCAAGTTGAGCAAGTTCAAAGTAACGGTTCTTCCCGCAGATGATAGAGACCGACAGCATCAGAGAAGGAGAGGATTTATTTTTGTCTAGGACGACCTCTCTAAGCGATCCTAGACACAGGCGTTTCCCAACCTCTCCGGGCAGGAACGGATCCGGTGCTCCTTACTACCGCAGTAGAAACAGCTCCCCTCGGCACGGCGAGACTCTTGACGGGTTTTGACCATCTTGGTTTGGTCGACCTGCATGGGCTCTGGCGAGTGCGCCCGGGGAGTTACAGAGGAAGAGACGGGATTCAGAAAAGTAGGAGCAAGGCGTGGAAACCTCCTCTCACGGGTGACCTCTTTGGTGCGCTCCTGGAACCGGATGTCAATCCGGGTGGCAAGTGTCACTAAGTCATCGAGAGTGGTAGGAATGTCCCGACTGGCAAGTTCATCTTTTATCAGGCCGGACAGGCCCTCCCAGAAGACGGAAACCAGTGACTCATTATCCCAGGCAAGCTCGGAAGCAAGGGTACGGAACCGTATGACATATTGGACCACGGTGAGACTCCCTTGACGGAGGCGTAGCAGAGATGAGGCGGATGAGGTCTTTCGTCCTGGGTCGTCGAAGACTTTCCGGAAAGCCGTGAGAAAGGCTCGCAGGTTGGATACCAAGGGGTCTCCTCTCTCCCATAGAGGATTTAGCCAAGCCAGTGCCTCCCCAGTGAGATGGGACATGATGAAGGCCACCTTGGCTCGGTCAGTGGTGAACTGGTATGCCAAAAGTTTGAAGTGCAGGGTGCACTGGTTAATAAAGCCCCGTGCCTGACCGGGATCTCCACTAAAACGAGGCGGGGCGGAAAGGCGGGGATCGGGAAGGGATGCCATGGTATTGATGGACAGCGACGCTGCCGGGATAGGAGTCGTGCGACTGGAAGCAGGTCCCGAAGAGGTAGTCAGTGTGTCGAGGTGGGAGTTAACACTACGCAGGTGGCTCAGGATGGACTCCTGTTGGGACCTCTGACGGGACAGTTCATGGCATAGGTCCGAGAGCGAGGGAGTTTGGGTGCCACCGGGTTCCATGGCCCGAGCAAACTGTAACGGGTCTGGGAGGTGGAACCTCTGAGCTACTATACAAAGGGGCAGTCCTTGTAAGGAAGCGGGTGGCTCCCAGGGAAAGCAGGCAGGCAGTCACGGCAAGTGACGGGGACAGTCTCTTGACAGGCGGGGGGTCACGGCAAGTGACAGCAGGATAAGAGTCTCTGGACAGGCAGGTGATCACAGCAAGTGACAGCAGAGTAAAAGTCTCTGGACAGGCAGGTGGTCACAGCAAGTGACGGCTAAGCCTCCAGGTAGGCTAGCAGGCGGGTAGCAGGTGAGCGCTCCCAGGTGAGCGTGTAAGAGTCTCTGGACAGGCTGGCAGGCAGGCAGGTATCAGGCAGGTATCAGGCAGGTATCTGGCAGGTGCTTCCTGGTCCGCGGGCGGACTGATCCATAGACAGACTGGCAGATGCTGGTAGGCAGACTGTCGGACCGCAGGATTGCAAGCAGGTAGACAGGTATCAGGCAGGTATCAGGCAGGTATCTGGCAGGTACTTCCTGGTCCGCAGGTGGACTGATCCATAGACAGACTGGCAGATGCTGGTAGGCAGACTATCGGACCGCAGGATTGCAAGCAGGTAGACAGCACTGGAAAACAAGCTGGCAACGGGACCTGAGGGCTGAAGCAGAGTTGAAAGGCTTTGCAACAACATTGCTCGGGGACCTCCATTTTGGAGGAGGTGCCTTATATATGGTGAGATCCTCCGGCCATTGGCCCGGGACTCCTTAGGACGGCGCGCGCGGCCCCTCTAAGAGAGAGGGAGCGCGCGCGCCCTAAGCACAGTGACCGGGAAGTAGCGCGCTGCCATCAGAGCAGGAGGAGGACGCCGGGCACGGAGCGGAGAGGTGCGGGGAACGGCGTCCCTACCTAGCAGGAGGCAGGGATGCCGACGCTACAGTACCCCCCCCCCTTTAGGCCCCCCCTTTTTTAGGCCAGAGAGAAATTTATCAAGGATGAGAGGGGCATGGATGTTCTCCCGGGGCTCCCACGTTCTCTCCTCAGGACCAAACCCCTTCCAATCCACTCGAAAAAAGGTCTTTCCTCTTACCCTTTTGGTGGCCAGAATGTTCTCTACCTCAAACTTGTTTTCAGCGGAAACCGGAGCAGGAGGCATACCTGTAGACTTGGAAAAAGAGTTAAGTACAACGGGTTTGAGTAGAGATACATGGAAGGAGTTAGGGATCCGCAAATTGGCCGGGAGTTTCAATTTATAGGCCACCGGGTTGATTTGTTTGATAACTTCCAGTGGGCCGATGAACCGAGGCCCTAACTTGTAGGAAGGAATCTTGAGCCGGACATATTTGGACGAGAGCTAGACTTTATCTCCAGGATGGAATTGTGGCGGATCCAGACGTCTTTTGTCAGCCTGTTTTTTCATCCGCTCGGATGACTGAAGAAGTGCGGATCTGGTACTTTCCCAAATGGAGGAAAATTCGCTAACAAGAGATTCCGCAGCCAGATTGTCCACCGAGGTGGAGACAGGAAATGGGATCCGAGGATGCTGACCGTAGACTTTAAAAAACGGGGATTTGGAGGAAAATTCGCTCTCGTGATTATTGTAGGAAAATTCGGCCCACGGTAAAAGATCCACCCAGTCGGAATGGTGAGCATTAACAAAGTGCCGGAGGTAACTGGTTAAAATTTGGTTGATCCGCTCTACTTGACCATTGGACTGTGGGTGATAAGCAGAAGAGAAGTCCAAGGTGACCCCCAGCAATTTACACATGGCTCGCCAGAAGCGAGAGATGAACTGATCTCCTCGATCGAATACAATGTGGAGAGGAAGACCATGAAGACGGAAAATATGATGAATAAAGTCTTTAGCCAACTCAGATGCAGACGGGAGGCCCGGCAGGGGAATGAAGTGAGCCATCTTAGAAAAGCGGTCAGCGACCACCCAAATGACCGTACAACCGGCAGAGACAGGGAGGTCCGTTATAAAGTCCATGGCCATATGCTGCCACGGGGCAGCAGGTACAGGAAGAGGCAGGAGGCGGCCTGCTGGCAGGTGTCTAGGAACCTTGTTGCGGGCGCAGGACGCACAGGCTGAAACAAAGTCAATTACGTCCTTGTGCAGGGTAGGCCACCAGTAATGCCGGGTAATAAGCAGGAGGGTCTTTTTCTGACCAGCATGGCCAGCTAGCTTAGACGAATGTCCCCAGTGTAGGACCTTCTCACGATCAGGTACTGTCACGAACGTCTTACCGGGTGGAAGACGATTTAGATTCACGGGGGCCACCTGCATTACTTTGGCGGGGTCGATGATGTGCTTAGGCTCCTCGTCTAGATCGGAGACCAAAAATGATCGGGACAAGGCATCAGCTTTGATGTTTTTGTCTGCCGGGCGAAAATGAAGAATGAAATCAAAGCGGGCGAAGAACAAGGACCACCGGGCTTGGCGCGGGTTAAGTCTCTGGGCACTCTGGAGGTAAGCCAAGTTCTTGTGGTCTGTGTAAATTATTACCGGGTGAAGAGCCCCCTCGAGCAGGTAACGCCACTCCTCCAGTACCAGCTTAATGGCTAATAATTCTCGGTCTCCTATAGAATAATTGCGCTCAGAACAGGAGAAGAGTTTGGAGAAGAAGCCGCAGGTTACCATTCTTCCGGAAGACGACTTTTGGGTGAGTACCGCTCCGGCTCCGGAGGAGGAAGCGTCTACTTTTAGGAAGAATTGTTTGTTGCCGTCCGGACGATGCAGCACAGGGGCGGAGGAGAAAGCTTGTTTCAAGGAAAGGAAGGCCTCCTCTGCTTCGGGCGGCCATTCTTTGGGATTAGCGCCCTTACAGGTGAGCGCAGAGATAGGGGCAGTCCAGGAAAAGAAGTGCGGAATGAAGAGGTGGTAGTAGTTGGCGAAGCCCAGGAACCGCTGAATAGCCTTCAACCACTCCGGTCGGGGCCACTTCTGGATGGCAGACAGTTTCTCAGGATCCATTCGTAGGCCGGTCTGAGAGATTATGTAGCCCAGAAATGGAAGCGAGGTCTGCTCAAAGAGGCACTTCTCATATTTTGCGTAGAGGTGGTTCTGCCTGAGCCTGAGCAGGACCTGACGAACGTCCCTCCGGTGTGTGGGAAGATCCGGAGAGAAGACCAAGATGTCGTCCAGGTACACCACCACGCAGGAGTAGAGAAAGTCACGGAAGATGTCATTGACCAACTCTTGAAAGACGGCGGGAGCATTACAGAGACCGAAGGGCATTGCGAGGTATTCATAGTGGCCGACCCGGGTGTTGAATGCCGTCTTCCATTCATCCCCCTGACGGATACAGACCAGGTTATACGCACCACGGAGATCCAGCTTGGTGAGGATTCTAGCACCCCTCAGACGGTCAAATAATTCAGGAATGAGCGGAAGGGGGTATTTATTTTTCACCGTGATCTGTTTAAGGCCTCTATAGTCTATATAGGGACGGAGTGAGCCGTCTTTCTTTTTGACGAAGAAGAAGCCTGCTCCCGCCGGGGAGGTAGATTTCCGGATAAATCCCCGGGCCAGATTCTCCTCGATATATTCAGACATGGACCGGGTTTCAGCAGCAGACAAAGGGTAAATACGCCCACGGGGAGGAGTAACGCCGGGTATCAGGTCGATTGGGCAATCATATGGTCTATGACGGGGTAATGTCTCTGCTTCTTTTTTGTTAAAGACATCCTCATAAGACCAATAGGGAACCGGTAGGCCGGGTAGATTGGCTGGGGTTGGAGAAGGACGGGCAGGACGAACGGGAACTAAACAAGTCTTATGGCAGTCCTGCCCCCAGCGAAGGACTTCTCCGGTCTGCCAATCAAGCACGGGTGCATGTCTCTGGAGCCAAGGTAGGCCTAGCAAGAGGGCGTGAGAGAGTCCAGGCAGAACATGGAAGAAGATGCTCTCAGATTGCAGCATTCCCACCTGCAGAGTTATGGATTCGGTGATGAGTTGGATGGGATGCGGTAAGAGACCCCCATCCACGGAGGCGACAGATAAGGGTACAGCCAGAGGTTTGGTGGGAATGCGGTATTTCTCTACCAGGGACTGAGAAATGAGATTTCCGGCAGCTCCAGAATCAAGTTGAGCAAGTTCAAAGTAACGGTTCTCCCCGCAGATGATAGAGACCGACAGCATCAGAGAAGGAGAGGATTTATTTTTGTCTAGGACGACCTCTCTGAGTGAACCTAGACACAGGCGTTTCCCGACCTCTCCGGGCAGGAACGGATCCGGTGCTCCTTACTACCGCAGTAGAAACAGCTCCCCTCGGCACGGCGAGACTCTTGACGGGTTTTGACCATCTTGGTTTGGTCGACCTGCATGGGCTCTGGCGAGTGCGCCCGGAGAGTTACAGAGGAAGAGACGGGATTCAGAAAAGTAGGAGCAAGGCGTGGAAACCTCCTCTCACGGGTAACCTCTTTGGTGTGCTCCTGGAACCGGATGTCAATCCGGGTGGCAAGTGTCACTAAGTCATCGAGAGTCGTAGGAATGTCCCGACCGGCAAGTTCATCTTTAATCCGGCCAGACAGGCCCTCCCAGAAGACGGAAACCAGTGCCTCATTATCCCAGGCAAGCTCGGAAGCAAGGGTATGGAACCGTATGACATATTGGCCCACGGTGAGACTCCCTTGACGGAGGCGTAGCAGAGATGAGGCGGATGAGGTCTTTCATCCTGGGTCGTCGAAGACTTTCCGGAAAGCCGTGAGAAAGGCTGGCAGGTTGGATACCAGGGGGTCTCCTCTCTCCCATAGAGGATTTAGCCAAGCCAGTGCCTCCCCAGTGAGATGGGACATGATGAAGGCCACCTTGGCTCGGTCAATGGTGAACTGGTATGCCAAAAGTTTGAAGTGCAGGGTGCACTGGTTAATGAAGCCCCGTGCCTGACCGGGATCTCCACTAAAACGAGGCGGGGCGGAAAGGCGGGGACCGGGAAGGGATGCCATGGTATTGATGGACAGCGACGCTGCCGGGGTTGGAGTCGTGCGACTGGAAGCAGGTCCCGAAGAGGTAGTCAGTGTGTCCAGGTGGGAGTTAACACTACGCAGGTGGCTCAGGATGGACTCCTGTTGGGACCTCTGACGGGACAGTTCATGGCATAGGTCCGAGAGCGAGGGAGTTTGGGTGCCACCGGGTTCCATGGCCCGAGCAAACTGTAACGGGTCTGGGAGGTGGAACCTCTGAGCTACTATACAAAGGGGCAGTCCTTGTAAGGAAGCCGGTGGCTCCCAGGGAAAGCAGGCAGGCAGTCACGGCAAGAGACGGGGACAGTCTCTTGACAGGCGGGGGGTCACGGCAAGTGACAGCTGGATAAGAGTCTCTAGACAGGCGGGTGGTCACGGCAAGTGACAGCAGGGTAAGAGTCTCTCGACAGGCAGGTGGTCACAGCAAGTGACAGCAGGATAAGAGTCTCTGGACAGGCAGGTGGTCACAGCAAGTGACAGCAGAGTAAGAGTCTCTGGACAGGCAGGTGGTCACAGCAAGTGACGGCTAAGCCTCCAGGTAGGCTAGCAGGCGGGTAGCAGGTGAGCGCTCCCAGGTGAACGGGTAAGAGTCTCTGGACAGGCTGGCAGGCAGGCAGGTATCAGGCAGGTATCTGGCAGGTGCTTCCTGGTCCGCGGGCGGACTGATCCATAGACAGACTGGCAGATGCTGGTAGGCAGACTGTCGGACCGCAGGATTGCAAGCAGGTAGACAGGTATCAGGCAGGTATCAGGCAGGTATCTGGCAGGTACTTCCTGGTCCGCAGGCGGACTGATCCATAGACAGACTGGCAGATGCTGGTAGGCAGACTGTCGGACCGCAGGATTGCAAGCAGGTAGACAGCACTGGAAAACAAGCTGGCAACGGGACCTGAGGGCTGAAGCAGAGTTGAAAGGCTTTGCAACAACATTGCTCGGGCACCTCCATTTTGGAGGAGGTGCCTTATATATGGTGAGATCCTCCGGCCATTGGCCCAGGACTCCTTAGGACGGCACGCGTGGCCCCTTTAAGAGAGAGGGAGCGCGCGCGCCCTAAGCACAGTGACCGGGAAGCAGCGCGCGCTGCCAGCAGAGCGGGTGGAGGACGCCGGGCACGGAGCAGAGAGGTGAGGGGAACGGCGTCCCTGCCTAGCAGGAGGCAGGGACGCCGACGCTACAAATTCCTAAGTGGAACTTTGAACTTTTGAATTTTGATTTAGGCTGAGTTCACACGATGCGTATTTAATGCATTTCCGCGGC
The DNA here is from genome assembly GCF_046119375.1 of Phyllobates terribilis. Taxonomy (NCBI): domain Eukaryota; kingdom Metazoa; phylum Chordata; class Amphibia; order Anura; family Dendrobatidae; genus Phyllobates; species Phyllobates terribilis. The sequence continues at coordinate 693,075,044 of NW_027362763.1, read as the reverse complement.
GTTTTTGCAGTTGCGTAAACGCCGCGGAAATGCATTAAAAACGCATGGTAGAAGGTCAGCAATGATCCCCAATTGAAATCCGCATGTGCTGTGCCCATGATGCGGATTTTTCCGCAGCGTAAACGCTGCGCTCAAAAATCCGCAGCATGTCAATTAATTTTGCGTAAACGTGGCGTTTTCGCCGCCATTGACTTGCATTAGAACGCGCCAATTCCGCAAGACTGCATTTGTACTTGCGTTATTCTAATGTGTGGATGGTACCCGGGTGTGGAGGAGAGGAGAGTCTCATCCACACCCAGGTACCATTAAAAAAGCTGTAAAACAAGAATAAAATAAAAAATATATATATACTTACCATCTGTCGGCCCGCGCACCGCTCCTGCTTGGTTCCCGGCACTTGCAGTGAGTTGTAAGACCTGCGTTGACGTCAGAGTCATGTGACGGGTTACGTGACGCTGACGTCGGCAGGTCTTTCAATTCAAAGTTGCCGGCGAGGGAGAATGGATTGAGCAGGACAGCGCGGTCCATCGGAGGTAAGTATATACACTCTCTCGGGTCACACTATATAAATCCATGCTGTTTGCATGGATTTATATAGTGTGACCTAGTTGTCAAGCACTTTCGAAGTGATGCTAAAATCGCCTGGAAAGCGCTTGTCAATCCACATGCGGAAACGCATGTGGAAACGCATGTGAATCCGCATGTATTCCGCAGGAAAAACGCATGCACAATCTGCATGCGTTTTTTCTGCCAGGGAGATGCAGAAATGATGCAGAAATTTTCTGCTTCATTTCTGCATCGTGTGCACATGCCCTTACTGTACTCGACCAATTTTGCCAAAATTATTTTTTTTGTTTGGTTGAAAAAAAATCCCTAGTATTTATTTTGTTTTTAAAGGGGTCTTCAGAAATATTCATTTATGGTCTATCCTTATATGATCAATGTGATTGATCGGGATGCAACCCATGGGACCCCGTCTGATTAGAAAAACAAAAAGGCACCATTACTCCTTTGCTGCTGTACCACATAAAGTAGTGCATATACCATAATGGCATTAGGGCTGTATGACCTAAGCATCATTTTTCACTGTTGGAGAAACAGTGGTCCTGATGGCTTGGATACCATAAGCATGCATCACTGACCCCACATCTCGGATAACTTGAGCTTGCACCACTGACCACACAAAACTTTGGGAAAGCAGCTGCACAGGATTTAGTTACTGTACCTAATCAATTGGTTTGAAGGCCATCTCAGACTGCTGTGTGCAGTCTGAGTATTCATTAACCATTACATTCAGCTTCAACTTGTACTTCTGGAATTTTCCATACCATCTACTTCACTTGGTTGGCTAATAATTTCATTTGCTCATTTGTATTTACTTCCTGGTTCAGACCAACAGTTAGCCATTTGTCTGCTGTAAGCAATACAAACATTATGAATGTTGCTGTTCACACTATCATTCTGCTGAAACAGTTATTTTCTCTGCAATTAATTATCCAGTTTGCCTGTTTATCACTGCTACTGCTGCTTGACCATGTTTCTGCCATTGACCATCTACTTGCTGATCGCATACAACTGTGCCATTAACCATTTGATGCTGATAGCCTTGTACTGACTATACATCTTCAGTTCCTGTGTATTTCCACACTCCTGTCTCTGTGTATTTTGGTGTTTCCTTCTCCACTTGTCTGCCTGCTGTTCTGCATTCCCCACTGCTATGATTCTCATTGACCCATGTGCCGTCCGCTACACTGTGCTATCGTCTTTAGTCCATATTGCTCATCCTGTCCTATGGCTTAGAGAATCCACCTTACCAGGTGAGCCCATAACATATTCTTTATTAATGACAATGGGGGAAAAAACAGTCATGTAGATAATGAATGGTGTGAAGAAGCACATGCTTGACCTCTACTCAATTCAGAGCTCCATTCTTGTGATTGGTTGGGGTCACAGGGTTTGAACTCCTAGCAATTAATAAGATATCTCCTTACTACCAATGTAAAAGTCCTTTAAAGTTGGCCCTGTACATATGTACATGTGACTGTACCTGGTAATACAGCCTCACATGAGGATAGGCATGGGTGTATATTCCTCTAAAAAAACGTAAAATAAGGGAAATTCATAAATCTTTTTAGCAATTTAATTTCTCAACTCTTCATAAAATATTTCAGACATTTTTTTTCAATATTCTAGAACTAATTTAGCGATTTTTCACATTTTCCGTTTAGCAACCTGAATA